>NC_086446.1:227692051-228378301 GCF_028390025.1 Pseudophryne corroboree
GTTTAAGCACTGGACCTAATAATGTGACGATGTTACATTAGCAATTCTGGTGACCCTCTACTCTTAAACTCTGGTAAAAATGAAAATTTCTAAATATACAGAATTTAGACTTAAAATTATAAGAACTTAAATAAAATATTTACTTGAGTTGATAAAGAGGATTCTGATGCCTGGTTTAAGCACTGGACCTAATAATGTTCTTATTTTATATAAGCAATTCTGTAGACTCTCTACTCTTAAAATTTAGCAGAAAATGAACATTTCAAAATATTTAGAATTTCTTCTTAAAATTATAGGAACTTAAATAAAATGTTTCCCTGAGTTGATAGAAGCTTATTCTAATGCCTGGTTTAAGCACAGGTCCTTATAATGTTATGGTGCTATGTGAAATACTCTGTAGGGCTTGTACATTTAAAATTTAGCTAAAAATGAAAATTTTAAAAATGTCAAAATTTCTATATTTATTCTGGGCATCAGTGTGTGTGCTTCTGTGTGTGTGTCTGTATATTACTCTGGGTATGACTCTGGGTATGACTCTAATTATGACTCTGGGTCTGACCCTGGGTATATCTTTATGTGACTCCAGGTTTACCTGTGCTTGACTCTGCGTTTGACTATGTGTGATTCTGGGCATGTCTGGACATGTCTGGGCATCTCTAGACATGTCTGGACATGTCTGGGCATGTCTTGGCATGTCTGGACATGTCTGGGCATCTCTAGACATGTCTGGTCATGTCTGGGAATGACTGGAAAACTGATATCTTTAGTTCTGGTCATAGTAGAGACAAACTGCCAGTGTCCACCAAAAGGGGAGAGTCCCAGCTATTTAAGTTTACCCTCAGAAATACTGTAAGTCAGGCAGTTCCTGAGATACCTAGGTGGGATAACAGGTTTGGACCAGGACCACTGCATTGAAGTCAGATATCTCCGATACCCTAGAGCCAATTTTTAATAATCTAGTACTCTTAGAAAAAGGGGACCCTCAGGTGTTTGCCTAAGACCCATATACCCCTGGTGCCCTTAGGCAAATGCCCATTGAGACCATACAAAAATAAGGCCCTGATTTGGGCACATCTTGGCATGACTTTAGTTATGACCAGGAACATGTCTGTACAAGACTCTGGGTACATCTGGGCATGACTCTAAATGTGACTTTGTTTGACTCTAGATGTGAGAATATAATCTTTAAATGTAGCTGAAAATGAAAATTTCTAAATATTAAGAATTTCTTCTTGAAATGATAGGAATTTTAATAAAATGTTCCCCTGAGTTGATAGAAGCTGGTTCTGATGCCTGGTTTAAGCACATGACCTAATAATGTTATAGATTTATATTAAAAATTCTTAAGGTCCTGAACCCTTAAAATTTGGCTGTAAATAAAAATTTCAACATTTTCCAAATTTCAATTTAAAATTATAGGAACTTTAATAAAATGTTCCCCATAGTTGATAGAAGCTGATTCTGATGCCTGGTTTAAGCACTGGACCTAATAATGTGACGATGTTACATTAGCAATTCTGGTGACCCTCTACTCTTAAACTCTGGTAAAAATGAAAATTTCTAAATATACAGAATTTAGACTTAAAATTATAAGAACTTAAATAAAATGTTTACTTGAGTTGATACAGAGGATTCTGATGCCTGGTTTAAGCACTGGACCTAATAATGTTCTTATTTTATATTAGCAATTCTGTAGACTCTCTACTCTTAAAATTTAGCAGAAAATGAACATTTCAAAATATTTAGAATTTCTTCTTAAAATTATAGGAACTTAAATAAAATGTTTCCCTGAGTTGATAGAAGCTTATTCTAATGCCTGGTTTAAGCACATGTCCTTATAATGTTATGGTGCTATGTGAAATACTCTGTAGGGCTTGTACATTTAAAATTTAGCTAAAAATGAAAATCTAAAAAATGTCAACATTTCTATGTTTATTCTGGGCATAAGTGTGTGTGCTTCTGTGTGTGTCTGTATATTACTCTGGGTATGACTGTAATTATGACTCTGGGTCTGACCCTGGGTATATCTTTATGTGACTCCAGGTTTACCTGTGCTTGACTCTGCATTTGACTATGTGTGATTCTGGGCATGTCTGGACATGTCTGGGCATGTCTTGGCATGTCTGGACATGTCTGGGCATGTCTAGACATGTCTGGGCATGTCTTGGCATGTCTGGACATGTCTGAGCATCTCTAGACATGTCTGGTCATGTCTGGGAATGACTGGAAAACTGATATCTCTAGTTCTGGTCATAGTAGAGACAAACTGCCAGTGTCCACCGAAAGGGGAGAGTCCCAGCTATTTAAGTTTACCCTCAGAAATACTGTAAGTCAGGCAGTTCCTGAGATACCTAGGTGGGATAACAGGTTTGGACCAGGACCACTGCATTGAAGTCAGATATCTCCGATTCCCTAGAGCCAATTTTTAATAATCTAGTACTTTTAGAAAAAGGGGACCCTCAGGTGTTTGCCTAAGACCCATATACCCCTGGTGCCCTTAGGCAAATGCCCATTGAGACCATACAAAAATAAGGCCCTGATTTGGGCACATCTTGGCATGACTTTAGTTATGACCAGGAACATGTCTGTACAAGACTCTGGGTACATCTGGGCATGACTCTAAATGTGACTTTGTTTGACTCTAGATGTGAGAATATAATCTTTAAATGTAGCTGAAAATGAAAATTTCTAAATATTAAGAATTTCTTCTTGAAATGATAGGAATTTTAATAAAATGTTCCCCTGAGTTGATAGAAGCTGGTTCTGATGTCTGGTTTAAGCACATGACCTAATAATGTTATAGAGTTATATTAAAAATTCTTAAGGTCCTGAACCCTTAAAATTTGGCAGTAAATTAAAATTTCAACATTTTCCAAATTTTAATTTAAAATTATAGGAACTTTAATAAAATGTTCCCCATAGTTGATAGAAGCTGATTCTGATGCCTGGTTTAAGCACATGACCTAATAATGTTATAGATTTATATTAAAAATTCTTAAGTTCCTGAACCCTTAAAATTTGGCTGTAAATAAAAATTTCAACATTTTCCAAATTTCAATTTAAAATTATAGGAACTTTAATAAAATGTTCCCCATAGTTGATAGAAGCTGATTCTGATGCCTGGTTTAAGCACTGGACCTAATAATGTGACGATGTTACATTAGCAATTCTGGTGACCCTCTACTCTTAAACTCTGGTAAAAATGAAAATTTCTAAATATACAGAATTTAGACTTAAAATTATAAGAACTTAAATAAAATGTTTACTTGAGTTGATAAAGAGGATTCTGATGCCTGGTTTAAGCACTGGACCTAATAATGTTCTTATTTTATATTAGCAATTCTGTAGACTCTCTACTCTTAAAATTTAGCAGAAAATGAACATTTCAAAATATTTAGAATTTCTTCTTAAAATTATAGGAACTTAAATAAAATGTTTCCCTGAGTTGATAGAAGCTTATTCTAATGCCTGGTTTAAGCACAGGTCCTTATAATGTTATGGTGCTATGTGAAATACTCTGTAGGGCTTGTACATTTAAAATTTATCTAAAAATGAAAATTTTAAAAATGTCAAAATTTCTATATTTATTCTGGGCATAAGTGTGTGTGCTTCTGTGTGTGTCTGTATATTACTCTGGGTATGACTCTGGGTATGACTCTAATTATGACTCTGGGTCTGACCCTGGGTATATCTTTATGTGACTCCAGGTTTACCTGTGCTTGACTCTGCGTTTGACTATGTGTGATTCTGGGCATGTCTGGACATGTCTGGGCATCTCTAGACATGTCTGGACATGTCTGGGCATGTCTTGGCATGTCTGGACATGTCTGGGCATCTCTAGACATGTCTGGTCATGTCTGGGAATGACTGGAAAACTGATATCTCTAGTTCTGGTCACAGTAGAGACAAACTGCCAGTGTCCACCGAAAGGGGAGAGTCCCAGATATTTAAGTTTACCCTCAGAAATACTGTAAGTCAGGCAGTTCCTGAGATACCTAGGTGGGATAACAGGTTTGGACCAGGACCACTGCATTGAAGTCAGATATCTCCGATTCCCTAGAGCCAATTTTTTATAATCTAGTACTCTTAGAAAAAGGGGACCCTCAGGTGTTTGCCTAAGACCCATATACCCCTGGTGCCCTTAGGCAAATGCCCATTGAGACCATACAAAAATAAGGCCCTGATTTGGGCACATCTTGGCATGACTTTAGTTATGACCAGGAACATGTCTGTACAAGACTCTGGGTACATCTGGGCATGACTCTAAATGTGACTTTGTTTGACTCTAGATGTGAGAATATAATCTTTAAATGTAGCTGAAAATGAAAATTTCTAAATATTAAGAATTTCTTCTTGAAATGATAGGAATTTTAATAAAATGTTCCCCTGAGTTGATAGAAGCTGGTTCTGATGCCTGGTTTAAGCACATGACCTAATAATGTTATAGATTTATATTAAAAATTCTTAAGTTCCTGAACCCTTAAAATTTGGCTGTAAATTAAAATGTCAACATTTTCCAAATTTCAATTTAAAATTATAGGAACTTTAATAAAATGTTCCCCATAGTTGATAGAAGCTGATTCTGATGCCTGGTTTAAGCACTGGACCTAATAATGTGACGATGTTACATTAGCAATTCTGGTGACCCTCTACTCTTAAACTCTGGTAAAAATGAAAATTTCTAAATATACAGAATTTAGACTTAAAATTATAAGAACTTAAATAAAATGTTTACTTGAGTTGATACAGAGGATTCTGATGCCTGGTTTAAGCACTGGACCTAATAATGTTCTTATTTTATATTAGCAATTCTGTAGACTCTCTACTCTTAAAATTTAGCAGAAAATGAACATTTCAAAATATTTAGAATTTCTTCTTAAAATTATAGGAACTTAAATAAAATGTTTCCCTGAGTTGATAGAAGCTTATTCTAATGCCTGGTTTAAGCACAGGTCCTTATAATGTTATGGTGCTATGTGAAATACTCTGTAGGGCTTGTACATTTAAAATTTAGCTAAAAATGAAAATGTAAAAAATGTCAAAATTTCTATATTTATTCTGGGCATAAGTGTGTGTGCTTCTGTGTGTGTCTGTATATTACTCTGGGTATGACTCTAATTATGACTCTGGGTCTGACCCTGGGTATATCTTTATGTGACTCCAGGTTTACCTGTGCTTGACTCTGCGTTTGACTATGTGTGATTCTGGGCATGTCTGGACATGTCTGGGCATGTCTTGGCATGTCTGGACATGTCTGGGCATGTCTAGACTTGTCTGGACATGTCTGGGCATGTCTTGGCATGTCTGGACATGTCTGGGCATCTCTAGACATGTCTGGTCATGTCTGGGAATGACTGGAAAACTGATATCTCTAGTTCTGGTCATAGTAGAGACAAACTGCCAGTGTCCACCGAAAGGGGAGAGTCCCAGCTATTTAAGTTTACCCTCAGAAATACTGTAAGTCAGGCAGTTCCTGAGATACCTAGGTGGGATAACAGGTTTGGACCAGGACCACTGCATTGAAGTCAGATATCTCCGATTCCCTAGAGCCAATTTTTAATAATCTAGTACTTTTAGAAAAAGGGGACCCTCAGGTGTTTGCCTAAGACCCATATACCCCTGGTGCCCTTAGGCAAATGCCCATTGAGACCATACAAAAATAAGGCCCTGATTTGGGCACATCTTGGCATGACTTTAGTTATGACCAGGAACATGTCTGTACAAGACTCTGGGTACATCTGGGCATGACTCTAAATGTGACTTTGTTTGACTCTAGATGTGAGAATATAATCTTTAAATGTAGCTGAAAATGAAAATTTCTAAATATTAAGAATTTCTTCTTGAAATGATAGGAATTTTAATAAAATGTTCCCCTGAGTTGATAGAAGCTGGCTCTGATGCCTGGTTTAAGCACATGACCTAATAATGTTATAGAGTTATATTAAAAATTCTTAAGGTCCTGAACCCTTAAAATTTGGCTATAAATTAAAATTTCAACATTTTCCAAATTTCAATTTAAAATTATAGGAACTTTAATAAAATGTTCCCCATAGTTGATAGAAGCTGATTCTGATGCCTGGTTTAAGCACATGACCTAATAATGTTATAGATTTATATTAAAAATTCTTAAGTTCCTGAACCCTTAAAATTTGGCTGTAAATAAAAATTTCAACATTTTCCAAATTTCAATTTAAAATTATAGGAACTTTAATAAAATGTTCCCCATAGTTGATAGAAGCTGATTCTGATGCCTGGTTTAAGCACTGGACCTAATAATGTGACGATGTTACATTAGCAATTCTGGTGACCCTCTACTCTTAAACTCTGGTAAAAATGAAAATTTCTAAATATACAGAATTTAGACTTAAAATTATAAGAACTTAAATAAAATGTTTACTTGAGTTGATACAGAGGATTCTGATGCCTGGTTTAAGCACTGGACCTAATAATGTTCTTATTTTATATTAGCAATTCTGTAGACTCTCTACTCTTAAAATTTAGCAGAAAATGAACATTTCAAAATATTTAGAATTTCTTCTTAAAATTATAGGAACTTAAATAAAATGTTTCCCTGAGTTGATAGAAGCTTATTCTAATGCCTGGTTTAAGCACAGGTCCTTATAATGTTATGGTGCTATGTGAAATACTCTGTAGGGCTTGTACATTTAAAATTTAGCTAAAAATGAAAATTTTAAAAATGTCAAAATTTCTATATTTATTCTGGGCATAAGTGTGTGTGCTTCTGTGTGTGTCTGTATATTACTCTGGGCATGACTCTAATTATGACTCTGGGTCTGACCCTGGGTATATCTTTATGTGACTCCAGGTTTACCTGTGCTTGACTCTGCGTTTGACTATGTGTGATTCTGGGCATGTCTGGACATGTCTGGGCATGTCTTGGCATGTCTGGACATGTCTGGGCATGTCTAGACATGTCTGGTCATGTCTGGGAATGACTGGAAAACTGATATCTCTAGTTCTGGTCATAGTAGAGACAAACTGCCAGTGTCCACCGAAAGGGGAGAGTCCCAGATATTTAAGTTTACCCTCAGAAATACTGTAAGTCAGGCAGTTCCTGAGATACCTAGGTGGGATAACAGGTTTGGACCAGGACCACTGCATTGAAGTCAGATATCTCCGATTCCCTAGAGCCAATTTTTAATAATCTAGTACTCTTAGAAAAAGGGGACCCTCAGGTGTTTGCCTAAGACCCATATACCCCTGGTGCCCTTAGGCAAATGCCCATTGAGACCATACAAAAATAAGGTCCTGATTTGGGCACATCTTGGCATGACTTTAGTTATGACCAGGAACATGTCTGTACAAGACTCTGGGTACATCTGGGCATGACTCTAAATGTGACTTTGTTTGACTCTAGATGTGAGAATATAATCTTTAAATGTAGCTGAAAATGAAAATTTCTAAATATTAAGAATTTCTTCTTGAAATGATAGGAATTTTAATAAAATGTTCCCCTGAGTTGATAGAAGCTGGTTCTGATGCCTGGTTTAAGCACATGACCTAATAATGTTATAGAGTTATATTAAAAATTCTTAAGGTCCTGAACCCTTAAAATTTGGCTGTAAATTAAAATTTCCACATTTTCCAAATTTCGATTTAAAATTATAGGAACTTTAATAAAATGTTCCCCATAGTTGATAGAAGCTGATTCTGATGCCTGGTTTAAGCACTGGACCTAATAATGTGACGATGTTACATTAGCAATTCTGGTGACCCTCTACTCTTAAACTCTGGTAAAAATGAAAATTTCTAAATATACAGAATTTAGACTTAAAATTATAAGAACTTAAATAAAATGTTTACTTGAGTTGATACAGAGGATTCTGATGCCTGGTTTAAGCACTGGACCTAATAATGTTCTTATTTTATATTAGCAATTCTGTAGACTCTCTACTCTTAAAATTTAGCAGAAAATGAACATTTCAAAATATTTAGAATTTCTTCTTAAAATTATAGGAACTTAAATAAAATGTTTCCCTGAGTTGATAGAAGCTTATTCTAATGCCTGGTTTAAGCACATGTCCTTATAATGTTATGGTGCTATGTGAAATACTCTGTAGGGCTTGTACATTTAAAATTTAGCTAAAAATGAAAATCTAAAAAATGTCAACATTTCTATGTTTATTCTGGGCATAAGTGTGTGTGCTTCTGTGTGTGTCTGTATATTACTCTGGGTATGACTCTAATTATGACTCTGGGTCTGACCCTGGGTATATCTTTATGTGACTCCAGGTTTACCTGTGCTTGACTCTGCGTTTGACTATGTGTGATTCTGGGCATGTCTGGACATGTCTGGGCATGTCTTGGCATGTCTGGACATGTCTGGGCATGTCTAGACATGTCTGGGCATGTCTTGGCATGTCTGGACATGTCTGAGCATCTCTAGACATGTCTGGTCATGTCTGGGAATGACTGGAAAACTGATATCTCTAGTTCTGGTCATAGTAGAGACAAACTGCCAGTGTCCACCGAAAGGGGAGAGTCCCAGCTATTTAAGTTTACCCTCAGAAATACTGTAAGTCAGGCAGTTCCTGAGATACCTAGGTGGGATAACAGGTTTGGACCAGGACCACTGCATTGAAGTCAGATATCTCCGATTCCCTAGAGCCAATTTTTAATAATCTAGTACTCTTAGAAAAAGGGGACCCTCAGGTGTTTGCCTAAGACCCATATACCCCTGGTGCCCTTAGGCAAATGCCCATTGAGACCATACAAAAATAAGGCCCTGATTTGGGCACATCTTGGCATGACTTTAGTTATGACCAGGAACATGTCTGTACAAGACTCTGGGTACATCTGGGCATGACTCTAAATGTGACTTTGTTTGACTCTAGATGTGAGAATATAATCTTTAAATGTAGCTGAAAATGAAAATTTCTAAATATTAAGAATTTCTTCTTGAAATGATAGGAATTTTAATAAAATGTTCCCCTGAGTTGATAGAAGCTGGTTCTGATGCCTGGTTTAAGCACATGACCTAATAATGTTATAGAGTTATATTAAAAATTCTTAAGGTCCTGAACCCTTAAAATTTGGCAGTAAATTAAAATTTCAACATTTTCCAAATTTTAATTTAAAATTATAGGAACTTTAATAAAATGTTCCCCATAGTTGATAGAAGCTGATTCTGATGCCTGGTTTAAGCACATGACCTAATAATGTTATAGATTTATATTAAAAATTCTTAAGTTCCTGAACCCTTAAAATTTGGCTGTAAATAAAAATTTCAACATTTTCCAAATTTCAATTTAAAATTATAGGAACTTTAATAAAATGTTCCCCATAGTTGATAGAAGCTGATTCTGATGCCTGGTTTAAGCACTGGACCTAATAATGTGACGATGTTACATTAGCAATTCTGGTGACCCTCTACTCTTAAACTCTGGTAAAAATGAAAATTTCTAAATATACAGAATTTAGACTTAAAATTATAAGAACTTAAATAAAATGTTTACTTGAGTTGATACAGAGGATTCTGATGCCTGGTTTAAGCACTGGACCTAATAATGTTCTTATTTTATATTAGCAATTCTGTAGACTCTCTACTCTTAAAATTTAGCAGAAAATGAACATTTCAAAATATTTAGAATTTCTTCTTAAAATTATAGGAACTTAAATAAAATGTTTCCCTGAGTTGATAGAAGCTTATTCTAATGCCTGGTTTAAGCACAGGTCCTTATAATGTTATGGTGCTATGTGAAATACTCTGTAGGGCTTGTACATTTAAAATTTAGCTAAAAATGAAAATTTTAAAAATGTCAAAATTTCTATATTTATTCTGGGCATAAGTGTGTGTGCTTCTGTGTGTGTCTGTATATTACTCTGGGCATGACTCTAATTATGACTCTGGGTCTGACCCTGGGTATATCTTTATGTGACTCCAGGTTTACCTGTGCTTGACTCTGCGTTTGACTATGTGTGATTCTGGGCATGTCTGGACATGTCTGGGCATGTCTTGGCATGTCTGGACATGTCTGGGCATGTCTAGACATGTCTGGTCATGTCTGGGAATGACTGGAAAACTGATATCTCTAGTTCTGGTCATAGTAGAGACAAACTGCCAGTGTCCACCGAAAGGGGAGAGTCCCAGATATTTAAGTTTACCCTCAGAAATACTGTAAGTCAGGCAGTTCCTGAGATACCTAGGTGGGATAACAGGTTTGGACCAGGACCACTGCATTGAAGTCAGATATCTCCGATTCCCTAGAGCCAATTTTTAATAATCTAGTACTCTTAGAAAAAGGGGACCCTCAGGTGTTTGCCTAAGACCCATATACCCCTGGTGCCCTTAGGCAAATGCCCATTGAGACCATACAAAAATAAGGTCCTGATTTGGGCACATCTTGGCATGACTTTAGTTATGACCAGGAACATGTCTGTACAAGACTCTGGGTACATCTGGGCATGACTCTAAATGTGACTTTGTTTGACTCTAGATGTGAGAATATAATCTTTAAATGTAGCTGAAAATGAAAATTTCTAAATATTAAGAATTTCTTCTTGAAATGATAGGAATTTTAATAAAATGTTCCCCTGAGTTGATAGAAGCTGGTTCTGATGCCTGGTTTAAGCACATGACCTAATAATGTTATAGAGTTATATTAAAAATTCTTAAGGTCCTGAACCCTTAAAATTTGGCTGTAAATTAAAATTTCCAAATTTTCCAAATTTCGATTTAAAATTATAGGAACTTTAATAAAATGTTCCCCATAGTTGATAGAAGCTGATTCTGATGCCTGGTTTAAGCACTGGACCTAATAATGTGACGATGTTACATTAGCAATTCTGGTGACCCTCTACTCTTAAACTCTGGTAAAAATGAAAATTTCTAAATATACAGAATTTAGACTTAAAATTATAAGAACTTAAATAAAATGTTTACTTGAGTTGATACAGAGGATTCTGATGCCTGGTTTAAGCACTGGACCTAATAATGTTCTTATTTTATATTAGCAATTCTGTAGACTCTCTACTCTTAAAATTTAGCAGAAAATGAACATTTCAAAATATTTAGAATTTCTTCTTAAAATTATAGGAACTTAAATAAAATGTTTCCCTGAGTTGATAGAAGCTTATTCTAATGCCTGGTTTAAGCACATGTCCTTATAATGTTATGGTGCTATGTGAAATACTCTGTAGGGCTTGTACATTTAAAATTTAGCTAAAAATGAAAATCTAAAAAATGTCAACATTTCTATGTTTATTCTGGGCATAAGTGTGTGTGCTTCTGTGTGTGTCTGTATATTACTCTGGGTATGACTCTAATTATGACTCTGGGTCTGACCCTGGGTATATCTTTATGTGACTCCAGGTTTACCTGTGCTTGACTCTGCGTTTGACTATGTGTGATTCTGGGCATGTCTGGACATGTCTGGGCATGTCTTGGCATGTCTGGACATGTCTGGGCATGTCTAGACATGTCTGGGCATGTCTTGGCATGTCTGGACATGTCTGAGCATCTCTAGACATGTCTGGTCATGTCTGGGAATGACTGGAAAACTGATATCTCTAGTTCTGGTCATAGTAGAGACAAACTGCCAGTGTCCACCGAAAGGGGAGAGTCCCAGCTATTTAAGTTTACCCTCAGAAATACTGTAAGTCAGGCAGTTCCTGAGATACCTAGGTGGGATAACAGGTTTGGACCAGGACCACTGCATTGAAGTCAGATATCTCCGATTCCCTAGAGCCAATTTTTAATAATCTAGTACTCTTAGAAAAAGGGGACCCTCAGGTGTTTGCCTAAGACCCATATACCCCTGGTGCCCTTAGGCAAATGCCCATTGAGACCATACAAAAATAAGGCCCTGATTTGGGCACATCTTGGCATGACTTTAGTTATGACCAGGAACATGTCTGTACAAGACTCTGGGTACATCTGGGCATGACTCTAAATGTGACTTTGTTTGACTCTAGATGTGAGAATATAATCTTTAAATGTAGCTGAAAATGAAAATTTCTAAATATTAAGAATTTCTTCTTGAAATGATAGGAATTTTAATAAAATGTTCCCCTGAGTTGATAGAAGCTGGTTCTGATGCCTGGTTTAAGCACATGACCTAATAATGTTATAGAGTTATATTAAAAATTCTTAAGGTCCTGAACCCTTAAAATTTGGCAGTAAATTAAAATTTCAACATTTTCCAAATTTTAATTTAAAATTATAGGAACTTTAATAAAATGTTCCCCATAGTTGATAGAAGCTGATTCTGATGCCTGGTTTAAGCACATGACCTAATAATGTTATAGATTTATATTAAAAATTCTTAAGTTCCTGAACCCTTAAAATTTGGCTGTAAATAAAAATTTCAACATTTTCCAAATTTCAATTTAAAATTATAGGAACTTTAATAAAATGTTCCCCATAGTTGATAGAAGCTGATTCTGATGCCTGGTTTAAGCACTGGACCTAATAATGTGACGATGTTACATTAGCAATTCTGGTGACCCTCTACTCTTAAACTCTGGTAAAAATGAAAATTTCTAAATATACAGAATTTAGACTTAAAATTATAAGAACTTAAATAAAATGTTTACTTGAGTTGATAAAGAGGATTCTGATGCCTGGTTTAAGCACTGGACCTAATAATGTTCTTATTTTATATTAGCAATTCTGTAGACTCTCTACTCTTAAAATTTAGCAGAAAATGAACATTTCAAAATATTTAGAATTTCTTCTTAAAATTATAGGAACTTAAATAAAATGTTTCCCTGAGTTGATAGAAGCTTATTCTAATGCCTGGTTTAAGCACAGGTCCTTATAATGTTATGGTGCTATGTGAAATACTCTGTAGGGCTTGTACATTTAAAATTTATCTAAAAATGAAAATTTTAAAAATGTCAAAATTTCTATATTTATTCTGGGCATAAGTGTGTGTGCTTCTGTGTGTGTCTGTATATTACTCTGGGTATGACTCTGGGTATGACTCTAATTATGACTCTGGGTCTGACCCTGGGTATATCTTTATGTGACTCCAGGTTTACCTGTGCTTGACTCTGCGTTTGACTATGTGTGATTCTGGGCATGTCTGGACATGTCTGGGCATCTCTAGACATGTCTGGACATGTCTGGGCATGTCTTGGCATGTCTGGACATGTCTGGGCATCTCTAGACATGTCTGGTCATGTCTGGGAATGACTGGAAAACTGATATCTCTAGTTCTGGTCACAGTAGAGACAAACTGCCAGTATCCACCGAAAGGGGAGAGTCCCAGATATTTAAGTTTACCCTCAGAAATACTGTAAGTCAGGCAGTTCCTGAGATACCTAGGTGGGATAACAGGTTTGGACCAGGACCACTGCATTGAAGTCAGATATCTCCGATTCCCTAGAGCCAATTTTTTATAATCTAGTACTCTTAGAAAAAGGGGACCCTCAGGTGTTTGCCTAAGACCCATATACCCCTGGTGCCCTTAGGCAAATGCCCATTGAGACCATACAAAAATAAGGCCCTGATTTGGGCACATCTTGGCATGACTTTAGTTATGACCAGGAACATGTCTGTACAAGACTCTGGGTACATCTGGGCATGACTCTAAATGTGACTTTGTTTGACTCTAGATGTGAGAATATAATCTTTAAATGTAGCTGAAAATGAAAATTTCTAAATATTAAGAATTTCTTCTTGAAATGATAGGAATTTTAATAAAATGTTCCCCTGAGTTGATAGAAGCTGGTTCTGATGCCTGGTTTAAGCACATGACCTAATAATGTTATAGATTTATATTAAAAATTCTTAAGTTCCTGAACCCTTAAAATTTGGCTGTAAATTAAAATGTCAACATTTTCCAAATTTCAATTTAAAATTATAGGAACTTTAATAAAATGTTCCCCATAGTTGATAGAAGCTGATTCTGATGCCTGGTTTAAGCACTGGACCTAATAATGTGACGATGTTACATTAGCAATTCTGGTGACCCTCTACTCTTAAACTCTGGTAAAAATGAAAATTTCTAAATATACAGAATTTAGACTTAAAATTATAAGAACTTAAATAAAATGTTTACTTGAGTTGATACAGAGGATTCTGATGCCTGGTTTAAGCACTGGACCTAATAATGTTCTTATTTTATATTAGCAATTCTGTAGACTCTCTACTCTTAAAATTTAGCAGAAAATGAACATTTCAAAATATTTAGAATTTCTTCTTAAAATTATAGGAACTTAAATAAAATGTTTCCCTGAGTTGATAGAAGCTTATTCTAATGCCTGGTTTAAGCACGGGTCCTTATAATGTTATGGTGCTATGTGAAATACTCTGTAGGGCTTGTACATTTAAAATTTAGCTAAAAATGAAAATGTAAAAAATGTCAAAATTTCTATATTTATTCTGGGCATAAGTGTGTGTGCTTCTGTGTGTGTCTGTATATTACTCTGGGTATGACTCTAATTATGACTCTGGGTCTGACCCTGGGTATATCTTTATGTGACTCCAGGTTTACCTGTGCTTGACTCTGCGTTTGACTATGTGTGATTCTGGGCATGTCTGGACATGTCTGGGCATGTCTTGGCATGTCTGGACATGTCTGGGCATGTCTAGACATGTCTGGACATGTCTGGGCATGTCTTGGCATGTCTGGACATGTCTGGGCATCTCTAGACATGTCTGGTCATGTCTGGGAATGACTGGAAAACTGATATCTCTAGTTCTGGTCATAGTAGAGACAAACTGCCAGTGTCCACCGAAAGGGGAGAGTCCCAGCTATTTAAGTTTACCCTCAGAAATACTGTAAGTCAGGCAGTTCCTGAGATACCTAGGTGGGATAACAGGTTTGGACCAGGACCACTGCATTGAAGTCAGATATCTCCGATTCCCTAGAGCCAATTTTTAATAATCTAGTACTTTTAGAAAAAGGGGACCCTCAGGTGTTTGCCTAAGACCCATATACCCCTGGTGCCCTTAGGCAAATGCCCATTGAGACCATACAAAAATAAGGCCCTGATTTGGGCACATCTTGGCATGACTTTAGTTATGACCAGGAACATGTCTGTACAAGACTCTGGGTACATCTGGGCATGACTCTAAATGTGACTTTGTTTGACTCTAGATGTGAGAATATAATCTTTAAATGTAGCTGAAAATGAAAATTTCTAAATATTAAGAATTTCTTCTTGAAATGATAGGAATTTTAATAAAATGTTCCCCTGAGTTGATAGAAGCTGGCTCTGATGCCTGGTTTAAGCACATGACCTAATAATGTTATAGAGTTATATTAAAAATTCTTAAGGTCCTGAACCCTTAAAATTTGGCTATAAATTAAAATTTCAACATTTTCCAAATTTCAATTTAAAATTATAGGAACTTTAATAAAATGTTCCCCATAGTTGATAGAAGCTGATTCTGATGCCTGGTTTAAGCACATGACCTAATAATGTTATAGATTTATATTAAAAATTCTTAAGTTCCTGAACCCTTCAAATTTGGCTGTAAATAAAAATTTCAACATTTTCCAAATTTCAATTTAAAATTATAGGAACTTTAATAAAATGTTCCCCATAGTTGATAGAAGCTGATTCTGATGCCTGGTTTAAGCACTGGACCTAATAATGTGACGATGTTACATTAGCAATTCTGGTGACCCTCTACTTCTTAAACTCTGGTAAAAATGAAAATTTCTAAATATACAGAATTTAGACTTAAAATTATAAGAACTTAAATAAAATGTTTACTTGAGTTGATACAGAGGATTCTGATGCCTGGTTTAAGCACTGGACCTAATAATGTTCTTATTTTATATTAGCAATTCTGTAGACTCTCTACTCTTAAAATTTAGCAGAAAATGAACATTTCAAAATATTTAGAATTTCTTCTTAAAATTATAGGAACTTAAATAAAATGTTTCCCTGAGTTGATAGAAGCTTATTCTAATGCCTGGTTTAAGCACAGGTCCTTATAATGTTATGGTGCTATGTGAAATACTCTGTAGGGCTTGTACATTTAAAATTTAGCTGAAAATGAAAATTTTAAAAATGTCAAAATTTCTATATTTATTCTGGGCATAAGTGTGTGTGCTTCTGTGTGTGTCTGTATATTACTCTGGGCATGACTCTAATTATGACTCTGGGTCTGACCCTGGGTATATCTTTATGTGACTCCAGGTTTACCTGTGCTTGACTCTGCGTTTGACTATGTGTGATTCTGGGCATGTCTGGACATGTCTGGGCATGTCTTGGCATGTCTGGACATGTCTGGGCATGTCTAGACATGTCTGGTCATGTCTGGGAATGACTGGAAAACTGATATCTCTAGTTCTGGTCATAGTAGAGACAAACTGCCAGTGTCCACCGAAAGGGGAGAGTCCCAGATATTTAAGTTTACCCTCAGAAATACTGTAAGTCAGGCAGTTCCTGAGATACCTAGGTGGGATAACAGGTTTGGACCAGGACCACTGCATTGAAGTCAGATATCTCCGATTCCCTAGAGCCAATTTTTAATAATCTAGTACTCTTAGAAAAAGGGGACCCTCAGGTGTTTGCCTAAGACCCATATACCCCTGGTGCCCTTAGGCAAATGCCCATTGAGACCATACAAAAATAAGGTCCTGATTTGGGCACATCTTGGCATGACTTTAGTTATGACCAGGAACATGTCTGTACAAGACTCTGGGTACATCTGGGCATGACTCTAAATGTGACTTTGTTTGACTCTAGATGTGAGAATATAATCTTTAAATGTAGCTGAAAATGAAAATTTCTAAATATTAAGAATTTCTTCTTGAAATGATAGGAATTTTAATAAAATGTTCCCCTGAGTTGATAGAAGCTGGTTCTGATGCCTGGTTTAAGCACATGACCTAATAATGTTATAGAGTTATATTAAAAATTCTTAAGGTCCTGAACCCTTAAAATTTGGCTGTAAATTAAAATTTCAAAATTTTCCAAATTTCGATTTAAAATTATAGGAACTTTAATAAAATGTTCCCCATAGTTGATAGAAGCTGATTCTGATGCCTGGTTTAAGCACTGGACCTAATAATGTGACGATGTTACATTAGCAATTCTGGTGACCCTCTACTCTTAAACTCTGGTAAAAATGAAAATTTCTAAATATACAGAATTTAGACTTAAAATTATAAGAACTTAAATAAAATATTTACTTGAGTTGATAAAGAGGATTCTGATGCCTGGTTTAAGCACTGGACCTAATAATGTTCTTATTTTATACAAGCAATTCTGTAGACTCTCTACTCTTAAAATTTAGCAGAAAATTAACATTTCAAAATATTTAGAATTTCTTCTTAAAATTATAGGAACTTAAATAAAATGTTTCCCTGAGTTGATAGAAGCTTATTCTAATGCCTGGTTTAAGCACAGGTCCTTATAATGTTATGGTGCTATGTGAAATACTCTGTAGGGCTTGTACATTTAAAATTTAGCTAAAAATAAAAAATTTAAAAATGTCAAAATTTCTATATTTATTCTGGGCATAAGTGTGTGTGCTTCTGTGTGAGTGTCTGTATATTACTCTGGGTATGACTCTGGGTATGACTCTAATTATGACTCTGGGTCTGACCCTGGGTATATCTTTATGTGACTCCAGGTTTACCTGTGCTTGACTCTGCATTTGACTATGTGTGATTCTGGGCATGTCTGGACATGTCTGGGCATGTCTTGGCATGTCTGGGCATGTCTAGACATGTCTGGACATGTCTGGGCATGTCTTGGCATGTCTGGACATGTCTGGGCATCTCTAGACATGTCTGGTCATGTCTGGGAATGACTGGAAAACTGATATCTCTAGTTCTGGTCATAGTAGAGACAAACTGCCAGTGTCCACCGAAAGGGGAGAGTCCCAGCTATTTAAGTTTACCCTCAGAAATACTGTAAGTCAGGCAGTTCCTGAGATACCTAGGTGGGATAACAGGTTTGGACCAGGACCACTGCATTGAAGTCAGATATCTCCGATTCCCTAGAGCCAATTTTTAATAATCTAGTACTCTTAGAAAAAGGGGACCCTCAGGTGTTTGCCTAAGACCCATATACCCCTGGTGCCCTTAGGCAAATGCCCATTGAGACCATACAAAAATAAGGCCCTGATTTGGGCACATCTTGGCATGACTTTAGTTATGACCAGGAACATGTCTGTACAAGACTCTGGGTACATCTGGGCATGACTCTAAATGTGACTTTGTTTGACTCTAGATGTGAGAATATAATCTTTAAATGTAGCTGAAAATGAAAATTTCTAAATATTAAGAATTTCTTCTTGAAATGATAGGAATTTTAATAAAATGTTCCCCTGAGTTGATAGAAGCTGGTTCTGATGCCTGGTTTAACCACATGACCTAATAATGTTATAGAGTTATATTAAAAATTCTTAAGGTCATGAACCCTTAAAATTTGGCTGTAAATTAAAATTTCAACATTTTCCAAATTTCGATTTAAAATTATAGGAACTTTAATAAAATGTTCCCCATAGTTGATAGAAGCTGATTCTGATGCCTGGTTTAAGCACTGGACCTAATAATGTGACGATGTTACAATAGCAATTCTGGTGACCCTCTACTCTTAAACTCTGGTAAAAATGAAAATTTCTAAATATACAGAATTTAGACTTAAAATTATAAGAACTTAAATAAAATATTTACTTGAGTTGATAAAGAGGATTCTGATGCCTGGTTTAAGCACTGGACCTAATAATGTTCTTATTTTATATAAGCAATTCTGTAGACTCTCTACTCTTAAAATTTAGCAGAAAATGAACATTTCAAAATATTTAGAATTTCTTCTTAAAATTATAGGAACTTAAATAAAATGTTTCCCTGAGTTGATAGAAGCTTATTCTAATGCCTGGTTTAAGCACAGGTCCTTATAATGTTATGGTGCTATGTGAAATACTCTGTAGGGCTTGTACATTTAAAATTTAGCTAAAAATGAAAATTTAAAAATTTTCAAAATTTCTATATTTATTCTGGGCATCAGTGTGTGTGCTTCTGTGTGTGTGTCTGTATATTACTCTGGGTATGACTCTGGGTATGACTCTAATTATGACTCTGGGTCTGACCCTGGGTATATCTTTATGTGACTCCAGGTTTACCTGTGCTTGACTCTGCGTTTGACTATGTGTGATTCTGGGCATGTCTGGACATGTCTGGGCATGTCTTGGCATGTCTGGACATGTCTGGGCATGTCTAGACATGTCTGGACATGTATTGGCATGTCTGGACATGTCTGGACATCTCTAGACATGTCTGGTCATGTCTGGGAATGACTGGAAAACTGATATCTCTAGTTCTGGTCATAGTAGAGACAAACTGCCAGTGTCCACCGAAAGGGGAGAGTCCCAGTGTCACGATCCGGGTATCTGGACGCCATTTCTTACCCATCAGATGCCTCCTAAGGCTGGCTCAGCGCTCCAGGAGTGGATCCCATCTGTTATCCTGATGTGTACATTCCTGTATCCTCTCCTGTCACTCTGGGACGCTGTCACAGCAAACGCCATATTACACCTGGCATGGCGTCTCCCGCGGCCTCCGCCGCCGTCCCTGCTCTTCTGCATGCAGAGTGTCTGAGTGGCGATTACGTCAGCCGCGGCCTCCGCTGTGTCCGCGTGGTTGGATGTGCATCTGTCAGCCTGGCGCCTCCTGTCTCCGGTGGCCGGCGCCGCCATTACTGTTTTCATTACCACATGGATTACAAACCAAACTTCCCTCCAAGTGTCTGCATGGGCGCAGCCATCTTGGATTCTGTCAGCTGATCATTTCCACCAATCTGTTCTCAGTATTGATAATCTGCATAATTGCCTAGCCAATCCCTTCCTTGCTGCAGGTATAAATACACTGTGCCTGAGCAAGGAAGGCGTCAGTGCTTTGGATGTCAAACCTAGTTCCTGTTTGTCTCTCTCCTGTGATTGTCTTCCAGGTTCCAGCTCCTGTCTCAAGACTTCCACCATAGAGACCCGCACCAGCATTCCACCTGCGGTGTAGCCTGACTCTCCAATCCATTGTGGATTCATCTGTTTCCAGCTACAACATTACCTGCTTCCAGCTCAGCTTCCAGCAGAGTACAGCTTCCCTTAAAGGGCCGGTGTCCTTTCTACACTTTACCACTCTCCACCGGTATTATTATTTCTCCGCTCTCAAGTTCTACATTTCAGTTCATATTTCATCGCTCCCAAGTTCATTTATTATTTAACTGGTTCCAGCCAGTATCCACTCCGTGCTAACAACAGTCTGGTTCCAGCCAGTATCCACAGCAGCTGTTTTATCTTCAGCAACCCAGCTTTTCCTGGAACACCAGCTGGCACAATCCTGGGTTATCTCCATTGCTACAGTCGGGCCTGGTAAGGACTTTCCATCTAGAAGATCATAAGAACTATCTCACACTACCAGTGCCCTGTGGCTCCTGCCATCCTGTAGTACCCAGGAACTGTATTTATTCTTTGCTGACTTTTATGTTTTCTTTTACTGCTGCTGTGTTGCGGAGTTGTCATAATAAACATCATTGACTTTTATCCAAGTTGTCGTGGTCACGCCTTCGGGCAGTTATTATTTATGTTACTTACATGTCCAGGGGTCTGATACAACCTCCCAGGTTCCGGTACATCTCAGCCCCTACAACTGAGGCTGCCTCCCGTCAGCTCAGGCCCTCAGTTGTGACAGTAAGCACTGACCTAATGAATCCAGCCGGAGACCAGGATCAAGCGGCCAGGCCGATGCAAGAACTGGCAGCCCGACTAGAACATCAGGAGGCTGCACAGGGCCACATCATCCGCTGTCTCCAGGATCTCTCTACTCGGCTGGATGGGATTCAGACAACTCTCCGTGGATCAGGCGCGTCTGGTGCGTCAACCACAGTGACTCCAGCTATAACCCCACCCACCTTACCCATTTCTGCTCCACGTCTTCATCTTCCAACGCCAGCAAAATTTGACGGATCTCCAAGATTCTGCAGGGGATTTCTCAACCAGTGTGAGATTCAGTTTGAGCTACAACCTGGCAATTTTCCCAGTGACCGTACAAAAATTGCCTACATTATTTCTCTTCTCAGTGGCTCAGCCCTTGATTGGGCATCACCGTTATGGGAGAGGTCCGACACCCTGCTATCTTCCTACACTGCCTTCGTGTCAACATTCAGGCGCATCTTCTACGAGCCAGGCCGGGTAACCTCAGCTTCATCCGAGATTCTCCGTTTACGCCAGGGGTCACGTACTGTAGGACAATATCTGATACAGTTCCAGATCCTGGCGTCCGAACTGGCATGGAACGACGAGGCCCTGTATGCTGCATTCTGGCATGGTTTATCTGAGCGTATTAAAGATGAGTTAGCTACCAGAGACTTACCTTCTAAGTTAGATGAGCTAATCTCACTCTGCACGAAAGTTGATTTACGTTTCAGAGAGAGAGCAACTGAGCGTGGAAGATCATCTGCTCCAAAATATTCTGCTCCTCCTCCTCGTCAACTGTCACCATCTAAAGATGAGCCCATGCAACTTGGCCGTTCCCGTTTAACTCCTGCTGAGCGCCGAAGACGTCTCTCCGAGTTTCTCTGTCTCTATTGTGCAGCTCCGTCTCACACCATTAATGCCTGTCCCAAACGTCCGGGAAACTCCAAATCCTAGCTCGCCAAGGAGAGGGCCGGCTAGGAGTAATGATCTCCTCTCCATCTTCTCAAGATTGTAATCTCCCAGTCTCGCTTCAAGTTGCTCAACGTTATCGGAACGTCATTGCCCTCCTTGATTCCGGAGCAGCTGGGAACTTTATTACCGAAGCCTATGTTAAACGGTGGTCCCTACCCACCGAGAGACTTCCTTCGTCCATTTCTTTAACTGCCGTGGATGGCAGCAAAATTTTTGATGCAGTTATTTCTTTAAGGACTCTACCAGTTCGTCTGAGAGTGGGAGTTCTTCATTCCGAACTTATTTCTTTTTTAGTGATTCCAAGAGCCACACATCCTGTGGTCCTGGGCATTCCATGGCTCCGTCTTCACAATCCTACAATTGATTGGACGACTACGCAAATCCTGGCACGGGGTTCCTCCTGTGCTGAGACATGTTTGTTTAAAGTATTGCCTGTCTGTTCTTCCTCCCCCAGGTCGTCTGATGTTCCACCTCCTCCATATCAAGATTTCACGGATGTGTTCAGTAAAGCTTCTGCTGATATCCTTCCTCCTCATAGAGAATGGGACTGTCCGATTGATCTCGTTCCAGGGAAGGTTCCACCTCGAGGCCGAACTTATCCGTTGTCTCTGCCTGAGACGCATTCTATGGAGGAATATATTAAAGAGAACCTAGCAAAGGGGTTCATTCGACCTTCTTCTTCTCCAGCCGGCGCAGGCTTCTTTTTTGTAAAAAAGAAAGATGGTGGTCTGCGGCCGTGCATCGACTACAGAGGTTTGAACGACATTACCATCAAGAACCGTTATCCTTTACCCCTGATTACTGAGCTCTTTGACAGAGTTAGCGGAGCTACCATCTTTACAAAGCTGGACTTGCGAGGTGCATACAATCTCATCCGGATCCGTGAGGGTGACGAGTGGAAGACCGCATTTAACACCTGTGACGGACATTATGAGTACCTCGTCATGCCCTTCGGATTGAGCAATGCTCCAGCTGTCTTCCAGCATTTCGTCAATGAGATCTTCAGAGACATTCTATACCGTCATGTCGTGGTCTATCTAGACGATATCCTCATTTTTGCCAACGATTTAGAGGAACATCGTTTTTGGGTTAAAGAGGTTCTGTCCCGTCTCCGTGTCAATCATCTCTATTGCAAATTAGAGAAATGCGTCTTTGAAGTCAAGTCCATTCCGTTTCTAGGGTACATTGTGTCCGGTTCCGGACTAGAGATGGATCCTGAGAAACTACAAGCAATTCAGAATTGGCCGGTACCCTTAACCCTCAAAGGGGTCCAGAGGTTCTTAGGGTTCGCCAATTATTACCGAAAGTTTATACGAGACTTTTCCACCATTGTGGCGCCTATTACTGCTTTCACCAAGAAGGGTGCTAACCCGTCCAAGTGGTCTGAAGAAGCCATGCAAGCTTTTCATCTTTTAAAACAGAGGTTCATCTCTGCGCCTGTCCTGAAACAGCCTGACATCGACTCTCCTTTCATCCTAGAGGTGGATGCCTCCTCCGTTGGAGTAGGAGCGGTGTTATCTCAGAGGGCTAAAGATGGCCATTTACATCCTTGCAGTTTCTTCTCACGGAAGTTCTCCCCAGCGGAGCGCAACTATGCCATTGGCGACCAGGAGTTGCTAGCCATCAAGCTCGCTCTAGAGGAGTGGAGATATCTGTTGGAGGGAGCTTCTCATTCAATCACCATCCTTACAGACCACAAGAACCTTCTATATTTGAAAGGCGCACAATGTCTCAACCCTCGTCAGGCCAGATGGGCACTTTTCTTTTCCAGGTTCGACTTTAAACTCCAGTTCTGTCCGGGCTCTCAGAATCGCAAGGCCGATGCCCTTTCCCGCTCATGGGAGCAAGAAAATGAGTCAGAGTCTTCAGACAAGCATCCTATTATAAGTCCGTTGGCATTCTCCACGGTAGGGATGGACTCTACGCCCCCATCAGGGAAAAGTTTTGTGAAGCCGATGCTAAGGAAGAAGCTCATGCATTGGGCCCATGCTTCCCGTTTTGCCGGACATACAGGTATCCAAAAAACCCTGGAGTTTATCTCTAGGTCCTATTGGTGGCCAACTCTGAAAAAGGACGTCTTGGAGTTTATTGCATCTTGCCCAAAGTGTGCCCAACATAAAGTATCCCGCCAGTCGCCTGCGGGGCAACTGGTTCCACTATCCGTTCCCCGTCGACCATGGACCCACTTGTCGATGGATTTCATTACAGACTTACCCATGTGCAACAAGTTCAATACCATCTGGGTGGTAGTTGACCGGTTCACCAAGATGGCACACTTCATTCCTCTCACCGGTCTTCCGTCAGCTTCCAAGTTGGCTCAAGTATTCATACAAGAGATCTTCCGACTCCACGGTCTTCCTGAAGAAATTATCTCTGATCGAGGAGTTCAATTCACAGCCAAATTCTGGCGAAGTTTATGTCAAGTCCTCCAAGTCAAACTAAAGTTTTCCACGGCTTACCATCCTCAGACCAATGGTCAAACCGAGAGGGTGAATCAGGACTTGGAGGCCTTCCTCCGCATCTATGTGTCCTCCTCTCAAGATGACTGGGTTCAATTTCTTCCCTGGGCCGAGTTCTGTCATAACAACCAGTATCATTCTTCATCTGCTTCAACACCATTCTTCACTAACTTTGGATTCCACCCTAAAGTCCCTGAGTTCCAACCGCTTCCAGCAACTTCTGTTCCCGCAGTGGATATCACCTTGCATCAGTTTGCCAATATCTGGAAGAGCGTACGATCAGCTCTGCTCAAGGCATCGTTCAGGTACAAGAAGTTTGCGGATAAGAAGCGTCGAGCAGTTCCTGCTCTCAAGGTGGGTGATCGGGTATGGTTATCCACGAAGAATTTGAGGTTAAGAGTTCCCAGTATGAAGTTTGCACCTCGCTATATCGGTCCTTTCAAGATTGAACAAGTCATCAATCCTGTTGCTTACAGACTCCAGTTGCCTCCCTTCTTAAAAATACCCAGGACATTCCATGTTTCCCTGTTGAAACCGCTGATCTTGAATCGGTTTCATTCCTCACTTCCTCCAACTCCGAAAGTCCAAACTCAACGAGGCGTTGAGTATGAAGTGGCCAAGATCCTGGACTCACGTCACCGTTACGGTCAACTACAATATCTTATTGACTGGAAGGGTTATGGTCCTGAGGAACGTTCATGGACCAATGCTTCTGATGTCCATGCTCCTGCCTTGGTCCGGAGATTCCATTCCAAGTTTCCTCAAAAGCCAAAGAAGTGTCCTGGGGCCACTCCTAAAGGGGGGGGTGCTGTCACGATCCGGGTATCTGGACGCCATTTCTTACCCATCAGATGCCTCCTAAGGCTGGCTCAGCCCTCCAGGACCGGATCCCATCTGTTATCCTGATGTGTACATTCCTGTATCCTCTCCTGTCACTCTGGGACGCTGTCACAGTAAACGCCATATTACACCTGGCATGGCGTCTCCCGCGGCCTCCGCCGCCGTCCCTGCTCTTCTGCATGCAGAGTGTCTGAGTGGCGATTACGTCAGCCGCGGCCTCCGCTGTGTCCGCGTGGTTGGATGTGCATCTGTCAGCCTGGCGCCTCCTGTCTCCGGTGGCCGGCGCCGCCATTACTGTTTTCATTACCACATGGATTACAAACCAAACTTCCCTCCAAGTGTCTGCATGGGCGCAGCCATCTTGGATTCTGTCAGCTGATCATTTCCACCAATCTGTTCTCAGTATTGATAATCTGCATAATTGCCTAGCCAATCCCTTCCTTGCTGCAGGTATAAATACACTGTGCCTGAGCAAGGAAGGCGTCAGTGCTTTGGTTGTCAAACCTAGTTCCTGTTTGTCTCTCTCCTGTGATTGTCTTCCAGGTTCCAGCTCCTGTCTCAAGACTTCCACCATAGAGACCCGCACCAGCATTCCACCTGCGGTGTAGCCTGACTCTCCAATCCATTGTGGATTCATCTGTTTTCAGCTACAACATTACCTGCTTCCAGCTCAGCTTCCAGCAGAGTACAGCTTCCCTTAAAGGGCCGGTGTCCTTTCTACACTTTACCACTCTCCACCGGTATTATTATTTCTCCGCTCTCAAGTTCTACATTTCAGTTCATATTTCATCGCTCCCAAGTTCATTTATTATTTAACTGGTTCCAGCCAGTATCCACTCCGTGCTAACAACAGTCTGGTTCCAGCCAGTATCCACAGCAGCTGTTTTATCTTCAGCAACCCAGCTTTTCCTGGAACACCAGCTGGCACAATCCTGGGTTATCTCCATTGCTACAGTCGGGCCTGGTAAGGACTTTCCATCTAGAAGATCATAAGAACTATCTCACACTACCAGTGCCCTGTGGCTCCTGCCATCCTGTAGTACCCAGGAACTGTATTTATTCTTTGCTGACTTTTATGTTTTCTTTTACTGCTGCTGTGTTGCGGAGTTGTCATAATAAACATCATTGACTTTTATCCAAGTTGTCGTGGTCACGCCTTCGGGCAGTTATTATTTATGTTACTTACATGTCCAGGGGTCTGATACAACCTCCCAGGTTCCGGTACATCTCAGCCCCTACAACTGAGGCTGCCTCCCGTCAGCTCAGGCCCTCAGTTGTGACACCCAGCTATTTAAGTTTACCCTCAGAAATACTGTAAGTCAGGCAGTTCCTGAGATACCTAGGTGGGATAACAGGTTTGGACCAGGACCACTGCATTGAAGTCAGATATCTCCGATTCCCTAGAGCCAATTTTTAATAATCTAGTACTCTTAGAAAAAGGGGACCCTCAGGTGTTTGCCTAAGACCCATATACCCCTGGTGCCCTTAGGCAAATGCCCATTGAGACCATACAAAAATAAGGCCCTGATTTGGGCACATCTTGGCATGACTTTAGTTATGACCAGGAACATGTCTGTACAAGACTCTGGGTACATCTGGGCATGACTCTAAATGTGACTTTGTTTGACTCTAGATGTGAGAATATAATCTTTAAATGTAGCTGAAAATGAAAATTTCTAAATATTAAGAATTTCTTCTTGAAATGATAGGAATTTTAATAAAATGTTCCCCTGAGTTGATAGAAGCTGGTTCTGATGCCTAGTTTAAGCACATGACCTAATAATGTTATAGAGTTATATAAAAAATTCTTAACGTCCTGAACCCTTAAAATTTGTCTGTAAATTAAAATTTCAACATTTTCCAAATTTTAATTTAAAATTATAGGAACTTTAATAAAATGTTCCCCATAGTTGATAGAAGCTGATTCTGATGCCTGGTTTAAGCACTGGACCTAATAATGTGACGATGTTACATTAGCAATTCTGGTGACCCTCTACTCTTAAACTCTGGTAAAAATGAAAATTTCTAAATATACAGAATTTAGACTTAAAATTATAAGAACTTAAATAAAATGTTTACTTGAGTTGATAAAGAGGATTCTGATGCCTGGTTTAAGCACTGGACCTAATAATGTTCTTCTTTTATACAAGCAATTCTGTAGACTCTCTACTCTTAAAATTTAGCAGAAAATGAACATTTCAAAATATTTAGAATTTCTTCTTAAAATTATAGGAACTTAAATAAAATGTTTCCCTGAGTTGATAGAAGCTTATTCTAATGCCTGGTTTAAGCACAGGTCCTTATAATGTTATGGTGCTATGTGAAATACTCTGTAGGGCTTGTACATTTAAAATTTAGCTAAAAATGAAAATTTTTAAAATGTCAAAATTTCTATATTTATTCTGGGCATAAGTGTGTGTGCTTCTGTGTGTGTCTGTATATTACTCTGGGTATGACTCTAATTATGACTCTGGGTCTGACCCTGGGTATATCTTTATGTGACTCCAGGTTTACCTGTGCTTGACTCTGCGTTTGACTATGTGTGATTCTGGGCATGTCTGGACATGTCTGGGCATCTCTAGACATGTCTGGACATGTCTGGGCATGTCTTGGCATGTCTGGACATGTCTGGGCATCTCTAGACATGTCTGGTCATGTCTGGGAATGACTGGAAAACTGATATCTCTAGTTCTGGTCATAGTAGAGACAAACTGCCAGTGTCCACCGAAAGGGGAGAGTCCCAGCTATTTAAGTTTACCCTCAGAAATACTGTAAGTCAGGCAGTTCCTGAGATACCTAGGTGGGATAACAGGTTTGGACCAGGACCACTGCATTGAAGTCAGATATCTCCGATTCCCTAGAGCCAATTTTTAATAATCTAGTACTCTTAGAAAAAGGGGACCCTCAGGTGTTTGCCTAAGACCCATATACCCCTGGTGCCCTTAGGCAAATGCCCATTGAGACCATACAAAAATAAGGCCCTGATTTGGGCACATCTTGGCATGACTTTAGTTATGACCAGGAACATGTCTGTACAAGACTCTGGGTACATCTGGGCATGACTCTAAATGTGACTTTGTTTGACTCTAGATGTGAGAATATAATCTTTAAATGTAGCTGAAAATGAAAATTTCTAAATATTAAGAATTTCTTCTTGAAATGATAGGAATTTTAATAAAATGTTCCCCTGAGTTGATAGAAGCTGGTTCTGATGCCTGGTTTAAGCACTGGACCTAATAATGTGACGATGTTACATTAGCAATTCTGGTGACCCTCTACTCTTAAACTCTGGTAAAAATGAAAATTTCTAAATATACAGAATTTAGACTTAAAATTATAAGAACTTAAATAAAATGTTTACTTGAGTTGATACAGAGGATTCTGATGCCTGGTTTAAGCACTGGACCTTATAATGTTCTTATTTTATATTAGCAATTCTGTAGACTCTCTACTCTTAAAATTTAGCAGAAAATGAACATTTCAAAATATTTAGAATTTCTTCTTAAAATTATAGGAACTTAAATAAAATGTTTCCCTGAGTTGATAGAAGCTTATTCTAATGCCTGGTTTAAGCACAGGTCCTTATAATGTTATGGTGCTATGTGAAATACTCTGTAGGGCTTGTACATTTAAAATTTAGCTAAAAATGAAAATTTAAAAAATGTCAAAATTTCTATATTTATTCTGGGCATAAGTGTGTGTGCTTCTGTGTGTGTCTGTATATTACTCTGGGTATGACTCTAATTATGACTCTGGGTCTGACCCTGGGTATATCTTTATGTGACTCCAGGTTTACCTGTGCTTGACTCTGCGTTTGACTATGTGTGATTCTGGGCATGTCTGGACATGTCTGGGCATGTCTTGGCATGTCTGGACATGTCTGGGCATGTCTAGACATGTCTGGACATGTCTGGGCATGTCTTGGCATGTCTGGACATGTCTGGGCATCTCTAGACATGTCTGGTCATGTCTGGGAATGACTGGAAAACTGATATCTCTAGTTCTGGTCATAGTAGAGACAAACTGCCAGTGTCCACCGAAAGGGGAGAGTCCCAGCTATTTAAGTTTACCCTCAGAAATACTGTAAGTCAGGCAGTTCCTGAGATACCTAGGTGGGATAACAGGTTTGGACCAGGACCACTGCATTGAAGTCAGATATCTCCGATTCCCTAGAGCCAATTTTTAATAATCTAGTACTCTTAGAAAAAGGGGACCCTCAGGTGTTTGCCTAAGACCCATATACCCCTGGTGCCCTTAGGCAAATGCCCATTGAGACCATACAAAAATAAGGCCCTGATTTGGGCACATCTTGGCATGACTTTAGTTATGACCAGGAACATGTCTGTACAAGACTCTGGGTACATCTGGGCATGACTCTAAATGTGACTTTGTTTGACTCTAGATGTGAGAATATAATCTTTAAATGTAGCTGAAAATGAAAATTTCTAAATATTAAGAATTTCTTCTTGAAATGATAGGAATTTTAATAAAATGTTCCCCTGAGTTGATAGAAGCTGGTTCTGATGCCTGGTTTAAGCACATGACCTAATAATGTTATAGAGTTATATTAAAAATTCTTAAGGTCCTGAACCCTTAAAATTTGGCAGTAAATTAAAATTTCAACATTTTCCAAATTTTAATTTAAAATTATAGGAACTTTAATAAAAACATCCCCATAGTTGATAGAAGCTGATTCTGATGCCTGGTTTAAGCACATGACCTAATAATGTTATAGATTTATATTAAAAATTCTTAAGTTCCTGAACCCTTAAAATTTGGCTGCAAATAAAAATTTCAACATTTTCCAAATTTCAATTTAAAATTATAGGAACTTTAATAAAATGTTCCCCATAGTTGATAGAAGCTGATTCTGATGCCTGGTTTAAGCACTGGACCTAATAATGTGACGATGTTACATTAGCAATTCTGGTGACCCTCTACTCTTAAACTCTGGTAAAAATGAAAATGTCTAAATATACAGAATTTAGACTTAAAATTATAAGAACTTAAATAAAATGTTTACTTGAGTTGATAAAGAGGATTCTGATGCCTGGTTTAAGCACTGGACCTAATAATGTTCTTATTTTATATTAGCAATTCTGTAGACTCTCTACTCTTAAAATTTAGCAGAAAATGAACATTTCAAAATATTTAGAATTTCTTCTTAAAATTATAGGAACTTAAATAAAATGTTTCCCTGAGTTGATAGAAGCTTATTCTAATGCCTGGTTTAAGCACAGGTCCTTATAATGTTATGGTGCTATGTGAAATACTCTGTAGGGCTTGTACATTTAAAATTTATCTAAAAATGAAAATTTTAAAAATGTCAAAATTTCTATATTTATTCTGGGCATAAGTGTGTGTGCTTCTGTGTGTGTCTGTATATTACTCTGGGTATGACTCTAATTATGACTCTGGGTCTGACCCTGGGTATATCTTTATGTGACTCCAGGTTTACCTGTGCTTGACTCTGCGTTTGACTATGTGTGATTCTGGGCATGTCTGGACATGTCTGGGCATGTCTTGGCATGTCTGGACATGTCTGGGCATGTCTAGACATGTCTGGACATGTCTGGGCATGTCTTGGCATGTCTGGACATGTCTGGGCATCTCTAGACATGTCTGGTCATGTCTGGGAATGACTGGAAAACTGATATCTCTAGTTCTGGTCACAGTAGAGACAAACTGCCAGTGTCCACCGAAAGGGGAGAGTCCCAGCTATTTAAGTTTACCCTCAGAAATACTGTAAGTCAGGCAGTTCCTGAGATACCTAGGTGGGATAACAGGTTTGGACCAGGACCACTGCATTGAAGTCAGATATCTCCGATTCCCTAGAGCCAATTTTTAATAATATAGTACTCTTAGAAAAAGGGGACCCTCAGGGGTTTGCCTAAGACCCATATACCCCTGGTGCCCTTAGGCAAATGCCCATTGAGACCATACAAAAATAAGGCCCTGATTTGGGCACATCTTGGCATGACTTTAGTTATGACCAGGAACATGTCTGTAAAAGACTCTGGGTACATCTGGGCATGACTCTAAATGTGACTTTGTTTGACTCTAGATGTGAGAATATAATCTTTAAATGTAGCTGAAAATGAAAATTTCTAAATATTAAGAATTTCTTCTTGAAATGATAGGAATTTTAATAAAATGTTCCCCTGAGTTGATAGAAGCTGGTCCTGATGCCTGGTTTAAGCACATGACCTAATAATGTTATAGATTTATATTAAAAATTCTTAAGGTCCTGAACCCTTAAAATTTGGCTGTAAATTAAAATTTCAACATTTTCCAAAGTTCAATTTAAAATTATAGGAACTTTAATAAAATGTTCCCCATAGTTGATAGAAGCTGATTCTGATGCCTGGTTTAAGCACTGGACCTAATAATGTGACGATGTTACATTAGCAATTCTGGTGACCCTCTACTCTTAAACTCTGATAAAAATGAAAATGTCTAAATATACAGAATTTAGACTTAAAATTATAAGAACTTAAATAAAATGTTTACTTGAGTTGATAAAGAGGATTCTGATGCCTGGTTTAAGCACTGGACCTAATAATGTTCTTATTTTATATTAGCAATTCTGTAGACTCTCTACTCTTAAAATTTAGCAGAAAATGAACATTTCAAAATATTTAGAATTTCTTCTTAAAATTATAGGAACTTAAATAAAATGTTTCCCTGAGTTGATAGAAGCTTATTCTAATGCCTGGTTTAAGCACAGGTCCTTATAATGTTATGGTGCTATGTGAAATACTCTGTAGGGCTTGTACATTTAAAATTTATCTAAAAATGAAAATTTTAAAAATGTCAAAATTTCTATATTTATTCTGGGCATAAGTGTGTGTGCTTCTGTGTGTGTCTGTATATTACTCTGGGTATGACTCTGGGTATGACTCTAATTATGACTCTGGGTCTGACCCTGGGTATATCTTTATGTGACTCCAGGTTTACCTGTGCTTGACTCTGCGTTTGACTATGTGTGATTCTGGGCATGTCTGGACATGTCTGGGCATGTCTTGGCATGTCTGGACATGTCTGGGCATGTCTAGACATGTCTGGACATGTCTGGGCATGTCTTGGCATGTCTGGACATGTCTGGGCATCTCTAGACATGTCTGGTCATGTCTGGGAATGTCTGGAAAACTGATATCTCTAGTTCTGGTCACAGTAGAGACAAACTGCCAGTGTCCACCGAAAGGGGAGAGTCCCAGCTATTTAAGTTTACCCTCAGAAATACTGTAAGTCAGGCAGTTCCTGAGATACCTAGGTGGGATAACAGGTTTGGACCAGGACCACTGCATTGAAGTCAGATATCTCCGATTCCCTAGAGCCAATTTTTAATAATATAGTACTCTTAGAAAAAGGGGACCCTCAGGTGTTTGCCTAAGACCCATATAACCCTGGTGCCCTTAGGCAAATGCCCATTGAGACCATACAAAAATAAGGCCCTGATTTGGGCACATCTTGGCATGACTTTAGTTATGACCAGGAACATGTCTGTAAAAGACTCTGGGTACATCTGGGCATGACTCTAAATGTGACTTTGTTTGACTCTAGATGTGAGAATATAATCTTTAAATGTAGCTGAAAATGAAAATTTCTAAATATTAAGAATTTCTTCTTGAAATGATAGGAATTTTAATAAAATGTTCCCCTGAGTTGATAGAAGCTGGTCCTGATGCCTGGTTTAAGCACATGACCTAATAATGTTATAGATTTATATTAAAAATTCTTAAGGTCCTGAACCCTTAAAATTTGGCTGTAAATTAAAATTTCAACATTTTCCAAAGTTCAATTTAAAATTATAGGAACTTTAATAAAATGTTCCCCATAGTTGATAGAAGCTGATTCTGATGCCTGGTTTAAGCACTGGACCTAATAATGTGACGATGTTACATTAGCAATTCTGGTGACCCTCTACTCTTAAACTCTGATAAAAATGAAAATGTCTAAATATACAGAATTTAGACTTAAAATTATAAGAACTTAAATAAAATGTTTACTTGAGTTGATAAAGAGGATTCTGATGCCTGGTTTAAGCACTGGACCTAATAATGTTCTTATTTTATATTAGCAATTCTGTAGACTCTCTACTCTTAAAATTTAGCAGAAAATGAACATTTCAAAATATTTAGAATTTCTTCTTAAAATTATAGGAACTTAAATAAAATGTTTCCCTGAGTTGATAGAAGCTTATTCTAATGCCTGGTTTAAGCACAGGTCCTTATAATGTTATGGTGCTATGTGAAATACTCTATAGGGCTTGTACATTTAAAATTTATCTAAAAATGAAAATTTTAAAAATGTCAAAATTTCTATATTTATTCTGGGCATAAGTGTGTGTGCTTCTGTGTGTGTCTGTATATTACTCTGGGTATGACTCTGGGTATGACTCTAATTATGACTCTGGGTCTGACCCTGGGTATATCTTTATGTGACTCCAGGTTTACCTGTGCTTGACTCTGCGTTTGACTATGTGTGATTCTGGGCATGTCTGGACATGTCTGGGCATGTCTTGGCATGTCTGGACATGTCTGGGCATGTCTAGACATGTCTGGACATGTCTGGGCATGTCTTGGCATGTCTGGACATGTCTGGGCATCTCTAGACATGTCTGGTCATGTCTGGGAATGACTGGAAAACTGATATCTCTAGTTCTGGTCACAGTAGAGACAAACTGCCAGTGTCCACCGAAAGGGGAGAGTCCCAGCTATTTAAGTTTACCCTCAGAAATACTGTAAGTCAGGCAGTTCCTGAGATACCTAGGTGGGATAACAGGTTTGGACCAGGACCACTGCATTGAAGTCAGATATCTCCGATTCCCTAGAGCCAATTTTTAATAATATAGTACTCTTAGAAAAAGGGGACCCTCAGGGGTTTGCCTAAGACCCATATACCCCTGGTGCCCTTAGGCAAATGCCCATTGAGACCATACAAAAATAAGGCCCTGATTTGGGCACATCTTGGCATGACTTTAGTTATGACCAGGAACATGTCTGTAAAAGACTCTGGGTACATCTGGGCATGACTCTAAATGTGACTTTGTTTGACTCTAGATGTGAGAATATAATCTTTAAATGTAGCTGAAAATGAAAATTTCTAAATATTAAGAATTTCTTCTTGAAATGATAGGAATTTTAATAAAATGTTCCCCTGAGTTGATAGAAGCTGGTCCTGATGCCTGGTTTAAGCACATGACCTAATAATGTTATAGATTTATATTAAAAATTCTTAAGGTCCTGAACCCTTAAAATTTGGCTGTAAATTAAAATTTCAACATTTTCCAAAGTTCAATTTAAAATTATAGGAACTTTAATAAAATGTTCCCCATAGTTGATAGAAGCTGATTCTGATGCCTGGTTTAAGCACTGGACCTAATAATGTGACGATGTTACATTAGCAATTCTGGTGACCCTCTACTCTTAAACTCTGGTAAAAATGAAAATTTCTAAATATACAGAATTTAGACTTAAAATTATAAGAACTTAAATAAAATGTTTACTTGAGTTGATACAGAGGATTCTGATGCCTGGTTTAAGCACTGGACCTAATAATGTTCTTATTTTATATTAGCAATTCTGTAGACTCTCTACTCTTAAAATTTAGCAGAAAATGAACATTTCAAAATATTTAGAATTTCTTCTTAAAATTATAGGAACTTAAATAAAATGTTTCCCTGAGTTGATAGAAGCTTATTCTAATGCCTGGTTTAAGCACAGGTCCTTATAATGTTATGGTGCTATGTGAAATACTCTGTAGGGCTTGTACATTTAAAATTTAGCTAAAAATGAAAATTTAAAAAATGTCAAAATTTCTATATTTATTCTGGGCATAAGTGTGTGTGCTTCTGTGTGTGTCTGTATATTACTCTGGGTATGACTCTAATTATGACTCTGGGTCTGACCCTGGGTATATCTTTATGTGACTCCAGGTTTACCTGTGCTTGACTCTGCGTTTGACTATGTGTGATTCTGGGCATGTCTGGACATGTCTGGGCATGTCTTGGCATGTCTGGACATGTCTGGGCATGTCTAGACATGTCTGGACATGTCTGGGCATGTCTTGGCATGTCTGGACATGTCTGGGCATCTCTAGACATGTCTGGTCATGTCTGGGAATGACTGGAAAACTGATATCTCTAGTTCTGGTCACAGTAGAGACAAACTGCCAGTGTCCACCGAAAGGGGAGAGTCCCAGCTATTTAAGTTTACCCTCAGAAATACTGTAAGTCAGGCAGTTCCTGAGATACCTAGGTGGGATAACAGGTTTGGACCAGGACCACTGCATTGAAGTCAGATATCTCCGATTCCCTAGAGCCAATTTTTAATAATCTAGTACTCTTAGAAAAAGGGGACCCTCAGGTGTTTGCCTAAGACCCATATACCCCTGGTGCCCTTAGGCAAATGCCCATTGAGACCATACAAAAATAAGGCCCTGATTTGGGCACATCTTGGCATGACTTTAGTTATGACCAGGAACATGTCTGTACAAGACTCTGGGTACATCTGGGCATGACTCTAAATGTGACTTTGTTTGACTCTAGATGTGAGAATATAATCTTTAAATGTAGCTGAAAATGAAAATTTCTAAATATTAAGAATTTCTTCTTGAAATGATAGGAATTTTAATAAAATGTTCCCCTGAGTTGATAGAAGCTGGTTCTGATGCCTGGTTTAAGCACATGACCTAATAATGTTATAGAGTTATATTAAAAATTCTTAAGGTCCTGAACCCTTAAAATTTGGCAGTAAATTAAAATTTTAACATTTTCCAAATTTTAATTTAAAATTATAGGAACTTTAATAAAATGTTCCCCATAGTTGATAGAAGCTGATTCTGATGCCTGGTTTAAGCACTTGACCTAATAATGTTATAGATTTATATTAAAAATTCTTACGTTCCTGAACCCTTAAAATTTGGCTGTAAATAAAAATGTCAACACTTTCCAAATTTCGATTTAAAATTATAGGAACTTTAATAAAATGTTCCCCATAGTTGATAGAAGCTGATTCTGATGCCTGGTTTAAGCACTGGACCTAATAATGTGACGATGTTACATTAGCAATTCTGGTGACCCTCTACTCTTAAACTCTGGTAAAAATGAAAATTTCTAAATATACAGAATTTAGACTTAAAATTATAAGAACTTAAATAAAATGTTTACTTGAGTTGATACAGAGGATTCTGATGCCTGGTTTAAGCACTGGACCTAATAATGTTCTTATTTTATATTAGCAATTCTGTAGACTCTCTACTCTTAAAATTTAGCAGAAAATGAACATTTCAAAATATTTAGAATTTCTTCTTAAAATTATAGGAACTTAAATAAAATGTTTCCCTGAGTTGATAGAAGCTTATTCTAATGCCTGGTTTAAGCACAGGTCCTTATAATGTTATGGTGCTATGTGAAATACTCTGTAGGGCTTGTACATTTAAAATTTATCTAAAAATGAAAATTTTAAAAATGTCAAAATTTCTATATTTATTCTGGGCATAAGTGTGTGTGCTTCTGTGTGTGTCTGTATATTACTCTGGGTATGACTCTGGGTATGACTCTAATTATGACTCTGGGTCTGACCCTGGGTATATCTTTATGTGACTCCAGGTTTACCTGTGCTTGACTCTGCGTTTGACTATGTGTGATTCTGGGCATGTCTGGACATGTCTGGGCATGTCTTGGCATGTCTGGACATGTCTGGGCATGTCTAGACATGTCTGGACATGTCTGGGCATGTCTTGGCATGTCTGGACATGTCTGGGCATCTCTAGACATGTCTGGTCATGTCTGGGAATGACTGGAAAACTGATATCTCTAGTTCTGGTCACAGTAGAGACAAACTGCCAGTGTCCACCGAAAGGGGAGAGTCCCAGCTATTTAAGTTTACCCTCAGAAATACTGTAAGTCAGGCAGTTCCTGAGATACCTAGGTGGGATAACAGGTTTGGACCAGGACCACTGCATTGAAGTCAGATATCTCCGATTCCCTAGAGCCAATTTTTAATAATCTAGTACTCTTAGAAAAAGGGGACCCTCAGGTGTTTGCCTAAGACCCATATACCCCTGGTGCCCTTAGGCAAATGCCCATTGAGAACATACAAAAATAAGGCCCTGATTTGGGCACATCTTGGCATGACTTTAGTTATGACCAGGAACATGTCTGTACAAGACTCTGGGTACATCTGGGCATGACTCTAAATGTGACTTTGTTTGACTCTAGATGTGAGAATATAATCTTTAAATGTAGCTGAAAATGAAAATTTCTAAATATTAAGAATTTCTTCTTGAAATGATAGGAATTTTAATAAAATGTTCCCCTGAGTTGATAGAAGCTGGTTCTGATGCCTGGTTTAAGCACATGACCTAATAATGTTATAGAGTTATATTAAAAATTCTTAAGGTCCTGAACCCTTAAAATTTGGCAGTAAATTAAAATTTCAACATTTTCCAAATTTTAATTTAAAATTATAGGAACTTTAATAAAAACATCCCCATAGTTGATAGAAGCTGATTCTGATGCCTGGTTTAAGCACATGACCTAATAATGTTATAGATTTATATTAAAAATTCTTAAGTTCCTGAACCCTTAAAATTTGGCTGCAAATAAAAATTTCAACATTTTCCAAATTTCAATTTAAAATTATAGGAACTTTAATAAAATGTTCCCCATAGTTGATAGAAGCTGATTCTGATGCCTGGTTTAAGCACTGGACCTAATAATGTGACGATGTTACATTAGCAATTCTGGTGACCCTCTACTCTTAAACTCTGGTAAAAATGAAAATGTCTAAATATACAGAATTTAGACTTAAAATTATAAGAACTTAAATAAAATGTTTACTTGAGTTGATAAAGAGGATTCTGATGCCTGGTTTAAGCACTGGACCTAATAATGTTCTTATTTTATATTAGCAATTCTGTAGACTCTCTACTCTTAAAATTTAGCAGAAAATGAACATTTCAAAATATTTAGAATTTCTTCTTAAAATTATAGGAACTTAAATAAAATGTTTCCCTGAGTTGATAGAAGCTTATTCTAATGCCTGGTTTAAGCACAGGTCCTTATAATGTTATGGTGCTATGTGAAATACTCTGTAGGGCTTGTACATTTAAAATTTATCTAAAAATGAAAATTTTAAAAATGTCAAAATTTCTATATTTATTCTGGGCATAAGTGTGTGTGCTTCTGTGTGTGTCTGTATATTACTCTGGGTATGACTCTGGGTATGACTCTAATTATGACTCTGGGTCTGACCCTGGGTATATCTTTATGTGACTCCAGGTTTACCTGTGCTTGACTCTGCGTTTGACTATGTGTGATTCTGGGCATGTCTGGACATGTCTGGGCATGTCTTGGCATGTCTGGACATGTCTGGGCATGTCTAGACATGTCTGGACATGTCTGGGCATGTCTTGGCATGTCTGGACATGTCTGGGCATCTCTAGACATGTCTGGTCATGTCTGGGAATGACTGGAAAACTGATATCTCTAGTTCTGGTCACAGTAGAGACAAACTGCCAGTGTCCACCGAAAGGGGAGAGTCCCAGCTATTTAAGTTTACCCTCAGAAATACTGTAAGTCAGGCAGTTCCTGAGATACCTAGGTGGGATAACAGGTTTGGACCAGGACCACTGCATTGAAGTCAGATATCTCCGATTCCCTAGAGCCAATTTTTAATAATATAGTACTCTTAGAAAAAGGGGACCCTCAGGGGTTTGCCTAAGACCCATATACCCCTGGTGCCCTTAGGCAAATGCCCATTGAGACCATACAAAAATAAGGCCCTGATTTGGGCACATCTTGGCATGACTTTAGTTATGACCAGGAACATGTCTGTAAAAGACTCTGGGTACATCTGGGCATGACTCTAAATGTGACTTTGTTTGACTCTAGATGTGAGAATATAATCTTTAAATGTAGCTGAAAATGAAAATTTCTAAATATTAAGAATTTCTTCTTGAAATGATAGGAATTTTAATAAAATGTTCCCCTGAGTTGATAGAAGCTGGTCCTGATGCCTGGTTTAAGCACATGACCTAATAATGTTATAGATTTATATTAAAAATTCTTAAGGTCCTGAACCCTTAAAATTTGGCTGTAAATTAAAATTTCAACATTTTCCAAAGTTCAATTTAAAATTATAGGAACTTTAATAAAATGTTCCCCATAGTTGATAGAAGCTGATTCTGATGCCTGGTTTAAGCACTGGACCTAATAATGTGACGATGTTACATTAGCAATTCTGGTGACCCTCTACTCTTAAACTCTGATAAAAATGAAAATGTCTAAATATACAGAATTTAGACTTAAAATTATAAGAACTTAAATAAAATGTTTACTTGAGTTGATAAAGAGGATTCTGATGCCTGGTTTAAGCACTGGACCTAATAATGTTCTTATTTTATATTAGCAATTCTGTAGACTCTCTACTCTTAAAATTTAGCAGAAAATGAACATTTCAAAATATTTAGAATTTCTTCTTAAAATTATAGGAACTTAAATAAAATGTTTCCCTGAGTTGATAGAAGCTTATTCTAATGCCTGGTTTAAGCACAGGTCCTTATAATGTTATGGTGCTATGTGAAATACTCTGTAGGGCTTGTACATTTAAAATTTATCTAAAAATGAAAATTTTAAAAATGTCAAAATTTCTATATTTATTCTGGGCATAAGTGTGTGTGCTTCTGTGTGTGTCTGTATATTACTCTGGGTATGACTCTGGGTATGACTCTAATTATGACTCTGGGTCTGACCCTGGGTATATCTTTATGTGACTCCAGGTTTACCTGTGCTTGACTCTGCGTTTGACTATGTGTGATTCTGGGCATGTCTGGACATGTCTGGGCATGTCTTGGCATGTCTGGACATGTCTGGGCATGTCTAGACATGTCTGGACATGTCTGGGCATGTCTTGGCATGTCTGGACATGTCTGGGCATCTCTAGACATGTCTGGTCATGTCTGGGAATGTCTGGAAAACTGATATCTCTAGTTCTGGTCACAGTAGAGACAAACTGCCAGTGTCCACCGAAAGGGGAGAGTCCCAGCTATTTAAGTTTACCCTCAGAAATACTGTAAGTCAGGCAGTTCCTGAGATACCTAGGTGGGATAACAGGTTTGGACCAGGACCACTGCATTGAAGTCAGATATCTCCGATTCCCTAGAGCCAATTTTTAATAATATAGTACTCTTAGAAAAAGGGGACCCTCAGGGGTTTGCCTAAGACCCATATACCCCTGGTGCCCTTAGGCAAATGCCCATTGAGACCATACAAAAATAAGGCCCTGATTTGGGCACATCTTGGCATGACTTTAGTTATGACCAGGAACATGTCTGTAAAAGACTCTGGGTACATCTGGGCATGACTCTAAATGTGACTTTGTTTGACTCTAGATGTGAGAATATAATCTTTAAATGTAGCTGAAAATGAAAATTTCTAAATATTAAGAATTTCTTCTTGAAATGATAGGAATTTTAATAAAATGTTCCCCTGAGTTGATAGAAGCTGGTCCTGATGCCTGGTTTAAGCACATGACCTAATAATGTTATAGATTTATATAAAAAATTCTTAAGGTCCTGAACCCTTAAAATTTGGCTGTAAATTAAAATTTCAACATTTTCCAAAGTTCAATTTAAAATTATAGGAACTTTAATAAAATGTTCCCCATAGTTGATAGAAGCTGATTCTGATGCCTGGTTTAAGCACTGGACCTAATAATGTGACGATGTTACATTAGCAATTCTGGTGACCCTCTACTCTTAAACTCTGATAAAAATGAAAATGTCTAAATATACAGAATTTAGACTTAAAATTATAAGAACTTAAATAAAATGTTTACTTGAGTTGATAAAGAGGATTCTGATGCCTGGTTTAAGCACTGGACCTAATAATGTTCTTATTTTATATTAGCAATTCTGTAGACTCTCTACTCTTAAAATTTAGCAGAAAATGAACATTTCAAAATATTTAGAATTTCTTCTTAAAATTATAGGAACTTAAATAAAATGTTTCCCTGAGTTGATAGAAGCTTATTCTAATGCCTGGTTTAAGCACAGGTCCTTATAATGTTATGGTGCTATGTGAAATACTCTATAGGGCTTGTACATTTAAAATTTATCTAAAAATGAAAATTTTAAAAATGTCAAAATTTCTATATTTATTCTGGGCATAAGTGTGTGTGCTTCTGTGTGTGTCTGTATATTACTCTGGGTATGACTCTAATTATGACTCTGGGTCTGACCCTGGGTATATATTTATGTGACTCCAGGTTTACCTGTGCTTGACTCTGCGTTTGACTATGTGTGATTCTGGGCATGTCTGGACATGTCTGGGCATGTCTTGGCATGTCTGGACATGTCTGGGCATGTCTAGACATGTCTGGACATGTCTGGGCATGTCTTGGCATGTCTGGACATGTCTGGGCATCTCTAGACATGTCTGGTCATGTCTGGGAATGACTGGAAAACTGATATCTCTAGTTCTGGTCACAGTAGAGACAAACTGCCAGTGTCCACCGAAAGGGGAGAGTCCCAGCTATTTAAGTTTACCCTCAGAAATACTGTAAGTCAGGCAGTTCCTGAGATACCTAGGTGGGATAACAGGTTTGGACCAGGACCACTGCATTGAAGTCAGATATCTCCGATTCCCTAGAGCCAATTTTTAATAATATAGTACTCTTAGAAAAAGGGGACCCTCAGGGGTTTGCCTAAGACCCATATACCCCTGGTGCCCTTAGGCAAATGCCCATTGAGACCATACAAAAATAAGGCCCTGATTTGGGCACATCTTGGCATGACTTTAGTTATGACCAGGAACATGTCTGTAAAAGACTCTGGGTACATCTGGGCATGACTCTAAATGTGACTTTGTTTGACTCTAGATGTGAGAATATAATCTTTAAATGTAGCTGAAAATGAAAATTTCTAAATATTAAGAATTTCTTCTTGAAATGATAGGAATTTTAATAAAATGTTCCCCTGAGTTGATAGAAGCTGGTCCTGATGCCTGGTTTAAGCACATGACCTAATAATGTTATAGATTTATATTAAAAATTCTTAAGGTCCTGAACCCTTAAAATTTGGCTGTAAATTAAAATTTCAACATTTTCCAAAGTTCAATTTAAAATTATAGGAACTTTAATAAAATGTTCCCCATAGTTGATAGAAGCTGATTCTGATGCCTGGTTTAAGCACTGGACCTAATAATGTGACGATGTTACATTAGCAATTCTGGTGACCCTCTACTCTTAAACTCTGGTAAAAATGAAAATTTCTAAATATACAGAATTTAGACTTAAAATTATAAGAACTTAAATAAAATGTTTACTTGAGTTGATACAGAGGATTCTGATGCCTGGTTTAAGCACTGGACCTAATAATGTTCTTATTTTATATTAGCAATTCTGTAGACTCTCTACTCTTAAAATTTAGCAGAAAATGAACATTTCAAAATATTTAGAATTTCTTCTTAAAATTATAGGAACTTAAATAAAATGTTTCCCTGAGTTGATAGAAGCTTATTCTAATGCCTGGTTTAAGCACAGGTCCTTATAATGTTATGGTGCTATGTGAAATACTCTGTAGGGCTTGTACATTTAAAATTTAGCTAAAAATGAAAATTTAAAAAATGTCAAAATTTCTATATTTATTCTGGGCATAAGTGTGTGTGCTTCTGTGTGTGTCTGTATATTACTCTGGGTATGACTCTAATTATGACTCTGGGTCTGACCCTGGGTATATCTTTATGTGACTCCAGGTTTACCTGTGCTTGACTCTGCGTTTGACTATGTGTGATTCTGGGCATGTCTGGACATGTCTGGGCATGTCTTGGCATGTCTGGACATGTCTGGGCATGTCTAGACATGTCTGGACATGTCTGGGCATGTCTTGGCATGTCTGGACATGTCTGGGCATCTCTAGACATGTCTGGTCATGTCTGGGAATGACTGGAAAACTGATATCTCTAGTTCTGGTCACAGTAGAGACAAACTGCCAGTGTCCACCGAAAGGGGAGAGTCCCAGCTATTTAAGTTTACCCTCAGAAATACTGTAAGTCAGGCAGTTCCTGAGATACCTAGGTGGGATAACAGGTTTGGACCAGGACCACTGCATTGAAGTCAGATATCTCCGATTCCCTAGAGCCAATTTTTAATAATCTAGTACTCTTAGAAAAAGGGGACCCTCAGGTGTTTGCCTAAGACCCATATACCCCTGGTGCCCTTAGGCAAATGCCCATTGAGACCATACAAAAATAAGGCCCTGATTTGGGCACATCTTGGCATGACTTTAGTTATGACCAGGAACATGTCTGTATAAGACTCTGGGTACATCTGGGCATGACTCTAAATGTGACTTTGTTTGACTCTAGATGTGAGAATATAATCTTTAAATGTAGCTGAAAATGAAAATTTCTAAATATTAAGAATTTCTTCTTGAAATGATAGGAATTTTAATAAAATGTTCCCCTGAGTTGATAGAAGCTGGTTCTGATGCCTGGTTTAAGCACATGACCTAATAATGTTATAGAGTTATATTAAAAATTCTTAAGGTCCTGAACCCTTAAAATTTGGCAGTAAATTAAAATTTCAACATTTTCCAAATTTTAATTTAAAATTATAGGAACTTTAATAAAATGTTCCCCATAGTTGATAGAAGCTGATTCTGATGCCTGGTTTAAGCACATGACCTAATAATGTTATAGATTTATATTAAAAATTCTTAAGTTCCTGAACCCTTAAAATTTGGCTGTAAATAAAAATTTCAACATTTTCCAAATTTCGATTTAAAATTATAGGAACTTTAATAAAATGTTCCCCATAGTTGATAGAAGCTGATTCTGATGCCTGGTTTAAGCACTGGACCTAATAATGTGACGATGTTACATTAGCAATTCTGGTGACCCTCTACTCTTAAACTCTGGTAAAAATGAAAATTTCTAAATATACAGAATTTAGACTTAAAATTATAAGAACTTAAATAAAATGTTTACTTGAGTTGATACAGAGGATTCTGATGCCTGGTTTAAGCACTGGACCTAATAATGTTCTTATTTTATATTAGCAATTCTGTAGACTCTCTACTCTTAAAATTTAGCAGAAAATGAACATTTCAAAATATTTAGAATTTCTTCTTAAAATTATAGGAACTTAAATAAAATGTTTCCCTGAGTTGATAGAAGCTTATTCTAATGCCTGGTTTAAGCACAGGTCCTTATAATGTTATGGTGCTATGTGAAATACTCTGTAGGGCTTGTACATTTAAAATTTATCTAAAAATGAAAATTTTAAAAATGTCAAAATTTCTATATTTATTCTGGGCATAAGTGTGTGTGCTTCTGTGTGTGTCTGTATATTACTCTGGGTATGACTCTGGGTATGACTCTAATTATGACTCTGGGTCTGACCCTGGGTATATCTTTATGTGACTCCAGGTTTACCTGTGCTTGACTCTGCGTTTGACTATGTGTGATTCTGGGCATGTCTGGACATGTCTGGGCATCTCTAGACATGTCTGGACATGTCTGGGCATGTCTTGGCATGTCTGGACATGTCTGGGCATCTCTAGACATGTCTGGTCATGTCTGGGAATGACTGGAAAACTGATATCTCTAGTTCTGGTCATAGTAGAGACAAACTGCCAGTGTCCACCGAAAGGGGAGAGTCCCAGCTATTTAAGTTTACCCTCAGAAATACTGTAAGTCAGGCAGTTCCTGAGATACCTAGGTGGGATAACAGGTTTGGACCAGGACCACTGCATTGAAGTCAGATATCTCCGATTCCCTAGAGCCAATTTTTAATAATCTAGTACTCTTAGAAAAAGGGGACCCTCAGGTGTTTGCCTAAGACCCATATACCCCTGGTGCCCTTAGGCAAATGCCCATTGAGACCATACAAAAATAAGGCCCTGATTTGGGCACATCTTGGCATGACTTTAGTTATGACCAGGAACATGTCTGTACAAGACTCTGGGTACATCTGGGCATGACTCTAAATGTGACTTTGTTTGACTCTAGATGTGAGAATATAATCTTTAAATGTAGCTGAAAATGAAAATTTCTAAATATTAAGAATTTCTTCTTGAAATGATAGGAATTTTAATAAAATGTTCCCCTGAGTTGATAGAAGCTGGTTCTGATGCCTGGTTTAAGCACTGGACCTAATAATGTGACGATGTTACATTAGCAATTCTGGTGACCCTCTACTCTTAAACTCTGGTAAAAATGAAAATGTCTAAATATACAGAATTTAGACTTAAAATTATAAGAACTTAAATAAAATGTTTACTTGAGTTGATAAAGAGGATTCTGATGCCTGGTTTAAGCACTGGACCTAATAATGTTCTTATTTTATATTAGCAATTCTGTAGACTCTCTACTCTTAAAATTTAGCAGAAAATGAACATTTCAAAATATTTAGAATTTCTTCTTAAAATTATAGGAACTTAAATAAAATGTTTCCCTGAGTTGATAGAAGCTTATTCTAATGCCTGGTTTAAGCACAGGTCCTTATAATGTTATGGTGCTATGTGAAATACTCTGTAGGGCTTGTACATTTAAAATTTAGCTAAAAATGAAAATTTAAAAAATGTCAAAATTTCTATATTTATTCTGGGCATAAGTGTGTGTGCTTCTGTGTGTGTCTGTATATTACTCTGGGTATGACTCTAATTATGACTCTGGGTCTGACCCTGGGTATATCTTTATGTGACTCCAGGTTTACCTGTGCTTGACTCTGCGTTTGACTATGTGTGATTCTGGGCATGTCTGGACATGTCTGGGCATGTCTTGGCATGTCTGGACATGTCTGGGCATGTCTAGACATGTCTGGACATGTCTGGGCATGTCTTGGCATGTCTGGACATGTCTGGGCATCTCTAGACATGTCTGGTCATGTCTGGGAATGACTGGAAAACAGATATCTCTAGTTCTGGTCATAGTAGAGACAAACTGCCAGTGTCCACCGAAAGGGGAGAGTCCCAGCTATTTAAGTTTACCCTCAGAAATACTGTAAGTCAGGCAGTTCCTGAGATACCTAGGTGGGATAACAGGTTTGGACCAGGACCACTGCATTGAAGTCAGATATCTCCGATTCCCTAGAGCCAATTTTTAATAATATAGTACTCTTAGAAAAAGGGGACCCTCAGGGGTTTGCCTAAGACCCATATACCCCTGGTGCCCTTAGGCAAATGCCCATTGAGACCATACAAAAATAAGGCCCTGATTTGGGCACATCTTGGCATGACTTTAGTTATGACCAGGAACATGTCTGTAAAAGACTCTGGGTACATCTGGGCATGACTCTAAATGTGACTTTGTTTGACTCTAGATGTGAGAATATAATCTTTAAATGTAGCTGAAAATGAAAATTTCTAAATATTAAGAATTTCTTCTTGAAATGATAGGAATTTTAATAAAATGTTCCCCTGAGTTGATAGAAGCTGGTCCTGATGCCTGGTTTAAGCACATGACCTAATAATGTTATAGATTTATATTAAAAATTCTTAAGGTCCTGAACCCTTAAAATTTGGCTGTAAATTAAAATTTCAACATTTTCCAAAGTTCAATTTAAAATTATAGGAACTTTAATAAAATGTTCCCCATAGTTGATAGAAGCTGATTCTGATGCCTGGTTTAAGCACTGGACCTAATAATGTGACGATGTTACATTAGCAATTCTGGTGACCCTCTACTCTTAAACTCTGGTAAAAATGAAAATTTCTAAATATACAGAATTTAGACTTAAAATTATAAGAACTTAAATAAAATGTTTACTTGAGTTGATACAGAGGATTCTGATGCCTGGTTTAAGCACTGGACCTAATAATGTTCTTATTTTATATTAGCACTTCTGTAGACTCTCTACTCTTAAAATTTAGCAGAAAATGAACATTTCAAAATATTTAGAATTTCTTCTTAAAATTATAGGAACTTAAATAAAATGTTTCCCTGAGTTGATAGAAGCTTATTCTAATGCCTGGTTTAAGCACAGGTCCTTATAATGTTATGGTGCTATGTGAAATACTCTGTAGGGCTTGTACATTTAAAATTTAGCTAAAAATGAAAATTTAAAAAATGTCAAAATTTCTATATTTATTCTGGGCATAAGTGTGTGTGCTTCTGTGTGTGTCTGTATATTACTCTGGGTATGACTCTAATTATGACTCTGGGTCTGACCCTGGGTATATCTTTATGTGACTCCAGGTTTACCTGTGCTTGACTCTGCGTTTGACTATGTGTGATTCTGGGCATGTCTGGACATGTCTGGGCATGTCTTGGCATGTCTGGACATGTCTGGGCATGTCTAGACATGTCTGGACATGTCTGGGCATGTCTTGGCATGTCTGGACATGTCTGGGCATCTCTAGACATGTCTGGTCATGTCTGGGAATGACTGGAAAACTGATATCTCTAGTTCTGGTCACAGTAGAGACAAACTGCCAGTGTCCACCGAAAGGGGAGAGTCCCAGCTATTTAAGTTTACCCTCAGAAATACTGTAAGTCAGGCAGTTCCTGAGATACCTAGGTGGGATAACAGGTTTGGACCAGGACCACTGCATTGAAGTCAGATATCTCCGATTCCCTAGAGCCAATTTTTAATAATCTAGTACTCTTAGAAAAAGGGGACCCTCAGGTGTTTGCCTAAGACCCATATACCCCTGGTGCCCTTAGGCAAATGCCCATTGAGACCATACAAAAATAAGGCCCTGATTTGGGCACATCTTGGCATGACTTTAGTTATGACCAGGAACATGTCTGTACAAGACTCTGGGTACATCTGGGCATGACTCTAAATGTGACTTTGTTTGACTCTAGATGTGAGAATATAATCTTTAAATGTAGCTGAAAATGAAAATTTCTAAATATTAAGAATTTCTTCTTGAAATGATAGGAATTTTAATAAAATGTTCCCCTGAGTTGATAGAAGCTGGTTCTGATGCCTGGTTTAAGCACATGACCTAATAATGTTATAGAGTTATATTAAAAATTCTTAAGGTCCTGAACCCTTAAAATTTGGCAGTAAATTAAAATTTCAACATTTTCCAAATTTTAATTTAAAATTATAGGAACTTTAATAAAATGTTCCCCATAGTTGATAGAAGCTGATTCTGATGCCTGGTTTAAGCACATGACCTAATAATGTTATAGATTTATATTAAAAATTCTTAAGTTCCTGAACCCTTAAAATTTGGCTGTAAATAAAAATTTCAACATTTTCCAAATTTCAATTTAAAATTATAGGAACTTTAATAAAATGTTCCCCATAGTTGATAGAAGCTGATTCTGATGCCTGGTTTAAGCACTGGACCTAATAATGTGACGATGTTACATTAGCAATTCTGGTGACCCTCTACTCTTAATCTCTGGTAAAAATGAAAATTTCTAAATATACAGAATTTAGACTTAAAATTATAAGAACTTAAATAAAATGTTTACTTGAGTTGATAAAGAGGATTCTGATGCCTGGTTTAAGCACTGGACCTAATAATGTTCTTATTTTATATTAGCAATTCTGTAGACTCTCTACTCTTAAAATTTAGCAGAAAATGAACATTTCAAAATATTTAGAATTTCTTCTTAAAATTATAGGAACTTAAATAAAATGTTTCCCTGAGTTGATAGAAGCTTATTCTAATGCCTGGTTTAAGCACAGGTCCTTATAATGTTATGGTGCTATGTGAAATACTCTGTAGGGCTTGTACATTTAAAATTTAGCTAAAAATGAAAATTTAAAAAATGTCAAAATTTCTATATTTATTCTGGGCATAAGTGTGTGTGCTTCTGTGTGTGTCTGTATATTACTCTGGGTATGACTCTGGGTATGACTCTAATTATGACTCTGGGTCTGACCCTGGGTATATCTTTATGTGACTCCAGGTTTACCTGTGCTTGACTCTGCGTTTGACTATGTGTGATTCTGGGCATGTCTGGACATGTCTGGGCATCTCTAGACATGTCTGGACATGTCTGGGCATGTCTTGGCATGTCTGGACATGTCTGGGCATCTCTAGACATGTCTGGTCATGTCTGGGAATGACTGGAAAACTGATATCTCTAGTTCTGGTCATAGTAGAGACAAACTGCCAGTGTCCACCGAAAGGGGAGAGTCCCAGCTATTTAAGTTTACCCTCAGAAATACTGTAAGTCAGGCAGTTCCTGAGATACCTAGGTGGGATAACAGGTTTGGACCAGGACCACTGCATTGAAGTCAGATATCTCCGATTCCCTAGAGCCAATTTTTAATAATCTAGTACTCTTAGAAAAAGGGGACCCTCAGGTGTTTGCCTAAGACCCATATACCCCTGGTGCCCTTAGGCAAATGCCCATTGAGACCATACAAAAATAAGGCCCTGATTTGGGCACATCTTGGCATGACTTTAGTTATGACCAGGAACATGTCTGTACAAGACTCTGGGTACATCTGGGCATGACTCTAAATGTGACTTTGTTTGACTCTAGATGTGAGAATATAATCTTTAAATGTAGCTGAAAATGAAAATTTCTAAATATTAAGAATTTCTTCTTGAAATGATAGGAATTTTAATAAAATGTTCCCCTGAGTTGATAGAAGCTGGTTCTGATGCCTGGTTTAAGCACTGGACCTAATAATGTGACGATGTTACATTAGCAATTCTGGTGACCCTCTACTCTTAAACTCTGGTAAAAATGAAAATTTCTAAATATACAGAATTTAGACTTAAAATTATAAGAACTTAAATAAAATGTTTACTTGAGTTGATACAGAGGATTCTGATGCCTGGTTTAAGCACTGGACCTAATAATGTTCTTATTTTATATTAGCAATTCTGTAGACTCTCTACTCTTAAAATTTAGCAGAAAATGAACATTTCAAAATATTTAGAATTTCTTCTTAAAATTATAGGAACTTAAATAAAATGTTTCCCTGAGTTGATAGAAGCTTATTCTAATGCCTGGTTTAAGCACAGGTCCTTATAATGTTATGGTGCTATGTGAAATACTCTGTAGGGCTTGTACATTTAAAATTTAGCTAAAAATGAAAATTTAAAAAATGTCAAAATTTCTATATTTATTCTGGGCATAAGTGTGTGTGCTTCTGTGTGTGTCTGTATATTACTCTGGGTATGACTCTAATTATGACTCTGGGTCTGACCCTGGGTATATCTTTATGTGACTCCAGGTTTACCTGTGCTTGACTCTGCGTTTGACTATGTGTGATTCTGGGCATGTCTGGACATGTCTGGGCATGTCTTGGCATGTCTGGACATGTCTGGGCATGTCTAGACATGTCTGGACATGTCTGGGCATGTCTTGGCATGTCTGGACATGTCTGGGCATCTCTAGACATGTCTGGTCATGTCTGGGAATGACTGGAAAACTGATATCTCTAGTTCTGGTCATAGTAGAGACAAACTGCCAGTGTCCACCGAAAGGGGAGAGTCCCAGCTATTTAAGTTTACCCTCAGAAATACTGTAAGTCAGGCAGTTCCTGAGATACCTAGGTGGGATAACAGGTTTGGACCAGGACCACTGCATTGAAGTCAGATATCTCCGATTCCCTAGAGCCAATTTTTAATAATCTAGTACTCTTAGAAAAAGGGGACCCTCAGGTGTTTGCCTAAGACCCATATACCCCTGGTGCCCTTAGGCAAATGCCCATTGAGACCATACAAAAATAAGGCCCTGATTTGGGCACATCTTGGCATGACTTTAGTTATGACCAGGAACATGTCTGTACAAGACTCTGGGTACATCTGGGCATGACTCTAAATGTGACTTTGTTTGACTCTAGATGTGAGAATATAATCTTTAAATGTAGCTGAAAATGAAAATTTCTAAATATTAAGAATTTCTTCTTGAAATGATAGGAATTTTAATAAAATGTTCCCCTGAGTTGATAGAAGCTGGTTCTGATGCCTGGTTTAAGCACATGACCTAATAATGTTATAGAGTTATATTAAAAATTCTTAAGGTCCTGAACCCTTAAAATTTGGCAGTAAATTAAAATTTCAACATTTTCCAAATTTTAATTTAAAATTATAGGAACTTTAATAAAAACATCCCCATAGTTGATAGAAGCTGATTCTGATGCCTGGTTTAAGCACATGACCTAATAATGTTATAGATTTATATTAAAAATTCTTAAGTTCCTGAACCCTTAAAATTTAGCTGCAAATAAAAATTTCAACATTTTCCAAATTTCAATTTAAAATTATAGGAACTTTAATAAAATGTTCCCCATAGTTGATAGAAGCTGATTCTGATGCCTGGTTTAAGCACTGGACCTAATAATGTGACGATGTTACATTAGCAATTCTGGTGACCCTCTACTCTTAAACTCTGGTAAAAATGAAAATGTCTAAATATACAGAATTTAGACTTAAAATTATAAGAACTTAAATAAAATGTTTACTTGAGTTGATAAAGAGGATTCTGATGCCTGGTTTAAGCACTGGACCTAATAATGTTCTTATTTTATATTAGCAATTCTGTAGACTCTCTACTCTTAAAATTTAGCAGAAAATGAACATTTCAAAATATTTAGAATTTCTTCTTAAAATTATAGGAACTTAAATAAAATGTTTCCCTGAGTTGATAGAAGCTTATTCTAATGCCTGGTTTAAGCACAGGTCCTTATAATGTTATGGTGCTATGTGAAATACTCTGTAGGGCTTGTACATTTAAAATTTATCTAAAAATGAAAATTTTAAAAATGTCAAAATTTCTATATTTATTCTGGGCATAAGTGTGTGTGCTTCTGTGTGTGTCTGTATATTACTCTGGGTATGACTCTGGGTATGACTCTAATTATGACTCTGGGTCTGACCCTGGGTATATCTTTATGTGACTCCAGGTTTACCTGTGCTTGACTCTGCGTTTGACTATGTGTGATTCTGGGCATGTCTGGACATGTCTGGGCATGTCTTGGCATGTCTGGACATATCTGGGCATGTCTAGACATGTCTGGACATGTCTGGGCATGTCTTGGCATGTCTGGACATGTCTGGGCATCTCTAGACATGTCTGGTCATGTCTGGGAATGACTGGAAAACTGATATCTCTAGTTCTGGTCACAGTAGAGACAAACTGCCAGTGTCCACCGAAAGGGGAGAGTCCCAGCTATTTAAGTTTACCCTCAGAAATACTGTAAGTCAGGCAGTTCCTGAGATACCTAGGTGGGATAACAGGTTTGGACCAGGACCACTGCATTGAAGTCAGATATCTCCGATTCCCTAGAGCCAATTTTTAATAATCTAGTACTCTTAGAAAAAGGGGACCCTCAGGGGTTTGCCTAAGACCCATATACCCCTGGTGCCCTTAGGCAAATGCCCATTGAGACCATACAAAAATAAGGCCCTGATTTGGGCACATCTTGGCATGACTTTAGTTATGACCAGGAACATGTCTGTAAAAGACTCTGGGTACATCTGGGCATGACTCTAAATGTGACTTTGTTTGACTCTAGATGTGAGAATATAATCTTTAAATGTAGCTGAAAATGAAAATTTCTAAATATTAAGAATTTCTTCTTGAAATGATAGGAATTTTAATAAAATGTTCCCCTGAGTTGATAGAAGCTGGTCCTGATGCCTGGTTTAAGCACATGACCTAATAATGTTATAGATTTATATAAAAAATTCTTAAGGTCCTGAACCCTTAAAATTTGGCTGTAAATTAAAATTTCAACATTTTCCAAAGTTCAATTTAAAATTATAGGAACTTTAATAAAATGTTCCCCATAGTTGATAGAAGCTGATTCTGATGCCTGGTTTAAGCACTGGACCTAATAATGTGACGATGTTACATTAGCAATTCTGGTGACCCTCTACTCTTAAACTCTGGTAAAAATGAAAATTTCTAAATATACAGAATTTAGACTTAAAATTATAAGAACTTAAATAAAATGTTTACTTGAGTTGATACAGAGGATTCTGATGCCTGGTTTAAGCACTGGACCTAATAATGTTCTTATTTTATATTAGCAATTCTGTAGACTCTCTACTCTTAAAATTTAGCAGAAAATGAACATTTCAAAATATTTAGAATTTCTTCTTAAAATTATAGGAACTTAAATAAAATGTTTCCCTGAGTTGATAGAAGCTTATTCTAATGCCTGGTTTAAGCACAGGTCCTTATAATGTTATGGTGCTATGTGAAATACTCTGTAGGGCTTGTACATTTAAAATTTAGCTAAAAATGAAAATTTAAAAAATGTCAAAATTTCTATATTTATTCTGGGCATAAGTGTGTGTGCTTCTGTGTGTGTCTGTATATTACTCTGGGTATGACTCTAATTATGACTCTGGGTCTGACCCTGGGTATATCTTTATGTGACTCCAGGTTTACCTGTGCTTGACTCTGCGTTTGACTATGTGTGATTCTGGGCATGTCTGGACATGTCTGGGCATGTCTTGGCATGTCTGGACATGTCTGGGCATGTCTAGACATGTCTGGACATGTCTGGGCATGTCTTGGCATGTCTGGACATGTCTGGGCATCTCTAGACATGTCTGGTCATGTCTGGGAATGACTGGAAAACTGATATCTCTAGTTCTGGTCACAGTAGAGACAAACTGCCAGTGTCCACCGAAAGGGGAGAGTCCCAGCTATTTAAGTTTACCCTCAGAAATACTGTAAGTCAGGCAGTTCCTGAGATACCTAGGTGGGATAACAGGTTTGGACCAGGACCACTGCATTGAAGTCAGATATCTCCGATTCCCTAGAGCCAATTTTTAATAATCTAGTACTCTTAGAAAAAGGGGACCCTCAGGTGTTTGCCTAAGACCCATATACCCCTGGTGCCCTTAGGCAAATGCCCATTGAGAACATACAAAAATAAGGCCCTGATTTGGGCACATCTTGGCATGACTTTAGTTATGACCAGGAACATGTCTGTACAAGACTCTGGGTACATCTGGGCATGACTCTAAATGTGACTTTGTTTGACTCTAGATGTGAGAATATAATCTTTAAATGTAGCTGAAAATGAAAATTTCTAAATATTAAGAATTTCTTCTTGAAATGATAGGAATTTTAATAAAATGTTCCCCTGAGTTGATAGAAGCTGGTTCTGATGCCTGGTTTAAGCACATTACCTAATAATGTTATAGAGTTATATTAAAAATTCTTAAGGTCCTGAACCCTTAAAATTTGGCAGTAAATTAAAATTTTAACATTTTCCAAATTTTAATTTAAAATTATAGGAACTTTAATAAAATGTTCCCCATAGTTGATAGAAGCTGATTCTGATGCCTGGTTTAAGCACTTGACCTAATAATGTTATAGATTTATATTAAAAATTCTTAAGTTCCTGAACCCTTAAAATTTGGCTGTAAATAAAAATTTCAACATTTTCCAAATTTCGATTTAAAATTATAGGAACTTTAATAAAATGTTCCCCATAGTTGATAGAAGCTGATTCTGATGCCTGGTTTAAGCACTGGACCTAATAATGTGACGATGTTACATTAGCAATTCTGGTGACCCTCTACTCTTAAACTCTGGTAAAAATGAAAATTTCTAAATATACAGAATTTAGACTTAAAATTATAAGAACTTAAATAAAATGTTTACTTGAGTTGATAAAGAGGATTCTGATGCCTGGTTTAAGCACTGGACCTAATAATGTTCTTATTTTATATTAGCAATTCTGTAGACTCTCTACTCTTAAAATTTAGCAGAAAATGAACATTTCAAAATATTTAGAATTTCTTCTTAAAATTATAGGAACTTAAATAAAATGTTTCCCTGAGTTGATAGAAGCTTATTCTAATGCCTGGTTTAAGCACAGGTCCTTATAATGTTATGGTGCTATGTGAAATACTCTGTAGGGCTTGTACATTTAAAATTTATCTAAAAATGAAAATTTTAAAAATGTCAAAATTTCTATATTTATTCTGGGCATAAGTGTGTGTGCTTCTGTGTGTGTCTGTATATTACTCTGGGTATGACTCTGGGTATGACTCTAATTATGACTCTGGGTCTGACCCTGGGTATATCTTTATGTGACTCCAGGTTTACCTGTGCTTGACTCTGCGTTTGACTATGTGTGATTCTGGGCATGTCTGGACATGTCTGGGCATGTCTTGGCATGTCTGGACATGTCTGGGCATGTCTAGACATGTCTGGACATGTCTGGGCATGTCTTGGCATGTCTGGACATGTCTGGGCATCTCTAGACATGTCTGGTCATGTCTGGGAATGACTGGAAAACTGATATCTCTAGTTCTGGTCACAGTAGAGACAAACTGCCAGTGTCCACCGAAAGTGGAGAGTCCCAGCTATTTAAGTTTACCCTCAGAAATACTGTAAGTCAGGCAGTTCCTGAGATACCTAGGTGGGATAACAGGTTTGGACCAGGACCACTGCATTGAAGTCAGATATCTCCGATTCCCTAGAGCCAATTTTTAATAATATAGTACTCTTAGAAAAAGGGGACCCTCAGGGGTTTGCCTAAGACCCATATACCCCTGGTGCCCTTAGGCAAATGCCCATTGAGACCATACAAAAATAAGGCCCTGATTTGGGCACATCTTGGCATGACTTTAGTTATGACCAGGAACATGTCTGTAAAAGACTCTGGGTACATCTGGGCATGACTCTAAATGTGACTTTGTTTGACTCTAGATGTGAGAATATAATCTTTAAATGTAGCTGAAAATGAAAATTTCTAAATATTAAGAATTTCTTCTTGAAATGATAGGAATTTTAATAAAATGTTCCCCTGAGTTGATAGAAGCTGGTCCTGATGCCTGGTTTAAGCACATGACCTAATAATGTTATAGATTTATATTAAAAATTCTTAAGGTCCTGAACCCTTAAAATTTGGCTGTAAATTAAAATTTCAACATTTTCCAAAGTTCAATTTAAAATTATAGGAACTTTAATAAAATGTTCCCCATAGTTGATAGAAGCTGATTCTGATGCCTGGTTTAAGCACTGTACCTAATAATGTGACGATGTTACATTAGCAATTCTGGTGACCCTCTACTCTTAAACTCTGGTAAAAATGAAAATTTCTAAATATACAGAATTTAGACTTAAAATTATAAGAACTTAAATAAAATGTTTACTTGAGTTGATACAGAGGATTCTGATGCCTGGTTTAAGCACTGGACCTAATAATGTTCTTATTTTATATTAGCAATTCTGTAGACTCTCTACTCTTAAAATTTAGCAGAAAATGAACATTTCAAAATATTTAGAATTTCTTCTTAAAATTATAGGAACTTAAATAAAATGTTTCCCTGAGTTGATAGAAGCTTATTCTAATGCCTGGTTTAAGCACAGGTCCTTATAATGTTATGGTGCTATGTGAAATACTCTGTAGGGCTTGTACATTTAAAATTTAGCTAAAAATGAAAATTTAAAAAATGTCAAAATTTCTATATTTATTCTGGGCATAAGTGTGTGTGCTTCTGTGTGTGTCTGTATATTACTCTGGGTATGACTCTAATTATGACTCTGGGTCTGACCCTGGGTATATCTTTATGTGACTCCAGGTTTACCTGTGCTTGACTCTGCGTTTGACTATGTGTGATTCTGGGCATGTCTGGACATGTCTGGGCATGTCTTGGCATGTCTGGACATGTCTGGGCATGTCTAGACATGTCTGGACATGTCTGGGCATGTCTTGGCATGTCTGGACATGTCTGGGCATCTCTAGACATGTCTGGTCATGTCTGGGAATGACTGGAAAACTGATATCTCTAGTTCTGGTCACAGTAGAGACAAACTGCCAGTGTCCACCGAAAGGGGAGAGTCCCAGCTATTTAAGTTTACCCTCAGAAATACTGTAAGTCAGGCAGTTCCTGAGATACCTAGGTGGGATAACAGGTTTGGACCAGGACCACTGCATTGAAGTCAGATATCTCCGATTCCCTAGAGCCAATTTTTAATAATCTAGTACTCTTAGAAAAAGGGGACCCTCAGGTGTTTGCCTAAGACCCATATACCCCTGGTGCCCTTAGGCAAATGCCCATTGAGACCATACAAAAATAAGGCCCTGATTTGGGCACATCTTGGCATGACTTTAGTTATGACCAGGAACATGTCTGTACAAGACTCTGGGTACATCTGGGCATGACTCTAAATGTGACTTTGTTTGACTCTAGATGTGAGAATATAATCTTTAAATGTAGCTGAAAATGAAAATTTCTAAATATTAAGAATTTCTTCTTGAAATGATAGGAATTTTAATAAAATGTTCCCCTGAGTTGATAGAAGCTGGTTCTGATGCCTGGTTTAAGCACATGACCTAATAATGTTATAGAGTTATATTAAAAATTCTTAAGGTCCTGAACCCTTAAAATTTGGCAGTAAATTAAAATTTCAACATTTTCCAAATTTTAATTTAAAATTATAGGAACTTTAATAAAATGTTCCCAATAGTTGATAGAAGCTGATTCTGATGCCTGGTTTAAGCACATGACCTAATAATGTTATAGATTTATATTAAAAATTCTTAAGTTCCTGAACCCTTAAAATTTGGCTGTAAATAAAAATTTCAACATTTTCCAAATTTCAATTTAAAATTATAGGAACTTTAATAAAATGTTCCCCATAGTTGATAGAAGCTGATTCTGATGCCTGGTTTAAGCACTGGACCTAATAATGTGACGATGTTACATTAGCAATTCTGGTGACCCTCTACTCTTAAACTCTGGTAAAAATGAAAATTTCTAAATATACAGAATTTAGACTTAAAATTATAAGAACTTAAATAAAATGTTTACTTGAGTTGATAAAGAGGATTCTGATGCCTGGTTTAAGCACTGGACCTAATAATGTTCTTATTTTATATTAGCAATTCTGTAGACTCTCTACTCTTAAACTTTAGCAGAAAATGAACATTTCAAAATATTTAGAATTTCTTCTTAAAATTATAGGAACTTAAATAAAATGTTTCCCTGAGTTGATAGAAGCTTATTCTAATGCCTGGTTTAAGCACAGGTCCTTATAATGTTATGGTGCTATGTGAAATACTCTGTAGGGCTTGTACATTTAAAATTTATCTAAAAATGAAAATTTTAAAAAAAGTCAAAATTTCTATATTTATTCTGGGCATAAGTGTGTGTGCTTCTGTGTGTGTCTGTATATTACTCTGGGTATGACTCTAATTATGACTCTGGGTCTGACCCTGGGTATATCTTTATGTGACTCCAGGTTTACCTGTGCTTGACTCTGCGTTTGACTATGTGTGATTCTGGGCATGTCTGGACATGTCTGGGCATCTCTAGACATGTCTGGACATGTCTGGGCATGTCTTGGCATGTCTGGACATGTCTGGGCATCTCTAGACATGTCTGGTCATGTCTGGGAATGACTGGAAAACTGATATCTCTAGTTCTGGTCACAGTAGAGACAAACTGCCAGTGTCCACCGGAAGGGGAGAGTCCCAGCTATTTAAGTTTACCCTCAGAAATACTGTAAGTCAGGCAGTTCCTGAGATACCTAGGTGGGATAACAGGTTTGGACCAGGACCACTGCATTGAAGTCAGATATCTCCGATTCCCTAGAGCCAATTTTTAATAATCTAGTACTCTTAGAAAAAGGGGACCCTCAGGTGTTTGCCTAAGACCCATATACCCCTGGTGCCCTTAGGCAAATGCCCATTGAGACCATACAAAAATAAGGCCCTGATTTGGGCACATCTTGGCATGACTTTAGTTATGACCAGGAACATGTCTGTACAAGACTCTGGGTACATCTGGGCATGACTCTAAATGTGACTTTGTTTGACTCTAGATGTGAGAATATAATCTTTAAATGTAGCTGAAAATGAAAATTTCTAAATATTAAGAATTTCTTCTTGAAATGATAGGAATTTTAATAAAATGTTCCCCTGAGTTGATAGAAGCTGGTTCTGATGCCTGGTTTAAGCACAAGACCTAATAATGTTATAGAGTTATACTAAAAATTCTTAAGGTCCTGAACCCTTAAAATTTGGCTGTAAATTAAAATTTCAACATTTTCCAAATTTCAATTTAAAATTATAGGAACTTTAATAAAATGTTCCCCATAGTTGATAGAAGCTGATTCGGATGCCTGGTTTAAGCACATGACATAATAATGTTATATATTTATATTAAAAATTCTTAAGTTCCTGAACCCTTAAAATTTGGCTGTAAATAAAAATTTCAACATTTTCCAAATTTCAATTTAAAATTATAGGAACTTTAATAAAATGTTCCCCATAGTTGATAGAAGCTGATTCTGATGCCTGGTTTAAGCACTGGACCTAATAATGTGACGATGTTACATTAGCAATTCTGGTGACCCTCTACTCTTAAACTCTGGTAAAAATGAAAATTTCTAAATATACAGAATTTAGACTTAAAATTATAAGAACTTAAATAAAATGTTTACTTGAGTTGATACAGAGGATTCTGATGCCTGGTTTAAGCACTGGACCTAATAATGTTCTTATTTTATATTAGCAATTCTGTAGACTCTCTACTCTTAAAATTTAGCAGAAAATGAACATTTCAAAATATTTAGAATTTCTTCTTAAAATTATAGGAACTTAAATAAAATGTTTCCCTGAGTTGATAGAAGCTTATTCTAATGCCTGGTTTAAGCACAGGTCCTTATAATGTTATGGTGCTATGTGAAATACTCTGTAGGGCTTGTACATTTAAAATTTAGCTAAAAATGAAAATTTTAAAATGTCAAAATTTCTATATTTATTCTGGGCATAAGTGTGTGTGCTTCTGTGTGTGTGTGTGTCTGTATATTACTCTGGGTATGACTCTGGGTATGACTCTAATTATGACTCTGGGTCTGACCCTGGGTATATCTTTATGTGACTCCAGGTTTACCTGTGCTTGACTCTGCATTTGACTATGTGTGATTCTGGGCATGTCTGGACATGTCTGGGCATGTCTTGGCATGTCTGGGCATGTCTAGACATGTCTGGACATGTCTGGGCATGTATTGGCATGTCTGGACATGTCTGGGCATCTCTAGACATGTCTGGTCATGTCTGGGAATGACTGGAAAACTGATATCTCTAGTTCTGGTCATAGTAGAGACAAACTGCCAGTGTCCACCGAAAGGGGAGAGTCCCAGCTATTTAAGTTTACCCTCAGAAATACTGTAAGTCAGGCAGTTCCTGAGATACCTAGGTGGGATAACAGGTTTGGACCAGGACCACTGCATTGAAGTCAGATATCTCCGATTCCCTAGAGCCAATTTTTAATAATCTAGTACTCTTAGAAAAAGGGGACCCTCAGGTGTTTGCCTAAGACCCATATACCCCTGGTGCCCTTAGGCAAATGCCCATTGAGACCATACAAAAATAAGGCCCTGATTTGGGCACATCTTGGCATGACTTTAGTTATGACTAGGAACATGTCTGTACAAGACTCTGGGTACATCTGGGCATGACTCTAAATGTGACTTTGTTTGACTCTAGATGTGAGAATATAATCTTTAAATGTAGCTGAAAATGAAAATTTCTAAATATTAAGAATTTCTTCTTGAAATGATAGGAATTTTAATAAAATGTTCCCCTGAGTTGATAGAAGCTGGTTCTGATGCCTGGTTTAAGCACATGACCTAATAATGTTATAGAGTTATATTAAAAATTCTTAAGGTCCTGAACCCTTAAAATTTGGCTGTAAATTAAAATTTCAACATTTTCCAAATTTTAATTTAAAATTATAGGAACTTTAATAAAATGTTCCCCATAGTTCATAGAAGCTGATTCTGATGCCTGGTTTAAGCACTGGACCTAATAATGTGACGATGTTACATTAGCAATTCTGGTGACCCTCTACTCTTAAACTCTGATAAAAATGAAAATTTCTAAATATACAGAATTTAGACTTAAAATTATAAGAACTTAAATAAAATGTTTACTTGAGTTGATAAAGAGGATTCTGATGCCTGGTTTAAGCACTGGACCTAATAATGTTCTTATTTTATATTAGCAATTCTGTAGACTCTCTACTCTTAAAATTTAGCAGAAAATTAACATTTCAAAATATTTAGAATTTCTTCTTAAAATTATAGAAACTTAAATAAAATGTTTCCCTGAGTTGATAGAAGCTTATTCTAATGCCTGGTTTAAGCACAGGTCCTTATAATGTTATGGTGCTATGTGAAATACTCTGTAGGGCTTGTACATTTAAAATTTAGCTAAAAATGAAAATTTTTAAAATGTCAAAATTTCTATATTTATTCTGGGCATAAGTGTGTGTGCTTCTGTGTGTGTGTCTGTATATTACTCTGGGTATGACTCTGGGTATGACTCTAATTATGACTCTGGGTCTGACCCTGGGTATATCTTTATGTGACTCCAGGTTTACCTGTGCTTGACTCTGCGTTTGACTATGTGTGATTCTGGGCATGTCTGGAAATGTCTGGGCATCTCTAGACATGTCTGGACATGTCTGGGCATGTCTTGGCATGTCTGGACATGTCTGGGCATCTCTAGACATGTCTGGTCATGTCTGGGAATGACTGGAAAACTGATATCTCTAGTTCTGGTCATAGTAGAGACAAACTGCCAGTGTCCACCGAAAGGGGAGAGTCCCAGCTATTTAAGTTTACCCTCAGAAATACTGTAAATCAGGCAGTTCCTGAGATACCTAGGTGGGATAACAGGTTTGGACCAGGACCACTGCATTGAAGTCAGATATCTCCGATTCCCTAGAGCCAATTTTTAATAATCTAGTACTCTTAGAAAAAGGGGACCCTCAGGTGTTTGCCTAAGACCCATATACCCTGGTGCCCTTAGGCAAATGCCCATTGAGACCATACAAAAATAAGGCCCTGATTTGGGCACGTCTTGGCATGACTTTAGTTATGACCAGGAACATGTCTGTACAAGACTCTGGGTACATCTGGGCATGACTCTAAATGTGACTTTGTTTGACTCTAGATGTGAGAATATAATCTTTAAATGTAGCTGAAAATGAAAATTTCTAAATATTAAGAATTTCTTCTTGAAATGATAGGAATTTTAATAAAATGTTCCCCTGAGTTGATAGAAGCTGGTTCTGATGCCTGGTTTAAGCACATGACCTAATAATGTTATAGAGTTATATTAAAAATTCTTAAGGTCCTGAACCCTTAAAATTTGGCTGTAAATTAAAATTTCAACATTTTCCAAATTTTAATTTAAAATTATAGGAACTTTAATAAAATGTTCCCCATAGTTGATAGAAGCTGATTCTGATGCCTGGTTTAAGCACTGTACCTAATAATGTGACGATGTTACATTAGCAATTCTGGTGACCCTCTACTCTTAAACTCTGGTAAAAATGAAAATTTCTAAATATACAGAATTTAGACTTAAAATTATAAGAACTTAAATAAAATGTTTACTTGAGTTGATAAAGAGAATTCTGATGCCTGGTTTAAGCACTGGACCTAATAATGTTCTTATTTTATATTAGCAATTCTGTAGACTCTCTACTCTTAAAATTTAGCAGAAAATGAACATTTCAAAATATTTAGAATTTCTTCTTAAAATTATAGTAACTTAAATAAAATGTTTTCCTGAGTTGATAGAAGCTTATTCTAATGCCTGGTTTAAGCACAGGTCCTTATAATGTTATGGTGCTATGTGAAATACTCTGTAGGGCTTGTACATTTAAAATTTAGCTAAAAATGAAAATTTTAAAAATGTCAAAATTTCTATATTTATTCTGGGCATAAGTGTGTGTGCTTCTGTGTGTGTCTGTATATTACTCTGGGTATGACTCTGGGTATGACTCTAATTATGACTCTGGGTCTGACCCTGGGTATATCTTTATGTGACTCCAGGTTTACCTGTGCTTGACTCTGCGTTTGACTATGTGTGATTCTGGGCATGTCTGGACATGTCTGGGCATCTCTAGACATGTCTGGACATGTCTGGGCATGTCTTGGCATGTCTGGACATGTCTGGGCATCTCTAGACATGTCTGGTCATGTCTGGGAATGACTGGAAAACTGATATCTCTAGTTCTGGTCATAGTAGAGACAAACTGCCAGTGTCCACCGAAAGGGGAGAGTCCCAGCTATTTAAGTTTGCCCTCAGAAATACTGTAAGTCAGGCAGTTCCTGAGATACCTAGGTGGGATAACAGGTTTGGACCAGGACCACTGCATTGAAGTCAGATATCTCCGATTCCCTAGAGCCAATTTTTAATAATCTAGTACTCTTAGAAAAAGGGGACCCTCAGGTGTTTGCCTAAGACCCATATACCCCTGGTGCCCTTAGGCAAATGCCCATTGAGACCATACAAAAATAAGGCCCCGATTTGGGCACATCTTGGCATGACTTTAGTTATGACCAGGAACATGTCTGTACAAGACTCTGGGTACATCTGGGCATGACTCTAAATGTGACTTTGTTTGACTCTAGATGTGAGAATATAATCTTTAAATGTAGCTGAAAATGAAAATTTCTAAATATTAAGAATTTCTTCATGAAATGATAGGAATTTTAATAAAATGTTCCCCTGAGTTGATAGAAGCTGGTTCTGATGCCTGGTTTAAGCACATGACCTAATAATGTTATAGAGTTATATTAAAAATTCTTAAGGTCCTGAACCCTTAAAATTTGGCTGTAAATTAAAATTTCAACATTTTCCAAATTTTAATTTAAAATTATAGGAACTTTAATAAAATGTTCCCCATAGTTCATAGAAGCTGATTCTGATGCCTGGTTTAAGCACTGGACCTAATAATGTGACGATGTTACATTAGCAATTCTGGTGACCCTCTACTCTTAAACTCTGATAAAAATGAAAATTTCTAAATATACAGAATTTAGACTTAAAATTATAAGAACTTAAATAAAATGTTTACTTGAGTTGATAAAGAGGATTCTGATGCCTCGTTTAAGCACTGGACCTAATAATGTTCTTATTTTATATTAGCAATTCTGTAGACTCTCTACTCTTAAAATTTAGCAGAAAATGAACATTTCAAAATATTTAGAATTTCTTCTTAAAATTATAGGAACTTAAATAAAATGTTTCCCTGAGTTGATAGAAGCTTATTCTAATGCCTGGTTTAAGCACAGGTCCTTATAATGTTATGGTGCTATGTGAAATACTCTGTAGGGCTTGTACATTTAAAATTTAGCTAAAAATGAAAATTTTAAAAATGTCAAAATTTCTATATTTATTCTGGGCATAAGTGTGTGTGCTTCTGTGTGTGTGTCTGTATATTACTCTGGGTATGACTCTGGGTATGACTCTAATTATGACTCTGGGTCTGACCCTGGGTATATCTTTATGTGACTCCAGGTTTACCTGTGCTTGACTCTGCGTTTGACTATGTGTGATTCTGGGCATGTCTGGACATGTCTGGGCATGTCTAGACATGTCTGGACATGTCTGGGCATGTATTGGCATGTTTGGACATGTCTGGGCATCTCTAGACATGTCTCGTCATGTCTGGGAATGACTGGAAAACTGATATCTCTAGTTCTGGTCATAGTAGAGACAAACTGCCAGTGTCCACCGAAAGGGGAGAGTCCCAGCTATTTAAGTTTACCCTCAGAAATACTGTAAATCAGGCAGTTCCTGAGATACCTAGGTGGGATAACAGGTTTGGACCAGGACCACTGCATTGAAGTCAGATATCTCCGATTCCCTAGAGCCAATTTTTAATAATCTAGTACTCTTAGAAAAAGGGGACCCTCAGGTGTTTGCCTAAGACCCATATACCCTGGTGCCCTTAGGCAAATGCCCATTGAGACCATACAAAAATAAGGCCCTGATTTGGGCACGTCTTGGCATTACTTTAGTTATGACCAGGAACATGTCAGTACAAGACTCTGGGTACATCTGGGCATGACTCTAAATGTGACTTTGTTTGACTCTAGATGTGAGAATATAATCTTTAAATGTAGCTGAAAATGAAAATTTCTAAATATTAAGAATTTCTTCTTGAAATGATAGGAATTTTAATAAAATGTTCCCCTGAGTTGATAGAAGCTGGTTCTGATGCCTGGTTTAAGCACATGACCTAATAATGTTATAGAGTTATATTAAAAATTCTTAAGGTCCTGAACCCTTAAAATTTGGCTGTAAATTAAAATTTCAACATTTTCCAAATTTTAATTTAAAATTATAGGAACTTTAATAAAATGTTCCCCATAGTTGATAGAAGCTGATTCTGATGCCTGGTTTAAGCACTGTACCTAATAATGTGACGATGTTACATTAGCAATTCTGGTGACCCTCTACTCTTAAACTCTGGTAAAAATGAAAATTTCTAAATATACAGAATTTAGACTTAAAATTATAAGAACTTAAATAAAATGTTTACTTGAGTTGATAAAGAGAATTCTGATGCCTGGTTTAAGCACTGGACCTAATAATGTTCTTATTTTATATTAGCAATTCTGTAGACTCTCTACTCTTAAAATTTAGCAGAAAATGAACATTTCAAAATATTTAGAATTTCTTCTTAAAATTATAGTAACTTAAATAAAATGTTTTCCTGAGTTGATAGAAGCTTATTCTAATGCCTGGTTTAAGCACAGGTCCTTATAATGTTATGGTGCTATGTGAAATACTCTGTAGGGCTTGTACATTTAAAATTTAGCTAAAAATGAAAATTTTAAAAATGTCAACATTTCTATATTTATTCTGGGCATAAGTGTGTGTGCTTCTGTGTGTGTCTGTATATTACTCTGGGTATGACTCTGGGTATGACTCTAATTATGACTCTGGGTCTGACCCTGGGTATATCTTTATGTGACTCCAGGTTTACCTGTGCTTGACTCTGCGTTTGACTATGTGTGATTCTGGGCATGTCTGGACATGTCTGGGCATCTCTAGACATGTCTGGACATGTCTGGGCATGTCTTGGCATGTCTGGACATGTCTGGGCATCTCTAGACATGTCTGGTCATGTCTGGGAATGACTGGAAAACTGATATCTCTAGTTCTGGTCATAGTAGAGACAAACTGCCAGTGTCCACCGAAAGGGGAGAGTCCCAGCTATTTAAGTTTGCCCTCAGAAATACTGTAAGTCAGGCAGTTCCTGAGATACCTAGGTGGGATAACAGGTTTGGACCAGGACCACTGCATTGAAGTCAGATATCTCCGATTCCCTACAGCCAATTTTTAATAATCTAGTACTCTTAGAAAAAGGGGACCCTCAGGTGTTTGCCTAAGACCCATATACCCCTGGTGCCCTTAGGCAAATGCCCATTGAGACCATACAAAAATAAGGCCCTGATTTGGGCACATCTTGGCATGACTTTAGTTATGACCAGGAACATGTCTGTACAAGACTCTGGGTACATCTGGGCATGACTCTAAATGTGACTTTGTTTGACTCTAGATGTGAGAATATAATCTTTAAATGTAGCTGAAAATGAAAATTTCTAAATATTAAGAATTTCTTCTTGAAATGATAGGAATTTTAATAAAATGTTCCCCTGAGTTGATAGAAGCTGGTTCTGATGCCTGGTTTAAGCACATGACCTAATAATGTTATAGAGTTATATTAAAAATTCTTAAGGTCCTGAACCCTTAAAATTTGGCTGTAAATTAAAATTTCAACATTTTCCAAATTTTAATTTAAAATTATAGGAACTTTAATAAAATGTTCCCCATAGTTCATAGAAGCTGATTCTGATGCCTGGTTTAAGCACTGGACCTAATAATGTGACGATGTTACATTAGCAATTCTGGTGACCCTCTACTCTTAAACTCTGATAAAAATGAAAATTTCTAAATATACAGAATTTAGACTTAAAATTATAAGAACTTAAATAAAATGTTTACTTGAGTTGATAAAGAGGATTCTGATGCCTCGTTTAAGCACTGGACCTAATAATGTTCTTATTTTATATTAGCAATTCTGTAGACTCTCTACTCTTAAAATTTAGCAGAAAATGAACATTTCAAAATATTTAGAATTTCTTCTTAAAATTATAGAAACTTAAATAAAATGTTTCCCTGAGTTGATAGAAGCTTATTCTAATGCCTGGTTTAAGCACAGGTCCTTATAATGTTATGGTGCTATGTGAAATACTCTGTAGGGCTTGTACATTTAAAATTTAGCTAAAAATGAAAATTTTAAAAATGTCAAAATTTCTATATTTATTCTGGGCATAAGTGTGTGTGCTTCTGTGTGTGTGTCTGTATATTACTCTGGGTATGACTCTGGGTATGACTCTAATTATGACTCTGGGTCTGACCCTGGGTATATCTTTATGTGACTCCAGGTTTACCTGTGCTTGACTCTGCGTTTGACTATGTGTGATTCTGGGCATGTCTGGAAATGTCTGGGCATCTCTAGACATGTCTGGACATGTCTGGGCATGTCTTGGCATGTCTGGACATGTCTGGGCATCTCTAGACATGTCTGGTCATGTCTGGGAATGACTGGAAAACTGATATCTCTAGTTCTGGTCATAGTAGAGACAAACTGCCAGTGTCCACCGAAAGGGGAGAGTCCCAGCTATTTAAGTTTACCCTCAGAAATACTGTAAGTCAGGCAGTTCCTGAGATACCTAGGTGGGATAACAGGTTTGGACCAGGACCACTGCATTGAAGTCAGATATCTCCGATTCCCTAGAGCCAATTTTTAATAATCTAGTACTCTTAGAAAAAGGGGACCCTCAGGTGTTTGCCTAAGACCCATATACCCCTGGTGCCCTTAGGCAAATGCCCATTGAGACCATACAAAAATAAGGCCCTGATTTGGGCACATCTTGGCATGACTTTAGTTATGACCAGGAACATGTCTGTACAAGACTCTGGGTACATCTGGGCATGACTCTAAATGTGACTTTGTTTGACTCTAGATGTGAGAATATAATCTTTAAATGTAGCTGAAAATGAAAATTTCTAAATATTAAGAATTTCTTCTTGAAATGATAGGAATTTTAATAAAATGTTCCCCTGAGTTGATAGAAGCTGGTTCTGATGCCTGGTTTAAGCACATGACCTAATAATGTTATAGAGTTATATTAAAAATTCTTAAGGTCCTGAACCCTTAAAATTTGGCTGTAAATTAAAATTTCAACATTTTCCAAATTTTAATTTAAAATTATAGGAACTTTAATAAAATGTTCCCCATAGTTCATAGAAGCTGATTCTGATGCCTGGTTTAAGCACTGGACCTAATAATGTGACGATGTTACATTAGCAATTCTGGTGACCCTCTACTCTTAAACTCTGATAAAAATGAAAATTTCTAAATATACAGAATTTAGACTTAAAATTATAAGAACTTAAATAAAATGTTTACTTGAGTTGATAAAGAGGATTCTGATGCCTGGTTTAAGCACTGGACCTAATAATGTTCTTATTTTATATTAGCAATTCTGTAGACTCTCTACTCTTAAAATTTAGCAGAAAATGAACATTTCAAAATATTTAGAATTTCTTCTTAAAATTATAGAAACTTAAATAAAATGTTTCCCTGAGTTGATAGAAGCTTATTCTAATGCCTGGTTTAAGCACAGGTCCTTATAATGTTATGGTGCTATGTGAAATACTCTGTAGGGCTTGTACATTTAAAATTTAGCTAAAAATGAAAATTTTAAAAATGTCAAAATTTCTATATTTATTCTGGGCATAAGTGTGTGTGCTTCTGTGTGTGTGTGTCTGTATATTACTCTGGGTATGACTCTGGGTATGACTCTAATTATGACTCTGGGTCTGACCCTGGGTATATCTTTATGTGACTCCAGGTTTACCTGTGCTTGACTCTGCGTTTGACTATGTGTGATTCTGGGCATGTCTGGAAATGTCTGGGCATCTCTAGACATGTCTGGACATGTCTGGGCATGTCTTGGCATGTCTGGACATGTCTGGGCATCTCTAGACATGTCTGGTCATGTCTGGGAATGACTGGAAAACTGATATCTCTAGTTCTGGTCATAGTAGAGACAAACTGACAGTGTCCACCGAAAGGGGAGAGTCCCAGCTATTTAAGTTTACCCTCAGAAATACTGTAAGTCAGGCAGTTCCTGAGATACCTAGGTGGGATAACAGGTTTGGACCAGGACCACTGCATTGAAGTCAGATATCTCCGATTCCCTAGAGCCAATTTTTAATAATCTAGTACTCTTAGAAAAAGGGGACCCTCAGGTGTTTGCCTAAGACCCATATACCCCTGGTGCCCTTAGGCAAATGCCCATTGAGACCATACAAAAATAAGGCCCTGATTTGGGCACATCTTGGCATGACTTTAGTTATGACCAGGAACATGTCTGTACAAGACTCTGGGTACATCTGGGCATGACTCTAAATGTGACTTTGTTTGACTCTAGATGTGAGAATATAATCTTTAAATGTAGCTGAAAATGAAAATTTCTAAATATTAAGAATTTCTTCTTGAAATGATAGGAATTTTAATAAAATGTTCCCCTGAGTTGATAGAAGCTGGTTCTGATGCCTGGTTTAAGCACATGACCTAATAATGTTATAGAGTTATATTAAAAATTCTTAAGGTCCTGAACCCTTAAAATTTGGCTGTAAATTAAAATTTCAACATTTTCCAAATTTTTATTTAAAATTATAGGAACTTTAATAAAATGTTCCCCATAGTTCATAGAAGCTGATTCTGATGCCTGGTTTAAGCACTGGACCTAATAATGTGACGATGTTACATTAGCAATTCTGGTGACCCTCTACTCTTAAACTCTGATAAAAATGAAAATTTCTAAATATACAGAATTTAGACTTAAAATTATAAGAACTTAAATAAAATGTTTACTTGAGTTGATAAAGAGGATTCTGATGCCTGGTTTAAGCACTGGACCTAATAATGTTCTTATTTTATATTAGCAATTCTGTAGACTCTCTACTCTTAAAATTTAGCAGAAAATGAACATTTCAAAATATTTAGAATTTCTTCTTAAAATTATAGAAACTTAAATAAAATGTTTCCCTGAGTTGATAGAAGCTTATTCTAATGCCTGGTTTAAGCACAGGTCCTTATAATGTTATGGTGCTATGTGAAATACTCTGTAGGGCTTGTACATTTAAAATTTAGCTAAAAATGAAAATTTTAAAAATGTCAAAATTTCTATATTTATTCTGGGCATAAGTGTGTGTGCTTCTGTGTGTGTGTCTGTATATTACTCTGGGTATGACTCTGGGTATGACTCTAATTATGACTCTGGGTCTGACCCTGGGTATATCTTTATGTGACTCCAGGTTTACCTGTGCTTGACTCTGCGTTTGACTATGTGTGATTCTGGGCATGTCTGGAAATGTCTGGGCATCTCTAGACATGTCTGGACATGTCTGGGCATGTCTTGGCATGTCTGGACATGTCTGGGCATCTCTAGACATGTCTGGTCATGTCTGGGAATGACTGGAAAACTGATATCTCTAGTTCTGGTCATAGTAGAGACAAACTGACAGTGTCCACCGAAAGGGGAGAGTCCCAGCTATTTAAGTTTACCCTCAGAAATACTGTAAGTCAGGCCGTTCCTGAGATACCTAGGTGGGATAACAGGTTTGGACCAGGACCACTGCATTGAAGTCAGATATCTCCGATTCCCTAGAGCCAATTTTTAATAATCTAGTACTCTTAGAAAAAGGGGACCCTCAGGTGTTTGCCTAAGACCCATATACCCCTGGTGCCCTTAGGCAAATGCCCATTGAGACCATACAAAAATAAGGCCCTGATTTGGGCACATCTTGGCATGACTTTAGTTATGACCAGGAACATGTCTGTACAAGACTCTGGGTACATCTGGGCATGACTCTAAATGTGACTTTGTTTGACTCTAGATGTGAGAATATAATCTTTAAATGTAGCTGAAAATGAAAATTTCTAAATATTAAGAATTTCTTCTTGAAATGATAGGAATTTTAATAAAATGTTCCCCTGAGTTGATAGAAGCTGGTTCTGATGCCTGGTTTAAGCACATGACCTAATAATGTTATAGAGTTATATTAAAAATTCTTAAGGTCCTGAACCCTTAAAATTTGGCTGTAAATTAAAATTTCAACATTTTCCAAATTTTAATTTAAAATTATAGGAACTTTAATAAAATGTTCCCCATAGTTCATAGAAGCTGATTCTGATGCCTGGTTTAAGCACTGGACCTAATAATGTGACGATGTTACATTAGCAATTCTGGTGACCCTCTACTCTTAAACTCTGATAAAAATGAAAATTTCTAAATATACAGAATTTAGACTTAAAATTATAAGAACTTAAATAAAATGTTTACTTGAGTTGATAAAGAGGATTCTGATGCCTGGTTTAAGCACTGGACCTAATAATGTTCTTATTTTATATTAGCAATTCTGTAGACTCTCTACTCTTAAAATTTAGCAGAAAATGAACATTTCAAAATATTTAGAATTTCTTCTTAAAATTATAGGAACTTGAATAAAATGTTTCCCTGAGTTGATAGAAGCTTATTCTAATGCCTGGTTTAAGCACAGGTCCTTATAATGTTATGGTGCTATGTGAAATACTCTGTAGGGCTTGTACATTTAAAATTGAGCTAAAAATGAAAATTTTAAAAATGTCAAAATTTCTATATTTATTCTGGGCATAAGTGTGTGTGCTTCTGTGTGTGTGTCTGTATATTACTCTGGGTATGACTCTGGGTATGACTCTAATTATGACTCTGGGTCTGACCCTGGGTATATCTTTATGTGACTCCAGGTTTACCTGTGCTTGACTCTGCGTTTGACTATGTGTGATTCTGGGCATGTCTGGAAATGTCTGGGCATCTCTAGACATGTCTGGACATGTCTGGGCATGTCTTGGCATGTCTGGACATGTCTGGGTATCTCTAGACATGTCTGGTCATGTCTGGGAATGACTGGAAAACTGATATCTCTAGTTCTGGTCATAGTAGAGACAAACTGCCAGTGTCCACCGAAAAGGGAGAGTCCCAGCTATTTAAGTTTACCCTCAGAAATACTGTAAGTCAGGCAGTTCCTGAGATACCTAGGTGGGATAACAGGTTTGGACCAGGACCACTGCATTGAAGTCAGATATCTCCGATTCCCTAGAGCCAATTTTTAATAATCTAGTACTCTTAGAAAAAGGGGACCCTCAGGTGTTTGCCTAAGACCCATATACCCCTGGTGCCCTTAGGCAAATGCCCATTGAGACCATACAAAAATAAGGCCCTGATTTGGGCACATCTTGGCATGACTTTAGTTATGACCAGGAACATGTCTGTACAAGACTCTGGGTACATCTGGGCATGACTCTAAATGTGACTTTGTTTGACTCTAGATGTGAGAATATAATCTTTAAATGTAGCTGAAAATGAAAATTTCTAAATATTAAGAATTTCTTCTTGAAATGATAGGAATTTTAATAAAATGTTCCCCTGAGTTGATAGAAGCTGGTTCTGATGCCTGGTTTAAGCACATGACCTAATAATGTTATAGAGTTATATTAAAAATTCTTAAGGTCCTGAACCCTTAAAATTTGGCTGTAAATTAAAATTTCAACATTTTCCAAATTTTAATTTAAAATTATAGGAACTTTAATAAAATGTTCCCCATAGTTCATAGAAGCTGATTCTGATGCCTGGTTTAAGCACTGGACCTAATAATGTGACGATGTTACATTAGCAATTCTGGTGACCCTCTACTCTTAAACTCTGATAAAAATGAAAATTTCTAAATATACAGAATTTAGACTTAAAATTATAAGAACTTAAATAAAATGTTTACTTGAGTTGATAAAGAGGATTCTGATGCCTCGTTTAAGCACTGGACCTAATAATGTTCTTATTTTATATTAGCAATTCTGTAGACTCTCTACTCTTAAAATTTAGCAGAAAATGAACATTTCAAAATATTTAGAATTTCTTCTTAAAATTATAGAAACTTAAATAAAATGTTTCCCTGAGTTGATAGAAGCTTATTCTAATGCCTGGTTTAAGCACAGGTCCTTATAATGTTATGGTGCTATGTGAAATACTCTGTAGGGCTTGTACATTTAAAATTTAGCTAAAAATGAAAATTTTAAAAATGTCAAAATTTCTATATTTATTCTGGGCATAAGTGTGTGTGCTTCTGTGTGTGTGTCTGTATATTACTCTGGGTATGACTCTGGGTATGACTCTAATTATGACTCTGGGTCTGACCCTGGGTATATCTTTATGTGACTCCAGGTTTACCTGTGCTTGACTCTGCGTTTGACTATGTGTGATTCTGGGCATGTCTGGAAATGTCTGGGCATCTCTAGACATGTCTGGACATGTCTGGGCATGTCTTGGCATGTCTGGACATGTCTGGGCATCTCTAGACATGTCTGGTCATGTCTGGGAATGACTGGAAAACTGATATCTCTAGTTCTGGTCATAGTAGAGACAAACTGCCAGTGTCCACCGAAAGGGGAGAGTCCCAGCTATTTAAGTTTACCCTCAGAAATACTGTAAGTCAGGCAGTTCCTGAGATACCTAGGTGGGATAACAGGTTTGGACCAGGACCACTGCATTGAAGTCAGATATCTCCGATTCCCTAGAGCCAATTTTTAATAATCTAGTACTCTTAGAAAAAGGGGACCCTCAGGTGTTTGCCTAAGACCCATATACCCCTGGTGCCCTTAGGCAAATGCCCATTGAGACCATACAAAAATAAGGCCCTGATTTGGGCACATCTTGGCATGACTTTAGTTATGACCAGGAACATGTCTGTACAAGACTCTGGGTACATCTGGGCATGACTCTAAATGTGACTTTGTTTGACTCTAGATGTGAGAATATAATCTTTAAATGTAGCTGAAAATGAAAATTTCTAAATATTAAGAATTTCTTCTTGAAATGATAGGAATTTTAATAAAATGTTCCCCTGAGTTGATAGAAGCTGGTTCTGATGCCTGGTTTAAGCACATGACCTAATAATGTTATAGAGTTATATTAAAAATTCTTAAGGTCCTGAACCCTTAAAATTTGGCTGTAAATTAAAATTTCAACATTTTCCAAATTTTAATTTAAAATTATAGGAACTTTAATAAAATGTTCCCCATAGTTGATAGAAGCTGATTCTGATGCCTGGTTTAAGCACTGGACCTAATAATGTGACGATGTTACATTAGCAATTCTGGTGACCCTCTACTCTTAAACTCTGATAAAAATGAAAATTTCTAAATATACAGAATTTAGACTTAAAATTATAAGAACTTAAATAAAATGTTTACTTGAGTTGATAAAGAGGATTCTGATGCCTGGTTTAAGCACTGGACCTAATAATGTTCTTATTTTATATTAGCAATTCTGTAGACTCTACTCTTAAAATTTAGCAGAAAATGAACATTTCAAAATATTTAGAATTTCTTCTTAAAATTATAGAAACTTAAATAAAATGTTTCCCTGAGTTGATAGAAGCTTATTCTAATGCCTGGTTTAAGCACAGGTCCTTATAATGTTATGGTGCTATGTGAAATACTCTGTAGGGCTTGTACATTTAAAATTTAGCTAAAAATGAAAATTTTAAAAATGTCAAAATTTCTATATTTATTCTGGGCATAAGTGTGTGTGCTTCTGTGTGTGTGTGTCTGTATATTACTCTGGGTATGACTCTGGGTATGACTCTAATTATGACTCTGGGTCTGACCCTGGGTATATCTTTATGTGACTCCAGGTTTACCTGTGCTTGACTCTGCGTTTGACTATGTGTGATTCTGGGCATGTCTGGAAATGTCTGGGCATCTCTAGACATGTCTGGACATGTCTGGGCATGTCTTGGCATGTCTGGACATGTCTGGGCATCTCTAGACATGTCTGGTCATGTCTGGGAATGACTGGAAAACTGATATCTCTAGTTCTGGTCATAGTAGAGACAAACTGCCAGTGTCCACCGAAAGGGGAGAGTCCCAGCTATTTAAGTTTACCCTCAGAAATACTGTAAGTCAGGCAGTTCCTGAGATACCTAGGTGGGATAACAGGTTTGGACCAGGACCACTGCATTGAAGTCAGATATCTCCGATTCCCTAGAGCCAATTTTTAATAATCTAGTACTCTTAGAAAAAGGGGACCCTCAGGTGTTTGCCTAAGACCCATATAACCCTGGTGCCCTTAGGCAAATGCCCATTGAGACCATACAAAAATAAGGCCCTGATTTGGGCACATCTTGGCATGACTTTAGTTATGACCAGGAACATGTCTGTACAAGACTCTGGGTACATCTGGGCATGACTCTAAATGTGACTTTGTTTGACTCTAGATGTGAGAATATAATCTTTAAATGTAGCTGAAAATGAAAATTTCTAAATATTAAGAATTTCTTCTTGAAATGATAGGAATTTTAATAAAATGTTCCCCTGAGTTGATAGAAGCTGGTTCTGATGCCTGGTTTAAGCACATGACCTAATAATGTTATAGAGTTATATTAAAAATTCTTAAGGTCCTGAACCCTTAAAATTTGGCTGTAAATTAAAATTTCAACATTTTCCAAATTTTAATTTAAAATTATAGGAACTTTAATAAAATGTTCCCCATAGTTCATAGAAGCTGATTCTGATGCCTGGTTTAAGCACTGGACCTAATAATGTGACGATGTTACATTAGCAATTCTGGTGACCCTCTACTCTTAAACTCTGATAAAAATGAAAATTTCTAAATATACAGAATTTAGACTTAAAATTATAAGAACTTAAATAAAATGTTTACTTGAGTTGATAAAGAGGATTCTGATGCCTCGTTTAAGCACTGGACCTAATAATGTTCTTATTTTATATTAGCAATTCTGTAGACTCTCTACTCTTAAAATTTAGCAGAAAATGAACATTTCAAAATATTTAGAATTTCTTCTTAAAATTATAGAAACTTAAATAAAATGTTTCCCTGAGTTGATAGAAGCTTATTCTAATGCCTGGTTTAAGCACAGGTCCTTATAATGTTATGGTGCTATGTGAAATACTCTGTAGGGCTTGTACATTTAAAATTTAGCTAAAAATGAAAATTTTAAAAATGTCAAAATTTCTATATTTATTCTGGGCATAAGTGTGTGTGCTTCTGTGTGTGTGTCTGTATATTACTCTGGGTATGACTCTGGGTATGACTCTAATTATGACTCTGGGTCTGACCCTGGGTATATCTTTATGTGACTCCAGGTTTACCTGTGCTTGACTCTGCGTTTGACTATGTGTGATTCTGGGCATGTCTGGAAATGTCTGGGCATCTCTAGACATGTCTGGACATGTCTGGGCATGTCTTGGCATGTCTGGACATGTCTGGGCATCTCTAGACATGTCTGGTCATGTCTGGGAATGACTGGAAAACTGATATCTCTAGTTCTGGTCATAGTAGAGACAAACTGCCAGTGTCCACCGAAAGGGGAGAGTCCCAGCTATTTAAGTTTACCCTCAGAAATACTGTAAGTCAGGCAGTTCCTGAGATACCTAGGTGGGATAACAGGTTTGGACCAGGACCACTGCATTGAAGTCAGATATCTCCGATTCCCTAGAGCCAATTTTTAATAATCTAGTACTCTTAGAAAAAGGGGACCCTCAGGTGTTTGCCTAAGACCCATATACCCCTGGTGCCCTTAGGCAAATGCCCATTGAGACCATACAAAAATAAGGCCCTGATTTGGGCACATCTTGGCATGACTTTAGTTATGACCAGGAACATGTCTGTACAAGACTCTGGGTACATCTGGGCATGACTCTAAATGTGACTTTGTTTGACTCTAGATGTGAGAATATAATCTTTAAATGTAGCTGAAAATGAAAATTTCTAAATATTAAGAATTTCTTCTTGAAATGATAGGAATTTTAATAAAATGTTCCCCTGAGTTGATAGAAGCTGGTTCTGATGCCTGGTTTAAGCACATGACCTAATAATGTTATAGAGTTATATTAAAAATTCTTAAGGTCCTGAACCCTTAAAATTTGGCTGTAAATTAAAATTTCAACATTTTCCAAATTTTAATTTAAAATTATAGGAACTTTAATAAAATGTTCCCCATAGTTGATAGAAGCTGATTCTGATGCCTGGTTTAAGCACTGGACCTAATAATGTGACGATGTTACATTAGCAATTCTGGTGACCCTCTACTCTTAAACTCTGATAAAAATGAAAATTTCTAAATATACAGAATTTAGACTTAAAATTATAAGAACTTAAATAAAATGTTTACTTGAGTTGATAAAGAGGATTCTGATGCCTGGTTTAAGCACTGGACCTAATAATGTTCTTATTTTATATTAGCAATTCTGTAGACTCTCTACTCTTAAAATTTAGCAGAAAATGAACATTTCAAAATATTTAGAATTTCTTCTTAAAATTATAGAAACTTAAATAAAATGTTTCCCTGAGTTGATAGAAGCTTATTCTAATGCCTGGTTTAAGCACAGGTCCTTATAATGTTATGGTGCTATGTGAAATACTCTGTAGGGCTTGTACATTTAAAATTTAGCTAAAAATGAAAATTTTAAAAATGTCAAAATTTCTATATTTATTCTGGGCATAAGTGTGTGTGCTTCTGTGTGTGTGTGTCTGTATATTACTCTGGGTATGACTCTGGGTATGACTCTAATTATGACTCTGGGTCTGACCCTGGGTATATCTTTATGTGACTCCAGGTTTACCTGTGCTTGACTCTGCGTTTGACTATGTGTGATTCTGGGCATGTCTGGAAATGTCTGGGCATCTCTAGACATGTCTGGACATGTCTGGGCATGTCTTGGCATGTCTGGACATGTCTGGGCATCTCTAGACATGTCTGGTCATGTCTGGGAATGACTGGAAAACTGATATCTCTAGTTCTGGTCATAGTAGAGACAAACTGCCAGTGTCCACCGAAAGGGGAGAGTCCCAGCTATTTAAGTTTACCCTCAGAAATACTGTAAGTCAGGCAGTTCCTGAGATACCTAGGTGGGATAACAGGTTTGGACCAGGACCACTGCATTGAAGTCAGATATCTCCGATTCCCTAGAGCCAATTTTTAATAATCTAGTACTCTTAGAAAAAGGGGACCCTCAGGTGTTTGCCTAAGACCCATATAACCCTGGTGCCCTTAGGCAAATGCCCATTGAGACCATACAAAAATAAGGCCCTGATTTGGGCACATCTTGGCATGACTTTAGTTATGACCAGGAACATGTCTGTACAAGACTCTGGGTACATCTGGGCATGACTCTAAATGTGACTTTGTTTGACTCTAGATGTGAGAATATAATCTTTAAATGTAGCTGAAAATGAAAATTTCTAAATATTAAGAATTTCTTCTTGAAATGATAGGAATTTTAATAAAATGTTCCCCTGAGTTGATAGAAGCTGGTTCTGATGCCTGGTTTAAGCACATGACCTAATAATGTTATAGAGTTATATTAAAAATTCTTAAGGTCCTGAACCCTTAAAATTTGGCTGTAAATTAAAATTTCAACATTTTCCAAATTTTAATTTAAAATTATAGGAACTTTAATAAAATGTTCCCCATAGTTCATAGAAGCTGATTCTGATGCCTGGTTTAAGCACTGGACCTAATAATGTGACGATGTTACATTAGCAATTCTGGTGACCCTCTACTCTTAAACTCTGATAAAAATGAAAATTTCTAAATATACAGAATTTAGACTTAAAATTATAAGAACTTAAATAAAATGTTTACTTGAGTTGATAAAGAGGATTCTGATGCCTGGTTTAAGCACTGGACCTAATAATGTTCTTATTTTATATTAGCAATTCTGTAGACTCTCTACTCTTAAAATTTAGCAGAAAATGAACATTTCAAAATATTTAGAATTTCTTCTTAAAATTATAGAAACTTAAATAAAATGTTTCCCTGAGTTGATAGAAGCTTATTCTAATGCCTGGTTTAAGCACAGGTCCTTATAATGTTATGGTGCTATGTGAAATACTCTGTAGGGCTTGTACATTTAAAATTTAGCTAAAAATGAAAATTTTAAAAATGTCAAAATTTCTATATTTATTCTGGGCATAAGTGTGTGTGCTTCTGTGTGTGTGTCTGTATATTACTCTGGGTATGACTCTGGGTATGACTCTAATTATGACTCTGGGTCTGACCCTGGGTATATCTTTATGTGACTCCAGGTTTACCTGTGCTTGACTCTGCGTTTGACTATGTGTGATTCTGGGCATGTCTGGAAATGTCTGGGCATCTCTAGACATGTCTGGACATGTCTGGGCATGTCTTGGCATGTCTGGACATGTCTGGGCATCTCTAGACATGTCTGGTCATGTCTGGGAATGACTGGAAAACTGATATCTCTAGTTCTGGTCATAGTAGAGACAAACTGACAGTGTCCACCGAAAGGGGAGAGTCCCAGCTATTTAAGTTTACCCTCAGAAATACTGTAAGTCAGGCAGTTCCTGAGATACCTAGGTGGGATAACAGGTTTGGACCAGGACCACTGCATTGAAGTCAGATATCTCCGATTCCCTAGAGCCAATTTTTAATAATCTAGTACTCTTAGAAAAAGGGGACCCTCAGGTGTTTGCCTAAGACCCATATACCCCTGGTGCCCTTAGGCAAATGCCCATTGAGACCATACAAAAATAAGGCCCTGATTTGGGCACATCTTGGCATGACTTTAGTTATGACCAGGAACATGTCTGTACAAGACTCTGGGTACATCTGGGCATGACTCTAAATGTGACTTTGTTTGACTCTAGATGTGAGAATATAATCTTTAAATGTAGCTGAAAATGAAAATTTCTAAATATTAAGAATTTCTTCTTGAAATGATAGGAATTTTAATAAAATGTTCCCCTGAGTTGATAGAAGCTGGTTCTGATGCCTGGTTTAAGCACATGACCTAATAATGTTATAGAGTTATATTAAAAATTCTTAAGGTCCTGAACCCTTAAAATTTGGCTGTAAATTAAAATTTCAACATTTTCCAAATTTTAATTTAAAATTATAGGAACTTTAATAAAATGTTCCCCATAGTTGATAGAAGCTGATTCTGATGCCTGGTTTAAGCACTGTACCTAATAATGTGACGATGTTACATTAGCAATTCTGGTGACCCTCTACTCTTAAACTCTGGTAAAAATGAAAATTTCTAAATATACAGAATTTAGACTTAAAATTATAAGAACTTAAATAAAATGTTTACTTGAGTTGATAAAGAGAATTCTGATGCCTGGTTTAAGCACTGGACCTAATAATGTTCTTATTTTATATTAGCAATTCTGTAGACTCTCTACTCTTAAAATTTAGCAGAAAATGAACATTTCAAAATATTTAGAATTTCTTCTTAAAATTATAGTAACTTAAATAAAATGTTTTCCTGAGTTGATAGAAGCTTATTCTAATGCCTGGTTTAAGCACAGGTCCTTATAATGTTATGGTGCTATGTGAAATACTCTGTAGGGCTTGTACATTTAAAATGTAGCTAAAAATGAAAATTTTAAAAATGTCAAAATTTCTATATTTATTCTGGGCATAAGTGTGTGTGCTTCTGTGTGTGTCTGTATATTACTCTGGGTATGACTCTGGGTATGACTCTAATTATGACTCTGGGTCTGACCCTGGGTATATCTTTATGTGACTCCAGGTTTACCTGTGCTTGACTCTGCGTTTGACTATGTGTGATTCTGGGCATGTCTGGACATGTCTGGGCATCTCTAGACATGTCTGGACATGTCTGGGCATGTCTTGGCATGTCTGGACATGTCTGGGCATCTCTAGACATGTCTGGTCATGTCTGGGAATGACTGGAAAACTGATATCTCTAGTTCTGGTCATAGTAGAGACAAACTGCCAGTGTCCACCGAAAGGGGAGAGTCCCAGCTATTTAAGTTTGCCCTCAGAAATACTGTAAGTCAGGCAGTTCCTGAGATACCTAGGTGGGATAACAGGTTTGGACCAGGACCACTGCATTGAAGTCAGATATCTCCAATTCCCTAGAGCCAATTTTTAATAATCTAGTACTCTTAGAAAAAGGGGACCCTCAGGTGTTTGCCTAAGACCCATATACCCCTGGTGCCCTTAGGCAAATGCCCATTGAGACCATACAAAAATAAGGCCCTGATTTGGGCACATCTTGGCATGACTTTAGTTATGACCAGGAACATGTCTGTACAAGACTCTGGGTACATCTGGGCATGACTCTAAATGTGACTTTGTTTGACTCTAGATGTGAGAATATAATCTTTAAATGTAGCTGAAAATGAAAATTTCTAAATATTAAGAATTTCTTCTTGAAATGATAGGAATTTTAATAAAATGTTCCCCTGAGTTGATAGAAGCTGGTTCTGATGCCTGGTTTAAGCACATGACCTAATAATGTTATAGAGTTATATTAAAAATTCTTAAGGTCCTGAACCCTTAAAATTTGGCTGTAAATTAAAATTTCAACATTTTCCAAATTTTAATTTAAAATTATAGGAACTTTAATAAAATGTTCCCCATAGTTGATAGAAGCTGATTCTGATGCCTGGTTTAAGCACTGTACCTAATAATGTGACGATGTTACATTAGCAATTCTGGTGACCCTCTACTCTTAAACTCTGGTAAAAATGAAAATTTCTAAATATACAGAATTTAGACTTAAAATTATAAGAACTTAAATAAAATGTTTACTTGAGTTGATAAAGAGAATTCTGATGCCTGGTTTAAGCACTGGACCTAATAATGTTCTTATTTTATATTAGCAATTCTGTAGACTCTCTACTCTTAAAATTTAGCAGAAAATGAACATTTCAAAATATTTAGAATTTCTTCTTAAAATTATAGTAACTTAAATAAAATGTTTTCCTGAGTTGATAGAAGCTTATTCTAATGCCTGGTTTAAGCACAGGTCCTTATAATGTTATGGTGCTATGTGAAATACTCTGTAGGGCTTGTACATTTAAAATGTAGCTAAAAATGAAAATTTTAAAAATGTCAAAATTTCTATATTTATTCTGGGCATAAGTGTGTGTGCTTCTGTGTGTGTCTGTATATTACTCTGGGTATGACTCTGGGTATGACTCTAATTATGACTCTGGGTCTGACCCTGGGTATATCTTTATGTGACTCCAGGTTTACCTGTGCTTGACTCTGCGTTTGACTATGTGTGATTCTGGGCATGTCTGGACATGTCTGGGCATCTCTAGACATGTCTGGACATGTCTGGGCATGTCTTGGCATGTCTGGACATGTCTGGGCATCTCTAGACATGTCTGGTCATGTCTGGGAATGACTGGAAAACTGATATCTCTAGTTCTGGTCATAGTAGAGACAAACTGCCAGTGTCCACCGAAAGGGGAGAGTCCCAGCTATTTAAGTTTGCCCTCAGAAATACTGTAAGTCAGGCAGTTCCTGAGATACCTAGGTGGGATAACAGGTTTGGACCAGGACCACTGCATTGAAGTCAGATATCTCCAATTCCCTAGAGCCAATTTTTAATAATCTAGTACTCTTAGAAAAAGGGGACCCTCAGGTGTTTGCCTAAGACCCATATACCCCTGGTGCCCTTAGGCAAATGCCCATTGAGACCATACAAAAATAAGGCCCTGATTTGGGCACATCTTGGCATGACTTTAGTTATGACCAGGAACATGTCTGTACAAGACTCTGGGTACATCTGGGCATGACTCTAAATGTGACTTTGTTTGACTCTAGATGTGAGAATATAATCTTTAAATGTAGCTGAAAATGAAAATTTCTAAATATTAAGAATTTCTTCTTGAAATGATAGGAATTTTAATAAAATGTTCCCCTGAGTTGATAGAAGCTGGTTCTGATGCCTGGTTTAAGCACATGACCTAATAATGTTATAGAGTTATATTAAAAATTCTTAAGGTCCTGAACCCTTAAAATTTGGCTGTAAATTAAAATTTCAACATTTTCCAAATTTTAATTTAAAATTATAGGAACTTTAATAAAATGTTCCCCATAGTTGATAGAAGCTGATTCTGATGCCTGGTTTAAGCACTGGACCTAATAATGTGACGATGTTACATTAGCAATTCTGGTGACCCTCTACTCTTAAACTCTGGTAAAAATGAAAATTTCTAAATATACAGAATTTAGACTTAAAATTATAAGAACTTAAATAAAATGTTTACTTGAGTTGATACAGAGGATTCTGATGCCTGGTTTAAGCACTGGACCTAATAATGTTCTTATTTTATATTAGCAATTCTGTAGACTCTCTACTCTTAAAATTTAGCAGAAAATGAACATTTCAAAATATTTAGAATTTCTTCTTAAAATTATAGGAACTGAAATAAAATGTTTCCCTGAGTTGATAGAAGCTAATTCTAATGCCTGGTTTAAGCACAGGTCCTTATAATGTTATGGTGCTATGTGAAATACTCTGTAGGGCTTGTACATTTAAAATTTAGCTAAAAATGAAAATTTAAAAAATGTCAAAATTTCTATATTTATTCTGGGCATAAGTGTGTGTGCTTCTGTGTGTGTCTGTATATTACTCTGGGTATGACTCTAATTATGACTCTGGGTCTGACCCTGGGTATATCTTTATGTGACTCCAGGTTTACCTGTGCTTGACTCTGCGTTTGACTATGTGTGATTCTGGGCATGTCTGGACATGTCTGGGCATGTCTTGGCATGTCTGGACATGTCTGGGCATGACTAGACATGTCTGGACATGTCTGGGCATGTCTTGGCATGTCTGGACATGTCTGGGCATCTCTAGACATGTCTGGTCATGTCTGGGAATGACTGGAAAACTGATATCTCTAGTTCTGGTCATAGTAGAGACAAACTGCCAGTGTCCACCGAAAGGGGAGAGTCCCAGCTATTTAAGTTTACCCTCAGAAATACTGTAAGTCAGGCAGTTCCTGAGATACCTAGGTGGGATAACAGGTTTGGACCAGGACCACTGCATTGAAGTCAGATATCTCCGATTCCCTAGAGCCAATTTTTAATAATCTAGTACTCTTAGAAAAAGGGGACCCTCAGGTGTTTGCCTAAGACCCATATACCCCTGGTGCCCTTAGGCAAATGCCCATTGAGACCATACAAAAATAAGGCCCTGATTTGGGCACATCTTGGCATGACTTTAGTTATGACCAGGAACATGTCTGTACAAGACTCTGGGTACATCTGGGCATGACTCTAAATGTGACTTTGTTTGACTCTAGATGTGAGAATATAATCTTTAAATGTAGCTGAAAATGAAAATTTCTAAATATTAAGAATTTCTTCTTGAAATGATAGGAATTTTAATAAAATGTTCCCCTGAGTTGATAGAAGCTGGTTCTGATGCCTGGTTTAAGCACATGACCTAATAATGTTATAGATTTATATTAAAAATTCTTAAGGTCCTGAACCCTTAAAATTTGGCTGTAAATTAAAATTTCAACATTTTCCAAATTTTAATTTAAAATTATAGGAACTTTAATAAAATGTTCCCCATAGTTGATAGAAGCTGATTCTGATGCCTGGTTTAAGCACTGTACCTAATAATGTGATGATGTTACATTAGCAATTCTGGTGACCCTCTACTCTTAAACTCTGGTAAAAATGAAAATTTCTAAATATACAGAATTTAGACTTAAAATTATAAGAACTTAAATAAAATGTTTACTTGAGTTGATAAAGAGAATTCTGATGCCTGGTTTAAGCACTGGACCTAATAATGTTCTTATTTTATATTAGCAATTCTGTAGACTCTACTCTTAAAATTTAGCAGAAAATGAACATTTCAAAATATTTAGAATTTCTTCTTAAAATTATAGGAACTTAAATAAAATGTTTCAATGAGTTGATAGAAGCTTATTCTAATGCCTGGTTTAAGCACAGGTCCTTATAATGTTATGGTGCTATGTGAAATACTCTGTAGGGCTTGTACATTTAAAATTTAGCTAAAAATGAAAATTTTAAAAATGTCAAAATTTCTATATTTATTCTGGGCATAAGTGTGTGTGCTTCTGTGTGTGTCTGTATATTACTCTGGGTATGACTCTGGGTATGACTCTAATTATGACTCTGGGTCTGACCCTGGGTATATCTTTATGTGACTCCAGGTTTACCTGTGCTTGACTCTGCGTTTGACTATGTGTGATTCTGGGCATGTCTGGACATGTCTGGGCATCTCTAGACATGTCTGGACATGTCTGGGCATGTCTTGGCATGTCTGGACATGTCTGGGCATCTCTAGACATGTCTGGTCATGTCTGGGAATGACTGGAAAACTGATATCTCTAGTTCTGGTCATAGTAGAGACAAACTGCCAGTGTCCACCGAAAGGGGAGAGTCCCAGCTATTTAAGTTTGCCCTCAGAAATACTGTAAGTCAGGCAGTTCCTGAGATACCTAGGTGGGATAACAGGTTTGGACCAGGACCACTGCATTGAAGTCAGATATCTCCGATTCCCTAGAGCCAATTTTTAATAATCTAGTACTCTTAGAAAAAGGGGACCCTCAGGTGTTTGCCTAAGACCCATATACCCCTGGTTGCCTTAGGCAAATGCCCATTGAGACCATACAAAAATAAGGCCCTGATTTGGGCACATCTTGGCATGACTTTAGTTATGACCAGGAACATGTCTGTACAAGACTCTGGGTACATCTGGGCATGACTCTAAATGTGACTTTGTTTGACTCTAGATGTGAGAATATAATCTTTAAATGTAGCTGAAAATGAAAATTTCTAAATATTAAGAATTTCTTCTTGAAATGATAGGAATTTTAATAAAATGTTCCCCTGAGTTGATAGAAGCTGGTTCTGATGCCTGGTTTAAGCACATGACCTAATAATGTTATAGAGTTAAATTAAAAATTCTTAAGGTCCTGAACCCTTAAAATTTGGCTGTAAATTAAAATTTCAAAATTTTCCAAATTTCGATTTAAAATTATAGGAACTTTAATAAAATGTTCCCCATAGTTGATAGAAGCTGATTCTGATGCCTGGTTTAAGCTCTGGACCTAATAATGTGACGATGTTACATTAGCAATTCTGGTGACCCTCTACTCTTAAACTCTGGTAAAAATGAAAATTTCTAAATATACAGAATTTAGACTTAAAATTAAAAGAACTTAAATAAAATGTTTACTTGAGTTGATACAGAGGATTCTGATGCCTGGTTTAAGCACTGGACCTAATAATGTTCTTATTTTATATTAGCAATTCTGTAGACTCTCTACTCTTAAAATTTAGTAGAAAATGAACATTTCAAAATATTTAGAATTTCTTCTTAAAATTATAGGAACTTAAATAAAATGTTTCCCTGAGTTGATAGAAGCTTATTCTAATGCCTGGTTTAAGCACAGGTCCTTATAATGTTATGGTGCTATGTGAAATACTCTGTAGGGCTTGTACATTTAAAATTTAGCTAAAAATGAAAATTTTAAAAATGTCAAAATTTCTATATTTATTCTGGGCATAAGTGTGTGTGCTTCTGTGTGTGTGTCTGTATATTACTCTGGGTATGACTCTGGGTATGACTCTAATTATGACTCTGGGTCTGACCCTGGGTATATCTTTATGTGACTCCAGGTTTACCTGTGCTTGACTCTGCGTTTGACTATGTGTGATTCTGGACATGTCTGGACATGTCTGGGCATGTCTTGGCATGTCTGGACATGTCTGGGCATGTCTAGACATGTCTGGACATGTCTGGGCATGTATTGGCATGTCTGGACATGTCTGGGCATCTCTAGACATGTCTGGTCATGTCTGGGAATGACTGGAAAACTGATATCTCTAGTTCTGGTCATAGTAGAGACAAACTGCCAGTGTCCACCGAAAGGGGAGAGTCCCAGCTATTTAAGTTTGCCCTCAGAAATACTGTAAGTCAGGCAGTTCCTGAGATACCTAGGTGGGATAACAGGTTTGGACCAGGACCACTGCATTGAAGTCAGATATCTCCGATTCCCTAGAGCCAATTTTTAATAATCTAGTACTCTTAGAAAAAGGGGACCCTCAGGTGTTTGCCTAAGACCCATATAACCCTGGTGCCCTTAGGCAAATGCCCATTGAGACCATACAAAAATAAGGCCCTGATTTGGGCACATCTTGGCATGACTTTAGTTATGACCAGGAACATGTCTGTACAAGACTCTGGGTACATCTGGGCATGACTCTAAATGTGACTTTGTTTGACTCTAGATGTGAGAATATAATCTTTAAATGTAGCTGAAAATGAAAATTTCTAAATATTAAGAATTTCTTCTTGAAATGATAGGAATTTTAATAAAATGTTCCCCTGAGTTGATAGAAGCTGGTTCTGATGCCTGGTTTAAGCACATGACCTAATAATGTTATAGAGTTATATTAAAAATTCTTAAGGTCCTGAACCCTTAAAATTTGGCTGTAAATTAAAATTTCAACATTTTCCAAATTTTAATTTAAAATTATAGGAACTTTAATAAAATGTTCCCCATAGTTCATAGAAGCTGATTCTGATGCCTGGTTTAAGCACTGGACCTAATAATGTGACGATGTTACATTAGCAATTCTGGTGACCCTCTACTCTTAAACTCTGATAAAAATGAAAATTTCTAAATATACAGAATTTAGACTTAAAATTATAAGAACTTAAATAAAATGTTTACTTGAGTTGATAAAGAGGATTCTGATGCCTGGTTTAAGCACTGGACCTAATAATGTTCTTATTTTATATTAGCAATTCTGTAGACTCTCTACTCTTAAAATTTAGCAGAAAATGAACATTTCAAAATATTTAGAATTTCTTCTTAAAATTATAGAAACTTAAATAAAATGTTTCCCTGAGTTGATAGAAGCTTATTCTAATGCCTGGTTTAAGCACAGGTCCTTATAATGTTATGGTGCTATGTGAAATACTCTGTAGGGCTTGTACATTTAAAATTTAGCTAAAAATGAAAATTTTAAAAATGTCAAAATTTCTATATTTATTCTGGGCATAAGTGTGTGTGCTTCTGTGTGTGTGTCTGTATATTACTCTGGGTATGACTCTGGGTATGACTCTAATTATGACTCTGGGTCTGACCCTGGGTATATCTTTATGTGACTCCAGGTTTACCTGTGCTTGACTCTGCGTTTGACTATGTGTGATTCTGGGCATGTCTGGAAATGTCTGGGCATCTCTAGACATGTCTGGACATGTCTGGGCATGTCTTGGCATGTCTGGACATGTCTGGGCATCTCTAGACATGTCTGGTCATGTCTGGGAATGACTGGAAAACTGATATCTCTAGTTCTGGTCATAGTAGAGACAAACTGACAGTGTCCACCGAAAGGGGAGAGTCCCAGCTATTTAAGTTTACCCTCAGAAATACTGTAAGTCAGGCAGTTCCTGAGATACCTAGGTGGGATAACAGGTTTGGACCAGGACCACTGCATTGAAGTCAGATATCTCCGATTCCCTAGAGCCAATTTTTAATAATCTAGTACTCTTAGAAAAAGGGGACCCTCAGGTGTTTGCCTAAGACCCATATACCCCTGGTGCCCTTAGGCAAATGCCCATTGAGACCATACAAAAATAAGGCCCTGATTTGGGCACATCTTGGCATGACTTTAGTTATGACCAGGAACATGTCTGTACAAGACTCTGGGTACATCTGGGCATGACTCTAAATGTGACTTTGTTTGACTCTAGATGTGAGAATATAATCTTTAAATGTAGCTGAAAATGAAAATTTCTAAATATTAAGAATTTCTTCTTGAAATGATAGGAATTTTAATAAAATGTTCCCCTGAGTTGATAGAAGCTGGTTCTGATGCCTGGTTTAAGCACATGACCTAATAATGTTATAGAGTTATATTAAAAATTCTTAAGGTCCTGAACCCTTAAAATTTGGCTGTAAATTAAAATTTCAACATTTTCCAAATTTTAATTTAAAATTATAGGAACTTTAATAAAATGTTCCCCATAGTTGATAGAAGCTGATTCTGATGCCTGGTTTAAGCACTGGACCTAATAATGTGACGATGTTACATTAGCAATTCTGGTGACCCTCTACTCTTAAACTCTGATAAAAATGAAAATTTCTAAATATACAGAATTTAGACTTAAAATTATAAGAACTTAAATAAAATGTTTACTTGAGTTGATAAAGAGGATTCTGATGCCTGGTTTAAGCACTGGACCTAATAATGTTCTTATTTTATATTAGCAATTCTGTAGACTCTCTACTCTTAAAATTTAGCAGAAAATGAACATTTCAAAATATTTAGAATTTCTTCTTAAAATTATAGGAACTTGAATAAAATGTTTCCCTGAGTTGATAGAAGCTTATTCTAATGCCTGGTTTAAGCACAGGTCCTTATAATGTTATGGTGCTATGTGAAATACTCTGTAGGGCTTGTACATTTAAAATTGAGCTAAAAATGAAAATTTTAAAAATGTCAAAATTTCTATATTTATTCTGGGCATAAGTGTGTGTGCTTCTGTGTGTGTGTCTGTATATTACTCTGGGTATGACTCTGGGTATGACTCTAATTATGACTCTGGGTCTGACCCTGGGTATATCTTTATGTGACTCCAGGTTTACCTGTGCTTGACTCTGCGTTTGACTATGTGTGATTCTGGGCATGTCTGGAAATGTCTGGGCATCTCTAGACATGTCTGGACATGTCTGGGCATGTCTTGGCATGTCTGGACATGTCTGGGTATCTCTAGACATGTCTGGTCATGTCTGGGAATGACTGGAAAACTGATATCTCTAGTTCTGGTCATAGTAGAGACAAACTGCCAGTGTCCACCGAAAAGGGAGAGTCCCAGCTATTTAAGTTTACCCTCAGAAATACTGTAAGTCAGGCAGTTCCTGAGATACCTAGGTGGGATAACAGGTTTGGACCAGGACCACTGCATTGAAGTCAGATATCTCCGATTCCCTAGAGCCAATTTTTAATAATCTAGTACTCTTAGAAAAAGGGGACCCTCAGGTGTTTGCCTAAGACCCATATACCCCTGGTGCCCTTAGGCAAATGCCCATTGAGACCATACAAAAATAAGGCCCTGATTTGGGCACATCTTGGCATGACTTTAGTTATGACCAGGAACATGTCTGTACAAGACTCTGGGTACATCTGGGCATGACTCTAAATGTGACTTTGTTTGACTCTAGATGTGAGAATATAATCTTTAAATGTAGCTGAAAATGAAAATTTCTAAATATTAAGAATTTCTTCTTGAAATGATAGGAATTTTAATAAAATGTTCCCCTGAGTTGATAGAAGCTGGTTCTGATGCCTGGTTTAAGCACATGACCTAATAATGTTATAGAGTTATATTAAAAATTCTTAAGGTCCTGAACCCTTAAAATTTGGCTGTAAATTAAAATTTCAACATTTTCCAAATTTTAATTTAAAATTATAGGAACTTTAATAAAATGTTCCCCATAGTTGATAGAAGCTGATTCTGATGCCTGGTTTAAGCACTGTACCTAATAATGTGACGATGTTACATTAGCAATTCTGGTGACCCTCTACTCTTAAACTCTGGTAAAAATGAAAATTTCTAAATATACAGAATTTAGACTTAAAATTATAAGAACTTAAATAAAATGTTTACTTGAGTTGATAAAGAGAATTCTGATGCCTGGTTTAAGCACTGGACCTAATAATGTTCTTATTTTATATTAGCAATTCTGTAGACTCTCTACTCTTAAAATTTAGCAGAAAATGAACATTTCAAAATATTTAGAATTTCTTCTTAAAATTATAGTAACTTAAATAAAATGTTTTCCTGAGTTGATAGAAGCTTATTCTAATGCCTGGTTTAAGCACAGGTCCTTATAATGTTATGGTGCTATGTGAAATACTCTGTAGGGCTTGTACATTTAAAATGTAGCTAAAAATGAAAATTTTAAAAATGTCAAAATTTCTATATTTATTCTGGGCATAAGTGTGTGTGCTTCTGTGTGTGTCTGTATATTACTCTGGGTATGACTCTGGGTATGACTCTAATTATGACTCTGGGTCTGACCCTGGGTATATCTTTATGTGACTCCAGGTTTACCTGTGCTTGACTCTGCGTTTGACTATGTGTGATTCTGGGCATGTCTGGACATGTCTGGGCATCTCTAGACATGTCTGGACATGTCTGGGCATGTCTTGGCATGTCTGGACATGTCTGGGCATCTCTAGACATGTCTGGTCATGTCTGGGAATGACTGGAAAACTGATATCTCTAGTTCTGGTCATAGTAGAGACAAACTGCCAGTGTCCACCGAAAGGGGAGAGTCCCAGCTATTTAAGTTTGCCCTCAGAAATACTGTAAGTCAGGCAGTTCCTGAGATACCTAGGTGGGATAACAGGTTTGGACCAGGACCACTGCATTGAAGTCAGATATCTCCGATTCCCTAGAGCCAATTTTTAATAATCTAGTACTCTTAGAAAAAGGGGACCCTCAGGTGTTTGCCTAAGACCCATATACCCCTGGTGCCCTTAGGCAAATGCCCATTGAGACCATACAAAAATAAGGCCCTGATTTGGGCACATCTTGGCATGACTTTAGTTATGACCAGGAACATGTCTGTACAAGACTCTGGGTACATCTGGGCATGACTCTAAATGTGACTTTGTTTGACTCTAGATGTGAGAATATAATCTTTAAATGTAGCTGAAAATGAAAATTTCTAAATATTAAGAATTTCTTCTTGAAATGATAGGAATTTTAATAAAATGTTCCCCTGAGTTGATAGAAGCTGGTTCTGATGCCTGGTTTAAGCACATGACCTAATAATGTTATAGAGTTATATTAAAAATTCTTAAGGTCCTGAACCCTTAAAATTTGGCTGTAAATTAAAATTTCAACATTTTCCAAATTTCAATTTAAAATTATAGGAACTTTAATAAAATGTTCCCCATAGTTGATAGAAGCTGATTCTGATGCCTGGTTTAAGCACTGGACCTAATAATGTGACGATGTTACATTAGCAATTCTGGTGACCCTCTACTCTTAAACTCTGGTAAAAATGAAAATTTCTAAATATACAGAATTTAGACTTAAAATTATAAGAACTTAAATAAAATGTTTACTTGAGTTGATACAGAGGATTCTGATGCCTGGTTTAAGCACTGGACCTAATAATGTTCTTATTTTATATTAGCAATTCTGTAGACTCTCTACTCTTAAAATTTAGCAGAAAATGAACATTTCAAAATATTTAGAATTTCTTCTTAAAATTATAGGAACTGAAATAAAATGTTTCCCTGAGTTGATAGAAGCTAATTCTAATGCCTGGTTTAAGCACAGGTCCTTATAATGTTATGGTGCTATGTGAAATACTCTGTAGGGCTTGTACATTTAAAATTTAGCTAAAAATGAAAATTTAAAAAATGTCAAAATTTCTATATTTATTCTGGGCATAAGTGTGTGTGCTTCTGTGTGTGTCTGTATATTACTCTGGGTATGACTCTAATTATGACTCTGGGTCTGACCCTGGGTATATCTTTATGTGACTCCAGGTTTACCTGTGCTTGACTCTGCGTTTGACTATGTGTGATTCTGGGCATGTCTGGACATGTCTGGGCATGTCTTGGCATGTCTGGACATGTCTGGGCATGACTAGACATGTCTGGACATGTCTGGGCATGTCTTGGCATGTCTGGACATGTCTGGGCATCTCTAGACATGTCTGGTCATGTCTGGGAATGACTGGAAAACTGATATCTCTAGTTCTGGTCATAGTAGAGACAAACTGCCAGTGTCCACCGAAAGGGGAGAGTCCCAGCTATTTAAGTTTACCCTCAGAAATACTGTAAGTCAGGCAGTTCCTGAGATACCTAGGTGGGATAACAGGTTTGGACCAGGACCACTGCATTGAAGTCAGATATCTCCGATTCCCTAGAGCCAATTTTTAATAATCTAGTACTCTTAGAAAAAGGGGACCCTCAGGTGTTTGCCTAAGACCCATATACCCCTGGTGCCCTTAGGCAAATGCCCATTGAGACCATACAAAAATAAGGCCCTGATTTGGGCACATCTTGGCATGACTTTAGTTATGACCAGGAACATGTCTGTACAAGACTCTGGGTACATCTGGGCATGACTCTAAATGTGACTTTGTTTGACTCTAGATGTGAGAATATAATCTTTAAATGTAGCTGAAAATGAAAATTTCTAAATATTAAGAATTTCTTCTTGAAATGATAGGAATTTTAATAAAATGTTCCCCTGAGTTGATAGAAGCTGGTTCTGATGCCTGGTTTAAGCACATGACCTAATAATGTTATAGATTTATATTAAAAATTCTTAAGGTCCTGAACCCTTAAAATTTGGCTGTAAATTAAAATTTCAACATTTTCCAAATTTTAATTTAAAATTATAGGAACTTTAATAAAATGTTCCCCATAGTTGATAGAAGCTGATTCTGATGCCTGGTTTAAGCACTGTACCTAATAATGTGACGATGTTACATTAGCAATTCTGGTGACCCTCTACTCTTAAACTCTGGTAAAAATGAAAATTTCTAAATATACAGAATTTAGACTTAAAATTATAAGAACTTAAATAAAATGTTTACTTGAGTTGATAAAGAGAATTCTGATGCCTGGTTTAAGCACTGGACCTAATAATGTTCTTATTTTATATTAGCAATTCTGTAGACTCTACTCTTAAAATTTAGCAGAAAATGAACATTTCAAAATATTTAGAATTTCTTCTTAAAATTATAGGAACTTAAATAAAATGTTTCAATGAGTTGATAGAAGCTTATTCTAATGCCTGGTTTAAGCACAGGTCCTTATAATGTTATGGTGCTATGTGAAATACTCTGAAGGGCTTGTACATTTAAAATTTAGCTAAAAATGAAAATTTTAAAAATGTCAAAATTTCTATATTTATTCTGGGCATAAGTGTGTGTGCTTCTGTGTGTGTGTGTCTGTATATTACTCTGGGTATGACTCTGGGTATGACTCTAATTATGACTCTGGGTCTGACCCTGGGTATATCTTTATGTGACTCCAGGTTTACCTGTGCTTGACTCTGCGTTTGACTATGTGTGATTCTGGGCATGTCTGGACATGTCTGGGCATCTCTAGACATGTCTGGACATGTCTGGGCATGTCTTGGCATGTCTGGACATGTCTGGGCATCTCTAGACATGTCTGGTCATGTCTGGGAATGACTGGAAAACTGATATCTCTAGTTCTGGTCATAGTAGAGACAAACTGCCAGTGTCCACCGAAAGGGGAGAGTCCCAGCTATTTAAGTTTGCCCTCAGAAATACTGTAAGTCAGGCAGTTCCTGAGATACCTAGGTGGGATAACAGGTTTGGACCAGGACCACTGCATTGAAGTCAGATATCTCCGATTCCCTAGAGCCAATTTTTAATAATCTAGTACTCTTAGAAAAAGGGGACCCTCAGGTGTTTGCCTAAGACCCATATACCCCTGGTTGCCTTAGGCAAATGCCCATTGAGACCATACAAAAATAAGGCCCTGATTTGGGCACATCTTGGCATGACTTTAGTTATGACCAGGAACATGTCTGTACAAGACTCTGGGTACATCTGGGCATGACTCTAAATGTGACTTTGTTTGACTCTAGATGTGAGAATATAATCTTTAAATGTAGCTGAAAATGAAAATTTCTAAATATTAAGAATTTCTTCTTGAAATGATAGGAATTTTAATAAAATGTTCCCCTGAGTTGATAGAAGCTGGTTCTGATGCCTGGTTTAAGCACATGACCTAATAATGTTATAGAGTTAAATTAAAAATTCTTAAGGTCCTGAACCCTTAAAATTTGGCTGTAAATTAAAATTTCAAAAATTTCCAAATTTCGATTTAAAATTATAGGAACTTTAATAAAATGTTCCCCATAGTTGATAGAAGCTGATTCTGATGCCTGGTTTAAGCTCTGGACCTAATAATGTGACGATGTTACATTAGCAATTCTGGTGACCCTCTACTCTTAAACTCTGGTAAAAATGAAAATTTCTAAATATACAGAATTTAGACTTAAAATTAAAAGAACTTAAATAAAATGTTTACTTGAGTTGATACAGAGGATTCTGATGCCTGGTTTAAGCACTGGACCTAATAATGTTCTTATTTTATATTAGCAATTCTGTAGACTCTCTACTCTTAAAATTTAGTAGAAAATGAACATTTCAAAATATTTAGAATTTCTTCTTAAAATTATAGGAACTTAAATAAAATGTTTCCCTGAGTTGATAGAAGCTTATTCTAATGCCTGGTTTAAGCACAGGTCCTTATAATGTTATGGTGCTATGTGAAATACTCTGTAGGGCTTGTACATTTAAAATTGAGCTAAAAATGAAAATTTTAAAAATGTCAAAATTTCTATTTTTATTCTGGGCATAAGTGTGTGTGCTTCTGTGTGTGTGTCTGTATATTACTCTGGGTATGACTCTGGGTATGACTCTAATTATGACTCTGGGTCTGACCCTGGGTATATCTTTATGTGACTCCAGGTTTACCTGTGCTTGACTCTGCGTTTGACTATGTGTGATTCTGGACATGTCTGGACATGTCTGGGCATGTCTTGGCATGTCTGGACATGTCTGGGCATGTCTAGACATGTCTGGACATGTCTGGGCATGTATTGGCATGTCTGGACATGTCTGGGCATCTCTAGACATGTCTGGTCATGTCTGGGAATGACTGGAAAACTGATATCTCTAGTTCTGGTCATAGTAGAGACAAACTGCCAGTGTCCACCGAAAGGGGAGAGTCCCAGCTATTTAAGTTTGCCCTCAGAAATACTGTAAGTCAGGCAGTTCCTGAGATACCTAGGTGGGATAACAGGTTTGGACCAGGACCACTGCATTGAAGTCAGATATCTCCGATTCCCTAGAGCCAATTTTTAATAATCTAGTACTCTTAGAAAAAGGGGACCCTCAGGTGTTTGCCTAAGACCCATATAACCCTGGTGCCCTTAGGCAAATGCCCATTGAGACCATACAAAAATAAGGCCCTGATTTGGGCACATCTTGGCATGACTTTAGTTATGACCAGGAACATGTCTGTACAAGACTCTGGGTACATCTGGGCATGACTCTAAATGTGACTTTGTTTGACTCTAGATGTGAGAATATAATCTTTAAATGTAGCTGAAAATGAAAATTTCTAAATATTAAGAATTTCTTCTTGAAATGATAGGAATTTTAATAAAATGTTCCCCTGAGTTGATAGAAGCTGGTTCTGATGCCTGGTTTAAGCACATGACCTAATAATGTTATAGAGTTATATTAAAAATTCTTAAGGTCCTGAACCCTTAAAATTTGGCTGTAAATTAAAATTTCAACATTTTCCAAATTTTAATTTAAAATTATAGGAACTTTAATAAAATGTTCCCCATAGTTCATAGAAGCTGATTCTGATGCCTGGTTTAAGCACTGGACCTAATAATGTGACGATGTTACATTAGCAATTCTGGTGACCCTCTACTCTTAAACTCTGATAAAAATGAAAATTTCTAAATATACAGAATTTAGACTTAAAATTATAAGAACTTAAATAAAATGTTTACTTGAGTTGATAAAGAGGATTCTGATGCCTGGTTTAAGCACTGGACCTAATAATGTTCTTATTTTATATTAGCAATTCTGTAGACTCTCTACTCTTAAAATTTAGCAGAAAATGAACATTTCAAAATATTTAGAATTTCTTCTTAAAATTATAGAAACTTAAATAAAATGTTTCCCTGAGTTGATAGAAGCTTATTCTAATGCCTGGTTTAAGCACAGGTCCTTATAATGTTATGGTGCTATGTGAAATACTCTGTAGGGCTTGTACATTTAAAATTTAGCTAAAAATGAAAATTTTAAAAATGTCAAAATTTCTATATTTATTCTGGGCATAAGTGTGTGTGCTTCTGTGTGTGTGTCTGTATATTACTCTGGGTATGACTCTGGGTATGACTCTAATTATGACTCTGGGTCTGACCCTGGGTATATCTTTATGTGACTCCAGGTTTACCTGTGCTTGACTCTGCGTTTGACTATGTGTGATTCTGGGCATGTCTGGAAATGTCTGGGCATCTCTAGACATGTCTGGACATGTCTGGGCATGTCTTGGCATGTCTGGACATGTCTGGGCATCTCTAGACATGTCTGGTCATGTCTGGGAATGACTGGAAAACTGATATCTCTAGTTCTGGTCATAGTAGAGACAAACTGACAGTGTCCACCGAAAGGGGAGAGTCCCAGCTATTTAAGTTTACCCTCAGAAATACTGTAAGTCAGGCAGTTCCTGAGATACCTAGGTGGGATAACAGGTTTGGACCAGGACCACTGCATTGAAGTCAGATATCTCCGATTCCCTAGAGCCAATTTTTAATAATCTAGTACTCTTAGAAAAAGGGGACCCTCAGGTGTTTGCCTAAGACCCATATACCCCTGGTGCCCTTAGGCAAATGCCCATTGAGACCATACAAAAATAAGGCCCTGATTTGGGCACATCTTGGCATGACTTTAGTTATGACCAGGAACATGTCTGTACAAGACTCTGGGTACATCTGGGCATGACTCTAAATGTGACTTTGTTTGACTCTAGATGTGAGAATATAATCTTTAAATGTAGCTGAAAATGAAAATTTCTAAATATTAAGAATTTCTTCTTGAAATGATAGGAATTTTAATAAAATGTTCCCCTGAGTTGATAGAAGCTGGTTCTGATGCCTGGTTTAAGCACATGACCTAATAATGTTATAGAGTTATATTAAAAATTCTTAAGGTCCTGAACCCTTAAAATTTGGCTGTAAATTAAAATTTCAACATTTTCCAAATTTTAATTTAAAATTATAGGAACTTTAATAAAATGTTCCCCATAGTTCATAGAAGCTGATTCTGATGCCTGGTTTAAGCACTGGACCTAATAATGTGACGATGTTACATTAGCAATTCTGGTGACCCTCTACTCTTAAACTCTGATAAAAATGAAAATTTCTAAATATACAGAATTTAGACTTAAAATTATAAGAACTTAAATAAAATGTTTACTTGAGTTGATAAAGAGGATTCTGATGCCTGGTTTAAGCACTGGACCTAATAATGTTCTTATTTTATATTAGCAATTCTGTAGACTCTCTACTCTTAAAATTTAGCAGAAAATGAACATTTCAAAATATTTAGAATTTCTTCTTAAAATTATAGGAACTTGAATAAAATGTTTCCCTGAGTTGATAGAAGCTTATTCTAATGCCTGGTTTAAGCACAGGTCCTTATAATGTTATGGTGCTATGTGAAATACTCTGTAGGGCTTGTACATTTAAAATTGAGCTAAAAATGAAAATTTTAAAAATGTCAAAATTTCTATATTTATTCTGGGCATAAGTGTGTGTGCTTCTGTGTGTGTGTCTGTATATTACTCTGGGTATGACTCTGGGTATGACTCTAATTATGACTCTGGGTCTGACCCTGGGTATATCTTTATGTGACTCCAGGTTTACCTGTGCTTGACTCTGCGTTTGACTATGTGTGATTCTGGGCATGTCTGGAAATGTCTGGGCATCTCTAGACATGTCTGGACATGTCTGGGCATGTCTTGGCATGTCTGGACATGTCTGGGTATCTCTAGACATGTCTGGTCATGTCTGGGAATGACTGGAAAACTGATATCTCTAGTTCTGGTCATAGTAGAGACAAACTGCCAGTGTCCACCGAAAAGGGAGAGTCCCAGCTATTTAAGTTTACCCTCAGAAATACTGTAAGTCAGGCAGTTCCTGAGATACCTAGGTGGGATAACAGGTTTGGACCAGGACCACTGCATTGAAGTCAGATATCTCCGATTCCCTAGAGCCAATTTTTAATAATCTAGTACTCTTAGAAAAAGGGGACCCTCAGGTGTTTGCCTAAGACCCATATACCCCTGGTGCCCTTAGGCAAATGCCCATTGAGACCATACAAAAATAAGGCCCTGATTTGGGCACATCTTGGCATGACTTTAGTTATGACCAGGAACATGTCTGTACAAGACTCTGGGTACATCTGGGCATGACTCTAAATGTGACTTTGTTTGACTCTAGATGTGAGAATATAATCTTTAAATGTAGCTGAAAATGAAAATTTCTAAATATTAAGAATTTCTTCTTGAAATGATAGGAATTTTAATAAAATGTTCCCCTGAGTTGATAGAAGCTGGTTCTGATGCCTGGTTTAAGCACATGACCTAATAATGTTATAGAGTTATATTAAAAATTCTTAAGGTCCTGAACCCTTAAAATTTGGCTGTAAATTAAAATTTCAACATTTTCCAAATTTTAATTTAAAATTATAGGAACTTTAATAAAATGTTCCCCATAGTTGATAGAAGCTGATTCTGATGCCTGGTTTAAGCACTGTACCTAATAATGTGACGATGTTACATTAGCAATTCTGGTGACCCTCTACTCTTAAACTCTGGTAAAAATGAAAATTTCTAAATATACAGAATTTAGACTTAAAATTATAAGAACTTAAATAAAATGTTTACTTGAGTTGATAAAGAGAATTCTGATGCCTGGTTTAAGCACTGGACCTAATAATGTTCTTATTTTATATTAGCAATTCTGTAGACTCTCTACTCTTAAAATTTAGCAGAAAATGAACATTTCAAAATATTTAGAATTTCTTCTTAAAATTATAGTAACTTAAATAAAATGTTTTCCTGAGTTGATAGAAGCTTATTCTAATGCCTGGTTTAAGCACAGGTCCTTATAATGTTATGGTGCTATGTGAAATACTCTGTAGGGCTTGTACATTTAAAATGTAGCTAAAAATGAAAATTTTAAAAATGTCAAAATTTCTATATTTATTCTGGGCATAAGTGTGTGTGCTTCTGTGTGTGTCTGTATATTACTCTGGGTATGACTCTGGGTATGACTCTAATTATGACTCTGGGTCTGACCCTGGGTATATCTTTATGTGACTCCAGGTTTACCTGTGCTTGACTCTGCGTTTGACTATGTGTGATTCTGGGCATGTCTGGACATGTCTGGGCATCTCTAGACATGTCTGGACATGTCTGGGCATGTCTTGGCATGTCTGGACATGTCTGGGCATCTCTAGACATGTCTGGTCATGTCTGGGAATGACTGGAAAACTGATATCTCTAGTTCTGGTCATAGTAGAGACAAACTGCCAGTGTCCACCGAAAGGGGAGAGTCCCAGCTATTTAAGTTTGCCCTCAGAAATACTGTAAGTCAGGCAGTTCCTGAGATACCTAGGTGGGATAACAGGTTTGGACCAGGACCACTGCATTGAAGTCAGATATCTCCGATTCCCTAGAGCCAATTTTTAATAATCTAGTACTCTTAGAAAAAGGGGACCCTCAGGTGTTTGCCTAAGACCCATATACCCCTGGTGCCCTTAGGCAAATGCCCATTGAGACCATACAAAAATAAGGCCCTGATTTGGGCACATCTTGGCATGACTTTAGTTATGACCAGGAACATGTCTGTACAAGACTCTGGGTACATCTGGGCATGACTCTAAATGTGACTTTGTTTGACTCTAGATGTGAGAATATAATCTTTAAATGTAGCTGAAAATGAAAATTTCTAAATATTAAGAATTTCTTCTTGAAATGATAGGAATTTTAATAAAATGTTCCCCTGAGTTGATAGAAGCTGGTTCTGATGCCTGGTTTAAGCACATGACCTAATAATGTTATAGAGTTATATTAAAAATTCTTAAGGTCCTGAACCCTTAAAATTTGGCTGTAAATTAAAATTTCAACATTTTCCAAATTTCAATTTAAAATTATAGGAACTTTAATAAAATGTTCCCCATAGTTGATAGAAGCTGATTCTGATGCCTGGTTTAAGCACTGGACCTAATAATGTGACGATGTTACATTAGCAATTCTGGTGACCCTCTACTCTTAAACTCTGGTAAAAATGAAAATTTCTAAATATACAGAATTTAGACTTAAAATTATAAGAACTTAAATAAAATGTTTACTTGAGTTGATACAGAGGATTCTGATGCCTGGTTTAAGCACTGGACCTAATAATGTTCTTATTTTATATTAGCAATTCTGTAGACTCTCTACTCTTAAAATTTAGCAGAAAATGAACATTTCAAAATATTTAGAATTTCTTCTTAAAATTATAGGAACTGAAATAAAATGTTTCCCTGAGTTGATAGAAGCTAATTCTAATGCCTGGTTTAAGCACAGGTCCTTATAATGTTATGGTGCTATGTGAAATACTCTGTAGGGCTTGTACATTTAAAATTTAGCTAAAAATGAAAATTTAAAAAATGTCAAAATTTCTATATTTATTCTGGGCATAAGTGTGTGTGCTTCTGTGTGTGTCTGTATATTACTCTGGGTATGACTCTAATTATGACTCTGGGTCTGACCCTGGGTATATCTTTATGTGACTCCAGGTTTACCTGTGCTTGACTCTGCGTTTGACTATGTGTGATTCTGGGCATGTCTGGACATGTCTGGGCATGTCTTGGCATGTCTGGACATGTCTGGGCATGACTAGACATGTCTGGACATGTCTGGGCATGTCTTGGCATGTCTGGACATGTCTGGGCATCTCTAGACATGTCTGGTCATGTCTGGGAATGACTGGAAAACTGATATCTCTAGTTCTGGTCATAGTAGAGACAAACTGCCAGTGTCCACCGAAAGGGGAGAGTCCCAGCTATTTAAGTTTACCCTCAGAAATACTGTAAGTCAGGCAGTTCCTGAGATACCTAGGTGGGATAACAGGTTTGGACCAGGACCACTGCATTGAAGTCAGATATCTCCGATTCCCTAGAGCCAATTTTTAATAATCTAGTACTCTTAGAAAAAGGGGACCCTCAGGTGTTTGCCTAAGACCCATATACCCCTGGTGCCCTTAGGCAAATGCCCATTGAGACCATACAAAAATAAGGCCCTGATTTGGGCACATCTTGGCATGACTTTAGTTATGACCAGGAACATGTCTGTACAAGACTCTGGGTACATCTGGGCATGACTCTAAATGTGACTTTGTTTGACTCTAGATGTGAGAATATAATCTTTAAATGTAGCTGAAAATGAAAATTTCTAAATATTAAGAATTTCTTCTTGAAATGATAGGAATTTTAATAAAATGTTCCCCTGAGTTGATAGAAGCTGGTTCTGATGCCTGGTTTAAGCACATGACCTAATAATGTTATAGATTTATATTAAAAATTCTTAAGGTCCTGAACCCTTAAAATTTGGCTGTAAATTAAAATTTCAACATTTTCCAAATTTTAATTTAAAATTATAGGAACTTTAATAAAATGTTCCCCATAGTTGATAGAAGCTGATTCTGATGCCTGGTTTAAGCACTGTACCTAATAATGTGACGATGTTACATTAGCAATTCTGGTGACCCTCTACTCTTAAACTCTGGTAAAAATGAAAATTTCTAAATATACAGAATTTAGACTTAAAATTATAAGAACTTAAATAAAATGTTTACTTGAGTTGATAAAGAGAATTCTGATGCCTGGTTTAAGCACTGGACCTAATAATGTTCTTATTTTATATTAGCAATTCTGTAGACTCTACTCTTAAAATTTAGCAGAAAATGAACATTTCAAAATATTTAGAATTTCTTCTTAAAATTATAGGAACTTAAATAAAATGTTTCAATGAGTTGATAGAAGCTTATTCTAATGCCTGGTTTAAGCACAGGTCCTTATAATGTTATGGTGCTATGTGAAATACTCTGTAGGGCTTGTACATTTAAAATTTAGCTAAAAATGAAAATTTTAAAAATGTCAAAATTTCTATATTTATTCTGGGCATAAGTGTGTGTGCTTCTGTGTGTGTCTGTATATTACTCTGGGTATGACTCTGGGTATGACTCTAATTATGACTCTGGGTCTGACCCTGGGTATATCTTTATGTGACTCCAGGTTTACCTGTGCTTGACTCTGCGTTTGACTATGTGTGATTCTGGGCATGTCTGGACATGTCTGGGCATCTCTAGACATGTCTGGACATGTCTGGGCATGTCTTGGCATGTCTGGACATGTCTGGGCATCTCTAGACATGTCTGGTCATGTCTGGGAATGACTGGAAAACTGATATCTCTAGTTCTGGTCATAGTAGAGACAAACTGCCAGTGTCCACCGAAAGGGGAGAGTCCCAGCTATTTAAGTTTGCCCTCAGAAATACTGTAAGTCAGGCAGTTCCTGAGATACCTAGGTGGGATAACAGGTTTGGACCAGGACCACTGCATTGAAGTCAGATATCTCCGATTCCCTAGAGCCAATTTTTAATAATCTAGTACTCTTAGAAAAAGGGGACCCTCAGGTGTTTGCCTAAGACCCATATACCCCTGGTTGCCTTAGGCAAATGCCCATTGAGACCATACAAAAATAAGGCCCTGATTTGGGCACATCTTGGCATGACTTTAGTTATGACCAGGAACATGTCTGTACAAGACTCTGGGTACATCTGGGCATGACTCTAAATGTGACTTTGTTTGACTCTAGATGTGAGAATATAATCTTTAAATGTAGCTGAAAATGAAAATTTCTAAATATTAAGAATTTCTTCTTGAAATGATAGGAATTTTAATAAAATGTTCCCCTGAGTTGATAGAAGCTGGTTCTGATGCCTGGTTTAAGCACATGACCTAATAATGTTATAGAGTTAAATTAAAAATTCTTAAGGTCCTGAACCCTTAAAATTTGGCTGTAAATTAAAATTTCAAAATTTTCCAAATTTCGATTTAAAATTATAGGAACTTTAATAAAATGTTCCCCATAGTTGATAGAAGCTGATTCTGATGCCTGGTTTAAGCTCTGGACCTAATAATGTGACGATGTTACATTAGCAATTCTGGTGACCCTCTACTCTTAAACTCTGGTAAAAATGAAAATTTCTAAATATACAGAATTTAGACTTAAAATTAAAAGAACTTAAATAAAATGTTTACTTGAGTTGATACAGAGGATTCTGATGCCTGGTTTAAGCACTGGACCTAATAATGTTCTTATTTTATATTAGCAATTCTGTAGACTCTCTACTCTTAAAATTTAGTAGAAAATGAACATTTCAAAATATTTAGAATTTCTTCTTAAAATTATAGGAACTTAAATAAAATGTTTCCCTGAGTTGATAGAAGCTTATTCTAATGCCTGGTTTAAGCACAGGTCCTTATAATGTTATGGTGCTATGTGAAATACTCTGTAGGGCTTGTACATTTAAAATTGAGCTAAAAATGAAAATTTTAAAAATGTCAAAATTTCTATATTTATTCTGGGCATAAGTGTGTGTGCTTCTGTGTGTGTGTCTGTATATTACTCTGGGTATGACTCTGGGTATGACTCTAATTATGACTCTGGGTCTGACCCTGGGTATATCTTTATGTGACTCCAGGTTTACCTGTGCTTGACTCTGCGTTTGACTATGTGTGATTCTGGACATGTCTGGACATGTCTGGGCATGTCTTGGCATGTCTGGACATGTCTGGGCATGTCTAGACATGTCTGGACATGTCTGGGCATGTATTGGCATGTCTGGACATGTCTGGGCATCTCTAGACATGTCTGGTCATGTCTGGGAATGACTGGAAAACTGATATCTCTAGTTCTGGTCATAGTAGAGACAAACTGCCAGTGTCCACCGAAAGGGGAGAGTCCCAGCTATTTAAGTTTACCCTCAGAAATACTGTAAGTCAGGCAGTTCCTGAGATACCTAGGTGGGATAACAGGTTTGGACCAGGACCACTGCATTGAAGTCAGATATCTCCGATTCCCTAGAGCCAATTTTTAATAATCAAGTACTCTTAGAAAAAGGGGACCCTCAGGTGTTTGCCTAAGACCCATATACCCCTGGTGCCCTTAGGCAAATGCCCATTGAGACCATACAAAAATAAGGCCCTGATTTGGGCACATCTTGGCATGACTTTAGTTATGACCAGGAACATGTCTGTACAAGACTCTGGGTACATCTGGGCATGACTCTAAATGTGACTTTGTTTGACTCTAGATGTGAGAATATAATCTTTAAATGTAGCTGAAAATGAAAATTTCTAAATATTAAGAATTTCTTCTTGAAATGATAGGAATTTTAATAAAATGTTCCCCTGAGTTGATAGAAGCTGGTTCTGATGCCTGGTTTAAGCACATGACCTAATAATGTTATAGATTTATATTAAAAATTCTTAAGGTCCTGAACCCTTAAAATTTGGCTGTAAATTAAAATTTCAACATTTTCCAAATTTTAATTTAAAATTATAGGAACTTTAATAAAATGTTCCCCATAGTTGATAGAAGCTGATTCTGATGCCTGGTTTAAGCACTGTACCTAATAATGTGACGATGTTACATTAGCAATTCTGGTGACCCTCTACTCTTAAACTCTGGTAAAAATGAAAATTTCTAAATATACAGAATTTAGACTTAAAATTATAAGAACTTAAATAAAATGTTTACTTGAGTTGATAAAGAGAATTCTGATGCCTGGTTTAAGCACTGGACCTAATAATGTTCTTATTTTATATTAGCAATTCTGTAGACTCTACTCTTAAAATTTAGCAGAAAATGAACATTTCAAAATATTTAGAATTTCTTCTTAAAATTATAGGAACTTAAATAAAATGTTTCAATGAGTTGATAGAAGCTTATTCTAATGCCTGGTTTAAGCACAGGTCCTTATAATGTTATGGTGCTATGTGAAATACTCTGTAGGGCTTGTACATTTAAAATTTAGCTAAAAATGAAAATTTTAAAAATGTCAAAATTTCTATATTTATTCTGGGCATAAGTGTGTGTGCTTCTGTGTGTGTCTGTATATTACTCTGGGTATGACTCTGGGTATGACTCTAATTATGACTCTGGGTCTGACCCTGGGTATATCTTTATGTGACTCCAGGTTTACCTGTGCTTGACTCTGCGTTTGACTATGTGTGATTCTGGGCATGTCTGGACATGTCTGGGCATGTCTTGGCATGTCTGGACATGTCTGGGCATGTCTAGACATGTCTGGACATGTCTGGGCATGTATTGGCATGTCTGGACATGTCTGGGCATCTCTAGACATGTCTGGTCATGTCTGGGAATGACTGGAAAACTGATATCTCTAGTTCTGGTCATAGTAGAGACAAACTGCCAGTGTCCACCGAAAGGGGAGAGTCCCAGCTATTTAAGTTTACCCTCAGAAATACTGTAAGTCAGGCAGTTCCTGAGATACCTAGGTGGGATAACAGGTTTGGACCAGGACCACTGCATTGAAGTCAGATATCTCCGATTCCCTAGAGCCAATTTTTAATAATCTAGTACTCTTAGAAAAAGGGGACCCTCAGGTGTTTGCCTAAGACCCATATACCCCTGGTGCCCTTAGGCAAATGCCCATTGAGACCATACAAAAATAAGGCCCTGATTTGGGCACATCTTGGCATGACTTTAGTTATGACCAGGAACATGTCTGTACAAGACTCTGGGTACATCTGGGCATGACTCTAAATGTGACTTTGTTTGACTCTAGATGTGAGAATATAATCTTTAAATGTAGCTGGAAATGAAAATTTCTAAATATTAAGAATTTCTTCTTGAAATGATAGGAATTTTAATAAAATGTTCCCCTGAGTTGATAGAAGCTGGTTCTGATGCCTGGTTTAAGCACATGACCTAATAATGTTATAGAGTTATATTAAAAATTCTTAATGTCCTGATCCCTTAAAATTTGGCTGTAAATTAAAATTTCAACATTTTCCAAATTTCGATTTAAAATTATAGGAACTTTAATAAAATGTTCCCCATAGTTGATAGAAGCTGATTCTGATGCCTGGTTAAAGCACTGGACCTAATAATGTGACGATGTTACATTAGCAATTCTGGTGACCCTCTACTCTTAAACTCTGGTAAAAATGAAAATTTCTAAATATACAGAATTTAGACTTGAAATTATAAGAACTTAAATAAAATATTTACTTGAGTTGATAAAGAGGATTCTGATGCCTGGTTTAAGCACTGGACCTAATAATGTTCTTATTTTATATAAGCAATTCTGTAGACTCTCTACTCTTAAAATTTAGCAGAAAATGAACATTTCAAAATATTTAGAATTTCTTCTTAAAATTATAGGAACTTAAATAAAATGTTTCCCTGAGTTGATAGAAGCTTATTCTAATGCCTGGTTTAAGCACATGTCCTTATAATGTTATGGTGCTATGTGAAATACTCTGTAGGGCTTGTACATTTAAAATATAGCTAAAAATAAAAAAATTTAAAATGTCAAAATTTCTATATTTATTCTGGGCATAAGTGTGTGTGCTTCTGTGTGTGTGTCTGTATATTACTCTGGGTATGACTCTGGGTATGACTCTAATTATGACTCTGGGTCTGACCCTGGGTATATCTTTATGTGACTCCAGGTTTACCTGTGCTTGACTCTGCGTTTGACTATGTGTGATTCTGGGCATGTCTGGACATGTCTGGGCATGTCTTGGCATGTCTGGACATGTCTGGGCATGTCTTGGCATGTCTGGACATGTCTGGGCATCTCTAGACATGTCTGGTCATGTCTGGGAATGACTGGAAAACTGATATCTCTAGTTCTGGTCATAGTAGAGACAAACTGCCAGTGTCCACCGAAAGGGGAGAGTCCCAGCTATTTAAGTTTACCCTCAGAAATACTGTAAGTCAGGCAGTTCCTGAGATACCTAGGTGGGATAACAGGTTTGGACCAGGACCACTGCATTGAAGTCAGATATCTCCGATTCCCTAGAGCCAATTTTTAATAATCTAGTACTCTTAGAAAAAGGGGACCCTCAGGTGTTTGCCTAAGACCCATATACCCCTGGTGCCCTTAGGCAAATGCCCATTAAGACCATACAAAAATAAGGCCCTGATTTGGGCACATCTTGGCATGACTTTAGTTATGACCAGGAACATGTCTGTACAAGACTCTGGGTACATCTGGGCATGACTCTAAATGTGACTTTGTTTGACTCTAGATGTGAGAATATAAAATTTAAATGTAGCTGAAAATGAAAATTTCTAAATATTAAGAATTTCTTCTTGAAATGATAGAAATTTTAATAAAATGTTCCCCTGAGTTGATAGAAGCTGGTTCTGATGCCTGGTTTAAGCACATGACCTAATAATGTTATAGAGTTATATTAAAAATTCTTAAGGTCCTGAACCCTTAAAATTTGGCTGTAAATTAAAATTTCAAAATTTTCCAAATTTCGATTTAAAATTATAGGAACTTGAATAAAATGTTCCCCATAGTTGATAGAAGCTGATTCTGATGCCTGGTTTAAGCACTGGACCTAATAATGTGACAATGTTACATTAGCAATTCTGGTGACCCTCTACTCTTAAACTCTGGTAAAAATGAAAATTTCTAAATATACAGAATTTAGACTTAAAATTATAAGAACTTAAATAAAATATTTACTTGAGTTGATAAAGAGGATTCTGATGCCTGGTTTAAGCACTGGACCTAATAATGTTCTTATTTTATACAAGCAATTCTGTAGACTCTCTACTCTTAAAATTTAGCAGAAAATGAACATTTCAAAATATTTAGAATTTCTTCTTAAAATTATAGGAACTTAAATAAAATGTTTCCCTGAGTTGATAGAAGCTTATTCTAATGCCTGGTTTAAGCACAGGTCCTTATAATGTTATGGTGCTATGTGAAATACTCTGTAGGGCTTGTACATTTAAAATTTAGCTAAAAATGAAAATTTTTAAAATGTCAAAATTTCTATATTTATTCTGGGCATAAGTGTGTGTACTTCTGTGTGTGTGTCTGTATATTACTCTGGGTATGACTCTGGGTATGACTCTAATTATGACTCTGGGTCTGACCCTGGGTATATCTTTATGTGACTCCAGGTTTACCTGTGCTTGACTCTGCATTTGACTATGTGTGATTCTGGGCATGTCTGGACATGTCTGGGCATGTCTTGGCATGTCTGGACATGTCTGGGCATGTCTAGACATGTCTGGACATGTCTGGGCATGTATTGGCATGTCTGGACATGTCTGGGCATCTCTAGACATGTCTGGGCATCTCTAGACATATCTGGTCATGTCTGGGAATAACTGGAAAACTGATATCTCTAGTTCTGGTCATAGTAGAGACAAACTGCCAGTGTCCTCTGAAAGGGGAGAGTCCCAGCTATTTAAGTTTACCCTCAGAAATACTGTAAGTCAGGCAGTTCCTGAGATACCTAGGTGGGATAACAGGTTTGGACCAGGACCACTGCATTGAAGTCAGATATCTCCGATTCCCTAGAGCCAATTTTTAATAATCTAGTACTCTTAGAAAAAGGGGACCCTCAGGTGTTTGCCTAAGACCCATATACCCCTGGTGCCCTTAGGCAAATGCCCATTGAGACCATACAAAAATAAGGCCCTGATTTGGGCACATCTTGGCATGACTTTAGTTATGACCAGGAACATGTCTGTACAAGACTCTGGGTACATCTGGGCATGACTCTAAATGTGACTTTGTTTGACTCTAGATGTGAGAATATAATCTTTAAATGTAGCTGAAAATGAAAATTTCTAAATATTAAGAATTTCTTCTTGAAATGATAGGAATTTTAATAAAATGTTCCCCTGAGTTGATAGACGCTGGTTCTGATGCCTGGTTTAAGCACATGACCTAATAATGTTATAGATTTATATTAAAAATTCATAAGTTCCTGAACCCTTAAAATTTGGCTGTAAATTAAAATTTCAACATTTTCCAAATTTCAATTTAAAATTATAGGAACTTTAATAAAATGTTCCCCATAGTTGATAGAAGCTGATTCTGATGCCTGGTTTAAGCACTGGACCTAATAATGTGACAATGTTACATTAGCAATTCTGGTGACCCTCTACTCTTAAACTCTGGTAAAAATGAAAATTTCTAAATATACAGAATTTAGACTTAAAATTATAAGAACTTAAATAAAATGTTTACTTGAGTTGATACAGAGGATTCTGATGCCTGGTTTAAGCACTGGACCTAATAATGTTCTTATTTTATATTAGCAATTCTGTAGACTCTCTACTCTTAAAATTTAGCAGAAAATGAACATTTCAAAATATTTAGAATTTCTTCTTAAAATTATAGGAACTTAAATAAAATGTTTCCCTGAGTTGATAGAAGCTTATTCTAATGCCTGGTTTAAGCACAGGTCCTTATAATGTTATGGTGCTATGTGAAATACTCTGTAGGGCTTGTACATTTAAAATTTAGCTAAAAATGAAAATTTAAAAAATGTCAAAATTTCTATATTTATTCTGGGCATAAGTGTGTGTGCTTCTGTGTGTGTCTGTATATTACTCTGGGTATGACTCTAATTATGACTCTGGGTCTGACCCTGGGTATATCTTTATGTGACTCCAGGTTTACCTGTGCTTGACTCTGCGTTTGACTATGTGTGATTCTGGGCATGTCTGGACATGTCTGGGCATGTCTGGGCATGTCTGGACATGTCTGGGCATGTCTTGGCATGTCTGGACATGTCTGGGCATCTCTAGACATGTCTGGTCATGTCTGGGAATGACTGGAAAACTGATATCTCTAGTTCTGGTCATAGTAGAGACAAACTGCCAGTGTCCACCGAAAGGGGAGAGTCCCAGCTATTTAAGTTTACCCTCAGAAATACTGTAAGTCAGGCAGTTCCTGAGATACCTAGGTGGGATAACAGGTTTGGACCAGGACCACTGCATTGAAGTCAGATATCTCCGATTCCCTAGAGCCAATTTTTAATAATCTAGTACTCTTAGAAAAAGGGGACCCTCAGGTGTTTGCCTAAGACCCATATACCCCTGGTGCCCTTAGGCAAATGCCCATTGAGACCATACAAAAATAAGGCCCTGATTTGGCCACATCTTGGCATGACTTTAGTTATGACCAGGAACATGTCTGTACAAGACTCTGGGTACATCTGGGCATGACTCTAAATGTGACTTTGTTTGACTCTAGATGTGAGAATATAATATTTAAATGTAGCTGAAAATGAAAATTTCTAAATATTAAGAATTTCTTCTTGAAATTATAGTAATTTTAATAAAATGTTCCCCTGAGTTGATAGAAGCTGGTTCTGATGCCTGGTTTAAGCACATGACCTAATAATGTTATAGAGTTATATTAAAAATTCTTAAGGTCCTGAACCCTTAAAATTTGGCTGTAAATTAAATATTTCAAAATTTTCCAAATTTCGATTTAAAATTATAGGAACTTTAATAAAATGTTCCCCATAGTTGATAGAAGCTGATTCTGATGCCTGGTTTAAGCACTGGACCTAATAATGTGACGATGTTACATTAGCAATTCTGGTGACCCTCTACTCTTAAACTCTGGTAAAAATGAAAATTTCTAAATATACAGAATTTAGACTTAAAATTATAAGAACTTAAATAAAATATTTACTTGAGTTGATAAAGAGGATTCTGATGCCTGGTTTAAGCACTGGACCTAATAATGTTCTTATTTTATATTAGCAATTCGGTAGACTCTCTACTCTTAAAATTTAGCAGAAAATGAACATTTCAAAATATTTAGAATTTCTTCCTAAAATTATAGGAACTTAAATAAAATGTTTCCCTGAGTTGATAGAAGCTTATTCTAATGCCTGGTTTAAGCACAGGTCCTTATAATGTTATGGTGCTATGTGAAATACTCTGTAGGGCTTGTACATTTAAAATTTAGCTAAAAATAAAAATTTTAAAAATGTCAAAATTTCTATATTTATTCTGGGCATAAGTGTGTGTGCTCTGTGTGTGTGTCTGTATATTACTCTGGGTATGACTCTGGGTATGACTCTAATTATGACTCTGGGTCTGACCCTGGGTATATCTTTATGTGACTCCAGGTTTACCTGTGCTTGACTCTGCATTTGACTATGTGTGATTCTGGGCATGTCTGGACATGTCTGGGCATGTCTTGGCATGTCTGGACATGTCTGGGCATGTCTGGACATGTCTGGGCATGTCTTGGCATGTCTGGACATGTCTGGGCTTGTCTTGGCATGTCTGGACATGTCTGGGCATCTCTAGACATGTCTGGTCATGTCTGGGAATGACTGGAAAACTGATATCTCTAGTTCTGGTCATAGTAGAGACAAACTGCCAGTGTCCACCGAAAGGGGAGAGTCACAGCTATTTAAATTTACCCTCAGAAATACTGTAAGTCAGGCAGTTCCTGAGATACCTAGGTGGGATAACAGGTTTGGACCAGGACCACTGCATTGAAGTCAGATATCTCCGATTCCCTAGAGCCAATTTTTAATAATCTAGTACTCTTAGAAAAAGGGGACCCTCAGGTGTTTGCCTAAGACCCATATACCCCTGGTGCCCTTAGGCAAATGCCCATTGAGACCATACAAAAATAAGGCCCTGATTTGGGCACATCTTGGCATGACTTTAGTTATGACCAGGAACATGTCTGTACAAGACTCTGGGTACATCTGGGCATGACTCTAAATGTGACTTTGTTTGACTCTAGATGTGAGAATATAATCTTTAAATGTAGCTGAAAATGAAAATTTCTAAATATTAAGAATTTCTTCTTGAAATGATAGGAATTTTAATAAAATGTTCCCCTGAGTTGATAGAAGCTGGTTCTGATGCCTGGTTTAAGCACATGACCTAATAATGTTATAGAGTTATATTAAAAATTCTTAAGGTCCTGAACCCTTAAAATTTGGCTGTAAATTAAAATTTCAAAATTTTCCAAATTTCGATTTAAAATTATAGGAACTTTAATAAAATGTTCCCCATAGTTGATAGAAGCTGATTCTGATGCCTGGTTTAAGCACTGGACCTAATAATGTGACGATGTTACATTAGCAATTCTGGTGACCCTCTACTCTTAAACTCTGGTAAAAATGAAAATTTCTAAATATACAGAATTTAGACTTAAAATTATAAGAACTTAAATAAAATATTTACTTGAGTTGATAAAGAGGATTCTGATGCCTGGTTTAAGCACTGGATCTAATAGTGTTCTTATTTTATACAAGCAATTCTGTAGACTCTCTACTCTTAAAATTTAGCAGAAAATGAACATTTCAAAATATTTAGAATTTCTTCTTAAAATTATAGGAACTTAAATAAAATGTTTCCCTGAGTTGATAGAAGCTTATTCTAATGCCTGGTTTAAGCACAGGTCCTTATAATGTTATGGTGCTATGTGAAATACTCTGTAGGGCTTGTACATTTAAAATTTAGCTAAAAATGAAAATTTAAAAAATGTCAAAATTTCTATATTTATTCTGGGCATAAGTGTGTGTGCTTCTGTGTGTGTCTGTATATTACTCTGGGTATGACTCTAATTATGACTCTGGGTCTGACCCTGGGTATATCTTTATGTGACTCCAGGTTTACCTGTGCTTGACTCTGCGTTTGACTATGTGTGATTCTGGGCATGTCTGGACATGTCTGGGCATGTCTTGGCATGTCTGGACATGTCTGGGCATGTCTTGGCATGTCTGGACATGTCTGGGCATCTCTAGACATGTCTGGTCATGTCTGGGAATGACTGGAAAACTGATATCTCTAGTTCTGGTCATAGTAGAGACAAACTGCCAGTGTCCACCGAAAGGGGAGAGTCCCAGCTATTTAAGTTTACCCTCAGAAATACTGTAAGTCAGGCAGTTCCTGAGATACCTAGGTGGGATAACAGGTTTGGACCAGGACCACTGCATTGAAGTCAGATATCTCCGATTCCCTAGAGCCAATTTTTAATAATCTAGTACTCTTAGAAAAAGGGGACCCTCAGGTGTTTGCCTAAGACCCATATACCCCTGGTGCCCTTAGGCAAATGCCCATTGAGACCATACAAAAATAAGGCCCTGATTTGGGCACATCTTGGCATGACTTTAGTTATGACCAGGAACATGTCTGTACAAGACTCTGGGTACATCTGGGCATGACTCTAAATGTGACTTTGTTTGACTCTAGATGTGAGAATATAATCTTTAAATGTAGCTGAAAATGAAAATTTCTAAATATTAAGAATTTCTTCTTGAAATGATAGGAATTTTAATAAAATGTTCCCCTGAGTTGATAGAAGCTGGTTCTGATGCCTGGTTTAAGCACATGACCTAATAATGTTATAGAGTTATATTAAAAATTCTTAATGTCCTGAACCCTTAAAATTTGGCTGTAAATTAAAATTTCAACATTTTCCAAATTTCAATTTAAAATTATAGGAACTTTAATAAAATGTTCCCCATAGTTGATAGAAGCTGATTCTGATGCCTGGTTAAAGCACTGGACCTAATAATGTGACGATGTTACATTAGCAATTCTGGTGACCCTCTACTCTTAAACTCTGGTAAAAATGAAAATTTCTAAATATACAGAATTTAGACTTGAAATTATAAGAACTTAAATAAAATATTTACTTGAGGTGATAAAGAGGATTCTGATGCCTGGTTTAAGCACTGGACCTAATAATGTTCTTATTTTATATAAGCAATTCTGTAGACTCTCTACTCTTAAAATTTAGCAGAAAATGAACATTTCAAAATATTTAGAATTTCTTCTTAAAATTATAGGAACTTAAATAAAATGTTTCCCTGAGTTGATAGAAGCTTATTCTAATGCCTGGTTTAAGCACAGGTCCTTATAATGTTATGGTGCTATGTGAAATACTCTGTAGGGCTTGTACATTTAAAATATAGCTAAAAATAAAAAAATTTAAAATGTCAAAATTTCTATATTTATTCTGGGCATAAGTGTGTGTGCTTCTGTGTGTGTGTCTGTATATTACTCTGGGTATGACTCTGGGTATGACTCTAATTATGACTCTGGGTCTGACCCTGGGTATATCTTTATGTGACTTCAGGTTTACCTGTGCTTGACTCTGCGTTTGACTATGTGTGATTCTGGGCATGTCTGGACATGTCTGGGCATCTCTAGACATGTCTGGACATGTCTGGGCATGTCTTGGCATGTCTGGACATGTCTGGGCATCTCTAGACATGTCTGGTCATGTCTGGGAATGACTGGAAAACTGATATCTCTAGTTCTGGTCATAGTAGAGACAAACTGCCAGTGTCCACCGAAAGCGGAGAGACCCAGCTATTTAAGTTTACCCTCAGAAATACTGTAAGTCAGGCAGTTCCTGAGATACCTAGGTGGGATAACAGGTTTGGACCAGGACCACTGCATTGAAGTCAGATATCTCCGATTCCCTAGAGCCAATTTTTAATAATCTAGTACTCTTAGAAAAAGGGGACCCTCAGGTGTTTGCCTAAGACCCATATACCCCTGGTGCCCTTAGGCAAATGCCCATTGAGACCATACAAAAATAAGGCCCTGATTTGGGCACATCTTGGCATGACTTTAGTTATGACCAGGAACATGTCTGTACAAGACTCTGGGTACATCTGGGCATGACTCTAAATGTGACTTTGTTTGACTCTAGATGTGAGAATATAATCTTTAAATGTAGCTGAAAATGAAAATTTCTAAATATTAAGAATTTCTTCTTGAAATGATAGGAATTTTAATAAAATGTTCCCCTGAGTTGATAGACGCTGGTTCTGATGCCTGGTTTAAGCACATGACCTAATAATGTTATAGATTTATATTAAAAATTCATAAGTTCCTGAACCCTTAAAATTTGGCTGTAAATTAAAATTTCAACATTTTCCAAATTTCAATTTAAAATTATAGGAACTTTAATAAAATGTTCCCCATAGTTGATAGAAGCTGATTCTGATGCCTGGTTTAAGCACTGGACCTAATAATGTGACAATGTTACATTAGCAATTCTGGTGACCCTCTACTCTTAAACTCTGGTAAAAATGAAAATTTCTAAATATACAGAATTTAGACTTAAAATTATAAGAACTTAAATAAAATGTTTACTTGAGTTGATACAGAGGATTCTGATGCCTGGTTTAAGCACTGGACCTAATAATGTTCTTATTTTATATTAGCAATTCTGTAGACTCTCTACTCTTAAAATTTAGCAGAAAATGAACATTTCAAAATATTTAGAATTTCTTCTTAAAATTATAGGAACTTAAATAAAATGTTTCCCTGAGTTGATAGAAGCTTATTCTAATGCCTGGTTTAAGCACAGGTCCTTATAATGTTATGGTGCTATGTGAAATACTCTGTAGGGCTTGTACATTTAAAATTTAGCTAAAAATGAAAATTTAAAAAATGTCAAAATTTCTATATTTATTCTGGGCATAAGTGTGTGTGCTTCTGTGTGTGTCTGTATATTACTCTGGGTATGACTCTAATTATGACTCTGGGTCTGACCCTGGGTATATCTTTATGTGACTCCAGGTTTACCTGTGCTTGACTCTGCGTTTGACTATGTGTGATTCTGGGCATGTCTGGACATGTCTGGGCATGTCTGGGCATGTCTGGACATGTCTGGGCATGTCTTGGCATGTCTGGACATGTCTGGGCATCTCTAGACATGTCTGGTCATGTCTGGGAATGACTGGAAAACTGATATCTCTAGTTCTGGTCATAGTAGAGACAAACTGCCAGTGTCCACCGAAAGGGGAGAGTCCCAGCTATTTAAGTTTACCCTCAGAAATACTGTAAGTCAGGCAGTTCCTGAGATACCTAGGTGGGATAACAGGTTTGGACCAGGACCACTGCATTGAAGTCAGATATCTCCGATTCCCTAGAGCCAATTTTTAATAATCTAGTACTCTTAGAAAAAGGGGACCCTCAGGTGTTTGCCTAAGACCCATATACCCCTGGTGCCCTTAGGCAAATGCCCATTGAGACCATACAAAAATAAGGCCCTGATTTGGCCACATCTTGGCATGACTTTAGTTATGACCAGGAACATGTCTGTACAAGACTCTGGGTACATCTGGGCATGACTCTAAATGTGACTTTGTTTGACTCTAGATGTGAGAATATAATATTTAAATGTAGCTGAAAATGAAAATTTCTAAATATTAAGAATTTCTTCTTGAAATGATAGTAATTTTAATAAAATGTTCCCCTGAGTTGATAGAAGCTGGTTCTGATGCCTGGTTTAAGCACATGACCTAATAATGTTATAGAGTTATATTAAAAATTCTTAAGGTCCTGAACCCTTAAAATTTGGCTGTAAATTAAATATTTCAAAATTTTCCAAATTTCGATTTAAAATTATAGGAACTTTAATAAAATGTTCCCCATAGTTGATAGAAGCTGATTCTGATGCCTGGTTTAAGCACTGGACCTAATAATGTGACGATGTTACATTAGCAATTCTGGTGACCCTCTACTCTTAAACTCTGGTAAAAATGAAAATTTCTAAATATACAGAATTTAGACTTAAAATTATAAGAACTTAAATAAAATATTTACTTGAGTTGATAAAGAGGATTCTGATGCCTGGTTTAAGCACTGGACCTAATAATGTTCTTATTTTATATTAGCAATTCGGTAGACTCTCTACTCTTAAAATTTAGCAGAAAATGAACATTTCAAAATATTTAGAATTTCTTCCTAAAATTATAGGAACTTAAATAAAATGTTTCCCTGAGTTGATAGAAGCTTATTCTAATGCCTGGTTTAAGCACAGGTCCTTATAATGTTATGGTGCTATGTGAAATACTCTGTAGGGCTTGTACATTTAAAATTTAGCTAAAAATAAAAATTTTAAAAATGTCAAAATTTCTATATTTATTCTGGGCATAAGTGTGTGTGCTCTGTGTGTGTGTCTGTATATTACTCTGGGTATGACTCTGGGTATGACTCTAATTATGACTCTGGGTCTGACCCTGGGTATATCTTTATGTGACTCCAGGTTTACCTGTGCTTGACTCTGCATTTGACTATGTGTGATTCTGGGCATGTCTGGACATGTCTGGGCATGTCTGGACATGTCTGGACATGTCTGGGCATGTCTAGACATGTCTGGACATGTCTGGGCATGTATTGGCATGTCTGGACATGTCTGGGCATCTCTAGACATGTCTGGTCATGTCTGGGAATGACTGGAAAACTGATATCTCTAGTTCTGGTCATAGTAGAGACAAACTGCCAGTGTCCACCGAAAGGGGAGAGTCCCAGCTATTTAAGTTTACCCTCAGAAATACTGTAAGTCAGGCAGTTCCTGAGATACCTAGGTGGGATAACAGGTTTGGACCAGGACCACTGCATTGAAGTCAGATATCTCCGATTCCCTAGAGCCAATTTTTAATAATCTAGTACTCTTAGAAAAAGGGGACCCTCAGGTGTTTGCCTAAGACCCATATACCCCTGGTGCCCTTAGGCAAATGCCCATTGAGACCATACAAAAATAAGGCCCTGATTTGGGCACATCTTGGCATGACTTTAGTTATGACCAGGAACATGTCTGTACAAGACTCTGGGTACATCTGGGCATGACTCTAAATGTGACTTTGTTTGACTCTAGATGTGAGAATATAATCTTTAAATGTAGCTGAAAATGAAAATTTCTAAATATTAAGAATTTCTTCTTGAAATGATAGGAATTTTAATAAAATGTTCCCCTGAGTTGATAGAAGCTGGTTCTGATGCCTGGTTTAAGCACATGACCTAATAATGTTATAGAGTTATATTAAAAATTCTTAATGTCCTGAACCCTTAAAATTTGGCTGTAAATTAAAATTTCAAAATTTTCCAAATTTCGATTTAAAATTATAGGAACTTTAATAAAATGTTCCCCATAGTTGATAGAAGCTGATTCTGATGCCTGGTTTAAGCACTGGACCTAATAATGTGACGATGTTACATTAGCAATTCTGGTGACCCTCTACTCTTAAACTCTGGTAAAAATGAAAATTTCTAAATATACAGAATTTAGACTTAAAATTATAAGAACTTAAATAAAATATTTACTTGAGTTGATAAAGAGGATTCTGATGCCTGGTTTAAGCACTGGATCTAATAGTGTTCTTATTTTATACAAGCAATTCTGTAGACTCTCTACTCTTAAAATTTAGCAGAAAATGAACATTTCAAAATATTTAGAATTTCTTCTTAAAATTATAGGAACTTAAATAAAATGTTTCCCTGAGTTGATAGAAGCTTATTCTAATGCCTGGTTTAAGCACAGGTCCTTATAATGTTATGGTGCTATGTGAAATACTCTGTAGGGCTTGTACATTTAAAATTTAGCTAAAAATGAAAATTTAAAAAATGTCAAAATTTCTATATTTATTCTGGGCATAAGTGTGTGTGCTTCTGTGTGTGTCTGTATATTACTCTGGGTATGACTCTAATTATGACTCTGGGTCTGACCCTGGGTATATCTTTATGTGACTCCAGGTTTACCTGTGCTTGACTCTGCGTTTGACTATGTGTGATTCTGGGCATGTCTGGACATGTCTGGGCATGTCTTGGCATGTCTGGACATGTCTGGGCATGTCTTGGCATGTCTGGACATGTCTGGGCATCTCTAGACATGTCTGGTCATGTCTGGGAATGACTGGAAAACTGATATCTCTAGTTCTGGTCTTAGTAGAGACAAACTGCCAGTGTCCACCGAAAGGGGAGAGTCCCAGCTATTTAAGTTTACCCTCAGAAATACTGTAAGTCAGGCAGTTCCTGAGATACCTAGGTGGGATAACAGGTTTGGACCAGGACCACTGCATTGAAGTCAGATATCTCCGATTCCCTAGAGCCAATTTTTAATAATCTAGTACTCTTAGAAAAAGGGGACCCTCAGGTGTTTGCCTAAGACCCATATACCCCTGGTGCCCTTAGGCAAATGCCCATTGAGACCATACAAAAATAAGGCCCTGATTTGGGCACATCTTGGCATGACTTTAGTTATGACCAGGAACATGTCTGTACAAGACTCTGGGTACATCTGGGCATGACTCTAAATGTGACTTTGTTTGACTCTAGATGTGAGAATATAATCTTTAAATGTAGCTGAAAATGAAAATTTCTAAATATTAAGAATTTCTTCTTGAAATGATAGGAATTTTAATAAAATGTTCCCCTGAGTTGATAGAAGCTGGTTCTGATGCCTGGTTTAAGCACATGACCTAATAATGTTATAGAGTTATATTAAAAATTCTTAATGTCCTGAACCCTTAAAATTTGGCTGTAAATTAAAATTTCAACATTTTCCAAATTTCAATTTAAAATTATAGGAACTTTAATAAAATGTTCCCCATAGTTGATAGAAGCTGATTCTGATGCCTGGTTAAAGCACTGGACCTAATAATGTGACGATGTTACATTAGCAATTCTGGTGACCCTCTACTCTTAAACTCTGGTAAAAATGAAAATTTCTAAATATACAGAATTTAGACTTGAAATTATAAGAACTTAAATAAAATATTTACTTGAGTTGATAAAGAGGATTCTGATGCCTGGTTTAAGCACTGGACCTAATAATGTTCTTATTTTATATAAGCAATTCTGTAGACTCTCTACTCTTAAAATTTAGCAGAAAATGAACATTTCAAAATATTTAGAATTTCTTCTTAAAATTATAGGAACTTAAATAAAATGTTTCCCTGAGTTGATAGAAGCTTATTCTAATGCCTGGTTTAAGCACAGGTCCTTATAATGTTATGGTGCTATGTGAAATACTCTGTAGGGCTTGTACATTTAAAATATAGCTAAAAATAAAAAAATTTAAAATGTCAAAATTTCTATATTTATTCTGGGCATAAGTGTGTGTGCTTCTGTGTGTGTGTCTGTATATTACTCTGGGTATGACTCTGGGTATGACTCTAATTATGACTCTGGGTCTGACCCTGGGTATATCTTTATGTGACTTCAGGTTTACCTGTGCTTGACTCTGCGTTTGACTATGTGTGATTCTGGGCATGTCTGGACATGTCTGGGCATCTCTAGACATGTCTGGACATGTCTGGGCATGTCTTGGCATGTCTGGACATGTCTGGGCATCTCTAGACATGTCTGGTCATGTCTGGGAATGACTGGAAAACTGATATCTCTAGTTCTGGTCATAGTAGAGACAAACTGCCAGTGTCCACCGAAAGCGGAGAGTCCCAGCTATTTAAGTTTACCCTCAGAAATACTGTAAGTCAGGCAGTTCCTGAGATACCTAGGTGGGATAACAGGTTTGGACCAGGACCACTGCATTGAAGTCAGATATCTCCGATTCCCTAGAGCCAATTTTTAATAATCTAGTACTCTTAGAAAAAGGGGACCCTCAGGTGTTTGCCTAAGACCCATATACCCCTGGTGCCCTTAGGCAAATGCCCATTGAGACCATACAAAAATAAGGCCCTGATTTGGGCACATCTTGGCATGACTTTAGTTATGACCAGGAACATGTCTGTACAAGACTCTGGGTACATCTGGGCATGACTCTAAATGTGACTTTGTTTGACTCTAGATGTGAGAATATAATCTTTAAATGTAGCTGAAAATGAAAATTTCTAAATATTAAGAATTTCTTCTTGAAATGATAGGAATTTTAATAAAATGTTCCCCTGAGTTGATAGAAGCTGGTTCTGATGCCTGTTTAAGCACATGACCTAATAATGTTATAGAGTTATATTAAAAATTCTTAAGGTCCTGAACCCTTAAAATTTGGCTGTAAATTAAAATTTCAAAATTTTCCAAATTTCGATTTAAAATTATAGGAACTTTAATAAAATGTTCCCCATAGTTGATAGAAGCTGATTCTGATGCCTGGTTTAAGCACTGGACCTAATAATGTGACGATGTTACATTAGCAATTCTGGTGACCCTCTACTCTTAAACTCTGGTAAAAATGAAAATTTCTAAATATACAGAATTTAGACTTAAAATTATAAGAACTTAAATAAAATATTTACTTGAGTTGATAAAGAGGATTCTGATGCCTGGTTTAAGCACTGGACCTAATAATGTTCTTATTTTATATTAGCAATTCGGTAGACTCTCTACTCTTAAAATTTAGCAGAAAATGAACATTTCAAAATATTTAGAATTTCTTCTTAAAATTATAGGAACTTAAATAAAATGTTTCCCTGAGTTGATAGAAGCTTATTCTAATGCCTGGTTTAAGCACAGGTCCTTATAATGTTATGGTGCTATGTGAAATACTCTGTAGGGCTTGTACATTTAAAATTTAGCTAAAAATAAAAATTTTAAAAATGTCAAAATTTCTATATTTATTCTGGGCATAAGTGTGTGTGCTTCTGTGTGTGTGTCTGTATATTACTCTGGGTATGACTCTAATTATGACTCTGGGTCTGACCCTGGGTATATCTTTATGTGACTCCAGGTTTACCTGTGCTTGACTCTGCGTTTGACTATGTGTGATTCTGGGCATGTCTGACATGTCTGGGCATGTCTTGGCATGTCTGGACATGTCTGGGCATGTCTAGACATGTCAGGACATGTCTGGGCATGTATTGGCATGTCTGGACATGTCTGGGCATCTCTAGACATGTCTGGTCATGTCTGGGAATGACTGGAAAACTGATATCTCTAGTTCTGGTCATAGTAGAGACAAACTGCCAGTGTCCACCGAAAGGGGAGAGTCCCAGCTATTTAAGTTTACCCTCAGAAATACTGTAAGTCAGGCAGTTCCTGAGATACCTAGGTGGGATAACAGGTTTGGACCAGGACCACTGCATTGAAGTCAGATATCTCCGATTCCCTAGAGCCAATTTTTAATAATCTAGTACTCTTAGAAAAAGGGGACCCTCAGGTGTTTGCCTAAGACCCATATACCCCTGGTGCCCTTAGGCAAATGCCCATTGAGACCATACAAAAATAAGGCCTTGATTTGGGCACATCTTGGCATGACTTTAGTTATGACCAGGAACATGTCTGTACAAGACTCTGGGTACATCTGGGCATGACTCTAAATGTGACTTTGTTTGACTCTAGATGTGAGAATATAATCTTTAAATGTAGCTGAAAATGAAAATTTCTAAATATTAAGAATTTCTTCTTGAAATGATAGGAATTTTAATAAAATGTTCCCCTGAGTTGATAGAAGCTGGTTCTGATGCCTGGTTTAAGCACATGACCTAATAATGTTATAGAGTTATATTAAAAATTCTTAAGGTCCTGAACCCTTAAAGTTTGGCTGTAAATTAAAATTTCAACATTTTCCAAATTTCGATTTAAAATTATAGGAACTTTAATAAAATGTTCCCCATAGTTGATAGAAGCTGATTCTGGTGCCTGGTTTAAGCACTGGACCTAATAATGTGACGATGTTACATTAGCAATTCTGGTGACCCTCTACTCTTAAACTCTGGTAAAAATGAAAATTTCTAAATATACAGAATTTAGACTTAAAATTATAAGAACTTAAATAAAATATTTACTTGAGTTGATAAAGAGGATTCTGATGCCTGGTTTAAGCACTGGACCTAATAATGTTCTTATTTTATATAAGCAATTCTGTAGACTCTCTACTCTTAAAATTTAGCAGAAAATGAACATTTCAAAATATTTAGAATTTCTTCTTAAAATTATAGGAACTTAAATAAAATGTTTCCCTGAGTTGATAGAAGCTTATTCTAATGCCTGGTTTAAGCACAGGTCCTTATAATGTTATGGTGCTATGTGAAATACTCTGTAGGGCTTGTACATTTAAAATTTAGCTAAAAATAAAAATGTAAAAAATGTCAAAATTTCTATATTTATTCTGGGCATAAGTGTGTGTGCTTCTGTGTGTGTGTCTGTATATTACTCTGGGTATGACTCTGGGTATGACTCTAATTATGACTCTGGGTCTGACCCTGGGTATATCTTTATGTGACTCCAGGTTTACCTGTGCTTGACTCTGCGTTTGACTATGTGTGATTCTGGGCATGTCTGGACATGTCTGGGCATGTCTTGACATGTCTGGACATGTCTGGGCATGTCTAGACATGTCTGGACATGTCTGGGCATGTATTGGCATGTCTGGACATGTCTGGGCATCTCTAGACATGTCTGGTCATGTCTGGGAATGACTGGAAAACTGATATCTCTAGTTCTGGTCATAGTAGAGACAAACTGCCAGTGTCCACCGAAAGGGGAGAGTCCCAGCTATTTAAGTTTACCCTCAGAAATACTGTAAGTCAGGCAGTTCCTGAGATACCTAGGTGGGATAACAGGTTTGGACCAGGACCACTGCATTGAAGTCAGATATCTCCGATTCCCTAGAGCCAATTTTTAATAATCTAGTACTCTTAGAAAAAGGGGACCCTCAGGTGTTTGCCTAAGACCCATATACCCCTGGTGCCCTTAGGCAAATGCCCATTGAGACCATACAAAAATAAGGCCTTGATTTGGGCACATCTTGGCATGACTTTAGTTATGACCAGGAACATGTCTGTACAAGACTCTGGGTACATCTGGGCATGACTCTAAATGTGACTTTGTTTGACTCTAGATGTGAGAATATAATCTTTAAATGTAGCTGAAAATGAAAATTTCTAAATATTAAGAATTTCTTCTTGAAATGATAGGAATTTTAATAAAATGTTCCCCTGAGTTGATAGAAGCTGGTTCTGATGCCTGGTTTAAGCACATGACCTAATAATGTTATAGAGTTATATTAAAAATTCTTAAGGTCCTGAACCCTTAAAATGTGGCTGTAAATTAAAATTTCAACATTTTCCAAATTTCGATTTAAAATTATAGGAACTTTAATAAAATGTTCCCCATAGTTGATAGAAGCTGATTCTGGTGCCTGGTTTAAGCACTGGACCTAATAATGTGACGATGTTACATTAGCAATTCTGGTGACCCTCTACTCTTAAACTCTGGTAAAAATGAAAATTTCTAAATATACAGAATTTAGACTTAAAATTATAAGAACTTAAATAAAATATTTACTTGAGTTGATAAAGAGGATTCTGATGCCTGGTTTAAGCACTGGACCTAATAATGTTCTTATTTTATATAAGCAATTCTGTAGACTCTCTACTCTTAAAATTTAGCAGAAAATGAACATTTCAAAATATTTAGAATTTCTTCTTAAAATTATAGGAACTTAAATAAAATGTTTCCCTGAGTTGATAGAAGCTTATTCTAATGCCTGGTTTAAGCACAGGTCCTTATAATGTTATGGTGCTATGTGAAATACTCTGTAGGGCTTGTACATTTAAAATTTAGCTAAAAATAAAAATTTAAAAAATGTCAAAATTTCTATATTTATTCTGGGCATAAGTGTGTGTGCTTCTGTGTGTGTGTGTGTGTGTGTGTGTGTGTGTGTGTGTGTGTGTGTGTGTGTGTCTGTATATTACTCTGGGTATGACTCTGGGTATGACTCTAATTATGACTCTGGGTCTGACCCTGGGTATATCTTTATGTGACTCCAGGTTTACCTGTGCTTGACTCTGCGTTTGACTATGTGTGATTCTGGGCATGTCTGGACATGTCTGGGCATGTCTTGACATGTCTGGACATGTCTGGGCATGTCTAGACATGTCTGGACATGTCTGGGCATGTATTGGCATGTCTGGACATGTCTGGGCATCTCTAGACATGTCTGGTCATGTCTGGGAATGACTGGAAAACTGATATCTCTAGTTCTGGTCATAGTAGAGACAAACTGCCAGTGTCCACCGAAAGGGGAGAGTCCCAGCTATTTAAGTTTACCCTCAGAAATACTGTAAGTCAGGCAGTTCCTGAGATACCTAGGTGGGATAACAGGTTTGGACCAGGACCACTGCATTGAAGTCAGATATCTCCGATTCCCTAGAGCCAATTTTTAATAATCTAGTACTCTTAGAAAAAGGGGACCCTCAGGTGTTTGCCTAAGACACATATACCCCTGGTGCCCTTAGGCAAATGCCCATTGAGACCATACAAAAATAAGGCCCTGATTTGTGCACATCTTGGCATGACTTTAGTTATGACCAGGAACATGTCTGTACAAGACTCTGGGTACATCTGGGCATTACTCTAAATGTGACTTTGTTTGACTCTAGATGTGAGAATATAATCTTTAAATGTAGCTGAAAATGAAAATTTCTAAATATTAAGAATTTCTTCTTGAAATGATAGGAATTTTAATAAAATGTTCCCCTGAGTTGATAGAAGCTGGTTCTGATGCCTGGTTTAAGCACATGACCTAATAATGTTATAGAGTTATATTAAAAATTCTTAAGGTCCTGAACCCTTAAAATTTGGCTGTAAATTAAAATTTCAACATTTTCCAAATTTCGATTTAAAATTATAGGAACTTTAATAAAATGTTCCCCATAGTTGATAGAAGCTGATTCTGGTGCCTGGTTTAAGCACTGGACCTAATAATGTGACGATGTTACATTAGCAATTCTGGTGACCCTCTACTCTTAAACTCTGGTAAAAATGAAAATTTCTAAATATACAGAATTTAGACTTAAAATTATAAGAACTTAAATAAAATATTTACTTGAGTTGATAAAGAGGATTCTGATGCCTGGTTTAAGCACTGGACCTAATAATGTTCTTATTTTATATAAGCAATTCTGTAGACTCTCTACTCTTAAAATTTAGCAGAAAATGAACATTTCAAAATATTTAGAATTTCTTCTTAAAATTATAGGAACTTAAATAAAATGTTTCCCTGAGTTGATAGAAGCTTATTCTAATGCCTGGTTTAAGCACAGGTCCTTATAATGTTATGGTGCTATGTGAAATACTCTGTAGGGATTGTACATTTAAAATTTAGCTAAAAATAAAAATTTAAAAAATGTCAAAATTTCTATATTTATTCTGGGCATAAGTGTGTGTGCTTCTGTGTGTGTGTCTGTATATTACTCTGGGTATGACTCTGGGTATGACTCTAATTATGACTCTGGGTCTGACCCTGGGTATATCTTTATGTGACTCCAGGTTTACCTGTGCTTGACTCTGCGTTTGACTATGTGTGATTCTGGGCATGTCTGGACATGTCTGGACATGTCTGGACATGTCTGGGCATGTCTAGACATGTCTGGACATGTCTGGGCATGTATTGGCATGTCTGGACATGTCTGGGCATCTCTAGACATGTCTGGTCATGTCTGGGAATGACTGGAAAACTGATATCTCTAGTTCTGGTCATAGTAGAGACAAACTGCCAGTGTCCACCGAAAGGGGAGAGTCCCAGCTATTTAAGTTTACCCTCAGAAATACTGTAAGTCAGGCAGTTCCTGAGATACCTAGGTGGGATAACAGGTTTGGACCAGGACCACTGCATTGAAGTCAGATATCTCCGATTCCCTAGAGCCAATTTTTAATAATCTAGTACTCTTAGAAAAAGGGGACCCTCAGGTGTTTGCCTAAGACCCATATACCCCTGGTGCCCTTAGGCAAATGCCCATTGAGACCATACAAAAATAAGGCCTTGATTTGGGCACATCTTGGCATGACTTTAGTTATGACCAGGAACATGTCTGTACAAGACTCTGGGTACATCTGGGCATGACTCTAAATGTGACTTTGTTTGACTCTAGATGTGAGAATATAATCTTTAAATGTAGCTGAAAATGAAAATTTCTAAATATTAAGAATTTCTTCTTGAAATGATAGGAATTTTAATAAAATGTTCCCCTGAGTTGATAGAAGCTGGTTCTGATGCCTGGTTTAAGCACATGACCTAATAATGTTATAGAGTTATATTAAAAATTCTTAAGGTCCTGAACCCTTAAAATTTGGCTGTAAATTAAAATTTCAACATTTTCCAAATTTCGATTTAAAATTATAGGAACTTTAATAAAATGTTCCCCATAGTTGATAGAAGCTGATTCTGGTGCCTGGTTTAAGCACTGGACCTAATAATGTGACGATGTTACATTAGCAATTCTGGTGACCCTCTACTCTTAAACTCTGGTAAAAATGAAAATTTCTAAATATACAGAATTTAGACTTAAAATTATAAGAACTTAAATAAAATATTTACTTGAGTTGATAAAGAGGATTCTGATGCCTGGTTTAAGCACTGGACCTAATAATGTTCTTATTTTATATAAGCAATTCTGTAGACTCTCTACTCTTAAAATTTAGCAGAAAATGAACATTTCAAAATATTTCGAATTTCTTCTTAAAATTATAGGAACTTAAATAAAATGTTTCCCTGAGTTGATAGAAGCTTATTCTAATGCCTGGTTTAAGCACAGGTCCTTATAATGTTATGGTGCTATGTGAAATACTCTGTAGGGCTTGTACATTTAAAATTTAGCTAAAAATAAAAATTTAAAAAATGTCAAAATTTCTATATTTATTCTGGGCATAAGTGTGTGTGCTTCTGTGTGTGTGTCTGTATATTACTCTGGGTATGACTCTGGGTATGACTCTAATTATGACTCTGGGTCTGACCCTGGGTATATCTTTATGTGACTCCAGGTTTACCTGTGCTTGACTCTGCGTTTGACTATGTGTGATTCTGGGCATGTCTGGACATGTCTGGGCATGTCTTGACATGTCTGGACATGTCTGGGCATGTCTAGACATGTCTGGACATGTCTGGGCATGTATTGGCATGTCTGGACATGTCTGGGCATCTCTAGACATGTCTGGTCATGTCTGGGAATGACTGGAAAACTGATATCTCTAGTTCTGGTCATAGTAGAGACAAACTGCCAGTGTCCACCGAAAGGGGAGAGTCCCAGCTATTTAAGTTTACCCTCAGAAATACTGTAAGTCAGGCAGTTCCTGAGATACCTAGGTGGGATAACAGGTTTGGACCAGGACCACTGCATTGAAGTCAGATATCTCCGATTCCCTAGAGCCAATTTTTAATAATCTAGTACTCTTAGAAAAAGGGGACCCTCAGGTGTTTGCCTAAGACCCATATACCCCTGGTGCCCTTAGGCAAATGCCCATTGAGACCATACAAAAATAAGGCCCTGATTTGGGCACATCTTGGCATGACTTTAGTTATGACCAGGAACATGTCTGTACAAGACTCTGGGTACATCTGGGCATTACTCTAAATGTGACTTTGTTTGACTCTAGATGTGAGAATATAATCTTTAAATGTAGCTGAAAATGAAAATTTCTAAATATTAAGAATTTCTTCTTGAAATGATAGGAATTTTAATAAAATGTTCCCCTGAGTTGATAGAAGCTGGTTCTGATGCCTGGTTTAAGCACATGACCTAATAATGTTATAGAGTTATATTAAAAATTCTTAAGGTCCTGAACCCTTAAAGTTTGGCTGTAAATTAAAATTTCAACATTTTCCAAATTTCGATTTAAAATTATAGGAACTTTAATAAAATGTTCCCCATAGTTGATAGAAGCTGATTCTGGTGCCTGGTTTAAGCACTGGACCTAATAATGTGACGATGTTACATTAGCAATTCTGGTGACCCTCTACTCTTAAACTCTGGTAAAAATGAAAATTTCTAAATATACAGAATTTAGACTTAAAATTATAAGAACTTAAATAAAATATTTACTTGAGTTGATAAAGAGGATTCTGATGCCTGGTTTAAGCACTGGACCTAATAATGTTCTTATTTTATATAAGCAATTCTGTAGACTCTCTACTCTTAAAATTTAGCAGAAAATGAACATTTCAAAATATTTAGAATTTCTTCTTAAAATTATAGGAACTTAAATAAAATGTTTCCCTGAGTTGATAGAAGCTTATTCTAATGCCTGGTTTAAGCACAGGTCCTTATAATGTTATGGTGCTATGTGAAATACTCTGTAGGGCTTGTACATTTAACATTTAGCTAAAAATAAAAATTTAAAAAATGTAAAAATTTCTATATTTATTCTGGGCATAAGTGTGTGTGCTTCTGTGTGTGTGTGTGTGTGTGTGTGTGTGTGTGTGTCTGTATATTACTCTGGGTATGACTCTGGGTATGACTCTAATTATGACTATGGGTCTGACCCTGGGTATATCTTTATGTGACTCCAGGTTTACCTGTGCTTGACTCTGCGTTTGACTATGTGTGATTCTGGGCATGTCTGGACATGTCTGGGCATGTCTTGGCATGTCTGGACATGTCTGGGCATCTCTAGACATGTCTGGTCATGTCTGGGAATGACTGGAAAACTGATATCTCTAGTTCTGGTCATAGTAGAGACAAACTGCCAGTGTCCACCGAAAGGGGAGAGTCCCAGCTATTTAAATTTACCCTCAGAAATACTGTAAGTCAGGCAGTTCCTGAGATACCTAGGTGGGATAACAGGTTTGGACCAGGACCACTGCATTGAAGTCAGATATCTCCGATTCCCTAGAGCCAATTTTTAATAATCTAGTACTCTTAGAAAAAGGGGACCCTCAGGTGTTTGCCTAAGACCCATATACCCCTGGTGCCCTTAGGCAAATGCCCATTGAGACCATACAAAAATAAGGCCCTGATTTGGGCACATCTTGGCATGACTTTAGTTATGACCAGGAACATGTCTGTACAAGACTCTGGGTACATCTGGGCATGACTCTAAATGTGACTTTGTTTGACTCTAGATGTGAGAATATAATTTTTAAATGTAGCTGAAAATGAAAATTTCTAAATATTAAGAATTTCTTCTTGAAATGATAGGAATTTTAATAAAATGTTCCCCTGAGTTGATAGAAGCTGGTTCTGATGCCTGGTTTAAGCACATGACCTAATAATGTTATAGAGTTATATTAAAAATTCTTAAGGTCCTGAACCCTTAAAATTTGTATATTAAAATTTCAACATTTTCCAAATTTTAATTTAAAATTATAGGAACTTTAATAAAATGTTCCCCATAGTTGATAGAAGCTGATTCTGGTGCCTGGTTTAAGCACTGGACCTAATAATGTGACGATGTTACATTAGCAATTCTGGTGACCCTCTACTCTTAAACTCTGGTAAAAATGAAAATTTCTAAATATACAGAATTTAGACTTAAAATTATAAGAACTTAAATAAAATGTTTACTTGAGTTGATAAAGAGGATTCTGATGCCTGGTTTAAGCACTGGACCTAATAATGTTCTTATTTTATATTAGCAATTCGGTAGACTCTCTACTCTTAAAATTTAGCAGAAAATGAACATTTCAAAATATTTAGAATTTCTTTTTAAAATTATAGGAACTTAAATAAAATGTTTCCCTGAGTTGATAGAAGCTTATTCTAATGCCTGGTTTAAGCATAGGTCCTTATAATGTTATGGTGCTATGTGAAATACTCTGTAGGGCTTGTACATTTAAAATTTAGCTAAAAATGAAAATTTTAAAAATGTAAAAATTTCTATATTTATTCTGGGCATAAGTGTGTGTGCTTCTGTGTGTGTGTCTGTATATTACTCTGGGTATGACTCTAATTATGACTCTGGGTCTGACCCTGGGTATATCTTTATGTGACTCCAGGTTTACCTGTGCTTGACTCTGCGTTTGACTATGTGTGATTCTGGGCATGTCTGGACATGTCTGGGCATGTCTTGGCATGTCTGGACATGTCTGGGCATGTCTAGACATGTCAGGACATGTCTGGACATGTCTGGGCATCTCTAGACATGTCTGGTCATGTCTGGGAATGACTGGAAAACTGATATCTCTAGTTCTGGTCATAGTAGAGACAAACTGCCAGTGTTCACCGAAAGGGGAGAGTCCCAGCTATTTAAGTTTACCCTCAGAAATACTGTAAGTCAGGCAGTTCCTGAGATACCTAGGTGGGATAACAGGTTTGGACCAGGACCACTGCATTGAAGTCAGATATCTCCGATTCCCTAGAGCCAATTTTTAATAATCTAGTACTCTTAGAAAAAGGGGACCCTCAGGTGTTTGCCTAAGACCCATATACCCCTGGTGCCCTTAGGCAAATGCCCATTGAGACCATACAAAAATAAGGCCCTGATTTGGGCACATCTTGGCATGACTTTAGTTATGACCAGGAACATGTCTGTACAAGACTCTGGGTACATCTGGGCATGACTCTAAATGTGAATTTGTTTGACTCTAGATGTGAGAATATAATCTTTAAATGTAGCTGAAAATTAAAATTTCTAAATATTAAGAATTTCTTCTTGAAATGATAGGAATTTTAATAAAATGTTCCCCTGAGTTGATAGAAGCTGGTTCTGATGCCTGGTTTAAGCACATGACCTAATAATGTTATAGAGTTATATTAAAAATTCTTAAGGTCCTGAACCCTTAAAATTTGGCTGTAAATTAAAATTTCAACATTTTTCAAATTTCAATTTAAAATTATAGGAACTTTAATAAAATGTTCCCCATAGTTGATAGAAGCTGATTCTGATGCCTGGTTTAAGCACTGGACCTAATAATGTGACGATGTTACATTAGCAATTCTGGTGACCCTCTACTCTTAAACTCTGGTAAAAATGAAAATTTCTAAATATACAGAATTTAGACTTAAAATTATAAGAACTTAAATAAAATGTTTACTTGAGTTGATAAAGAGGATTCTGATGCCTGGTTTAAGCACTAGACCTAATATGTTCTTATTTTATATTAGCAATTCTGTAGACTCTCTACTCTTAAAATTTAGCAGAAAATGAACATTTCAAAATATTTAGAATTTCTTCTTAAAATTATAGGAACTTAAATAAAATGTTTCCCTGAGTTGATAGAAGCTTATTCTAATGCCTGGTTTAAGCACAGGTCCTTATAATGTTATGGTGCTATGTGAAATACTCTGTAGGGCTTGTACATTTAAAATTTAGCTAAAAATAAAAATTTAAAAAATGTCAAAATTTCTATATTTATTCTGGGCATAAGTGTGTGTGCTTCTGTGTGTGTGTCTGTATATTACTCTGGGTATGACTCTGGGTATGACTCTAATTATGACTCTGGGTCTGACCCTGGGTATATCTTTATGTGACTCCAGGTTTACCTGTGCTTGACTCTGCGTTTGACTATGTGTGATTCTGGGCATGTCTGGACATGTCTGGGCATGTCTGGACATGTCTGGACATGTCTGGGCATGTCTAGACATGTCTGGACATGTCTGGGCATGTATTGGCATGTCTGGACATGTCTGGGCATCTCTAGACATGTCTGGTCATGTCTGGGAATGACTGGAAAACTGATATCTCTAGTTCTGGTCATAGTAGAGACAAACTGCCAGTGTCCACCGAAAGGGGATAGTCCCAGCTATTTAAGTTTACCCTCAGAAATACTGTAAGTCAGGCAGTTCCTGAGATACCTAGGTGGGATAACAGGTTTGGACCAGGACCACTGCATTGAAGTCAGATATCTCCGATTCCCTAGAGCCAATTTTTAATAATCTAGTACTCTTAGAAAAAGGGGACCCTCAGGTGTTTGCCTAAGACCCATATACCCCTGGTGCCCTTAGGCAAATGCCCATTGAGACCATACAAAAATAAGGCCTTGATTTGGGCACATCTTGGCATGACTTTAGTTATGACCAGGAACATGTATGTACAAGACTCTGGGTACATCTGGGCATGACTCTAAATGTGACTTTGTTTGACTCTAGATGTGAGAATATAATCTTTAAATGTAGCTGAAAATGAAAATTTCTAAATATTAAGAATTTCTTCTTGAAATGATAGGAATTTTAATAAAATGTTCCCCTGAGTTGATAGAAGCTGGTTCTGATGCCTGGTTTAAGCACATGACCTAATAATGTTATAGAGTTATATTAAAAATTCTTAAGGTCCTGAACCCTTAAAATTTGGCTGTAAATTAAAATTTCAACATTTTCCAAATTTCGATTTAAAATTATAGGAACTTTAATAAAATGTTCCCCATAGTTGATAGAAGCTGATTCTGGTGCCTGGTTTAAGCACTGGACCTAATAATGTGACGATGTTACATTAGCAATTCTGGTGACCCTCTACTCTTAAACTCTGGTAAAAATGAAAATTTCTAAATATACAGAATTTAGACTTAAAATTATAAGAACTTAAATAAAATATTTACTTGAGTTGATAAAGAGGATTCTGATGCCTGGTTTAAGCACTGGACCTAATAATGTTCTTATTTTATATAAGCAATTCTGTAGACTCTCTACTCTTAAAATTTAGCAGAAAATGAACATTTCAAAATATTTCGAATTTCTTCTTAAAATTATAGGAACTTAAATAAAATGTTTCCCTGAGTTGATAGAAGCTTATTCTAATGCCTGGTTTAAGCACAGGTCCTTATAATGTTATGGTGCTATGTGAAATACTCTGTAGGGCTTGTACATTTAAAATTTAGCTAAAAATAAAAATTTAAAAAATGTCAAAATTTCTATATTTATTCTGGGCATAAGTGTGTGTGCTTCTGTGTGTGTGTGTGTCTGTATATTACTCTGGGTATGACTCTGGGTATGACTCTAATTATGACTCTGGGTCTGACCCTGGGTATATCTTTATGTGACTCCAGGTTTACCTGTGCTTGACTCTGCGTTTGACTATGTGTGATTCTGGGCATGTCTGGACATGTCTGGGCATGTCTTGACATGTCTGGACATGTCTGGGCATGTCTAGACATGTCTGGACATGTCTGGGCATGTATTGGCATGTCTGGACATGTCTGGGCATTTCTAGACATGTCTGGTCATGTCTGGGAATGACTGGAAAACTGATATCTCTAGTTCTGGTCATAGTAGAGACAAACTGCCAGTGTCCACCGAAAGGGGAGAGTCCCAGCTATTTAAGTTTACCCTCAGAAATACTGTAAGTCAGGCAGTTCCTGAGATACCTAGGTGGGATAACAGGTTTGGACCAGGACCACTGCATTGAAGTCAGATATCTCCGATTCCCTAGAGCCAATTTTTAATAATCTAGTACTCTTAGAAAAAGGGGACCCTCAGGTGTTTGCCTAAGACCCATATACCCCTGGTGCCCTTAGGCAAATGCCCATTGAGACCATACAAAAATAAGGCCTTGATTTGGGCACATCTTGGCATGACTTTAGTTATGACCAGGAACATGTCTGTACAAGACTCTGGGTACATCTGGGCATGACTCTAAATGTGACTTTGTTTGACTCTAGATGTGAGAATATAATCTTTAAATGTAGCTGAAAATGAAAATTTCTAAATATTAAGAATTTCTTCTTGAAATGATAGGAATTTTAATAAAATGTTCCCCTGAGTTGATAGAAGCTGGTTCTGATGCCTGGTTTAAGCACATGACCTAATAATGTTATAGAGTTATATTAAAAATTCTTAAGGTCCTGAACCCTTAAAATCTGGCTGTAAATTAAAATTTCAACATTTTCCAAATTTCGATTTAAAATTATAGGAACTTTAATAAAATGTTCCCCATAGTTGATAGAAGCTGATTCTGGTGCCTGGTTTAAGCACTGGACCTAATAATGTGACGATGTTACATTAGCAATTCTGGTGACCCTCTACTCTTAAACTCTGGTAAAAATGAAAATTTCTAAATATACAGAATTTAGACTTAAAATTATAAGAACTTAAATAAAATATTTACTTGAGTTGATAAAGAGGAATCTGATGCCTGGTTTAAGCACTGGACCTAATAATGTTCTTATTTTATATAAGCAATTCTGTAGACTCTCTACTCTTAAAATTTAGCAGAAAATGAACATTTCAAAATATTTAGAATTTCTTCTTAAAATTATAGGAACTTAAATAAAATGTTTCCCTGAGTTGATAGAAGCTTATTCTAATGCCTGGTTTAAGCACAGGTCCTTATAATGTTATGGTGCTATGTGAAATACTCTGTAGGGCTTGTACATTTAAAATTTAGCTAAAAATAAAAATTTAAAAAAATGTAAAAATTTCTATATTTATTCTGGGCATAAGTGTGTGTGCTTCTGTGTGTGTGTGTGTGTGTGTGTGTGTGTGTGTGTGTGTGTGTGTGTGTGTGTGTGTGTGTGTGTGTCTGTATATTACTCTGGGTATGACTCTGGGTATGACTCTAATTATGACTCTGGGTCTGACCCTGGGTATATCTTTATGTGACTCCAGGTTTACCTGTGCTTGACTCTGCGTTTGACTATGTGTGATTCTGGGCATGTCTGGACATGTCTGGGCATGTCTTGGCATGTCTGGACATGTCTGGGCATCTCTAGACATGTCTGGTCATGTCTGGGAATGACTGGAAAACTGATATCTCTAGTTCTGGTCATAGTAGAGACAAACTGCCAGTGTCCACCGAAAGGGGAGAGTCCCAGCTATTTAAATTTACCCTCAGAAATACTGTAAGTCAGGCAGTTCCTGAGATACCTAGGTGGGATAACAGGTTTGGACCAGGACCACTGCATTGAAGTCAGATATCTCCGATTCCCTAGAGCCAATTTTTAATAATCTAGTACTCTTAGAAAAAGGGGACCCTCAGGTGTTTGCCTAAGACCCATATACCCCTGGTGCCCTTAGGCAAATGCCCATTGAGACCATACAAAAATAAGGCCCTGATTTGGGCACATCTTGGCATGACTTTAGTTATGACCAGGAACATGTCTGTACAAGACTCTGGGTACATCTGGGCATGACTCTAAATGTGACTTTGTTTGACTCTAGATGTGAGAATATAATTTTTAAATGTAGCTGAAAATGAAAATTTCTAAATATTAAGAATTTCTTCTTGAAATGATAGGAATTTTAATAAAATGTTCCCCTGAGTTGATAGAAGCTGGTTCTGATGCCTGGTTTAAGCACATGACCTAATAATGTTATAGAGTTATATTAAAAATTCTTAAGGTCCTGAACCCTTAAAATTTGTATATTAAAATTTCAACATTTTCCAAATTTTAATTTAAAATTATAGGAACTTTAATAAAATGTTCCCCATAGTTGATAGAAGCTGATTCTGATGCCTGGTTTAAGCACTGGACCTAATAATGTGACGATGTTACATTAGCAATTCTGGTGACCCTCTACTCTTAAACTCTGGTAAAAATGAAAATTTCTAAATATACAGAATTTAGACTTAAATTTATAAGAACTTAAATAAAATGTTTACTTGAGTTGATAAAGAGGATTCTGATGCCTGGTTTAAGCACTGGACCTAATAATGTTCTTATTTTATATTAGCAATTCGGTAGACTCTCTACTCTTAAAATTTAGCAGAAAATGAACATTTCAAAATATTTAGAATTTCTTTTTAAAATTATAGGAACTTAAATAAAATGTTTCCCTGAGTTGATAGAAGCTTATTCTAATGCCTGGTTTAAGCACAGGTCCTTATAATGTTATGGTGCTATGTGAAATACTCTGTAGGGCTTGTACATTTAAAATTTAGCTAAAAATGAAAATTTTAAAAATGTCAAAATTTCTATATTTATTCTGGGCATAAGTGTGTGTGCTTCTGTGTGTGTGTCTGTATATTACTCTGGGTATGACTCTAATTATGACTCTGGGTCTGACCCTGGGTATATCTTTATGTGACTCCAGGTTTACCTGTGCTTGACTCTGCGTTTGACTATGTGTGATTCTGGGCATGTCTGGACATGTCTGGGCATGTCTTGGCATGTCTGGACATGTCTGGGCATGTTTAGACATGTCAGGACATGTCTGGACATGTCTGGGCATCTCTAGACATGTCTGGTCATGTCTGGGAATGACTGGAAAACTGATATCTCTAGTTCTGGTCATAGTAGAGACAAACTGCCAGTGTTCACCGAAAGGGGAGAGTCCCAGCTATTTAAGTTTACCCTCAGAAATACTGTAAGTCAGGCAGTTCCTGAGATACCTAGGTGGGATAACAGGTTTGGACCAGGACCACTGCATTGAAGTCAGATATCTCCGATTCCCTAGAGCCAATTTTTAATAATCTAGTACTCTTAGAAAAAGGGGACCCTCAGGTGTTTGCCTAAGACCCATATACCCCTGGTGCCCTTAGGCAAATGCCCATTGAGACCATACAAAAATAAGGCCCTGATTTGGGCACATCTTGGCATGACTTTAGTTATGACCAGGAACATGTCTGTACAAGACTCTGGGTACATCTGGGCATGACTCTAAATGTGAATTTGTTTGACTCTAGATGTGAGAATATAATCTTTAAATGTAGCTGAAAATTAAAATTTCTAAATATTAAGAATTTCTTCTTGAAATGATAGGAATTTTAATAAAATGTTCCCCTGAGTTGATAGAAGCTGGTTCTGATGCCTGGTTTAAGCACATGACCTAATAATGTTATAGAGTTATATTAAAAATTCTTAAGGTCCTGAACCCTTAAAATTTGGCTGTAAATTAAAATTTCAACATTTTCCAAATTTCGATTTAAAATTATAGGAACTTTAATAAAATGTTCCCCATAGTTGATAGAAGCTGATTCTGATGCCTGGTTTAAGCACTGGACCTAATAATGTGACGATGTTACATTAGCAATTCTGGTGACCCTCTACTCTTAAACTCTGGTAAAAATGAAAATTTCTAAATATACAGAATTTAGACTTAAAATTATAAGAACTTAAATAAAATGTTTACTTGAGTTGATAAAGAGGATTCTGATGCCTGGTTTAAGCACTGGACCTAATATGTTCTTATTTTATATTAGCAATTCTGTAGACTCTCTACTCTTAAAATTTAGCAGAAAATGAACATTTCAAAATATTTAGAATTTCTTCTTAAAATTATAGGAACTTAAATAAAATGTTTCCCTGAGTTGATAGAAGCTTATTCTAATGCCTGGTTTAAGCACAGGTCCTTATAATGTTATGGTGCTATGTGAAATTTAAAATTTAGCTAAAAATGAAAATTTTAAAAATGTCAAAATTTCTATATTTATTCTGGGCATAAGTGTGTGTGCTTCTGTGTGTGTCTGTATATTACTCTGGGTATGACTCTAATTATGACTCTGGGTCTGACCCTGGGTATATCTTTATGTGACTCTAGGTTTACCTGTGCTTGACTCTGCGTTTGACTATGTGTGATTCTGGGCATGTCTGGACATGTCTGGGCATGTCTTGGCATGTCTGGACATGTCTGGGCATGTCTAGACATGTCTGGACATGTCTGGGCATGTCTTGGCATGTCTGGACATGTCTGGGCATCTCTAGACATGTCTGGTCATGTCTGGGAATGACTGGAAAACAGATATCTCTAGTTCTGGTCATAGTAGAGACAAACTGCCAGTGTCCACCGAAAGGGGAGAGTCCCAGCTATTTAAGTTTACCCTCAGAAATACTGTAAGTCAGGCAGTTCCTGAGATACCTAGGTGGGATAAAAGGTTTGGACCAGGACCACTGCATTGAAGTCAGATATCTCCGATTCCCTAGAGCCAATTTTTAATAATCTAGTACTCTTAGAAAAAGGGGACCCTCAGGTGTTTGCCTAAGACCCATATACCCCTGGTGCCCTTAGGCAAATGCCCATTGAGACCATACAAAAATAAGGCCCTGATTTGGGCACATCTTGGCATGACTTTAGTTATGACCAGGAACATGTCTGTACAAGACTCTGGGTACATCTGGGCATGACTCTAAATGTGACTTTGTTTGACTCTAGATGTGAGAATATAATCTTTAAATGTAGCCGAAAATGAAAATTTCTAAATATTAAGAATTTCTTCTTGAAATGATAGGAATTTTAAGAAAATGTTCCCCTGAGTTGATAGAAGCTGGTTCTGATGCCTGGTTTAAGCACATGACCTAATAATGTTATAGAGTTATATTAAAAATTCTTAAGGTCCTGAACCCTTAAAATTTGGCTGTAAATTAAAATTTCAACATTTTCCAAATTTCGATTTAAAATTATAGGAACTTTAATAAAATGTTCCCCATAGTTGATAAAAGCTGATTCTGGTGCCTGGTTTAAGCACTGGACCTAATAATGTGACGATGTTACATTAGCAATTCTGGTGACCCTCTACTCTTAAACTCTGGTAAAAATGAAAATTTCTAAATATACAGAATTTAGACTTAAAATTATAAGAACTTAAATAAAATATTTACTTGAGTTGATAAAGAGGATTCTGATGCCTGGTTTAAGCACTGGACCTAATAATGTTCTTATTTTATATAAGCAATTCTGTAGACTCTCTACTCTTAAAATTTAGCAGAAAATGAACATTTCAAAATATTTAGAATTTCTTCTTAAAATTATAGGAACTTAAATAAAATGTTTCCCTGAGTTGATAGAAGCTTATTCTAATGCCTGGTTTAAGCACAGGTCCTTATAATGTTATGGTGCTATGTGAAATACTCTGTAGGGCTTGTACATTTAAAATTTAGCTAAAAATAAAAATTTAAAAAATATCAAAGTTTCTATATTTATTCTGGGCATAAGTGTGTGTGCTTCTGTGTGTGTGTCTGTATATTACTCTGGGTATGACTCTGGGTATGACTCTAATTATGACTCTGGGTCTGACCCTGGGTATATCTTTATGTGACTCCAGGTTTACCTGTGCTTGACTCTGCGTTTGACTATGTGTGATTCTGGGCATGTCTGGACATGTCTGGGCATGTCTTGACATGTCTGGACATGTCTGGGCATGTCTAGACATGTCTGGACATGTCTGGGCATGTATTGGCATGTCTGGACATGTCTGGGCATCTCTAGACATGTCTGGTCATGTCTGGGAATGACTGGAAAACTGATATCTCTAGTTCTGGTCATAGTAGAGACAAACTGCCAGTGTCCACCGAAAGGGGAGAGTCCCAGCTATTTAAGTTTACCCTCAGAAATACTGTAAGTCAGGCAGTTCCTGAGATACCTAGGTGGGATAACAGGTTTGGACCAGGACCACTGCATTGAAGTCAGATATCTCCGATTCCCTAGAGCCAATTTTTAATAATCTAGTACTCTTAGAAAAAGGGGACCCTCAGGTGTTTGCCTAAGACCCATATACCCCTGGTGCCCTTAGGCAAATGCCCATTGAGACCATACAAAAATAAGGCCTTGATTTGGGCACATCTTGGCATGACTTTAGTTATGACCAGGAACATGTCTGTACAAGACTCTGGGTACATCTGGGCATGACTCTAAATGTGACTTTGTTTGACTCTAGATGTGAGAATATAATCTTTAAATGTAGCTGAAAATGAAAATTTCTAAATATTAAGAATTTTTTCTTGAAATGATAGGAATTTTAATAAAATGTTCCCCTGAGTTGATAGAAGCTGGTTCTGATGCCTGGTTTAAGCACATGACCTAATAATGTTATAGAGTTATATTAAAAATTCTTAAGGTCCTGAACCCTTAAAATGTGGCTGTAAATTAAAATTTCAACATTTTCCAAATTTTAATTTAAAATTATAGGAACTTTAATAAAATGTTCCCCATAGTTGATAGAAGCTGATTCTGATGCCTGGTTTAAGCACTGGACCTAATAATGTGATGATGTTACATTAGCAATTCTGGTGACCCTCTACTCTTAAACTCTGGTAAAAATGAAAATTTCTAAATATACAGAATTTAGACTTAAAATTATAAGAACTTAAATAAAATGTTTACTTGAGTTGATACAGAGGATTCTGATGCCTGGTTTAAGCACTGGACCTAATAATGTTCTTATTTTATATTAGGAATTCTGTAGACTCTCTACTCTTAAAATTTAGCAGAAAATGAACATTTCAAAATATTTAGAATCTCTTCTTAAAATTATAGGAACTTAAATAAAATGTTTGCCTGAGTTGATAGAAGCTTATTCTAATGCCTGGTTTAAGCACAGGTCCTTATAATGTTATGGTGCTATGTGAAATACTCTGTAGGGCTTGTACATTTAAAATTTAGCTAAAAATGAAAATTTTAAAAATGTCAAAATTTCTATATTTATTCTGGGCATAAGTGTGTGTGCTTCTGTGTGTGTGTCTGTATATTACTCTGGGTATGACTCTGGGTATGACTCTAATTATGACTCTGGGTCTGACCCTGGGTATATCTTTATGTGACTTCAGGTTCACCTGTGCTTGACTCTGCGTTTGACTATGTGTGATTCTGGGCATGTCTGGGCATCTCTAGACATGTCTGGACATGTCTGGGCATGTCTTGGCATGTCTGGACATGTCTGGGCATCTCTAGACATGTCTGGTCATGTCTGGGAATGACTGGAAAACTGATATCTCTAGTTCTGGTCATAGTAGAGACAAACTGCCAGTGTCCACCGAAAGCGGAGAGTCCCAGCTATTTAAGTTTACCCTCAGAAATACTGTAAGTCAGGCAGTTCCTGAGATACCTAGGTGGGATTACAGGTTTGGACCAGGACCACTGCATTGAAGTCAGATATCTCCGATTCCCTAGAGCCAATTTTTAATAATCTAGTACTCTTAGAAAAAGGGGACCCTCAGGTGTTTGCCTAAGACCCATATACCCCTGGTGCCCTTAGGCAAATGCCCATTGAGACCATACAAAAATAAGGCCCTGATTTGGGCACATCTTGGCATGACTTTAGTTATGACCAGGAACATGTCTGTACAAGACTCTGGGTACATCTGGGCATGACTCTAAATGTGACTTTGTTTGACTCTAGATGTGAGAATATAATCTTTAAATGTAGCTGAAAATGAAAATTTCTAAATATTAAGAATTTCTTCTTGAAATGATAGGAATTTTAATAAAATGTTCCCCTGAGTTGATAGAAGCTGGTTCTGATGCCTGTTTAAGCACATGACCTAATAATGTTATAGAGTTATATTAAAAATTCTTAAGGTCCTGAACCCTTAAAATTTGGCTGTAAATTAAAATTTCAAAATTTTCCAAATTTCGATTTAAAATTATAGGAACTTTAATAAAATGTTCCCCATAGTTGATAGAAGCTGATTCTGATGCCTGGTTTAAGCACTGGACCTAATAATGTGACGATGTTACATTAGCAATTCTGGTGACCCTCTACTCTTAAACTCTGGTAAAAATGAAAATTTCTAAATATACAGAATTTAGACTTAAAATTATAAGAACTTAAATAAAATATTTACTTGAGTTGATAAAGAGGATTCTGATGCCTGGTTTAAGCACTGGACCTAATAATGTTCTTATTTTATATTAGCAATTCGGTAGACTCTCTACTCTTAAAATTTAGCAGAAAATGAACATTTCAAAATATTTAGAATTTCTTCTTAAAATTATAGGAACTTAAATAAAATGTTTCCCTGAGTTGATAGAAGCTTATTCTAATGCCTGGTTTAAGCACAGGTCCTTATAATGTTATGGTGCTATGTGAAATACTCTGTAGGGCTTGTACATTTAAAATTTAGCTAAAAATAAAAATTTTAAAAATGTCAAAATTTCTATATTTATTCTGGGCATAAGTGTGTGTGCTTCTGTGTGTGTGTCTGTATATTACTCTGGGTATGACTCTAATTATGACTCTGGGTCTGACCCTGGGTATATCTTTATGTGACTCCAGGTTTACCTGTGCTTGACTCTGCGTTTGACTATGTGTGATTCTGGGCATGTCTGACATGTCTGGGCATGTCTTGGCATGTCTGGACATGTCTGGGCATGTCTAGACATGTCAGGACATGTCTGGGCATGTATTGGCATGTCTGGACATGTCTGGGCATCTCTAGACATGTCTGGTCATGTCTGGGAATGACTGGAAAACTGATATCTCTAGTTCTGGTCATAGTAGAGACAAACTGCCAGTGTCCACCGAAAGGGGAGAGTCCCAGCTATTTAAGTTTACCCTCAGAAATACTGTAAGTCAGGCAGTTCCTGAGATACCTAGGTGGGATAAAAGGTTTGGACCAGGACCACTGCATTGAAGTCAGATATCTCCGATTCCCTAGAGCCAATTTTTAATAATCTAGTACTCTTAGAAAAAGGGGACCCTCAGGTGTTTGCCTAAGACCCATATACCCCTGGTGCCCTTAGGCAAATGCCCATTGAGACCATACAAAAATAAGGCCCTGATTTGGGCACATCTTGGCATGACTTTAGTTATGACCAGGAACATGTCTGTACAAGACTCTGGGTACATCTGGGCATTACTCTAAATGTGACTTTGTTTGACTCTAGATGTGAGAATATAATCTTTAAATGTAGCTGAAAATGAAAATTTCTAAATATTAAGAATTTCTTCTTGAAATGATAGGAATTTTAATAAAATGTTCCCCTGAGTTGATAGAAGCTGGTTCTGATGCCTGGTTTAAGCACATGACCTAATAATGTTATAGAGTTATATTAAAAATTCTTAAGGTCCTGAACCCTTAAAATTTGGCTGTAAATTAAAATTTCAACATTTTCCAAATTTCGATTTAAAATTATAGGAACTTTAATAAAATGTTCCCCATAGTTGATAGAAGCTGATTCTGGTGCCTGGTTTAAGCACTGGACCTAATAATGTGACGATGTTACATTAGCAATTCTGGTGACCCTCTACTCTTAAACTCTGGTAAAAATGAAAATTTCTAAATATACAGAATTTAGACTTAAAATTATAAGAACTTAAATAAAATATTTACTTGAGTTGATAAAGAGGATTCTGATGCCTGGTTTAAGCACTGGACCTAATAATGTTCTTATTTTATATAAGCAATTCTGTAGACTCTCTACTCTTAAAATTTAGCAGAAAATGAACATTTCAAAATATTTAGAATTTCTTCTTAAAATTATAGGAACTTAAATAAAATGTTTCCCTGAGTTGATAGAAGCTTATTCTAATGCCTGGTTTAAGCACAGGTCCTTATAATGTTATGGTGCTATGTGAAATACTCTGTAGGGCTTGTACATTTAAAATTTAGCTAAAAAAAAAAAAATTTAAAAAATGTCAAAATTTCTATATTTATTCTGGGCATAAGTGTGTGTGCTTCTGTGTGTGTGTCTGTATATTACTCTGGGTATGACTCTGGGTATGACTCTAATTATGACTCTGGGTCTGACCCTGGGTATATCTTTATGTGACTCCAGGTTTACCTGTGCTTGACTCTGCGTTTGACTATGTGTGATTCTGGGCATGTCTGGACATGTCTGGGCATGTCTGGACATGTCTGGACATGTCTGGGCATGTCTAGACATGTCTGGACATGTCTGGGCATGTATTGGCATGTCTGGACATGTCTGGGCATCTCTAGACATGTCTGGTCATGTCTGGGAATGACTGGAAAACTGATATCTCTAGTTCTGGTCATAGTAGAGACAAACTGCCAGTGTCCACCGAAAGGGGAGAGTCCCAGCTATTTAAGTTTACCCTCAGAAATACTGTAAGTCAGGCAGTTCCTGAGATACCTAGGTGGGATAACAGGTTTGGACCAGGACCACTGCATTGAAGTCAGATATCTCCGATTCCCTAGAGCCAATTTTTAATAATCTAGTACTCTTAGAAAAAGGGGACCCTCAGGTGTTTGCCTAAGACCCATATACCCCTGGTGCCCTTAGGCAAATGCCCATTGAGACCATACAAAAATAAGGCCTTGATTTGGGCACATCTTGGCATGACTTTAGTTATGACCAGGAACATGTCTGTACAAGACTCTGGGTACATCTGGGCATGACTCTAAATGTGACTTTGTTTGACTCTAGATGTGAGAATATAATCTTTAAATGTAGCTGAAAATGAAAATTTCTAAATATTAAGAATTTCTTCTTGAAATGATAGGAATTTTAATAAAATGTTCCCCTGAGTTGATAGAAGCTGGTTCTGATGCCTGGTTTAAGCACATGACCTAATAATGTTATAGAGTTATATTAAAAATTCTTAAGGTCCTGAACCCTTAAAGTTTGGCTGTAAATTAAAATTTCAACATTTTCCAAATTTCGATTTAAAATTATAGGAACTTTAATAAAATGTTCCCCATAGTTGATAGAAGCTGATTCTGGTGCCTGGTTTAAGCACTGGACCTAATAATGTGACGATGTTACATTAGCAATTCTGGTGACCCTCTACTCTTAAACTCTGGTAAAAATGAAAATTTCTAAATATACAGAATTTAGACTTAAAATTATAAGAACTTAAATAAAATATTTACTTGAGTTGATAAAGAGGATTCTGATGCCTGGTTTAAGCACTGGACCTAATAATGTTCTTATTTTATATAAGCAATTCTGTAGACTCTCTACTCTTAAAATTTAGCAGAAAATGAACATTTCAAAATATTTAGAATTTCTTCTTAAAATTATAGGAACTTAAATAAAATGTTTCCCTGAGTTGATAGAAGCTTATTCTAATGCCTGGTTTAAGCACAGGTCCTTATAATGTTATGGTGCTATGTGAAATACTCTGTAGGGCTTGTACATTTAAAATTTAGCTAAAAATAAAAATTTAAAAAATGTCAAAATTTCTATATTTATTCTGGGAATAAGTGTGTGTGTGTGTGTGTGTGTGTGTGTGTGTGTGTGTGTGTGTGTGTGTGTGTCTGTATATTACTCTGGGTATGACTCTGGGTATGACTCTAATTATGACTCTGGGTCTGACCCTGGGTATATCTTTATGTGACTCCAGGTTTACCTGTGCTTGACTCTGCGTGTGACTATGTGTGATTCTGGGCATGTCTGGACATGTCTGGGCATGTCTTGACATGTCTGGACATGTCTGGGCATGTCTAGACATGTCTGGACATGTCTGGGCATGTATTGGCATGTCTGGACATGTCTGGGCATCTCTAGACATGTCTGGTCATGTCTGGGAATGACTGGAAAACTGATATCTCTAGTTCTGGTCATAGTAGAGACAAACTGCCAGTGTCCACCGAAAGGGGAGAGTCCCAGCTATTTAAGTTTACCCTCAGAAATACTGTAAGTCAGGCAGTTCCTGAGATACCTAGGTGGGATAACAGGTTTGGACCAGGACCACTGCATTGAAGTCAGATATCTCCGATTCCCTAGAGCCAATTTTTAATAATCTAGTACTCTTAGAAAAAGGGGACCCTCAGGTGTTTGCCTAAGACCCATATACCCCTGGTGCCCTTAGGCAAATGCCCATTGAGACCATACAAAAATAAGGCCCTGATTTGGGCACATCTTGGCATGACTTTAGTTATGACCAGGAACATGTCTGTACAAGACTCTGGGTACATCTGGGCATTACTCTAAATGTGACTTTGTTTGACTCTAGATGTGAGAATATAATCTTTAAATGTAGCTGAAAATGAAAATTTCTAAATATTAAGAATTTCTTCTTGAAATGATAGGAATTTTAATAAAATGTTCCCCTGAGTTGATAGAAGCTGGTTCTGATGCCTGGTTTAAGCACATGACCTAATAATGTTATAGAGTTATATTAAAAATTCTTAAGGTCCTGAACCCTTAAAATTTGGCTGTAAATTAAAATTTCAACATTTTCCAAATTTCGATTTAAAATTATAGGAACTTTAATAAAATGTTCCCCATAGTTGATAGAAGCTGATTCTGGTGCCTGGTTTAAGCACTGGACCTAATAATGTGACGATGTTACATTAGCAATTCTGGTGACCCTCTACTCTTAAACTCTGGTAAAAATGAAAATTTCTAAATATACAGAATTTAGACTTAAAATTATAAGAACTTAAATAAAATATTTACTTGAGTTGATAAAGAGGATTCTGATGCCTGGTTTAAGCACTGGACCTAATAATGTTCTTATTTTATATAAGCAATTCTGTAGACTCTCTACTCTTAAAATTTAGCAGAAAATGAACATTTCAAAATATTTAGAATTTCTTCTTAAAATTATAGGAACTTAAATAAAATGTTTCCCTGAGTTGATAGAAGCTTATTCTAATGCCTGGTTTAAGCACAGGTCCTTATAATGTTATGGTGCTATGTGAAATACTCTGTAGGGCTTGTACATTTAAAATTTAGCTAAAAATAAAAATTTAAAAAATGTCAAAATTTCTATATTTATTCTGGGCATAAGTGTGTGTGCTTCTGTGTGTGTGTCTGTATATTACTCTGGGTATGACTCTGGGTATGACTCTAATTATGACTCTGGGTCTGACCCTGGGTATATCTTTATGTGACTCCAGGTTTACCTGTGCTTGACTCTGCGTTTGACTATGTGTGATTCTGGGCATGTCTGGGCATGTCTGGACATGTCTGGGCATGTCTGGACATGTCTGGACATGTCTGGGCATGTCTAGACATGTCTGGACATGTCTGGGCATGTATTGGCATGTCTGGACATGTCTGGGCATCTCTAGACATGTCTGGTCATGTCTGGGAATGACTGGAAAACTGATATCTCTAGTTCTGGTCATAGTAGAGACAAACTGCCAGTGTCCACCGAAAGGGGAGAGTCCCAGCTATTTAAGTTTACCCTCAGAAATACTGTAAGTCAGGCAGTTCCTGAGATACCTAGGTGGGATAACAGGTTTGGACCAGGACCACTGCATTGAAGTCAGATATCTCCGATTCCCTAGAGCCAATTTTTAATAATCTAGTACTCTTAGAAAAAGGGGACCCTCAGGTGTTTGCCTAAGACCCATATACCCCTGGTGCCCTTAGGCAAATGCCCATTGAGACCATACAAAAATAAGGCCTTGATTTGGGCACATCTTGGCATGACTTTAGTTATGACCAGGAACATGTCTGTACAAGACTCTGGGTACATCTGGGCATGACTCTAAATGTGACTTTGTTTGACTCTAGATGTGAGAATATAATCTTTAAATGTAGCTGAAAATGAAAATTTCTAAATATTTAGAATTTCTTCTTGAAATGATAGGAATTTTAATAAAATGTTCCCCTGAGTTGATAGAAGCTGGTTCTGATGCCTGGTTTAAGCACATGACCTAATAATGTTATAGAGTTATATTAAAAATTCTTAAGGTCCTGAACCCTTAAAATTTGGCTGTAAATTAAAATTTCAACATTTTCCAAATTTCGATTTAAAATTATAGGAACTTTAATAAAATGTTCCCCATAGTTGATAGAAGCTGATTCTGGTGCCTGGTTTAAGCACTGGACCTAATAATGTGACGATGTTACATTAGCAATTCTGGTGACCCTCTACTCTTAAACTCTGGTAAAAATGAAAATTTCTAAATATACAGAATTTAGACTTAAAATTATAAGAACTTAAATAAAATATTTACTTGAGTTGATAAAGAGGATTCTGATGCCTGGTTTAAGCACTGGACCTAATAATGTTCTTATTTTATATAAGCAATTCTGTAGACTCTCTACTCTTAAAATTTAGCAGAAAATGAACATTTCAAAATATTTAGAATTTCTTCTTAAAATTATAGGAACTTAAATAAAATGTTTCCCTGAGTTGATAGAAGCTTATTCTAATGCCTGGTTTAAGCACAGGTCCTTATAATGTTATGGTGCTATGTGAAATACTCTGTAGGGCTTGTACATTTAAAATTTAGCTAAAAATAAAAATTTAAAAAATGTCAAAATTTCTATATTTATTCTGGGCATAAGTGTGTGTGCTTCTGTGTGTGTGTCTGTATATTACTCTGGGTATGACTCTGGGTATGACTCTAATTATGACTCTGGGTCTGACCCTGGGTATATCTTTATGTGACTCCAGGTTTACCTGTGCTTGACTCTGCGTTTGACTATGTGTGATTCTGGGCATGTCTGGGCATGTCTGGACATGTCTGGGCATGTCTGGACATGTCTGGACATGTCTGGGCATGTCTAGACATGTCTGGACATGTCTGGGCATGTATTGGCATGTCTGGACATGTCTGGGCATCTCTAGACATGTCTGGTCATGTCTGGGAATGACTGGAAAACTGATATCTCTAGTTCTGGTCATAGTAGAGACAAACTGCCAGTGTCCACCGAAAGGGGAGAGTCCCAGCTATTTAAGTTTACCCTCAGAAATACTGTAAGTCAGGCAGTTCCTGAGATACCTAGGTGGGATAACAGGTTTGGACCAGGACCACTGCATTGAAGTCAGATATCTCCGATTCCCTAGAGCCAATTTTTAATAATCTAGTACTCTTAGAAAAAGGGGACCCTCAGGTGTTTGCCTAAGACCCATATACCCCTGGTGCCCTTAGGCAAATGCCCATTGAGACCATACAAAAATAAGGCCTTGATTTGGGCACATCTTGGCATGACTTTAGTTATGACCAGGAACATGTCTGTACAAGACTCTGGGTACATCTGGGCATGACTCTAAATGTGACTTTGTTTGACTCTAGATGTGAGAATATAATCTTTAAATGTAGCTGAAAATGAAAATTTCTAAATATTTAGAATTTCTTCTTGAAATGATAGGAATTTTAATAAAATGTTCCCCTGAGTTGATAGAAGCTGGTTCTGATGCCTGGTTTAAGCACATGACCTAATAATGTTATAGAGTTATATTAAAAATTCTTAAGGTCCTGAACCCTTAAAATTTGGCTGTAAATTAAAATTTCAACATTTTCCAAATTTCGATTTAAAATTATAGGAACTTTAATAAAATGTTCCCCATAGTTGATAGAAGCTGATTCTGGTGCCTGGTTTAAGCACTGGACCTAATAATGTGACGATGTTACATTAGCAATTCTGGTGACCCTCTACTCTTAAACTCTGGTAAAAATGAAAATTTCTAAATATACAGAATTTAGACTTAAAATTATAAGAACTTAAATAAAATATTTACTTGAGTTGATAAAGAGGATTCTGATGCCTGGTTTAAGCACTGGACCTAATAATGTTCTTATTTTATATAAGCAATTCTGTAGACTCTCTACTCTTAAAATGTAGCAGAAAATGAACATTTCAAAATATTTAGAATTTCTTCTTAAAATTATAGGAACTTAAATAAAATGTTTCCCTGAGTTGATAGAAGCTTATTCTAATGCCTGGTTTAAGCACAGGTCCTTATAATGTTATGGTGCTATGTGAAATACTCTGTAGGGCTTGTACATTTAAAATTTAGCTAAAAATAAAAATTTAAAAAATGTCAAAATTTCTATATTTATTCTGGGCATAAGTGTGTGTGCTTCTGTGTGTGTGTCTGTATATTACTCTGGGTATGACTCTGGGTATGACTCTAATTATGACTCTGGGTCTGACCCTGGGTATATCTTTATGTGACTCCAGGTTTACCTGTGCTTGACTCTGCGTTTGACTATGTGTGATTCTGGGCATGTCTGGACATGTCTGGGCATGTCTGGACATGTCTGGACATGTCTGGGCATGTCTAGACATGTCTGGACATGTCTGGGCATGTATTGGCATGTCTGGACATGTCTGGGCATCTCTAGACATGTCTGGTCATGTCTGGGAATGACTGGAAAACTGATATCTCTAGTTCTGGTCATAGTAGAGACAAACTGCCAGTGTCCACCGAAAGGGGAGAGTCCCAGCTATTTAAGTTTACCCTCAGAAATACTGTAAGTCAGGCAGTTCCTGAGATACCTAGGTGGGATAACAGGTTTGGACCAGGACCACTGCATTGAAGTCAGATATCTCCGATTCCCTAGAGCCAATTTTTAATAATCTAGTACTCTTAGAAAAAGGGGACCCTCAGGTGTTTGCCTAAGACCCATATACCCCTGGTGCCCTTAGGCAAATGCCCATTGAGACCATACAAAAATAAGGCCTTGATTTGGGCACATCTTGGCATGACTTTAGTTATGACCAGGAACATGTCTGTACAAGACTCTGGGTACATCTGGGCATGACTCTAAATGTGACTTTGTTTGACTCTAGATGTGAGAATATAATCTTTAAATGTAGCTGAAAATGAAAATTTCTAAATATTAAGAATTTCTTCTTGAAATGATAGGAATTTTAATAAAATGTTCCCCTGAGTTGATAGAAGCTGGTTCTGATGCCTGGTTTAAGCACATGACCTAATAATGTTATAGAGTTATATTAAAAATTCTTAAGGTCCTGAACCCTTAAAGTTTGGCTGTAAATTAAAATTTCAACATTTTCCAAATTTCGATTTAAAATTATAGGAACTTTAATAAAATGTTCCCCATAGTTGATAGAAGCTGATTCTGGTGCCTGGTTTAAGCACTGGACCTAATAATGTGACGATGTTACATTAGCAATTCTGGTGACCCTCTACTCTTAAACTCTGGTAAAAATGAAAATTTCTAAATATACAGAATTTAGACTTAAAATTATAAGAACTTAAATAAAATATTTACTTGAGTTGATAAAGAGGATTCTGATGCCTGGTTTAAGCACTGGACCTAATAATGTTCTTATTTTATATAAGCAATTCTGTAGACTCTCTACTCTTAAAATTTAGCAGAAAATGAACATTTCAAAATATTTAGAATTTCTTCTTAAAATTATAGGAACTTAAATAAAATGTTTCCCTGAGTTGATAGAAGCTTATTCTAATGCCTGGTTTAAGCACAGGTCCTTATAATGTTATGGTGCTATGTGAAATACTCTGTAGGGCTTGTACATTTAAAATTTAGCTAAAAATAAAAATTTTAAAAATGTCAAAATTTCTATATTTATTCTGGGAATAAGTGTGTGTGCTTCTGTGTGTGTGTGTGTGTGTGTGTGTGTGTGTGTGTGTGTGTGTGTGTGTGTGTGTGTGTGTGTGTCTGTATATTACTCTGGGTATGACTCTGGGTATGACTCTAATTATGACTCTGGGTCTGACCCTGGGTATATCTTTATGTGACTCCAGGTTTACCTGTGCTTGACTCTGCGTGTGACTATGTGTGATTCTGGGCATGTCTGGACATGTCTGGGCATGTCTTGACATGTCTGGACATGTCTGGGCATGTCTAGACATGTCTGGACATGTCTGGGCATGTATTGGCATGTCTGGACATGTCTGGGCATCTCTAGACATGTCTGGTCATGTCTGGGAATGACTGGAAAACTGATATCTCTAGTTCTGGTCATAGTAGAGACAAACTGCCAGTGTCCACCGAAAGGGGAGAGTCCCAGCTATTTAAGTTTACCCTCAGAAATACTGTAAGTCAGGCAGTTCCTGAGATACCTAGGTGGGATAACAGGTTTGGACCAGGACCACTGCATTGAAGTCAGATATCTCCGATTCCCTAGAGCCAATTTTTAATAATCTAGTACTCTTAGAAAAAGGGGACCCTCAGGTGTTTGCCTAAGACCCATATACCCCTGGTGCCCTTAGGCAAATGCCCATTGAGACCATACAAAAATAAGGCCCTGATTTGGGCACATCTTGGCATGACTTTAGTTATGACCAGGAACATGTCTGTACAAGACTCTGGGTACATCTGGGCATTACTCTAAATGTGACTTTGTTTGACTCTAGATGTGAGAATATAATCTTTAAATGTAGCTGAAAATGAAAATTTCTAAATATTAAGAATTTCTTCTTGAAATGATAGGAATTTTAATAAAATGTTCCCCTGAGTTGATAGAAGCTGGTTCTGATGCCTGGTTTAAGCACATGACCTAATAATGTTATAGAGTTATATTAAAAATTCTTAAGGTCCTGAACCCTTAAAATTTGGCTGTAAATTAAAATTTCAACATTTTCCAAATTTCGATTTAAAATTATAGGAACTTTAATAAAATGTTCCCCATAGTTGATAGAAGCTGATTCTGGTGCCTGGTTTAAGCACTGGACCTAATAATGTGACGATGTTACATTAGCAATTCTGGTGACCCTCTACTCTTAAACTCTGGTAAAAATGAAAATTTCTAAATATACAGAATTTAGACTTAAAATTATAAGAACTTAAATAAAATATTTACTTGAGTTGATAAAGAGGATTCTGATGCCTGGTTTAAGCACTGGACCTAATAATGTTCTTATTTTATATAAGCAATTCTGTAGACTCTCTACTCTTAAAATTTAGCAGAAAATGAACATTTCAAAATATTTAGAATTTCTTCTTAAAATTATAGGAACTTAAATAAAATGTTTCCCTGAGTTGATAGAAGCTTATTCTAATGCCTGGTTTAAGCACAGGTCCTTATAATGTTATGGTGCTATGTGAAATACTCTGTAGGGCTTGTACATTTAAAATTTAGCTAAAAATAAAAATTTAAAAAATGTCAAAATTTCTATATTTATTCTGGGCATAAGTGTGTGTGCTTCTGTGTGTGTGTCTGTATATTACTCTGGGTATGACTCTGGGTATGACTCTAATTATGACTCTGGGTCTGACCCTGGGTATATCTTTATGTGACTCCAGGTTTACCTGTGCTTGACTCTGCGTTTGACTATGTGTGATTCTGGGCATGTCTGGGCATGTCTGGACATGTCTGGGCATGTCTGGACATGTCTGGGCATGTCTAGACATGTCTGGACATGTCTGGGCATGTATTGGCATGTCTGGACATGTCTGGGCATCTCTAGACATGTCTGGTCATGTCTGGGAATGACTGGAAAACTGATATCTCTAGTTCTGGTCATAGTAGAGACAAACTGCCAGTGTCCACCGAAAGGGGAGAGTCCCAGCTATTTAAGTTTACCCTCAGAAATACTGTAAGTCAGGCAGTTCCTGAGATACCTAGGTGGGATAACAGGTTTGGACCAGGACCACTGCATTGAAGTCAGATATCTCCGATTCCCTAGAGCCAATTTTTAATAATCTAGTACTCTTAGAAAAAGGGGACCCTCAGGTGTTTGCCTAAGACCCATATACCCCTGGTGCCCTTAGGCAAATGCCCATTGAGACCATACAAAAATAAGGCCTTGATTTGGGCACATCTTGGCATGACTTTAGTTATGACCAGGAACATGTCTGTACAAGACTCTGGGTACATCTGGGCATGACTCTAAATGTGACTTTGTTTGACTCTAGATGTGAGAATATAATCTTTAAATGTAGCTGAAAATGAAAATTTCTAAATATTTAGAATTTCTTCTTGAAATGATAGGAATTTTAATAAAATGTTCCCCTGAGTTGATAGAAGCTGGTTCTGATGCCTGGTTTAAGCACATGACCTAATAATGTTATAGAGTTATATTAAAAATTCTTAAGGTCCTGAACCCTTAAAATTTGGCTGTAAATTAAAATTTCAACATTTTCCAAATTTCGATTTAAAATTATAGGAACTTTAATAAAATGTTCCCCATAGTTGATAGAAGCTGATTCTGGTGCCTGGTTTAAGCACTGGACCTAATAATGTGACGATGTTACATTAGCAATTCTGGTGACCCTCTACTCTTAAACTCTGGTAAAAATGAAAATTTCTAAATATACAGAATTTAGACTTAAAATTATAAGAACTTAAATAAAATATTTACTTGAGTTGATAAAGAGGATTCTGATGCCTGGTTTAAGCACTGGACCTAATAATGTTCTTATTTTATATAAGCAATTCTGTAGACTCTCTACTCTTAAAATTTAGCAGAAAATGAACATTTCAAAATATTTAGAATTTCTTCTTAAAATTATAGGAACTTAAATAAAATGTTTCCCTGAGTTGATAGAAGCTTATTCTAATGCCTGGTTTAAGCACAGGTCCTTATAATGTTATGGTGCTATGTGAAATACTCTGTAGGGCTTGTACATTTAAAATTTAGCTAAAAATAAAAATTTAAAAAATGTCAAAATTTCTATATTTATTCTGGGCATAAGTGTGTGTGCTTCTGTGTGTGTGTGTGTGTGTGTGTGTGTGTGTGTGTGTGTGTGTGTGTGTGTGTGTGTGTGTGTATATTACTCTGGGTATGACTCTGGGTATGACTCTAATAATGACTCTGGGTCTGACCCTGGGTATATCTTTATGTGACTCCAGGTTTACCTGTGCTTGACTCTGCGTTTGACTATGTGTGATTCTGGGCATGTCTGGACATGTCTGGGCATGTCTTGACATGTCTGGACATGTCTGGGCATGTCTAGACATGTCTGGACATGTCTGGGCATGTATTGGCATGTCTGGACATGTCTGGGCATCTCTAGACATGTCTGGTCATGTCTGGGAATGACTGGAAAACTGATATCTCTAGTTCTGGTCATAGTAGAGACAAACTGCCAGTGTCCACCGAAAGGGGAGAGTCCCAGCTATTTAAGTTTACCCTCAGAAATACTGTAAGTCAGGCAGTTCCTGAGATACCTAGGTGGGATAACAGGTTTGGACCAGGACCACTGCATTGAAGTCAGATATCTCCGATTCCCTAGAGCCAATTTTTAATAATCTAGTACTCTTAGAAAAAGGGGACCCTCAGGTGTTTGCCTAAGACCCATATACCCCTGGTGCCCTTAGGCAAATGCCCATTGAGACCATACAAAAATAAGGCCTTGATTTGGGCACATCTTGGCATGACTTTAGTTATGACCAGGAACATGTCTGTACAAGACTCTGGGTACATCTGGGCATGACTCTAAATGTGACTTTGTTTGACTCTAGATGTGAGAATATAATCTTTAAATGTAGCTGAAAATGAAAATTTCTAAATATTAAGAATTTCTTCTTGAAATGATAGGAATTTTAATAAAATGTTCCCCTGAGTTGATAGAAGCTGGTTCTGATGCCTGGTTTAAGCACATGACCTAATAATGTTATAGAGTTATATTAAAAATTCTTAAGGTCCTGAACCCTTAAAATTTGGCTGTAAATTAAAATTTCAACATTTTCCAAATTTTAATTTAAAATTATAGGAACTTTAATAAAATGTTCCCCATAGTGGATAGAAGCTGATTCTGATGCCTGGTTTAAGCACTGTACCTAATAATGTGACGATGTTACATTAGCAATTCTGGTGACCCTCTACTCTTAAACTCTGGTAAAAATGAAAATTTCTAAATATACAGAATTTAGACTTAAAATTATAAGAACTTAAATAAAATGTTTACTTGAGTTGATAAAGAGGATTCTGATGCCTGGTTTAAGCACTGGACCTAATAATGTTCTTATTTTATATTAGCAATTCTGTAGACTCTCTACTCTTAAAATTTAGCAGAAAATGAACATTTCAAAATATTTAGAATTTCTTCTTAAAATTATAGGAACTTAAATAAAATGTTTGTAGAAAAAGGAGAACGATCCCTACAAAGAAATAGGAATCAAAGAAAAAGCCTCTTTTTGGGGGCACTCTTACAAAAAATTGTTTATATATTTATTGTTTAAAATTTATATTTTATTTTTTCAATTAAAAAGGAATATGTATAGAGAAGGGCAAGAAAATACCTATTGGTATAACCCTGACAAACAGTCAATGCAAATTCAATTGTGTAGTCCTCCAAATACAATAATTCTCAAAAAAAGATCTTTTTATATATATATATATACATATACATAGTTTGTAGCAACCTCTGTGTACAGAAACGTGTTTTAGAGTACAGATAGTAATCACTGCACTCTAGACACAGGATGCAATTTGATATAAATCTTATTGGAGGTAATTAGTAACTTAGATGCTGGGTGAAGATTTCTAAGCAAAATAATAATATGTTTACGTAGGCAAAGACAACCAAATCTTATAACATATTTGTTAATATCTCCATAATTATTGTAAAGCAGGTTCCAAAGGTAACAGTTAGTTCTTCAAAAAATTGCAAATATTTGATAAGTTGCAATAAAGAAATCTTATAACTAGCAATCAATAGATGAAATAAACATTTGTCAATTATTGCAAATCATGCAGATGGTGTTCAAAGTAACTGTATCTGCCTGGACAATTATAATGAATAAAGACAGAAAGGAAAGTATACATGCCGTTACTCCGCTGACTTCTGCTGCCTTCCCATGTGTGAATTTTATCACAGTGAATGGGAGGTGAGAGAGCCAGCAGCCGGTGTGTATATGAAGAAAGTTAGTGGCGTTACTTGCTGTTGCCAGGAAACCGGGAGGGATTATCCTGGTGACAGTTTGTCATTGCAGGAAAAATCCTCAGGATTCAGTGTGAACAAGCCCGGCTAGGGTGAAACGTACGTCGCTTCCAGCGCCATTGACGTCATCATTTCGTCCCACCGGGTATCCGTGCACAGTTCACGGACCCGGACTCGCAGGCACAACCACTGAGACGCGTACAGTTTAGGACAGCGTCTCACAGCAGGATTATATCTCCATAAGGTACCTTCGGCGCGCACTCATTGCGGGACGGGAGAGGATTTTTCCTGCAATGACAAACTGTCACCAGGATAATCCCTCCCGGTTTCCTGGCAACAGCAAGTAACGCCACTAACTTTCTTCATATACACACCGGCTGCTGGCTCTCTCACCTCCCATTCACTGTGATAAAATTCACACATGGGAAGGCAGCAGAAGTCAGCGGAGTAACGGCATGTATACTTTCCTTTCTGTCTTTATTCATTATAATTGTCCAGGCAGATACAGTTACTTTGAACACCATCTGCATGATTTGCAATAATTGACAAATGTTTATTTCATCTATTGATTGCTAGTTATAAGATTTCTTTATTGCAACTTATCAAATATTTGCAATTTTTTGAAGAACTAACTGTTACCTTTGGAACCTGCTTTACAATAATTATGGAGATATTAACAAATATGTTATAAGATTTGGTTGTCTTTGCCTACGTAAACATATTATTATTTTGCTTAGAAATCTTCACCCAGCATCTAAGTTACTAATTACCTCCAATAAGATTTATATCAAATTGCATCCTGTGTCTAGAGTGCAGTGATTACTATCTGTACTCTAAAACACGTTTCTGTACACAGAGGTTGCTACAAACTATGTATATGTATATATATATATATAAAAAGATCTTTTTTTGAGAATTATTGTATTTGGAGGACTACACAATTGAATTTGCATTGACTGTTTGTCAGGGTTATACCAATAGGTATTTTCTTGCCCTTCTCTATACATATTCCTTTTTAATTGAAAAAATAAAATATAAATTTTAAACAATAAATATATAAACAATTTTTTGTAAGAGTGCCCCCAAAAAGAGGCTTTTTCTTTGATTCCTATTTCTTTGTAGGGATCGTTCTCCTTTTTCTACAGATTATATTATTACCTCTGGGGTGCACCGCCAACATATTCAGATATATAAATTACTATTTCCTGATTTCCTATACTGTTGGCTAAATATGTTTAAATAAAATAGATAGTGGCGGTGCAGGCAAACAAAACCTTTCTTCTAAATAAAATGTTTCCCTGAGTTGATAGAAGTTAATTCTAATGCCTGGTTTAAGCACAGGTCCTTATAATGTTATGGTGCTATGTGAAATACTCTGTAGGGCTTGTACATTTAAAATTTAGCTAAAAATAAAAATTTTAAAAATGTCAAAATGTCTATATTTATTCTGGGCATAAGTGTGTGTGCTTCTGTGTGTGTGTCTGTATATTACTCTGGGTATGACTCTAATTATGACTCTGGGTCTGACCCTGGGTATATCTTTATGTGACTCCAGGTTTACCTGTGCTTGACTTTGCGTTTGACTATGTGTGATTCTGGGCATGTCTGACATGTCTGGGCATGTCTTGGCATGTCTGGACATGTCTGGGCATGTCTAGACATGTCAGGACATGTCTGGGCATGTATTGGCATGTCTGGACATGTCTGGGCATCTCTAGACATGTCTGGTCATGTCTGGGAATGACTGGAAAACTGATATCTCTAGTTCTGGTCATAGTAGAGACAAACTGCCAGTGTCCACCGAAAGGGGAGAGTCCCAGCTATTTAAGTTTACCCTCAGAAATACTGTAAGTCAGGCAGTTCCTGAGATACCTAGGTGGGATAAAAGGTTTGGACCAGGACCACTGCATTGAAGTCAGATATCTCCGATTCCCTAGAGCCAATTTTTAATAATCTAGTACTCTTAGAAAAAGGGGACCCTCAGGTGTTTGCCTAAGACCCATATACCCCTGGTGCCCTTAGGCAAATGCCCATTGAGACCATACAAAAATAAGGCCCTGATTTGGGCACATCTTGGCATGACTTTAGTTATGACCAGGAACATGTCTGTACAAGACTCTGGGTACATCTGGGCATTACTCTAAATGTGACTTTGTTTGACTCTAGATGTGAGAATATAATCTTTAAATGTAGCTGAAAATGAAAATTTCTAAATATTAAGAATTTCTTCTTGAAATGATAGGAATTTTAATAAAATGTTCCCCTGAGTTGATAGAAGCTGGTTCTGATGCCTGGTTTAAGCACATGACCTAATAATGTTATAGAGTTATATTAAAAATTCTTAAGGTCCTGAACCCTTAAAATTTGGCTGTAAATTAAAATTTCAACATTTTCCAAATTTCGATTTAAAATTATAGGAACTTTAATAAAATGTTCCCCATAGTTGATAGAAGCTGATTCTGGTGCCTGGTTTAAGCACTGGACCTAATAATGTGACGATGTTACATTAGCAATTCTGGTGACCCTCTACTCTTAAACTCTGGTAAAAATGAAAATTTCTAAATATACAGAATTTAGACTTAAAATTATAAGAACTTAAATAAAATATTTACTTGAGTTGATAAAGAGGATTCTGATGCCTGGTTTAAGCACTGGACCTAATAATGTTCTTATTTTATATAAGCAATTCTGTAGACTCTCTACTCTTAAAATTTAGCAGAAAATGAACATTTCAAAATATTTAGAATTTCTTCTTAAAATTATAGGAACTTAAATAAAATGTTTCCCTGAGTTGATAGAAGCTTATTCTAATGCCTGGTTTAAGCACAGGTCCTTATAATGTTATGGTGCTATGTGAAATACTCTGTAGGGCTTGTACATTTAAAATTTAGCTAAAAATAAAAATGTAAAAAATGTCAAAATTTCTATATTTATTCTGGGCATAAGTGTGTGTGCTTCTGTGTGTGTGTCTGTATATTACTCTGGGTATGACTCTAATTATGACTCTGGGTCTGACCCTGGGTATATCTTTATGTGACTCCAGGTTTACCTGTGCTTGACTCTGCGTTTGACTATGTGTGATTCTGGGCATGTCTGGACATGTCTGGGCATGTCTGGACATGTCTGGACATGTCTGGGCATGTCTAGACATGTCTGGACATGTCTGGGCATGTATTGGCATGTCTGGACATGTCTGGGCATCTCTAGACATGTCTGGTCATGTCTGGGAATGACTGGAAAACTGATATCTCTAGTTCTGGTCATAGTAGAGACAAACTGCCAGTGTCCACCGAAAGGGGAGAGTCCCAGCTATTTAAGTTTACCCTCAGAAATACTGTAAGTCAGGCAGTTCCTGAGATACCTAGGTGGGATAACAGGTTTGGACCAGGACCACTGCATTGAAGTCAGATATCTCCGATTCCCTAGAGCCAATTTTTAATAATCTAGTACTCTTAGAAAAAGGGGACCCTCAGGTGTTTGCCTAAGACCCATATACCCCTGGTGCCCTTAGGCAAATGCCCATTGAGACCATACAAAAATAAGGCCTTGATTTGGGCACATCTTGGCATGACTTTAGTTGTGACCAGGAACATGTCTGTACAAGACTCTGGGTACATCTGGGCATGACTCTAAATGTGACTTTGTTTGACTCTAGATGTGAGAATATAATCTTTAAATGTAGCTGAAAATGAAAATTTCTAAATATTAAGAATTTCTTCTTGAAATGATAGGAATTTTAATAAAATGTTCCCCTGAGTTGATAGAAGCTGGTTCTGATGCCTGGTTTAAGCACATGACCTAATAATGTCATAGAGTTATATTAATAATTCTTAAGGTCCTGAACCCTTAAAATTTGGCTGTAAATTAAAATTTCAACATTTTCCAAATTTCGATTTAAAATTATAGGAACTTTAATAAAATGTTCCCCATAGTTGATAGAAGCTGATTCTGGTGCCTGGTTTAAGCACTGGACCTAATAATGTGACGATGTTACATTAGCAATTCTGGTGACCCTCTACTCTTAAACTCTGGTAAAAATGAAAATTTCTAAATATACAGAATTTAGACTTAAAATTATAAGAACTTAAATAAAATATTTACTTGAGTTGATAAAGAGGATTCTGATGCCTGGTTTAAGCACTGGACCTAATAATGTTCTTATTTTATATAAGCAATTCTGTAGACTCTCTACTCTTAAAATTTAGCAGAAAATGAACATTTCAAAATATTTAGAATTTCTTCTTAAAATTATAGGAACTTAAATAAAATGTTTCCCTGAGTTGATAGAAGCTTATTCTAATGCCTGGTTTAAGCACAGGTCCTTATAATGTTATGGTGCTATGTGAAATACTCTGTAGGGCTTGTACATTTAAAATTTAGCTAAAAATAAAAATTTAAAAAATGTCAAAATTTCTATATTTATTCTGGGCATAAGTGTGTGTGCTTCTGTGTGTGTGTGTGTGTGTGTGTGTGTCTGTATATTACTCTGGGTATGACTCTGGGTATGACTCTAATTATGACTCTGGGTCTGACCCTGGGTATATCTTTATGTGACTCCAGGTTTACCTGTGCTTGACTCTGCGTTTGACTATGTGTGATTCTGGGCATGTCTGGACATGTCTGGGCATGTCTTGACATGTCTGGACATGTCTGGGCATGTCTAGACATGTCTGGACATGTCTGGGCATGTATTGGCATGTCTGGACATGTCTGGGCATCTCTAGACATGTCTGGTCATGTCTGGGAATGACTGGAAAACTGATATCTCTAGTTCTGGTCATAGTAGAGACAAACTGCCAGTGTCCACCGAAAGGGGAGAGTCCCAGCTATTTAAGTTTACCCTCAGAAATACTGTAAGTCAGGCAGTTCCTGAGATACCTAGGTGGGATAACAGGTTTGGACCAGGACCACTGCATTGAAGTCAGATATCTCCGATTCCCTAGAGCCAATTTTTAATAATCTAGTACTCTTAGAAAAAGGGGACCCTCAGGTGTTTGCCTAAGACCCATATACCCCTGGTGCCCTTAGGCAAATGCCCATTGAGACCATACAAAAATAAGGCCTTGATTTGGGCACATCTTGGCATGACTTTAGTTATGACCAGGAACATGTCTGTACAAGACTCTGGGTACATCTGGGCATGACTCTAAATGTGACTTTGTTTGACTCTAGATGTGAGAATATAATCTTTAAATGTAGCTGAAAATGAAAATTTCTAAATATTAAGAATTTCTTCTTGAAATGATAGGAATTTTAATAAAATGTTCCCCTGAGTTGATAGAAGCTGGTTCTGATGCCTGGTTTAAGCACATGACCTAATAATGTTATAGAGTTATATTAAAAATTCTTAAGGTCCTGAACCCTTAAAATTTGGCTGTAAATTAAAATTTCAACATTTTCCAAATTTCGATTTAAAATTATAGGAACTTTAATAAAATGTTCCCCATAGTTGATAGAAGCTAATTCTGGTGCCTGGTTTAAGCACTGGACCTAATAATGTGACGATGTTACATTAGCAATTCTGGTGACCCTCTACTCTTAAACTCTGGTAAAAATGAAAATTTCTAAATATACAGAATTTAGACTTAAAATTATAAGAACTTAAATAAAATATTTACTTGAGTTGATAAAGAGGATTCTGATGCCTGGTTTAAGCACTGGACCTAATAATGTTCTTATTTTATATAAGCAATTCTGTAGACTCTCTACTCTTAAAATTTAGCAGAAAATGAACATTTCAAAATATTTAGAATTTCTTCTTAAAATTATAGGAACTTAAATAAAATGTTTCCCTGAGTTGATAGAAGCTTATTCTAATGCCTGGTTTAAGCACAGGTCCTTATAATGTTATGGTGCTATGTGAAATACTCTGTAGGTCTTGTACATTTAAAATTTAGCTAAAAATAAAAATTTAAAAAATGTCAAAATTTCTATATTTATTCTGGGCATAAGTGTGTGTGCTTCTGTGTGTGTGTGTGTGTGTGTGTGTGTGTGTGTGTGTGTGTGTGTGTGTGTGTGTGTGTGTGTGTGTGTGTCTGTATATTACTCTGGGTATGACTCTGGGTATGACTCTAATTATGACTCTGGGTCTGACCCTGGGTATATCTTTATGTGACTCCAGGTTTACCTGTGCTTGACTCTGCGTTTGACTATGTGTGATTCTGGGCATGTCTGGACATGTCTGGGCATGTCTTGACATGTCTGGACATGTCTGGGCATGTCTAGACATGTCTGGACATGTCTGGGCATGTATTGGCATGTCTGGACATGTCTGGGCATCTCTAGACATGTCTGGTCATGTCTGGGAATGACTGGAAAACTGATATCTCTAGTTCTGGTCATAGTAGAGACAAACTGCCAGTGTCCACCGAAAGGGGAGAGTCCCAGCTATTTAAGTTTACCCTCAGAAATACTGTAAGTCAGGCAGTTCCTGAGATACCTAGGTGGGATAACAGGTTTGGACCAGGACCACTGCATTGAAGTCAGATATCTCCGATTCCCTAGAGCCAATTTTTAATAATCTAGTACTCTTAGAAAAAGGGGACCCTCAGGTGTTTGCCTAAGACCCATATACCCCTGGTGCCCTTAGGCAAATGCCCATTGAGACCATACAAAAATAAGGCCTTGATTTGGGCACATCTTGGCATGACTTTAGTTATGACCAGGAACATGTCTGTTCAAGACTCTGGGTACATCTGGGCATGACTCTAAATGTGACTTTGTTTGACTCTAGATGTGAGAATATAATCTTTAAATGTAGCTGAAAATGAAAATTTCTAAATATTAAGAATTTCTTCTTGAAATGATAGGAATTTTAATAAAATGTTCCCCTGAGTTGATAGAAGCTGGTTCTGATGCCTGGTTTAAGCACATGACCTAATAATGTTATAGAGTTATATTAAAAATTCTTAAGGTCCTGAACCCTTAAAATTTGGCTGTAAATTAAAATTTCAACATTTTCCAAATTTTAATTTAAAATTATAGGAACTTTAATAAAATGTTCCCCATAGTGGATAGAAGCTGATTCTGATGCCTGGTTTAAGCACTGTACCTAATAATGTGACGATGTTACATTAGCAATTCTGGTGACCCTCTACTCTTAAACTCTGGTAAAAATGAAAATTTCTAAATATACAGAATTTAGACTTAAAATTATAAGAACTTAAATAAAATGTTTACTTGAGTTGATAAAGAGGATTCTGATGCCTGGTTTAAGCACTGGACCTAATAATGTTCTTATTTTATATTAGCAATTCTGTAGACTCTCTACTCTTAAAATTTAGCAGAAAATGAACATTTCAAAATATTTAGAATTTCTTCTTAAAATTATAGGAACTTAAATAAAATGTTTCCCTGAGTTGATAGAAGTTAATTCTAATGCCTGGTTTAAGCACAGGTCCTTATAATGTTATGGTGCTATGTGAAATACTCTGTAGGGCTTGTACATTTAAAATTTAGCTAAAAATGAAAATTTTAAAAATGTCAAAATTTCTATATTTATTCTGGGCATAAGTGTGTGTGCTTCTGTGTGTGTCTGTATATTACTCTGGGTATGACTCTGGGTATGACTCTAATTATGACTCTGGGTCTGACCCTGGGTATATCTTTATGTGACTCCAGGTTTACCTGTGCTTGACTCTGCGTTTGACTATGTGTGATTCTGGGCATGTCTGGACATGTCTGGGCATGTCTTGACATGTCTGGACATGTCTGGGCATGTCTAGACATGTCTGGACATGTCTGGGCATGTATTGGCATGTCTGGACATGTCTGGGCATCTCTAGACATGTCTGGTCATGTCTGGGAATGACTGGAAAACTGATATCTCTAGTTCTGGTCATAGTAGAGACAAACTGCCAGTGTCCACCGAAAGGGGAGAGTCCCAGCTATTTAAGTTTACCCTCAGAAATACTGTAAGTCAGGCAGTTCCTGAGATACCTAGGTGGGATAACAGGTTTGGACCAGGACCACTGCATTGAAGTCAGATATCTCCGATTCCCTAGAGCCAATTTTTAATAATCTAGTACTCTTAGAAAAAGGGGACCCTCAGGTGTTTGCCTAAGACCCATATACCCCTGGTGCCCTTAGGCAAATGCCCATTGAGACCATACAAAAATAAGGCCTTGATTTGGGCACATCTTGGCATGACTTTAGTTATGACCAGGAACATGTCTGTACAAGACTCTGGGTACATCTGGGCATGACTCTAAATGTGACTTTGTTTGACTCTAGATGTGAGAATATAATCTTTAAATGTAGCTGAAAATGAAAATTTCTAAATATTAAGAATTTCTTCTTGAAATGATAGGAATTTTAATAAAATGTTCCCCTGAGTTGATAGAAGCTGGTTCTGATGCCTGGTTTAAGCACATGACCTAATAATGTTATAGAGTTATATTAAAAATTCTTAAGGTCCTGAACCCTTAAAATTTGGCTGTAAATTAAAATTTCAACATTTTCCAAATTTTAATTTAAAATTATAGGAACTTTAATAAAATGTTCCCCATAGTGGATAGAAGCTGATTCTGATGCCTGGTTTAAGCACTGTACCTAATAATGTGACGATGTTACATTAGCAATTCTGGTGACCCTCTACTCTTAAACTCTGGTAAAAATGAAAATTTCTAAATATACAGAATTTAGACTTAAAATTATAAGAACTTAAATAAAATGTTTACTTGAGTTGATAAAGAGGATTCTGATGCCTGGTTTAAGCACTGGACCTAATAATGTTCTTATTTTATATTAGCAATTCTGTAGACTCTCTACTCTTAAAATTTAGCAGAAAATGAACATTTCAAAATATTTAGAATTTCTTCTTAAAATTATAGGAACTTAAATAAAATGTTTCCCTGAGTTGATAGAAGTTAATTCTAATGCCTGGTTTAAGCACAGGTCCTTATAATGTTATGGTGCTATGTGAAATACTCTGTAGGGCTTGTACATTTAAAATTTAGCTAAAAATGAAAATTTTAAAAATGTCAAAATTTCTATATTTATTCTGGGCATAAGTGTGTGTGCTTCTGTGTGTGTCTGTATATTACTCTGGGTATGACTCTGGGTATGACTCTAATTATGACTCTGGGTCTGACCCTGGGTATATCTTTATGTGACTCCAGGTTTACCTGTGCTTGACTCTGCATTTGACTATGTGTGATTCTGGGCATGTCTGGACATGTCTGGGCATCTCTAGACATGTCTGGGCATGTCTTGGCATGTCTGGACATGTCTGGGCATCTCTAGACATGTCTGGTCATGTCTGGGAATGACTGGAAAACTGATATCTCTAGTTCTGGTCATAGTAGAGACAAACTGCCAGTGTCCACCGAAAGGGGAGAGTCCCAGCTATTTAAATTTACCCTCAGAAATACTGTAAGTCAGGCAGTTCCTGAGATACCTAGGTGGGATAACAGGTTTGGACCAGGACCACTGCATTGAAGTCAGATATCTCCGATTCCCTAGAGCCAATTTTTAATAATCTAGTACTCTTAGAAAAAGGGGACCCTCAGGTGTTTGCCTAAGACCCATATACCCCTGGTGCCCTTAGGCAAATGCCCATTGAGACCATACAAAAATAAGGCCCTGATTTGGGCACATCTTGGCATGACTTTAGTTATGACCAGGAACATGTCTGTACAAGACTCTGGGTACATCTGGGCATGACTCTAAATGTGACTTTGTTTGACTCTAGATGTGAGAATATAATCTTTAAATGTAGCTGAAAATGAAAATTTCTAAATATTAAGAATTTCTTCTTGAAATGATAGGAATTTTAATAAAATGTTCCCCTGAGTTGATAGAAGCTGGTTCTGATGCCTGGTTTAAGCACATGACCTAATAATGTTATAGAGTTATATTAAAAATTCTTAAGGTCCTGAACCCTTAAAATTTGTATATTAAAATTTCAACATTTTCCAAATTTTAATTTAAAATTATAGGAACTTTAATAAAATGTTCCCCATAGTTGATAGAAGCTGATTCTGATGCCTGGTTTAAGCACTGGACCTAATAATGTGACGATGTTACATTAGCAATTCTGGTGACCCTCTACTCTTAAACTCTGGTAAAAATGAAAATTTCTAAATATACAGAATTTAGACTTAAAATTATAAGAACTTAAATAAAATGTTTACTTTACTTGATAAAGAGGATTCTGATGCCTGGTTTAAGCACTGGACCTAATAATGTTCTTATTTTATATTAGCAATTCGGTAGACTCTCTACTCTTAAAATTTAGCAGAAAATGAACATTTCAAAATATTTAGAATTTCTTCTTAAAATTATAGGAACTTAAATAAAATGTTTCCCTGAGTTGATAGAAGCTTATTCTAATGCCTGGTTTAAGCACAGGTCCTTATAATGTTATGGTGCTATGTGAAATACTCTGTAGGGCTTGTACATTTAAAATTTAGCTAAAAATAAAAAGTTTAAAATGTCAAAATTTCTATATTTATTCTGGGCATAAGTGTGTGTGCTTCTGTGTGTGTGTGTCTGTATATTACTCTGGGTATGACTCTGGGTATGACTCTAATTATGACTCTGGGTCTGACCCTGGGTATATCTTTATGTGACTCGAGGTTTACCTGTGCTTGACTCTGCATTTGACTATGTGTGATTCTGGGCATGTCTGGACATGTCTGGGCATGTCTTGACATGTCTGGACATGTCTGGGCATGTCTGGACATGTCTGGACATGTCTGGGCATGTATTGGCATGTCTGGACATGTCTGGGCATCTCTAGACATGTCTGGTCATGTCTGGGAATAACTGGAAAACTGATATCTCTAGTTCTGGTCATAGTAGAGACAAACTGCCAGTGTCCACCGAAAGGGGAGAGTCCCAGCTATTTAAGTTTACCCTCAGAAATACTGTAAGTCAGGCAGTTCCTGAGATACCTAGGTGGGATAACAGGTTTGGACCAGGACCACTGCATTGAAGTCAGATATCTCCGATTCCCTAGAGCCAATTTTTAATAATCTAGTACTCTTAGAAAAAGGGGACCCTCAGGTGTTTGCCTAAGACCCATATACCCCTGATGCCCTTAGGCAAATGCCCATTGAGACCATAGAATAATAAGGCCCTGATTTGGGCACATCTTGGCATGACTTTAGTTATGACCAGGAACATGTCTGTACAAGACTCTGGGTACATCTGGGCATGACTCTAAATGTGACTTTGTTTGACTCTAGATGTGAGAATATAATCTTTAAATGTAGCTGAAAATGAAAATTTCTAAATATTAAGAATTTCTTCTTGAAATGATAGGAATTTTAATAAAATGTTCCCCTGAGTTGATAGAAGCTGGTTCTGATGCCTGGTTTAAGCACATGACCTAATAATGTTATAGAGTTATATTAAAAATTCTTAAGGTCCTGAACCCTTAAAATTTTGCTGTAAATTAAAATTTCAAAATTTTCCAAATTTCGATTTAAAATTATAGGAACTTTAATAAAATGTTCCCCATAGTTGATAGAAGCTGATTCTGGTGCCTGGTTAAAGCACTGGAACTAATAATGTGACGATGTTACATTAGCAATTCTGGTGACCCTCTACTCTTAAACTCTGGTAAAAATGAAAATTTCTAAATATACAGAATTTAGACTTAAAATTATAAGAACTTCAATAAAATATTTACTTGAGTTGATAAAGAGGATTCTGATGCCTGGTTTAAGCACTGGACCTAATAATGTTCTTATTTTATATAAGCAATTCTGTAGACTCTCTACTCTTAAAATTTAGCAGAAAATGAACATTTCAAAATATTTAGAATTTCTTCTTAAAATTATAGGAACTTAAATAAAATGTTTCCCTGAGTTGATAGAAGCTTATTCTAATGCCTGGTTTAAGCACAGGTCCTTATAATGTTATGGTGCTATGTGAAATACTCTGTAGGGCTTGTACATTTAAAATTTAGCTAAAAATAAAAATTTAAAAAATGTCAAAATTTCTATATTTATTCTGGGCATAAGTGTGTGTGCTTCTGTGTGTGTGTCTGTATATTACTCTGGGTATGACTCTGGGTATGACTCTAATTATGACTCTGGGTCTGACCCTGGGTATATCTTTATGTGACTCCAGGTTTACCTGTGCTTGACTCTGCGTTTGACTATGTGTGATTCTGGGCATGTCTGGACATGTCTGGGCATGTCTGGACATGTCTGGACATGTCTGGACATGTCTAGACATGTCTGGACATGTCTGGGCATGTATTGGCATGTCTGGACATGTCTGGGCATCTCTAGACATGTCTGGTCATGTCTGGGAATGACTGGAAAACTGATATCTCTAGTTCTGGTCATAGTAGAGACAAACTGCCAGTGTCCACCGAAAGGGGAGAGTCCCAGCTATTTAAGTTTACCCTCAGAAATACTGTAAGTCAGGCAGTTCCTGAGATACCTAGGTGGGATAACAGGTTTGGACCAGGACCACTGCATTGAAGTCAGATATCTCCGATTCCCTAGAGCCAATTTTTAATAATCTAGTACTCTTAGAAAAAGGGGACCCTCAGGTGTTTGCCTAAGACCCATATACCCCTGGTGCCCTTAGGCAAATGCCCATTGAGACCATACAAAAATAAGGCCTTGATTTGGGCACATCTTGGCATGACTTTAGTTATGACCAGGAACATGTCTGTACAAGACTCTGGGTACATCTGGGCATGACTCTAAATGTGACTTTGTTTGACTCTAGATGTGAGAATATAATCTTTAAATGTAGCTGAAAATGAAAATTTCTAAATATTAAGAATTTCTTCTTGAAATGATAGGAATTTTAATAAAATGTTCCCCTGAGTTGATAGAAGCTGGTTCTGATGCCTGGTTTAAGCACATGACCTAATAATGTTATAGAGTTATATTAAAAATTCTTAAGGTCCTGAACCCTTAAAATTTGTATATTAAAATTTCAACATTTTCCAAATTTTAATTTAAAATTATAGGAACTTTAATAAAATGTTCCCCATAGTTGATAGAAGCTGATTCTGGTGCCTGGTTTAAGCACTGGACCTAATAATGTGACGATGTTACATTAGCAATTCTGGTGACCCTCTACTCTTAAACTCTGGTAAAAATGAAAATTTCTAAATATACAGAATTTAGACTTAAAATTATAAGAACTTAAATAAAATGTTTACTTGAGTTGATAAAGAGGATTCTGATGCCTGGTTTAAGCACTGGACCTAATAATGTTCTTATTTTATATTAGCAATTCGGTAGACTCTCTACTCTTAAAATTTAGCAGAAAATGAACATTTCAAAATATTTAGAATTTCTTTTTAAAATTATAGGAACTTAAATAAAATGTTTCCCTGAGTTGATAGAAGCTTATTCTAATGCCTGGTTTAAGCACAGGTCCTTATAATGTTATGGTGCTATGTGAAATACTCTGTAGGGCTTGTACATTTAAAATTTAGCTAAAAATGAAAATTTTAAAAATGTCAAAATTTCTATATTTATTCTGGGCATAAGTGTGTGTGCTTCTGTGTGTGTGTCTGTATATTACTCTGGGTATGACTCTAATTATGACTCTGGGTCTGACCCTGGGTATATCTTTATGTGACTCCAGGTTTACCTGTGCTTGACTCTGCGTTTGACTATGTGTGATTCTGGGCATGTCTGGACATGTCTGGGCATGTCTTGGCATGTCTGGACATGTCTGGGCATGTCTAGACATGTCAGGACATGTCTGGACATGTCTGGGCATCTCTAGACATGTCTGGTCATGTCTGGGAATGACTGGAAAACTGATATCTCTAGTTCTGGTCATAGTAGAGACAAACTGCCAGTGTTCACCGAAAGGGGAGAGTCCCAGCTATTTAAGTTTACCCTCAGAAATACTGTAAGTCAGGCAGTTCCTGAGATACCTAGGTGGGATAACAGGTTTGGACCAGGACCACTGCATTGAAGTCAGATATCTCCGATTCCCTAGAGCCAATTTTTAATAATCTAGTACTCTTAGAAAAAGGGGACCCTCAGGTGTTTGCCTAAGACCCATATACCCCTGGTGCCCTTAGGCAAATGCCCATTGAGACCATACAAAAATAAGGCCCTGATTTGGGCACATCTTGGCATGACTTTAGTTATGACCAGGAACATGTCTGTACAAGACTCTGGGTACATCTGGGCATGACTCTAAATGTGAATTTGTTTGACTCTAGATGTGAGAATATAATCTTTAAATGTAGCTGAAAATTAAAATTTCTAAATATTAAGAATTTCTTCTTGAAATGATAGGAATTTTAATAAAATGTTCCCCTGAGTTGATAGAAGCTGGTTCTGATGCCTGGTTTAAGCACATGACCTAATAATGTTATAGAGTTATATTAAAAATTCTTAAGGTCCTGAACCCTTAAAATTTGGCTGTAAATTAAAATTTCAACATTTTTCAAATTTCAATTTAAAATTATAGGAACTTTAATAAAATGTTCCCCATAGTTGATAGAAGCTGATTCTGATGCCTGGTTTAAGCACTGGACCTAATAATGTGACGATGTTACATTAGCAATTCTGGTGACCCTCTACTCTTAAACTCTGGTAAAAATGAAAATTTCTAAATATACAGAATTTAGACTTAAAATTATAAGAACTTAAATAAAATGTTTACTTGAGTTGATAAAGAGGATTCTGATGCCTGGTTTAAGCACTGGACCTAATATGTTCTTATTTTATATTAGCAATTCTGTAGACTCTCTACTCTTAAAATTTAGCAGAAAATGAACATTTCAAAATATTTAGAATTTCTTCTTAAAATTATAGGAACTTAAATAAAATGTTTCCCTGAGTTGATAGAAGCTTATTCTAATGCCTGGTTTAAGCACAGGTCCTTATAATGTTATGGTGCTATGTGAAATACTCTGTAGGGCTTGTACATTTAAAATTTAGCTAAAAATAAAAATTTAAAAAATGTCAAAATTTCTATATTTATTCTGGGCATAAGTGTGTGTGCTTCTGTGTGTGTGTCTGTATATTACTCTGGGTATGACTCTGGGTATGACTCTAATTATGACTCTGGGTCTGACCCTGGGTATATCTTTATGTGACTCCAGGTTTACCTGTGCTTGACTCTGCGTTTGACTATGTGTGATTCTGGGCATGTCTGGACATGTCTGGGCATGTCTGGACATGTCTGGACATGTCTGGGCATGTCTAGACATGTCTGGACATGTCTGGGCATGTATTGGCATGTCTGGACATGTCTGGGCATCTCTAGACATGTCTGGTCATGTCTGGGAATGACTGGAAAACTGATATCTCTAGTTCTGGTCATAGTAGAGACAAACTGCCAATGTCCACCGAAAGGGGATAGTCCCAGCTATTTAAGTTTACCCTCAGAAATACTGTAAGTCAGGCAGTTCCTGAGATACCTAGGTGGGATAACAGGTTTGGACCAGGACCACTGCATTGAAGTCAGATATCTCCGATTCCCTAGAGCCAATTTTTAATAATCTAGTACTCTTAGAAAAAGGGGACCCTCAGGTGTTTGCCTAAGACCCATATACCCCTGGTGCCCTTAGGCAAATGCCCATTGAGACCATACAAAAATAAGGCCTTGATTTGGGCACATCTTGGCATGACTTTAGTTATGACCAGGAACATGTCTGTACAAGACTCTGGGTACATCTGGGCATGACTCTAAATGTGACTTTGTTTGACTCTAGATGTGAGAATATAATCTTTAAATGTAGCTGAAAATGAAAATTTCTAAATATTAAGAATTTCTTCTTGAAATGATAGGAATTTTAATAAAATGTTCCCCTGAGTTGATAGAAGCTGGTTCTGATGCCTGGTTTAAGCACATGACCTAATAATGTTATAGAGTTATATTAAAAATTCTTAAGGTCCTGAACCCTTAAAATTTGGCTGTAAATTAAAATTTCAACATTTTCCAAATTTCGATTTAAAATTATAGGAACTTTAATAAAATGTTCCCCATAGTTGATAGAAGCTGATTCTGGTGCCTGGTTTAAGCACTGGACCTAATAATGTGACGATGTTACATTAGCAATTCTGGTGACCCTCTACTCTTAAACTCTGGTAAAAATGAAAATTTCTAAATATACAGAATTTAGACTTAAAATTATAAGAACTTAAATAAAATATTTACTTGAGTTGATAAAGAGGATTCTGATGCCTGGTTTAAGCACTGGACCTAATAATGTTCTTATTTTATATAAGCAATTCTGTAGACTCTCTACTCTTAAAATTTAGCAGAAAATGAACATTTCAAAATATTTCGAATTTCTTTTTAAAATTATAGGAACTTAAATAAAATGTTTCCCTGAGTTGATAGAAGCTTATTCTAATGCCTGGTTTAAGCACAGGTCCTTATAATGTTATGGTGCTATGTGAAATACTCTGTAGGGCTTGTACATTTAAAATTTAGCTAAAAATAAAAATTTAAAAAATGTCAAAATTTCTATATTTATTCTGGGCATAAGTGTGTGTGCTTCTGTGTGTGTGTGTGTCTGTATATTACTCTGGGTATGACTCTGGGTATGACTCTAATTATGACTCTGGGTCTGACCCTGGGTATATCTTTATGTGACTCCAGGTTTACCTGTGCTTGACTCTGCGTTTGACTATGTGTGATTCTGGGCATGTCTGGACATGTCTGGGCATGTCTTGACATGTCTGGACATGTCTGGGCATGTCTAGACATGTCTGGACATGTCTGGGCATGTATTGGCATGTCTGGACATGTCTGGGCATCTCTAGACATGTCTGGTCATGTCTGGGAATGACTGGAAAACTGATATCTCTAGTTCTGGTCATAGTAGAGACAAACTGCCAGTGTCCACCGAAAGGGGAGAGTCCCAGCTATTTAAGTTTACCCTCAGAAATACTGTAAGTCAGGCAGTTCCTGAGATACCTAGGTGGGATAACAGGTTTGGACCAGGACCACTGCATTGAAGTCAGATATCTCCGATTCCCTAGAGCCAATTTTTAATAATCTAGTACTCTTAGAAAAAGGGGACCCTCAGGTGTTTGCCTAAGACCCATATACCCCTGGTGCCCTTAGGCAAATGCCCATTGAGACCATACAAAAATAAGGCCTTGATTTGGGCACATCTTGGCATGACTTTAGTTATGACCAGGAACATGTCTGTACAAGACTCTGGGTACATCTGGGCATGACTCTAAATGTGACTTTGTTTGACTCTAGATGTGAGAATATAATCTTTAAATGTAGCTGAAAATGAAAATTTCTAAATATTAAGAATTTCTTCTTGAAATGATAGGAATTTTAATAAAATGTTCCCCTGAGTTGATAGAAGCTGGTTCTGATGCCTGGTTTAAGCACATGACCTAATAATGTTATAGAGTTATATTAAAAATTCTTAAGGTCCTGAACCCTTAAAATCTGGCTGTAAATTAAAATTTCAACATTTTCCAAATTTCGATTTAAAATTATAGGAACTTTAATAAAATGTTCCCCATAGTTGATAGAAGCTGATTCTGGTGCCTGGTTTAAGCACTGGACCTAATAATGTGACGATGTTACATTAGCAATTCTGGTGACCCTCTACTCTTAAACTCTGGTAAAAATGAAAATTTCTAAATATACAGAATTTAGACTTAAAATTATAAGAACTTAAATAAAATATTTACTTGAGTTGATAAAGAGGATTCTGATGCCTGGTTTAAGCACTGGACCTAATAATGTTCTTATTTTATATAAGCAATTCTGTAGACTCTCTACTCTTAAAATTTAGCAGAAAATGAACATTTCAAAATATTTAGAATTTCTTCTTAAAATTATAGGAACTTAAATAAAATGTTTCCCTGAGTTGATAGAAGCTTATTCTAATGCCTGGTTTAAGCACAGGTCCTTATAATGTTATGGTGCTATGTGAAATACTCTGTAGGGCTTGTACATTTAAAATTTAGCTAAAAATAAAAATTTAAAAAATGTAAAAATTTCTATATTTATTCTGGGCATAAGTGTGTGTGCTTCTGTGTGTGTGTCTGTATATTACTCTGGGTATGACTCTGGGTATGACTCTAATTATGACTCTGGGTCTGACCCTGGGTATATCTTTATGTGACTCCAGGTTTACCTGTGCTTGACTCTGCGTTTGACTATGTGTGATTCTGGGCATGTCTGGACATGTCTGGGCATGTCTGGACATGTCTGGACATGTCTGGGCATGTCTAGACATGTCTGGACATGTCTGGGCATGTATTGGCATGTCTGGACATGTCTGGGCATCTCTAGACATGTCTGGTCATGTCTGGGAATGACTGGAAAACTGATATCTCTAGTTCTGGTCATAGTAGAGACAAACTGCCAATGTCCACCGAAAGGGGATAGTCCCAGCTATTTAAGTTTACCCTCAGAAATACTGTAAGTCAGGCAGTTCCTGAGATACCTAGGTGGGATAACAGGTTTGGACCAGGACCACTGCATTGAAGTCAGATATCTCCGATTCCCTAGAGCCAATTTTTAATAATCTAGTACTCTTAGAAAAAGGGGACCCTCAGGTGTTTGCCTAAGACCCATATACCCCTGGTGCCCTTAGGCAAATGCCCATTGAGACCATACAAAAATAAGGCCTTGATTTGGGCACATCTTGGCATGACTTTAGTTATGACCAGGAACATGTCTGTACAAGACTCTGGGTACATCTGGGCATGACTCTAAATGTGACTTTGTTTGACTCTAGATGTGAGAATATAATCTTTAAATGTAGCTGAAAATGAAAATTTCTAAATATTAAGAATTTCTTCTTGAAATGATAGGAATTTTAATAAAATGTTCCCCTGAGTTGATAGAAGCTGGTTCTGATGCCTGGTTTAAGCACATGACCTAATAATGTTATAGAGTTATATTAAAAATTCTTAAGGTCCTGAACCCTTAAAATTTGGCTGTAAATTAAAATTTCAACATTTTCCAAATTTCGATTTAAAATTATAGGAACTTTAATAAAATGTTCCCCATAGTTGATAGAAGCTGATTCTGGTGCCTGGTTTAAGCACTGGACCTAATAATGTGACGATGTTACATTAGCAATTCTGGTGACCCTCTACTCTTAAACTCTGGTAAAAATGAAAATTTCTAAATATACAGAATTTAGACTTAAAATTATAAGAACTTAAATAAAATATTTACTTGAGTTGATAAAGAGGATTCTGATGCCTGGTTTAAGCACTGGACCTAATAATGTTCTTATTTTATATAAGCAATTCTGTAGACTCTCTACTCTTAAAATTTAGCAGAAAATGAACATTTCAAAATATTTCGAATTTCTTTTTAAAATTATAGGAACTTAAATAAAATGTTTCCCTGAGTTGATAGAAGCTTATTCTAATGCCTGGTTTAAGCACAGGTCCTTATAATGTTATGGTGCTATGTGAAATACTCTGTAGGGCTTGTACATTTAAAATTTAGCTAAAAATAAAAATTTAAAAAATGTCAAAATTTCTATATTTATTCTGGGCATAAGTGTGTGTGCTTCTGTGTGTGTGTGTGTGTCTGTATATTACTCTGGGTATGACTCTGGGTATGACTCTAATTATGACTCTGGGTCTGACCCTGGGTATATCTTTATGTGACTCCAGGTTTACCTGTGCTTGACTCTGCGTTTGACTATGTGTGATTCTGGGCATGTCTGGACATGTCTGGGCATGTCTTGACATGTCTGGACATGTCTGGGCATGTCTAGACATGTCTGGACATGTCTGGGCATGTATTGGCATGTCTGGACATGTCTGGGCATCTCTAGACATGTCTGGTCATGTCTGGGAATGACTGGAAAACTGATATCTCTAGTTCTGGTCATAGTAGAGACAAACTGCCAGTGTCCACCGAAAGGGGAGAGTCCCAGCTATTTAAGTTTACCCTCAGAAATACTGTAAGTCAGGCAGTTCCTGAGATACCTAGGTGGGATAACAGGTTTGGACCAGGACCACTGCATTGAAGTCAGATATCTCCGATTCCCTAGAGCCAATTTTTAATAATCTAGTACTCTTAGAAAAAGGGGACCCTCAGGTGTTTGCCTAAGACCCATATACCCCTGGTGCCCTTAGGCAAATGCCCATTGAGACCATACAAAAATAAGGCCTTGATTTGGGCACATCTTGGCATGACTTTAGTTATGACCAGGAACATGTCTGTACAAGACTCTGGGTACATCTGGGCATGACTCTAAATGTGACTTTGTTTGACTCTAGATGTGAGAATATAATCTTTAAATGTAGCTGAAAATGAAAATTTCTAAATATTAAGAATTTCTTCTTGAAATGATAGGAATTTTAATAAAATGTTCCCCTGAGTTGATAGAAGCTGGTTCTGATGCCTGGTTTAAGCACATGACCTAATAATGTTATAGAGTTATATTAAAAATTCTTAAGGTCCTGAACCCTTAAAATCTGGCTGTAAATTAAAATTTCAACATTTTCCAAATTTCGATTTAAAATTATAGGAACTTTAATAAAATGTTCCCCATAGTTGATAGAAGCTGATTCTGGTGCCTGGTTTAAGCACTGGACCTAATAATGTGACGATGTTACATTAGCAATTCTGGTGACCCTCTACTCTTAAACTCTGGTAAAAATGAAAATTTCTAAATATACAGAATTTAGACTTAAAATTATAAGAACTTAAATAAAATATTTACTTGAGTTGATAAAGAGGATTCTGATGCCTGGTTTAAGCACTGGACCTAATAATGTTCTTATTTTATATAAGCAATTCTGTAGACTCTCTACTCTTAAAATTTAGCAGAAAATGAACATTTCAAAATATTTAGAATTTCTTCTTAAAATTATAGGAACTTAAATAAAATGTTTCCCTGAGTTGATAGAAGCTTATTCTAATGCCTGGTTTAAGCACAGGTCCTTATAATGTTATGGTGCTATGTGAAATACTCTGTAGGGCTTGTACATTTAAAATTTAGCTAAAAATAAAAATTTAAAAAATGTAAAAATTTCTATATTTATTCTGGGCATAAGTGTGTGTGCTTCTGTGTGTGTGTGTGTGTGTGTGTGTGTGTGTGTGTGTGTGTGTGTGTGTGTGTGTGTGTGTGTGTGTGTGTGTCTGTATATTACTCTGGGTATGACTCTGGGTATGACTCTAATTATGACTCTGGGTCTGACCCTGGGTATATCTTTATGTGACTCCAGGTTTACCTGTGCTTGACTCTGCGTTTGACTATGTGTGATTCTGGGCATGTCTGGACATGTCTGGGCATGTCTTGGCATGTCTGGACATGTCTGGGCATCTCTAGACATGTCTGGTCATGTCTGGGAATGACTGGAAAACTGATATCTCTAGTTCTGGTCATAGTAGAGACAAACTGCCAGTGTCCACCGAAAGGGGAGAGTCCCAGCTATTTAAATTTACCCTCAGAAATACTGTAAGTCAGGCAGTTCCTGAGATACCTAGGTGGGATAACAGGTTTGGACCAGGACCACTGCATTGAAGTCAGATATCTCCGATTCCCTAGAGCCAATTTTTAATAATCTAGTACTCTTAGAAAAAGGGGACCCTCAGGAGTTTGCCTAAGACCCATATACCCCTGGTGCCCTTAGGCAAATGCCCATTGAGACCATACAAAAATAAGGCCCTGATTTGGGCACATCTTGGCATGACTTTAGTTATGACCAGGAACATGTCTGTACAAGACTCTGGGTACATCTGGGCATGACTCTAAATGTGACTTTGTTTGACTCTAGATGTGAGAATATAATTTTTAAATGTAGCTGAAAATGAAAATTTCTAAATATTAAGAATTTCTTCTTGAAATGATAGGAATTTTAATAAAATGTTCCCCTGAGTTGATAGAAGCTGGTTCTGATGCCTGGTTTAAGCACATGACCTAATAATGTTATAGAGTTATATTAAAAATTCTTAAGGTCCTGAACCCTTAAAATTTGTATATTAAAATTTCAACATTTTCCAAATTTTAATTTAAAATTATAGGAACTTTAATAAAATGTTCCCCATAGTTGATAGAAGCTGATTCTGATGCCTGGTTTAAGCACTGGACCTTATAATGTGACGATGTTACATTAGCAATTCTGGTGACCCTCTACTCTTAAACTCTGGTAAAAATGAAAATTTCTAAATATACAGAATTTAGACTTAAAATTATAAGAACTTAAATAAAATGTTTACTTGAGTTGATAAAGAGGATTCTGATGCCTGGTTTAAGCACTGGACCTAATAATGTTCTTATTTTATATTAGCAATTCGGTAGACTCTCTACTCTTAAAATTTAGCAGAAAATGAACATTTCAAAATATTTAGAATTTCTTTTTAAAATTATAGGAACTTAAATAAAATGTTTCCCTGAGTTGATAGAAGCTTATTCTAATGCCTGGTTTAAGCACAGGTCCTTATAATGTTATGGTGCTATGTGAAATACTCTGTAGGGCTTGTACATTTAAAATTTAGCTAAAAATGAAAATTTTAAAAATGTCAAAATTTCTATATTTATTCTGGGCATAAGTGTGTGTGCTTCTGTGTGTGTGTCTGTATATTACTCTGGGTATGACTCTAATTATGACTCTGGGTCTGACCCTGGGTATATCTTTATGTGACTCCAGGTTTACCTGTGCTTGACTCTGCGTTTGACTATGTGTGATTCTGGGCATGTCTGGACATGTCTGGGCATGTCTTGGCATGTCTGGACATGTCTGGGCATGTCTAGACATGTCAGGACATGTCTGGACATGTCTGGGCATCTCTAGACATGTCTGGTCATGTCTGGGAATGACTGGAAAACTGATATCTCTAGTTCTGGTCATAGTAGAGACAAACTGCCAGTGTTCACCGAAAGGGGAGAGTCCCAGCTATTTAAGTTTACCCTCAGAAATACTGTAAGTCAGGCAGTTCCTGAGATACCTAGGTGGGATAACAGGTTTGGACCAGGACCACTGCATTGAAGTCAGATATCTCCGATTCCCTAGAGCCAATTTTTAATAATCTAGTACTCTTAGAAAAAGGGGACCCTCAGGTGTTTGCCTAAGACCCATATACCCCTGGTGCCCTTAGGCAAATGCCCATTGAGACCATACAAAAATAAGGCCCTGATTTGGGCACATCTTGGCATGACTTTAGTTATGACCAGGAACATGTCTGTACAAGACTCTGGGTACATCTGGGCATGACTCTAAATGTGAATTTGTTTGACTCTAGATGTGAGAATATAATCTTTAAATGTAGCTGAAAATTAAAATTTCTAAATATTAAGAATTTCTTCTTGAAATGATAGGAATTTTAATAAAATGTTCCCCTGAGTTGATAGAAGCTGGTTCTGATGCCTGGTTTAAGCACATGACCTAATAATGTTATAGAGTTATATTAAAAATTCTTAAGGTCCTGAACCCTTAAAATTTGGCTGTAAATTAAAATTTCAACATTTTTCAAATTTCAATTTAAAATTATAGGAACTTTAATAAAATGTTCCCCATAGTTGATAGAAGCTGATTCTGATGCCTGGTTTAAGCACTGGACCTAATAATGTGACGATGTTACATTAGCAATTCTGGTGACCCTCTACTCTTAAACTCTGGTAAAAATGAAAATTTCTAAATATACAGAATTTAGACTTAAAATTATAAGAACTTAAATAAAATGTTTACTTGAGTTGATAAAGAGGATTCTGATGCCTGGTTTAAGCACTGGACCTAATATGTTCTTATTTTATATTAGCAATTCTGTAGACTCTCTACTCTTAAAATTTAGCAGAAAATGAACATTTCAAAATATTTAGAATTTCTTCTTAAAATTATAGGAACTTAAATAAAATGTTTCCCTGAGTTGATAGAAGCTTATTCTAATGCCTGGTTTAAGCACAGGTCCTTATAATGTTATGGTGCTATGTGAAATTTAAAATTTAGCTAAAAATGAAAATTTTAAAAATGTCAAAATTTCTATATTTATTCTGGGCATAAGTGTGTGTGCTTCTGTGTGTGTCTGTATATTACTCTGGGTATGACTCTAATTATGACTCTGGGTCTGACCCTGGGTATATCTTTATGTGACTCTAGGTTTACCTGTGCTTGACTCTGCGTTTGACTATGTGTGATTCTGGGCATGTCTGGACATGTCTGGGCATGTCTTGGCATGTCTGGACATGTCTGGGCATGTCTAGACATGTCTGGACATGTCTGGGCATGTCTTGGCATGTCTGGACATGTCTGGGCATCTCTAGACATGTCTGGTCATGTCTGGGAATGACTGGAAAACAGATATCTCTAGTTCTGGTCATAGTAGAGACAAACTGCCAGTGTCCACCGAAAGGGGAGAGTCCCAGCTATTTAAGTTTACCCTCAGAAATACTGTAAGTCAGGCAGTTCCTGAGATACCTAGGTGGGATAAAAGGTTTGGACCAGGACCACTGCATTGAAGTCAGATATCTCCGATTCCCTAGAGCCAATTTTTAATAATCTAGTACTCTTAGAAAAAGGGGACCCTCAGGTGTTTGCCTAAGACCCATATACCCCTGGTGCCCTTAGGCAAATGCCCATTGAGACCATACAAAAATAAGGCCCTGATTTGGGCACATCTTGGCATGACTTTAGTTATGACCAGGAACATGTCTGTACAAGACTCTGGGTACATCTGGGCATGACTCTAAATGTGACTTTGTTTGACTCTAGATGTGAGAATATAATCTTTAAATGTAGCTGAAAATGAAAATTTCTAAATATTAAGAATTTCTTCTTGAAATGATAGGAATTTTAATAAAATGTTCCCCTGAGTTGATAGAAGCTGGTTCTGATGCCTGGTTTAAGCACATGACCTAATAATGTTATAGAGTTATATTAAAAATTCTTAAGGTCCTGAACCCTTAAAATTTGGCTGTAAATTAAAATTTCAACATTTTCCAAATTTCGATTTAAAATTATAGGAACTTTAATAAAATGTTCCCCATAGTTGATAAAAGCTGATTCTGGTGCCTGGTTTAAGCACTGGACCTAATAATGTGACGATGTTACATTAGCAATTCTGGTGACCCTCTACTCTTAAACTCTGGTAAAAATGAAAATTTCTAAATATACAGAATTTAGACTTAAAATTATAAGAACTTAAATAAAATATTTACTTGAGTTGATAAAGAGGATTCTGATGCCTGGTTTAAGCACTGGACCTAATAATGTTCTTATTTTATATAAGCAATTCTGTAGACTCTCTACTCTTAAAATTTAGCAGAAAATGAACATTTCAAAATATTTAGAATTTCTTCTTAAAATTATAGGAACTTAAATAAAATGTTTCCCTGAGTTGATAGAAGCTTATTCTAATGCCTGGTTTAAGCACAGGTCCTTATAATGTTATGGTGCTATGTGAAATACTCTGTAGGGCTTGTACATTTAAAATTTAGCTAAAAATAAAAATTTAAAAAATATCAAAGTTTCTATATTTATTCTGGGCATAAGTGTGTGTGCTTCTGTGTGTGTGTCTGTATATTACTCTTGGTATGACTCTGGGTATGACTCTAATTATGACTCTGGGTCTGACCCTGGGTATATCTTTATGTGACTCCAGGTTTACCTGTGCTTGACTCTGCGTTTGACTATGTGTGATTCTGGGCATGTCTGGACATGTCTGGGCATGTCTTGACATGTCTGGACATGTCTGGGCATGTCTAGACATGTCTGGACATGTCTGGGCATGTATTGGCATGTCTGGACATGTCTGGGCATCTCTAGACATGTCTGGTCATGTCTGGGAATGACTGGAAAACTGATATCTCTAGTTCTGGTCATAGTAGAGACAAACTGCCAGTGTCCACCGAAAGGGGAGAGTCCCAGCTATTTAAGTTTACCCTCAGAAATACTGTAAGTCAGGCAGTTCCTGAGATACCTAGGTGGGATAACAGGTTTGGACCAGGACCACTGCATTGAAGTCAGATATCTCCGATTCCCTAGAGCCAATTTTTAATAATCTAGTACTCTTAGAAAAAGGGGACCCTCAGGTGTTTGCCTAAGACCCATATACCCCTGGTGCCCTTAGGCAAATGCCCATTGAGACCATACAAAAATAAGGCCTTGATTTGGGCACATCTTGGCATGACTTTAGTTATGACCAGGAACATGTCTGTACAAGACTCTGGGTACATCTGGGCATGACTCTAAATGTGACTTTGTTTGACTCTAGATGTGAGAATATAATCTTTAAATGTAGCTGAAAATGAAAATTTCTAAATATTAAGAATTTCTTCTTGAAATGATAGGAATTTTAATAAAATGTTCCCCTGAGTTGATAGAAGCTGGTTCTGATGCCTGGTTTAAGCACATGACCTAATAATGTTATAGAGTTATATTAAAAATTCTTAAGGTCCTGAACCCTTAAAATGTGGCTGTAAATTAAAATTTCAACATTTTCCAAATTTTAATTTAAAATTATAGGAACTTTAATAAAATGTTCCCCATAGTTGATAGAAGCTGATTCTGATGCCTGGTTTAAGCACTGGACCTAATAATGTGATGATGTTACATTAGCAATTCTGGTGACCCTCTACTCTTAAACTCTGGTAAAAATGAAAATTTCTAAATATACAGAATTTAGACTTAAAATTATAAGAACTTAAATAAAATGTTTACTTGAGTTGATACAGAGGATTCTGATGCCTGGTTTAAGCACTGGACCTAATAATGTTCTTATTTTATATTAGGAATTCTGTAGACTCTCTACTCTTAAAATTTAGCAGAAAATGAACATTTCAAAATATTTAGAATCTCTTCTTAAAATTATAGGAACTTAAATAAAATGTTTGCCTGAGTTGATAGAAGCTTATTCTAATGCCTGGTTTAAGCACAGGTCCTTATAATGTTATGGTGCTATGTGAAATACTCTGTAGGGCTTGTACATTTAAAATTTAGCTAAAAATGAAAATTTTAAAAATGTCAAAATTTCTATATTTATTCTGGGCATAAGTGTGTGTGCTTCTGTGTGTGTGTCTGTATATTACTCTGGGTATGACTCTGGGTATGACTCTAATTATGACTCTGGGTCTGACCCTGGGTATATCTTTATGTGACTTCAGGTTCACCTGTGCTTGACTCTGCGTTTGACTATGTGTGATTCTGGGCATGTCTGGGCATCTCTAGACATGTCTGGACATGTCTGGGCATGTCTTGGCATGTCTGGACATGTCTGGGCATCTCTAGACATGTCTGGTCATGTCTGGGAATGACTGGAAAACTGATATCTCTAGTTCTGGTCATAGTAGAGACAAACTGCCAGTGTCCACCGAAAGCGGAGAGTCCCAGCTATTTAAGTTTACCCTCAGAAATACTGTAAGTCAGGCAGTTCCTGAGATACCTAGGTGGGATTACAGGTTTGGACCAGGACCACTGCATTGAAGTCAGATATCTCCGATTCCCTAGAGCCAATTTTTAATAATCTAGTACTCTTAGAAAAAGGGGACCCTCAGGTGTTTGCCTAAGACCCATATACCCCTGGTGCCCTTAGGCAAATGCCCATTGAGACCATACAAAAATAAGGCCCTGATTTGGGCACATCTTGGCATGACTTTAGTTATGACCAGGAACATGTCTGTACAAGACTCTGGGTACATCTGGGCATGACTCTAAATGTGACTTTGTTTGACTCTAGATGTGAGAATATAATCTTTAAATGTAGCTGAAAATGAAAATTTCTAAATATTAAGAATTTCTTCTTGAAATGATAGGAATTTTAATAAAATGTTCCCCTGAGTTGATAGAAGCTGGTTCTGATGCCTGTTTAAGCACATGACCTAATAATGTTATAGAGTTATATTAAAAATTCTTAAGGTCCTGAACCCTTAAAATTTGGCTGTAAATTAAAATTTCAAAATTTTCCAAATTTCGATTTAAAATTATAGGAACTTTAATAAAATGTTCCCCATAGTTGATAGAAGCTGATTCTGATGCCTGGTTTAAGCACTGGACCTAATAATGTGACGATGTTACATTAGCAATTCTGGTGACCCTCTACTCTTAAACTCTGGTAAAAATGAAAATTTCTAAATATACAGAATTTAGACTTAAAATTATAAGAACTTAAATAAAATATTTACTTGAGTTGATAAAGAGGATTCTGATGCCTGGTTTAAGCACTGGACCTAATAATGTTCTTATTTTATATTAGCAATTCGGTAGACTCTCTACTCTTAAAATTTAGCAGAAAATGAACATTTCAAAATATTTAGAATTTCTTCTTAAAATTATAGGAACTTAAATAAAATGTTTCCCTGAGTTGATAGAAGCTTATTCTAATGCCTGGTTTAAGCACAGGTCCTTATAATGTTATGGTGCTATGTGAAATACTCTGTAGGGCTTGTACATTTAAAATTTAGCTAAAAATAAAAATTTTAAAAATGTCAAAATTTCTATATTTATTCTGGGCATAAGTGTGTGTGCTTCTGTGTGTGTGTCTGTATATTACTCTGGGTATGACTCTAATTATGACTCTGGGTCTGACCCTGGGTATATCTTTATGTGACTCCAGGTTTACCTGTGCTTGACTCTGCGTTTGACTATGTGTGATTCTGGGCATGTCTGACATGTCTGGGCATGTCTTGGCATGTCTGGACATGTCTGGGCATGTCTAGACATGTCAGGACATGTCTGGGCATGTATTGGCATGTCTGGACATGTCTGGGCATCTCTAGACATGTCTGGTCATGTCTGGGAATGACTGGAAAACTGATATCTCTAGTTCTGGTCATAGTAGAGACAAACTGCCAGTGTCCACCGAAAGGGGAGAGTCCCAGCTATTTAAGTTTACCCTCAGAAATACTGTAAGTCAGGCAGTTCCTGAGATACCTAGGTGGGATAAAAGGTTTGGACCAGGACCACTGCATTGAAGTCAGATATCTCCGATTCCCTAGAGCCAATTTTTAATAATCTAGTACTCTTAGAAAAAGGGGACCCTCAGGTGTTTGCCTAAGACCCATATACCCCTGGTGCCCTTAGGCAAATGCCCATTGAGACCATACAAAAATAAGGCCCTGATTTGGGCACATCTTGGCATGACTTTAGTTATGACCAGGAACATGTCTGTACAAGACTCTGGGTACATCTGGGCATGACTCTAAATGTGACTTTGTTTGACTCTAGATGTGAGAATATAATCTTTAAATGTAGCTGAAAATGAAAATTTCTAAATATTAAGAATTTCTTCTTGAAATGATAGGAATTTTAATAAAATGTTCCCCTGAGTTGATAGAAGCTGGTTCTGATGCCTGGTTTAAGCACATGACCTAATAATGTTATAGAGTTATATTAAAAATTCTTAAGGTCCTGAACCCTTAAAATTTGGCTGTAAATTAAAATTTCAACATTTTCCAAATTTCGATTTAAAATTATAGGAACTTTAATAAAATGTTCCCCATAGTTGATAGAAGCTGATTCTGGTGCCTGGTTTAAGCACTGGACCTAATAATGTGACCATGTTACATTAGCAATTCTGGTGACCCTCTACTCTTAAACTCTGGTAAAAATGAAAATTTCTAAATATACAGAATTTAGACTTAAAATTATAAGAACTTAAATAAAATATTTACTTGAGTTGATAAAGAGGATTCTGATGCCTGGTTTAAGCACTGGACCTAATAATGTTCTTATTTTATATAAGCAATTCTGTAGACTCTCTACTCTTAAAATTTAGCAGAAAATGAACATTTCAAAATATTTAGAATTTCTTCTTAAAATTATAGGAACTTAAATAAAATGTTTCCCTGAGTTGATAGAAGCTTATTCTAATGCCTGGTTTAAGCACAGGTCCTTATAATGTTATGGTGCTATGTGAAATACTCTGTAGGGCTTGTACATTTAAAATTTAGCTAAAAATAAAAATTTAAAAAATGTCAAAATTTCTATATTTATTCTGGGAATAAGTGTGTGTGCTTCTGTGTGTGTGTGTGTGTGTGTGTGTGTGTGTGTGTGTGTGTGTGTGTGTGTGTGTGTGTGTGTGTGTGTCTGTATATTACTCTGGGTATGACTCTGGGTATGACTCTAATTATGACTCTGGGTCTGACCCTGGGTATATCTTTATGTGACTCCAGGTTTACCTGTGCTTGACTCTGCGTGTGACTATGTGTGATTCTGGGCATGTCTGGACATGTCTGGGCATGTCTTGACATGTCTGGACATGTCTGGGCATGTCTAGACATGTCTGGACATGTCTGGGCATGTATTGGCATGTCTGGACATGTCTGGGCATCTCTAGACATGTCTGGTCATGTCTGGGAATGACTGGAAAACTGATATCTCTAGTTCTGGTCATAGTAGAGACAAACTGCCAGTGTCCACCGAAAGGGGAGAGTCCCAGCTATTTAAGTTTACCCTCAGAAATACTGTAAGTCAGGCAGTTCCTGAGATACCTAGGTGGGATAACAGGTTTGGACCAGGACCACTGCATTGAAGTCAGATATCTCCGATTCCCTAGAGCCAATTTTTAATAATCTAGTACTCTTAGAAAAAGGGGACCCTCAGGTGTTTGCCTAAGACCCATATACCCCTGGTGCCCTTAGGCAAATGCCCATTGAGACCATACAAAAATAAGGCCCTGATTTGGGCACATCTTGGCATGACTTTAGTTATGACCAGGAACATGTCTGTACAAGACTCTGGGTACATCTGGGCATTACTCTAAATGTGACTTTGTTTGACTCTAGATGTGAGAATATAATCTTTAAATGTAGCTGAAAATGAAAATTTCTAAATATTAAGAATTTCTTCTTGAAATGATAGGAATTTTAATAAAATGTTCCCCTGAGTTGATAGAAGCTGGTTCTGATGCCTGGTTTAAGCACATGACCTAATAATGTTATAGAGTTATATTAAAAATTCTTAAGGTCCTGAACCCTTAAAATTTGGCTGTAAATTAAAATTTCAACATTTTCCAAATTTCGATTTAAAATTATAGGAACTTTAATAAAATGTTCCCCATAGTTGATAGAAGCTGATTCTGGTGCCTGGTTTAAGCACTGGACCTAATAATGTGACGATGTTACATTAGCAATTCTGGTGACCCTCTACTCTTAAACTCTGGTAAAAATGAAAATTTCTAAATATACAGAATTTAGACTTAAAATTATAAGAACTTAAATAAAATATTTACTTGAGTTGATAAAGAGGATTCTGATGCCTGGTTTAAGCACTGGACCTAATAATGTTCTTATTTTATATAAGCAATTCTGTAGACTCTCTACTCTTAAAATTTAGCAGAAAATGAACATTTCAAAATATTTAGAATTTCTTCTTAAAATTATAGGAACTTAAATAAAATGTTTCCCTGAGTTGATAGAAGCTTATTCTAATGCCTGGTTTAAGCACAGGTCCTTATAATGTTATGGTGCTATGTGAAATACTCTGTAGGGCTTGTACATTTAAAATTTAGCTAAAAATAAAAATGTAAAAAATGTCAAAATTTCTATATTTATTCTGGGCATAAGTGTGTGTGCTTCTGTGTGTGTGTCTGTATATTACTCTGGGTATGACTCTGGGTATGACTCTAATTATGACTCTGGGTCTGACCCTGGGTATATCTTTATGTGACTCCAGGTTTACCTGTGCTTGACTCTGCGTTTGACTATGTGTGATTCTGGGCATGTCTGGACATGTCTGGGCATGTCTTGACATGTCTGGACATGTCTGGGCATGTCTAGACATGTCTGGACATGTCTGGACATGTCTGGGCATGTATTGGCATGTCTGGACATGTCTGGGCATCTCTAGACATGTCTGGTCATGTCTGGGAATGACTGGAAAACTGATATCTCTAGTTCTGGTCATAGTAGAGACAAACTGCCAGTGTCCACCGAAAGGGGAGAGTCCCAGCTATTTAAGTTTACCCTCAGAAATACTGTAAGTCAGGCAGTTCCTGAGATACCTAGGTGGGATAACAGGTTTGGACCAGGACCACTGCATTGAAGTCAGATATCTCCGATTCCCTAGAGCCAATTTTTAATAATCTAGTACTCTTAGAAAAAGGGGACCCTCAGGTGTTTGCCTAAGACCCATATACCCCTGGTGCCCTTAGGCAAATGCCCATTGAGACCATACAAAAATAAGGCCTTGATTTGGGCACATCTTGGCATGACTTTAGTTATGACCAGGAACATGTCTGTACAAGACTCTGGGTACATCTGGGCATGACTCTAAATGTGACTTTGTTTGACTCTAGATGTGAGAATATAATCTTTAAATGTAGCTGAAAATGAAAATTTCTAAATATTAAGAATTTCTTCTTGAAATGATAGGAATTTTAATAAAATGTTCCCCTGAGTTGATAGAAGCTGGTTCTGATGCCTGGTTTAAGCACATGACCTAATAATGTTATAGAGTTATATTAAAAATTCTTAAGGTCCTGAACCCTTAAAATTTGGCTGTAAATTAAAATTTCAACATTTTCCAAATTTCGATTTAAAATTATAGGAACTTTAATAAAATGTTCCCCATAGTTGATAGAAGCTGATTCTGGTGCCTGGTTTAAGCACTGGACCTAATAATGTGACGATGTTACATTAGCAATTCTGGTGACCCTCTACTCTTAAACTCTGGTAAAAATGAAAATTTCTAAATATACAGAATTTAGACTTAAAATTATAAGAACTTAAATAAAATATTTACTTGAGTTGATAAAGAGGATTCTGATGCCTGGTTTAAGCACTGGACCTAATAATGTTCTTATTTTATATTAGCAATTCTGTAGACTCTCTACTCTTAAAATTTAGCAGAAAATGAACATTTCAAAATATTTAGAATTTCTTCTTAAAATTATAGGAACTTAAATAAAATGTTTCCCTGAGTTGATAGAAGCTTATTCTAATGCCTGGTTTAAGCACAGGTCCTTATAATGTTATGGTGCTATGTGAAATACTCTGTAGGGCTTGTACATTTAAAATTTAGCTAAAAATAAAAATGTAAAAAATGTCAAAATTTCTATATTTATTCTGGGCATAAGTGTGTGTGCTTCTGTGTGTGTGTCTGTATATTACTCTGGGTATGACTCTGGGTATGACTCTAATTATGACTCTGGGTCTGACCCTGGGTATATCTTTATGTGACTCCAGGTTTACCTGTGCTTGACTCTGCGTTTGACTATGTGTGATTCTGGGCATGTCTGGACATGTCTGGGCATGTCTTGACATGTCTGGACATGTCTGGGCATGTCTAGACATGTCTGGACATGTCTGGGCATGTATTGGCATGTCTGGACATGTCTGGGCATCTCTAGACATGTCTGGTCATGTCTGGGAATGACTGGAAAACTGATATCTCTAGTTCTGGTCATAGTAGAGACAAACTGCCAGTGTCCACCAAAAGGGGAGAGTCCCAGCTATTTAAGTTTACCCTCAGAAATACTGTAAGTCAGGCAGTTCCTGAGATACCTAGGTGGGATAACAGGTTTGGACCAGGACCACTGCATTGAAGTCAGATATCTCCGATTCCCTAGAGCCAATTTTTAATAATCTAGTACTCTTAGAAAAAGGGGACCCTCAGGTGTTTGCCTAAGACCCATATACCCCTGGTGCCCTTAGGCAAATGCCCATTGAGACCATACAAAAATAAGGCCTTGATTTGGGCACATCTTGGCATGACTTTAGTTATGACCAGGAACATGTCTGTACAAGACTCTGGGTACATCTGGGCATGACTCTAAATGTGACTTTGTTTGACTCTAGATGTGAGAATATAATCTTTAAATGTAGCTGAAAATGAAAATTTCTAAATATTAAGAATTTCTTCTTGAAATGATAGGAATTTTAATAAAATGTTCCCCTGAGTTGATAGAAGCTGGTTCTGATGCCTGGTTTAAGCACATGACCTAATAATGTTATAGAGTTATATTAAAAATTCTTAAGGTCCTGAACCCTTAAAATTTGGCTGTAAATTAAAATTTCAACATTTTCCAAATTTCGATTTAAAATTATAGGAACTTTAATAAAATGTTCCCCATAGTTGATAGAAGCTGATTCTGGTGCCTGGTTTAAGCACTGGACCTAATAATGTGACGATGTTACATTAGCAATTCTGGTGACCCTCTACTCTTAAACTCTGGTAAAAATGAAAATTTCTAAATATACAGAATTTAGACTTAAAATTATAAGAACTTAAATAAAATATTTACTTGAGTTGATAAAGAGGATTCTGATGCCTGGTTTAAGCACTGGACCTAATAATGTTCTTATTTTATATTAGCAATTCTGTAGACTCTCTACTCTTAAAATTTAGCAGAAAATGAACATTTCAAAATATTTAGAATTTCTTCTTAAAATTATAGGAACTTAAATAAAATGTTTCCCTGAGTTGATAGAAGCTTATTCTAATGCCTGGTTTAAGCACAGGTCCTTATAATGTTATGGTGCTATGTGAAATACTCTGTAGGGCTTGTACATTTAAAATTTAGCTAAAAATAAAAATTTAAAAAATGTCAAAATTTCTATATTTATTCTGGGCATAAGTGTGTGTGCTTCTGTGTGTGTGTGTGTGTGTGTGTGTGTGTGTGTGTGTGTGTGTGTGTGTGTGTGTGTGTGTGTGTGTGTGTGTGTGTGTGTGTGTGTCTGTATATTACTCTGGGTATGACTCTAATTATGACTCTGGGTCTGACCCTGGGTATATCTTTATGTGACTCCAGGTTTACCTGTGCTTGACTCTGCGTTTGACTATGTGTGATTCTGGGCATGTCTGTACATGTCTGGGCATGTCTTGACATGTCTGGACATGTCTGGGCATGTCTAGACATGTCTGGACATGTCTGGGCATGTATTGGCATGTCTGGACATGTCTGGGCATCTCTAGACATGTCTGGTCATGTCTGGGAATGACTGGAAAACTGATATCTCTAGTTCTGGTCATAGTAGAGACAAACTGCCAGTGTCCACCAAAAGGGGAGAGTCCCAGCTATTTAAGTTTACCCTCAGAAATACTGTAAGTCAGGCAGTTCCTGAGATACCTAGGTGGGATAACAGGTTTGGACCAGGACCACTGCATTGAAGTCAGATATCTCCGATTCCCTAGAGCCAATTTTTAATAATCTAGTACTCTTAGAAAAAGGGGACCCTCAGGTGTTTGCCTAAGACCCATATACCCCTGGTGCCCTTAGGCAAATGCCCATTGAGACCATACAAAAATAAGGCCTTGATTTGGGCACATCTTGGCATGACTTTAGTTATGACCAGGAACATGTCTGTACAAGACTCTGGGTACATCTGGGCATGACTCTAAATGTGACTTTGTTTGACTCTAGATGTGAGAATATAATCTTTAAATGTAGCTGAAAATGAAAATTTCTAAATATTAAGAATTTCTTCTTGAAATGATAGGAATTTTAATAAAATGTTCCCCTGAGTTGATAGAAGCTGGTTCTGATGCCTGGTTTAAGCACATGACCTAATAATGTTATAGAGTTATATTAAAAATTCTTAAGGTCCTGAACCCTTAAAATTTGGCTGTAAATTAAAATTTCAACATTTTCCAAATTTTAATTTAAAATTATAGGAACTTTAATAAAATGTTCCCCATAGTGGATAGAAGCTGATTCTGATGCCTGGTTTAAGCACTTTACCTAATAATGTGACGATGTTACATTAGCAATTCTGGTGACCCTCTACTCTTAAACTCTGGTAAAAATGAAAATTTCTAAATATACAGAATTTAGACTTAAAATTATAAGAACTTAAATAAAATGTTTACTTGAGTTGATAAAGAGGATTCTGATGCCTGGTTTAAGCACTGGACCTAATAATGTTCTTATTTTATATTAGCAATTCTGTAGACTCTCTACTCTTAAAATTTAGCAGAAAATGAACATTTCAAAATATTTAGAATTTCTTCTTAAAATGTTTCCCTGAGTTGATAGAAGCTTATTCTAATGCCTGGTTTAAGCACATGTCCTTATAATGTTATGGTGCTATGTGAAATACTCTGTAGGGCTTGTACATTTAAAATTTAGCTAAAAATGAAAATTTTAAAAATGTCAACATTTCTATATTTATTCTGGGCATAAGTGTGTGTGCTTCTGTGTGTGTGTCTGTGTATTACTCTGGGTATGACTCTGGGTATGACTCTAATTATGACTCTGGGTCTGACCCTGGGTATATCTTTATGTGACTCCAGGTTTACCTGTGCTTGACTCTGCGTTTGACTATGTGTGATTCTGGGCATGTCTGGACATGTCTGGGCATCTCTAGACATGTCTGGGCATGTCTTGGCGTGTCTGGACATGTCTGGGCATCTCTAGACATGTCTGGTCATGTCTGGGAATGACTGGAAAACTGATATCTCTAGTTCTGGTCATAGTAGAGACAAACTGCCAGTGTCCACCGAAAGGGGAGAGTCCCAGCTATTTAAATTTACCCTCAGAAATACTGTAAGTCAGGCAGTTCCTGAGATACCTAGGTGGGATAACAGGTTTGGACCAGGACCACTGCATTGAAGTCAGATATCTCCGATTCCCTAGAGCCAATTTTTAATAATCTAGTACTCTTAGAAAAAGGGGACCCTCAGGTGTTTGCCTAAGACCCATATACCCCTGGTGCCCTTAGGCAAATGCCCATTGAGACCATACAAAAATAAGGCCCTGATTTGGGCACATCTTGGCATGACTTTAGTTATGACCAGGAACATGTCTGTACAAGACTCTGGGTACATCTGGGCATGACTCTAAATGTGACTTTGTTTGACTCTAGATGTGAGAATATAATCTTTAAATGTAGCTGAAAATTAAAATTTCTAAATATTAAGAATTTCTTCTTGAAATGATAGGAATTTTAATAAAATGTTCCCCTGAGTTGATAGAAGCTGGTTCTGATGCCTGGTTTAAGCACATGACCTAATAATGTTATAGAGTTATATTAAAAATTCTTAAGGTCCTGAACCCTTAAAATTTGTATATTAAAATTTCAACATTTTCCAAATTTTAATTTAAAATTATAGGAACTTTAATAAAATGTTCCCCATAGTTGATAGAAGCTGATTCTGATGCCTGGTTTAAGCACTGGACCTAATAATGTGACGATGTTACATTAGCAATTCTGGTGACCCTCTACTCTTAAACTCTGGTAAAAATGAAAATTTCTAAATATACAGAATTTAGACTTAAAATTATAAGAACTTAAATAAAATGTTTACTTGAGTTGATAAAGAGGATTCTGATGCCTGGTTTAAGCACTGGACCTAATAATGTTCTTATTTTATATTAGCAATTCGGTAGACTCTCTACTCTTAAAATTTAGCAGAAAATGAACATTTCAAAATATTTAGAATTTCTTCTTAAAATTATAGGAACTTAAATAAAATGTTTCCCTGAGTTGATAGAAGCTTATTCTAATGCCTGGTTTAAGCACAGGTCCTTATAATGTTATGGTGCTATGTGAAATACTCTGTAGGGCTTGTACATTTAAAATTTAGCTAAAAATGTAAATTTTAAAAATGTCAAAATTTCTATATTTATTCTGGGCATAAGTGTGTGTGCTTCTGTGTGTGTGTCTGTATATTACTCTGGGTATGACTCTAATTATGACTCTGGGTCTGACCCTGGGTATATCTTTATGTGACTCCAGGTTTACCTGTGCTTGACTCTGCGTTTGACTATGTGTGATTCTGGGCATGTCTGGACATGTCTGGGCATGTCTTGGCATGTCTGGACATGTCTGGGCATGTCTAGACATGTCAGGACATGTCTGGGCATGTATTGGCATGTCTGGACATGTCTGGGCATCTCTAGACATGTCTGGTCATGTCTGGGAATGACTGGAAAACTGATATCTCTAGTTCTGGTCATAGTAGAGACAAACTGCCAGTGTTCACCGAAAGGGGAGAGTCCCAGCTATTTAAGTTTACCCTCAGAAATACTGTAAGTCAGGCAGTTCCTGAGATACCTAGGTGGGATAACAGGTTTGGACCAGGACCACTGCATTGAAGTCAGATATCTCCGATTCCCTAGAGCCAATTTTTAATAATCTAGTACTCTTAGAAAAAGGGGACCCTTAGGTGTTTGCCTAAGACCCATATACCCCTGGTGCCCTTAGGCAAATGCCCATTGAGACCATACAAAAATAAGGCCCTGATTTGGGCACATCTTGGCATGACTTTAGTTATGACCAGGAACATGTCTGTACAAGACTCTGGGTACATCTGGGCATGACTCTAAATGTGAATTTGTTTGACTCTAGATGTGAGAATATAATCTTTAAATGTAGCTGAAAATTAAAATTTCTAAATATTAAGAATTTCTTCTTGAAATGATAGGAATTTTAATAAAATGTTCCCCTGAGTTGATAGAAGCTGGTTCTGATGCCTGGTTTAAGCACATGACCTAATAATGTTATAGAGTTATATTAAAAATTCTTAAGGTCCTGAACCCTTAAAATTTGGCTGTAAATTAAAATTTCAACATTTTTCAAATTTCAATTTAAAATTATAGGAACATTAATAAAATGTTCCCCATAGTTGATAGAAGCTGATTCTGATGCCTGGTTTAAGCACTGGACCTAATAATGTGACGATGTTACATTAGCAATTCTGGTGACCCTCTACTCTTAAACTCTGGTAAAAATGAAAATTTCTAAATATACAGAATTTAGACTTAAAATTATAAGAACTTAAATAAAATGTTTACTTTACTTGATAAAGAGGATTCTGATGCCTGGTTTAAGCACTGGACCTAATAATGTTCTTATTTTATATTAGCAATTCGGTAGACTCTCTACTCTTAAAATTTAGCAGAAAATGAACATTTCAAAATATTTAGAATTTCTTCTTAAAATTATAGGAACTTAAATAAAATGTTTCCCTGAGTTGATAGAAGCTTATTCTAATGCCTGGTTTAAGCACAGGTCCTTATAATGTTATGGTGCTATGTGAAATACTCTGTAGGGCTTGTACATTTAAAATTTAGCTAAAAATAAAAAGTTTAAAATGTCAAAATTTCTATATTTATTCTGGGCATAAGTGTGTGTGCTTCTGTGTGTGTGTGTCTGTATATTACTCTGGGTATGACTCTGGGTATGACTCTAATTATGACTCTGGGTCTGACCCTGGGTATATCTTTATGTGACTCGAGGTTTACCTGTGCTTGACTCTGCGTTTGACTATGTGTGATTCTGGGCATGTCTGGACATGTCTGGGCATGTCTTGACATGTCTGGACATGTCTGGGCATGTATTGGCATGTCTGGACATGTCTGGGCATCTCTAGACATGTCTGGTCATGTCTGGGAATAACTGGAAAACTGATATCTCTAGTTCTGGTCATAGTAGAGACAAACTGCCAGTGTCCACCGAAAGGGGAGAGTCCCAGCTATTTAAGTTTACCCTCAGAAATACTGTAAGTCAGGCAGTTCCTGAGATACCTAGGTGGGATAACAGGTTTGGACCAGGACCACTGCATTGAAGTCAGATATCTCCGATTCCCTAGAGCCAATTTTTAATAATCTAGTACTCTTAGAAAAAGGGGACCCTCAGGTGTTTGCCTAAGACCCATATACCCCTGGTGCCCTTAGGCAAATGCCCATTGAGACCATAGAATAATAAGGCCCTGATTTGGGCACATCTTGGCATGACTTTAGTCATGACCAGGAACATGTCTGTACAAGACTCTGGGTACATCTGGGCATGACTCTAAATGTGACTTTGTTTGACTCTAGATGTGAGAATATAATCTTTAAATGTAGCTGAAAATGAAAATTTCTAAATATTAAGAATTTCTTCTTGAAATGATAGGAATTTTAATAAAATGTTCCCCTGAGTTGATAGAAGCTGGTTCTGATGCCTGGTTTAAGCACATGACCTAATAATGTTATAGAGTTATATTAAAAATTCTTAAGGTCCTGAACCCTTAAAATTTTGCTGTAAATTAAAATTTCAAAATTTTCCAAATTTCGATTTAAAATTATAGGAACTTTAATAAAATGTTCCCCATAGTTGATAGAAGCTGATTCTGATGCCTGGTTTAAGCACTGGACCTAATAATGTGACGATGTTACATTAGCAATTCTGGTGACCCTCTACTCTTAAACTCTGGTAAAAATGAAAATTTCTAAATATACAGAATTTAGACTTAAAATTATAAGAACTTAAATAAAATATTTACTTGAGTTGATAAAGAGGATTCTGATGCCTGGTTTAAGCACTGGACCTAATAATGTTCTTATTTTATATAAGCAATTCTGTAGACTCTCTACTCTTAAAATTTAGCAGAAAATGAACATTTCAAAATATTTAGAATTTCTTCTTAAAATTATAGGAACTTAAATAAAATGTTTCCCTGAGTTGATAGAAGCTTATTCTAATGCCTGGTTTAAGCACAGGTCCTTATAATGTTATGGTGCTATGTGAAATACTCTGTAGGGCTTGTACATTTAAAATTTAGCTAAAAATGAAAATTTTAAAAATGTCAAAATTTCTATATTTATTCTGGGCATAAGTGTGTGGGCTTCTGTGTGTGTCTGTATATTACTCTGGGTATGACTCTAATTATGACTCTGGGTCTGACCCTGGGTATATCTTTATGTGACTCCAGGTTTACCTGTGCTTGACTCTGCGTTTGACTATGTGTGATTCTGGGCATGTCTGGACATGTCTGGGCATGTCTGGGCATGTCTTGGCATGTCTGGACATGTCTGGGCATGTCTAGACATGTCTGGACATGTCTGGGCATGTCTTGGCATGTCTGGACATGTCTGGGCATCTCTAGACATGTCTGGTCATGTCTGGGAATGACTGGAAAACTGATATCTCTAGTTCTGGTCATAGTAAAGACAAACTGCCAGTGTCCACCGAAAGGGGAGAGTCCCAGCTATTTAAGTTTACCCTCAGAAATACTGTAAGTCAGGCAGTTCCTGAGATACCTAGGTGGGATAACAGGTTTGGACCAGGACCACTGCATTGAAGTCAGATATCTCCGATTCCCTAGAGCCAATTTTTAATAATCTAGTACTCTTAGAAAAAGGGGACCCTCAGGTGTTTGCCTAAGACCCATATACCCCTGGTGCCCTTAGGCAAATGCCCATTGAGAACATTCAAAAATAAGGCCCTGATTTGGGCACATCTTGGCATGACTTTAGTTATGACCAGGAACATGTCTGTACAAGACTCTGGGTACATCTGGGCATGACTCTAAATGTGACTTTGTTTGACTCTAGATGTGAGAATATAATCTTTAAATGTAGCTGAAAATGAAAATTTCTAAATATTAAGAATTTCTTCTTGAAATGATAGGAATTTTAATAAAATGTTCCCCTGAGTTGATAGAAGCTGGTTCTGATGCCTGGTTTAAGCACATGACCTAATAATGTTATAGAGTTATATTAAAAATTCTTAAGGTCATGAACCCTTAAAATTTGGCTGTAAATTAAAATTTCAACATTTTCCAAATTTTAATTTAAAATTATAGGAACTTTAATAAAATGTTCCCCATAGTTGATAGAAGCTGATTCTGATGCCTGGTTTAAGCACTGGACCTAATAATTAATAATGTGACGATGTTACATTAGCAATTCTGGTGACCCTCTACTCTTAAACTCTGGTAAAAATGAAAATTTCTAAATATACAGAATTTAGACTTAAAATTATAAGAACTTAAATAAAATATTTACTTGAGTTGATAAAGAGGATTCTGATGCCTGGTTTAAGCACTGGACCTAATAATGTTCTTATTTTATATAAGCAATTCTGTAGACTCTCTACTTTTAAAATTTAGCAGAAAATGAACATTTCAAAATATTTAGAATTTCTTCTTAAAATTATAGGAACTTAAATAAAATGTTTCCCTGAGTTGATAGAAGCTTATTCTAATGCCTGGTTTAAGCACAGGTCCTTATAATGTTATGGTGCTATGTGAAATACTCTGTAGGGCTTGTACATTTAAAATTTAGCTAAAAATAAAAAAATTTAAAATGTCAAAATTTCTATATTTATTCTGGGCATAAGTGTGTGTGTGTGTGTGTGTGTGTGTGTGTGTGTGTGTGTGTGTGTGTGTGTGTCTGTATATTACTCTGGGTATGACCCTGGGTATGACTCTAATTAAGACTCTGGGTCTGACCCTGGGTATATCTTTATGTGACTCGAGGTTTACCTGTGCTTGACTCTGCGTTTGACTATGTGTGATTCTGGGCATGTCTGGACATGTCTGGGCATGTCTTGACATGTCTGGGCATGTCTAGACATGTCTGGACATGTCTGGGCATGTATTGGCATGTCTGGACATGTCTGGGCATCTCTAGACATGTCTGGTCATGTCTGGGAATGACTGGAAAACTGATATCTCTAGTTCTGGTCATAGTAGAGACAAACTGCCAGTGTCCACCGAAAGGGGAGAGTCCCAGCTATTTAAGTTTACCCTCAGAAATACTGTAAGTCAGGCAGTTCCTGAGATACCTAGGTGGGATAACAGGTTTGGACCAGGACCACTGCATTGAAGTCAGATATCTCCGATTCCCTAGAGCCAATTTTTAATAATCTAGTTCTCTTAGAAAAAGGGGACCCTCAGGTGTTTGCCTAAGACCCATATACCCCTGGTGCCCTTAGGCAAATGCCCATTGAGACCATACAAAAATAAGGCCCTGATTTGGGCACGTCTTGGCATGACTTTAGTTATGACCAGGAACATGTCTGTACAAGACTCTGGGTACATCTGGGCATGACTCTAAATGTGACTTTGTTTGACTCTAGATGTGAGAATATAATCTTTAAATGTAGCTGAAAATGAAAATTTCTAAATATTAAGAATTTCTTCTTGAAATGATAGGAATTTTAATAAAATGTTCCCCTGAGTTGATAGAAGCTGGTTCTGATGCCTGGTTTAAGCACATGACCTAATAATGTTATAGAGTTATATTAAAAATTCTTAAGGTCATGAACCCTTAAAATTTGGCTGTAAATTAAAATTTCAACATTTTCCAAATTTTAATTTAAAATTATAGGAACTTTAATAAAATGTTCCCCATAGTTGATAGAAGCTGATTCTGATGCCTGGTTTAAGCACTGTACCTAATAATGTGACGATGTTACTTTAGCAATTCTGGTGACCCTCTACTCTTAAACTCTGGTAAAAATGAAAATTTCTAAATATACAGAATTTAGACTTAAAATTATAAGAACTTAAATAAAATGTTTACTTGAGTTGATAAAGAGGATTCTGATGCCTGGTTTAAGCACTGGACCTAATAATGTTCTTATTTTATATTAGCAATTCTGTAGACTCTCTACTCTTAAAATTTAGCAGAAAATGAACATTTCAAAATATTTAGAATTTCTTCTTAAAATTATAGGAACTTAAATAAAATGTTTCCCTGAGTTGATAGAAGCTTATTCTAATGCCTGGTTTAAGCACAGGTCCTTATAATGTTATGGTGCTATGTGAAATACTCTGTAGGGCTTGTACATTTAAAATTTAGCTAAAAATGAAAATTTTAAAAATGTCAAAATTTCTATATTTATTCTGGGCACAAGTGTGTGTGCTTCTGTGTGTGTCTGTATATTACTCTGGGTATGACTCTGGGTATGACTCTAATTATGAATCTGGGTCTGACCCTGGGTATATCTTTATGTGACTCCAGGTTTACCTGTGCTTGACTCTGCGTTTGACTATGTGTGATTCTGGGCATGTCTGGACATGTCTGGGCATCTCTAGACATGTCTGGACATGTCTGGGCATGTATTGGCATGTCTGGACATGTCTGGTCATCTCTAGACATGTCTGGTCATGTCTGGGAATGACTGGAAAACTGATATCTCTAGTTCTGGTCATAGTAGAGACAAACTGCCAGTGTCCACCGAAAGCGGAGAGTCCCAGCTATTTAAGTTTACCCTCAGAAATACTGTAAGTCAGGCAGTTCCTGAGATACCTAGGTGGGATAACAGGTTTGGACCAGGACCACTGCATTGAAGTCAGATATCTCCGATTCCCTAGAGCCAATTTTTAATAATCTAGTACTCTTAGAAAAAGGGGACCCTCAGGTGTTTGCCTAAGACCCATATACCCCTGGTGCCCTTAGGCAAATGCCCATTGAGACCATACAAAAATAAGGCCCTGATTTGGGCACATCTTGGCATGACTTTAGTTATGACCAGGAACATGTCTGTACAAGACTCTGGGTACATCTGGGCATGACTCTAAATGTGACTTTGTTTGACTCTAGATGTGAGAATATAATCTTTAAATGTAGCTGAAAATGAAAATTTCTAAATATTAAGAATTTCTTCTTGAAATGATAGGAATTTTAATAAAATGTTCCCCTGAGTTGATAGAAGCTGGTTCTGATGCCTGTTTAAGCACATGACCTAATAATGTTATAGAGTTATATGAAAAATTCTTAAGGTCCTGAACCCTTAAAATTTGGCTGTAAATTAAAATTTCAAAATATTCCAAATTTCGATTTAAAATTATAGGAACTTTAATAAAATGTTCCCCATAGTTGATAGAAGCTGATTCTGATGCCTGGTTTAAGCACTGGACCTAATAATGTGACGATGTTACATTAGCAATTCTGGTGACCCTCTACTCTTAAACTCTGGTAAAAATGAAAATTTCTAAATATACAGAATTTAGACTTAAAATTATAAGAACTTAAATAAAATATTTACTTGAGTTGATAAAGAGGATTCTGATGCCTGGTTTAAGCACTGGACCTAATAATGTTCTTATTTTATATTAGCAATTCGGTAGACTCTCTACTCTTAAAATTTAGCAGAAAATGAACATTTCAAAATATTTAGAATTTCTTCTTAAAATTATAGGAACTTAAATAAAATGTTTCCCTGAGTTGATAGAAGCTTATTCTAATGCCTGGTTTAAGCACAGGTCCTTATAATGTTATGGTGCTATGTGAAATACTCTGTAGGGCTTGTACATTTAAAATTTAGCTAAAAATGAAAATTTTAAAAATGTCAAAATTTCTATATTTATTCTGGGCATAAGTGTGTGTGCTTCTGTGTGTGTGTCTGTATATTACTCTGGGTATGACTCTAATTATGACTCTGGGTCTGACCCTGGGTATATCTTTATGTGACTCCAGGTTTACCTGTGCTTGACTCTGCGTTTGACTATGTGTGATTCTGGGCATGTCTGACATGTCTGGGCATGTATTGGCATGTCTGGACATGTCTGGGCATCTCTAGACATGTCTGGTCATGTCTGGGAATGACTGGAAAACAGATATCTCTAGTTCTGGTCATAGTAGAGACAAACTGCCAGTGTCCACCGAAAGGGGAGAGTCCCAGCTATTTAAGTTTACCCTCAGAAATACTGTAAGTCAGGCAGTTCCTGAGATACCTAGGTGGGATAAAAGGTTTGGACCAGGACCACTGCATTGAAGTCAGATATCTCCGATTCCCTAGAGCCAATTTTTAATAATCTAGTACTCTTAGAAAAAGGGGACCCTCAGGTGTTTGCCTAAGACCCATATACCCCTGGTGCCCTTAGGCAAATGCCCATTGAGACCATACAAAAATAAGGCCCTGATTTGGGCACATCTTGGCATGACTTTAGTTATGACCAGGAACATGTCTGTACAAGACTCTGGGTACATCTGGGCATGACTCTAAATGTGACTTTGTTTGCCTCTAGATGTGAGAATATAATCTTTAAATGTAGCTGAAAATGAAAATTTCTAAATATTAAGAATTTCTTCTTGAAATGATAGGAATTTTAATAAAATGTTCCCCTGAGTTGATAGAAGCTGGTTCTGATGCCTGGTTTAAGCACATGACCTAATAATGTTATAGAGTTATATTAAAAATTCTTAAGGTCCTGAACCCTTAAAATTTGGCTGTAAATGAAAATTTCAACATTTTCCAAATTTCGATTTAAAATTATAGGAACTTTAATAAAATGTTCCCCATAGTTGATAGAAGCTGATTCTGGTGCCTGGTTTAAGCACTGGACCTAATAATGTGACGATGTTACATTAGCAATTCTGGTGACCCTCTACTCTTAAACTCTGGTAAAAATGAAAATTTCTAAATATACAGAATTTAGACTTAAAATTATAAGAACTTAAATAAAATATTTACTTGAGTTGATAAAGAGGATTCTGATGCCTGGTTTAAGCACTGGACCTAATAATGTTCTTATTTTATATAAGCAATTCTGTAGACTCTCTACTCTTAAAATTTAGCAGAAAATGAACATTTCAAAATATTTAGAATTTCTTCTTAAAATTATAGGAACTTAAATAAAATGTTTCCCTGAGTTGATAGAAGCTTATTCTAATGCCTGGTTTAAGCACAGGTCCTTATAATGTTATGGTGCTATGTGAAATACTCTGTAGGGCTTGTACATTTAAAATTTAGCTAAAAATAAAAATTTAAAAAATGTCAAAATTTCTATATTTATTCTGGGCATAAGTGTGTGTGCTTCTGTGTGTGTGTCTGTATATTACTCTGGGTATGACTCTGGGTATGACTCTAATTATGACTCTGGGTCTGACCCTGGGTATATCTTTATGTGACTCCAGGTTTACCTGTGCTTGACTCTGCGTTTGACTATGTGTGATTCTGGGCATGTCTGGACATGTCTGGGCATGTCTTGACATGTCTGGACATGTCTGGGCATGTCTAGACATGTCTGGACATGTCTGGGCATGTATTGGCATGTCTGGACATGTCTGGGCATCTCTAGACATGTCTGGCCATGTCTGGGAATGACTGGAAAACTGATATCTCTAGTTCTGGTCATAGTAGAGACAAACTGCCAGTGTCCACCGAAAGGGGAGAGTCCCAGCTATTTAAGTTTACCCTCAGAAATACTGTAAGTCAGGCAGTTCCTGAGATACCTAGGTGGGATAACAGGTTTGGACCAGGACCACTGCATTGAAGTCAGATATCTCCGATTCCCTAGAGCCAATTTTTAATAATCTAGTACTCTTAGAAAAAGGGGACCCTCAGGTGTTTGCCTAAGACCCATATACCCCTGGTGCCCTTAGGCAAATGCCCATTGAGACCATACAAAAATAAGGCCTTGATTTGGGCACATCTTGGCATGACTTTAGTTATGACCAGGAACATGTCTGTACAAGACTCTGGGTACATCTGGGCATGACTCTAAATGTGACTTTGTTTGACTCTAGATGTGAGAATATAATCTTTAAATGTAGCTGAAAATGAAAATTTCTAAATATTAAGAATTTCTTCTTGAAATGATAGGAATTTTAATAAAATGTTCCCCTGAGTTGATAGAAGCTGGTTCTGATGCCTGGTTTAAGCACATGACCTAATAATGTTATAGAGTTATATTAAAAATTCTTAAGGTCCTGAACCCTTAAAATTTGGCTGTAAATGAAAATTTCAACATTTTCCAAATTTCGATTTAAAATTATAGGAACTTTAATAAAATGTTCCCCATAGTTGATAGAAGCTGATTCTGGTGCCTGGTTTAAGCACTGGACCTAATAATGTGACGATGTTACATTAGCAATTCTGGTGACCCTCTACTCTTAAACTCTGGTAAAAATGAAAATTTCTAAATATACAGAATTTAGACTTAAAATTATAAGAACTTAAATAAAATATTTACTTGAGTTGATAAAGAGGATTCTGATGCCTGGTTTAAGCACTGGACCTAATAATGTTCTTATTTTATATAAGCAATTCTGTAGACTCTCTACTCTTAAAATTTAGCAGAAAATGAACATTTCAAAATATTTAGAATTTCTTCTTAAAATTATAGGAACTTAAATAAAATGTTTCCCTGAGTTGATAGAAGCTTATTCTAATGCCTGGTTTAAGCACAGGTCCTTATAATGTTATGGTGCTATGTGAAATACTCTGTAGGGCTTGTACATTTAAAATTTAGCTAAAAATAAAAATGTAAAAAATGTCAAAATTTCTATATTTATTCTGGGCATAAGTGTGTGTGCTTCTGTGTGTGTGTCTGTATATTACTCTGGGTATGACTCTGGGTATGACTCTAATTATGACTCTGGGTCTGACCCTGGGTATATCTTTATGTGACTCCAGGTTTACCTGTGCTTGACTCTGCGTTTGACTATGTGTGATTCTGGGCATGTCTGGACATGTCTGGGCATGTCTTGACATGTCTGGACATGTCTGGGCATGTCTAGACATGTCTGGACATGTCTGGGCATGTATTGGCATGTCTGGACATGTCTGGGCATCTCTAGACATGTCTGGCCATGTCTGGGAATGACTGGAAAACTGATATCTCTAGTTCTGGTCATAGTAGAGACAAACTGCCAGTGTCCACCGAAAGGGGAGAGTCCCAGCTATTTAAGTTTACCCTCAGAAATACTGTAAGTCAGGCAGTTCCTGAGATACCTAGGTGGGATAACAGGTTTGGACCAGGACCACTGCATTGAAGTCAGATATCTCCGATTCCCTAGAGCCAATTTTTAATAATCTAGTACTCTTAGAAAAAGGGGACCCTCAGGTGTTTGCCTAAGACCCATATACCCCTGGTGCCCTTAGGCAAATGCCCATTGAGACCATACAAAAATAAGGCCTTGATTTGGGCACATCTTGGCATGACTTTAGTTATGACCAGGAACATGTCTGTACAAGACTCTGGGTACATCTGGGCATGACTCTAAATGTGACTTTGTTTGACTCTAGATGTGAGAATATAATCTTTAAATGTAGCTGAAAATGAAAATTTCTAAATATTAAGAATTTCTTCTTGAAATGATAGGAATTTTAATAAAATGTTCCCCTGAGTTGATAGAAGCTGGTTCTGATGCCTGGTTTAAGCACATGACCTAATAATGTTATAGAGTTATATTAAAAATTCTTAAGGTCCTGAACCCTTAAAATTTGGCTGTAAATTAAAATTTCAACATTTTCCAAATTTCGATTTAAAATTATAGGAACTTTAATAAAATGTTCCCCATAGTTGATAGAAGCTGATTCTGGTGCCTGGTTTAAGCACTGGACCTAATAATGTGACGATGTTACATTAGCAATTCTGGTGACCCTCTACTCTTAAACTCTGGTAAAAATGAAAATTTCTAAATATACAGAATTTAGACTTAAAATTATAAGAACTTAAATAAAATATTTACTTGAGTTGATAAAGAGGATTCTGATGCCTGGTTTAAGCACTGGACCTAATAATGTTCTTATTTTATATTAGCAATTCTGTAGACTCTCTACTCTTAAAATTTAGCAGAAAATGAACATTTCAAAATATTTAGAATTTCTTCTTAAAATTATAGGAACTTAAATAAAATGTTTCCCTGAGTTGATAGAAGCTTATTCTAATGCCTGGTTTAAGCACAGGTCCTTATAATGTTATGGTGCTATGTGAAATACTCTGTAGGGCTTGTACATTTAAAATTTAGCTAAAAATAAAAATTTAAAAAATGTCAAAATTTCTATATTTATTCTGGGCATAAGTGTGTGTGCTTCTGTGTGTGTGTCTGTATATTACTCTGGGTATGACTCTGGGTATGACTCTAATTATGACTCTGGGTCTGACCCTGGGTATATCTTTATGTGACTCCAGGTTTACCTGTGCTTGACTCTGCGTTTGACTATGTGTTATTCTGGGCATGTCTGGACATGTCTGGGCATGTCTTGACATGTCTGGACATGTCTGGGCATGTCTAGACATGTCTGGACATGTCTGGGCATGTATTGGCATGTCTGGACATGTCTGGGCATCTCTAGACATGTCTGGTCATGTCTGGGAATGACTGGAAAACTGATATCTCTAGTTCTGGTCATAGTAGAGACAAACTGCCAGTGTCCACCGAAAGGGGAGAGTCCCAGCTATTTAAGTTTACCCTCAGAAATACTGTAAGTCAGGCAGTTCCTGAGATACCTAGGTGGGATAACAGGTTTGGACCAGGACCACTGCATTGAAGTCAGATATCTCCGATTCCCTAGAGCCAATTTTTAATAATCTAGTACTCTTAGAAAAAGGGGACCCTCAGGTGTTTGCCTAAGACCCATATACCCCTGGTGCCCTTAGGCAAATGCCCATTGAGACCATACAAAAATAAGGCCTTGATTTGGGCACATCTTGGCATGACTTTAGTTATGACCAGGAACATGTCTGTACAAGACTCTGGGTACATCTGGGCATGACTCTAAATGTGACTTTGTTTGACTCTAGATGTGAGAATATAATCTTTAAATGTAGCTGAAAATGAAAATTTCTAAATATTAAGAATTTCTTCTTGAAATGATAGGAATTTTAATAAAATGTTCCCCTGAGTTGATAGAAGCTGGTTCTGATGCCTGGTTTAAGCACATGACCTAATAATGTTATAGAGTTATATTAAAAATTCTTAAGGTCCTGAACCCTTAAAATTTGGCTGTAAATTAAAATTTCAACATTTTCCAAATTTCGATTTAAAATTATAGGAACTTTAATAAAATGTTCCCCATAGTTGATAGAAGCTGATTCTGGTGCCTGGTTTAAGCACTGGACCTAATAATGTGACGATGTTACATTAGCAATTCTGGTGACCCTCTACTCTTAAACTCTGGTAAAAATGAAAATTTCTAAATATACAGAATTTAGACTTAAAATTATAAGAACTTAAATAAAATATTTACTTGAGTTGATAAAGAGGATTCTGATGCCTGGTTTAAGCACTGGACCTAATAATGTTCTTATTTTATATTAGCAATTCTGTAGACTCTCTACTCTTAAAATTTAGCAGAAAATGAACATTTCAAAATATTTAGAATTTCTTCTTAAAATTATAGGAACTTAAATAAAATGTTTCCCTGAGTTGATAGAAGCTTATTCTAATGCCTGGTTTAAGCACAGGTCCTTATAATGTTATGGTGCTATGTGAAATACTCTGTAGGGCTTGTACATTTAAAATTTAGCTAAAAATAAAAATTTAAAAAATGTCAAAATTTCTATATTTATTCTGGGCATAAGTGTGTGTGCTTCTGTGTGTGTGTGTGTGTGTGTGTGTGTGTGTGTGTGTGTGTGTGCGTGCGTGCGTGCGTGCGTGCGTGTGTGTGTGTGTGTGTGTGTGTGTGTCTGTATATTACTCTGGGTATGACTCTAATTATGACTCTGGGTCTGACCCTGGGTATATCTTTATGTGACTCCAGGTTTACCTGTGCTTGACTCTGCGTTTGACTATGTGTGATTCTGGGCATGTCTGGACATGTCTGGGCATGTCTTGACATGTCTGGACATGTCTGGGCATGTCTAGACATGTCTGGACATGTCTGGGCATGTATTGGCATGTCTGGACATGTCTGGGCATCTCTAGACATGTCTGGTCATGTCTGGGAATGACTGGAAAACTGATATCTCTAGTTCTGGTCATAGTAGAGACAAACTGCCAGTGTCCACCGAAAGGGGAGAGTCCCAGCTATTTAAGTTTACCCTCAGAAATACTGTAAGTCAGGCAGTTCCTGAGATACCTAGGTGGGATAACAGGTTTGGACCAGGACCACTGCATTGAAGTCAGATATCTCCGATTCCCTAGAGCCAATTTTTAATAATCTAGTACTCTTAGAAAATGGGGACCCTCAGGTGTTTGCCTAAGACCCATATACCCCTGGTGCCCTTAGGCAAATGCCCATTGAGACCATACAAAAATAAGGCCTTGATTTGGGCACATCTTGGCATGACTTTAGTTATGACCAGGAACATGTCTGTACAAGACTCTGGGTACATCTGGGCATGACTCTAAATGTGACTTTGTTTGACTCTAGATGTGAGAATATAATCTTTAAATGTAGCTGAAAATGAAAATTTCTAAATATTAAGAATTTCTTCTTGAAATGATAGGAATTTTAATAAAATGTTCCCCTGAGTTGATAGAAGCTGGTTCTGATGCCTGGTTTAAGCACATGACCTAATAATGTTATAGAGTTATATTAAAAATTCTTAAGGTCCTGAACCCTTAAAATTTGGCTGTAAATTAAAATTTCAACATTTTCCAAATTTCGATTTAAAATTATAGGAACTTTAATAAAATGTTCCCCATAGTTGATAGAAGCTGATTCTGGTGCCTGGTTTAAGCACTGGACCTAATAATGTGACGATGTTACATTAGCAATTCTGGTGACCCTCTACTCTTAAACTCTGGTAAAAATGAAAATTTCTAAATATACAGAATTTAGACTTAAAATTATAAGAACTTAAATAAAATATTTACTTGAGTTGATAAAGAGGATTCTGATGCCTGGTTTAAGCACTGGACCTAATAATGTTCTTATTTTATATAAGCAATTCTGTAGACTCTCTACTCTTAAAATTTAGCAGAAAATGAACATTTCAAAATATTTAGAATTTCTTCTTAAAATTATAGGAACTTAAATAAAATGTTTCCCTGAGTTGATAGAAGCTTATTCTAATGCCTGGTTTAAGCACAGGTCCTTATAATGTTATGGTGCTATGTGAAATACTCTGTAGGGCTTGTACATTTAAAATTTAGCTAAAAATAAAAATGTAAAAAATGTCAAAATTTCTATATTTATTCTGGGCATAAGTGTGTGTGCTTCTGTGTGTGTGTCTGTATATTACTCTGGGTATGACTCTGGGTATGACTCTAATTATGACTCTGGGTCTGACCCTGGGTATATCTTTATGTGACTCCAGGTTTACCTGTGCTTGACTCTGCGTTTGACTATGTGTGATTCTGGGCATGTCTGGACATGTCTGGGCATGTCTTGACATGTCTGGACATGTCTGGGCATGTCTAGACATGTCTGGACATGTCTGGGCATGTATTGGCATGTCTGGACATGTCTGGGCATCTCTAGACATGTCTGGCCATGTCTGGGAATGACTGGAAAACTGATATCTCTAGTTCTGGTCATAGTAGAGACAAACTGCCAGTGTCCACCGAAAGGGGAGAGTCCCAGCTATTTAAGTTTACCCTCAGAAATACTGTAAGTCAGGCAGTTCCTGAGATACCTAGGTGGGATAACAGGTTTGGACCAGGACCACTGCATTGAAGTCAGATATCTCCGATTCCCTAGAGCCAATTTTTAATAATCTAGTACTCTTAGAAAAAGGGGACCCTCAGGTGTTTGCCTAAGACCCATATACCCCTGGTGCCCTTAGGCAAATGCCCATTGAGACCATACAAAAATAAGGCCTTGATTTGGGCACATCTTGGCATGACTTTAGTTATGACCAGGAACATGTCTGTACAAGACTCTGGGTACATCTGGGCATGACTCTAAATGTGACTTTGTTTGACTCTAGATGTGAGAATATAATCTTTAAATGTAGCTGAAAATGAAAATTTCTAAATATTAAGAATTTCTTCTTGAAATGATAGGAATTTTAATAAAATGTTCCCCTGAGTTGATAGAAGCTGGTTCTGATGCCTGGTTTAAGCACATGACCTAATAATGTTATAGAGTTATATTAAAAATTCTTAAGGTCCTGAACCCTTAAAATTTGGCTGTAAATTAAAATTTCAACATTTTCCAAATTTCGATTTAAAATTATAGGAACTTTAATAAAATGTTCCCCATAGTTGATAGAAGCTGATTCTGGTGCCTGGTTTAAGCACTGGACCTAATAATGTGACGATGTTACATTAGCAATTCTGGTGACCCTCTACTCTTAAACTCTGGTAAAAATGAAAATTTCTAAATATACAGAATTTAGACTTAAAATTATAAGAACTTAAATAAAATATTTACTTGAGTTGATAAAGAGGATTCTGATGCCTGGTTTAAGCACTGGACCTAATAATGTTCTTATTTTATATTAGCAATTCTGTAGACTCTCTACTCTTAAAATTTAGCAGAAAATGAACATTTCAAAATATTTAGAATTTCTTCTTAAAATTATAGGAACTTAAATAAAATGTTTCCCTGAGTTGATAGAAGCTTATTCTAATGCCTGGTTTAAGCACAGGTCCTTATAATGTTATGGTGCTATGTGAAATACTCTGTAGGGCTTGTACATTTAAAATTTAGCTAAAAATAAAAATTTAAAAAATGTCAAAATTTCTATATTTATTCTGGGCATAAGTGTGTGTGCTTCTGTGTGTGTGTCTGTATATTACTCTGGGTATGACTCTGGGTATGACTCTAATTATGACTCTGGGTCTGACCCTGGGTATATCTTTATGTGACTCCAGGTTTACCTGTGCTTGACTCTGCGTTTGACTATGTGTTATTCTGGGCATGTCTGGACATGTCTGGGCATGTCTTGACATGTCTGGACATGTCTGGGCATGTCTAGACATGTCTGGACATGTCTGGGCATGTATTGGCATGTCTGGACATGTCTGGGCATCTCTAGACATGTCTGGTCATGTCTGGGAATGACTGGAAAACTGATATCTCTAGTTCTGGTCATAGTAGAGACAAACTGCCAGTGTCCACCGAAAGGGGAGAGTCCCAGCTATTTAAGTTTACCCTCAGAAATACTGTAAGTCAGGCAGTTCCTGAGATACCTAGGTGGGATAACAGGTTTGGACCAGGACCACTGCATTGAAGTCAGATATCTCCGATTCCCTAGAGCCAATTTTTAATAATCTAGTACTCTTAGAAAAAGGGGACCCTCAGGTGTTTGCCTAAGACCCATATACCCCTGGTGCCCTTAGGCAAATGCCCATTGAGACCATACAAAAATAAGGCCTTGATTTGGGCACATCTTGGCATGACTTTAGTTATGACCAGGAACATGTCTGTACAAGACTCTGGGTACATCTGGGCATGACTCTAAATGTGACTTTGTTTGACTCTAGATGTGAGAATATAATCTTTAAATGTAGCTGAAAATGAAAATTTCTAAATATTAAGAATTTCTTCTTGAAATGATAGGAATTTTAATAAAATGTTCCCCTGAGTTGATAGAAGCTGGTTCTGATGCCTGGTTTAAGCACATGACCTAATAATGTTATAGAGTTATATTAAAAATTCTTAAGGTCCTGAACCCTTAAAATTTGGCTGTAAATTAAAATTTCAACATTTTCCAAATTTCGATTTAAAATTATAGGAACTTTAATAAAATGTTCCCCATAGTTGATAGAAGCTGATTCTGGTGCCTGGTTTAAGCACTGGACCTAATAATGTGACGATGTTACATTAGCAATTCTGGTGACCCTCTACTCTTAAACTCTGGTAAAAATGAAAATTTCTAAATATACAGAATTTAGACTTAAAATTATAAGAACTTAAATAAAATATTTACTTGAGTTGATAAAGAGGATTCTGATGCCTGGTTTAAGCACTGGACCTAATAATGTTCTTATTTTATATTAGCAATTCTGTAGACTCTCTACTCTTAAAATTTAGCAGAAAATGAACATTTCAAAATATTTAGAATTTCTTCTTAAAATTATAGGAACTTAAATAAAATGTTTCCCTGAGTTGATAGAAGCTTATTCTAATGCCTGGTTTAAGCACAGGTCCTTATAATGTTATGGTGCTATGTGAAATACTCTGTAGGGCTTGTACATTTAAAATTTAGCTAAAAATAAAAATTTAAAAAATGTCAAAATTTCTATATTTATTCTGGGCATAAGTGTGTGTGCTTCTGTGTGTGTGTGTGTGTGTGTGTGTGTGTGTGTGTGTGTGTGTGTGCGTGCGTGCGTGCGTGCGTGCGTGTGTGTGTGTGTGTGTGTGTGTGTGTGTCTGTATATTACTCTGGGTATGACTCTAATTATGACTCTGGGTCTGACCCTGGGTATATCTTTATGTGACTCCAGGTTTACCTGTGCTTGACTCTGCGTTTGACTATGTGTGATTCTGGGCATGTCTGGACATGTCTGGGCATGTCTTGACATGTCTGGACATGTCTGGGCATGTCTAGACATGTCTGGACATGTCTGGGCATGTATTGGCATGTCTGGACATGTCTGGGCATCTCTAGACATGTCTGGTCATGTCTGGGAATGACTGGAAAACTGATATCTCTAGTTCTGGTCATAGTAGAGACAAACTGCCAGTGTCCACCGAAAGGGGAGAGTCCCAGCTATTTAAGTTTACCCTCAGAAATACTGTAAGTCAGGCAGTTCCTGAGATACCTAGGTGGGATAACAGGTTTGGACCAGGACCACTGCATTGAAGTCAGATATCTCCGATTCCCTAGAGCCAATTTTTAATAATCTAGTACTCTTAGAAAATGGGGACCCTCAGGTGTTTGCCTAAGACCCATATACCCCTGGTGCCCTTAGGCAAATGCCCATTGAGACCATACAAAAATAAGGCCTTGATTTGGGCACATCTTGGCATGACTTTAGTTATGACCAGGAACATGTCTGTACAAGACTCTGGGTACATCTGGGCATGACTCTAAATGTGACTTTGTTTGACTCTAGATGTGAGAATATAATCTTTAAATGTAGCTGAAAATGAAAATTTCTAAATATTAAGAATTTCTTCTTGAAATGATAGGAATTTTAATAAAATGTTCCCCTGAGTTGATAGAAGCTGGTTCTGATGCCTGGTTTAAGCACATGACCTAATAATGTTATAGAGTTATATTAAAAATTCTTAAGGTCCTGAACCCTTAAAATTTGGCTGTAAATTAAAATTTCAACATTTTCCAAATTTCGATTTAAAATTATAGGAACTTTAATAAAATGTTCCCCATAGTTGATAGAAGCTGATTCTGGTGCCTGGTTTAAGCACTGGACCTAATAATGTGACGATGTTACATTAGCAATTCTGGTGACCCTCTACTCTTAAACTCTGGTAAAAATGAAAATTTCTAAATATACAGAATTTAGACTTAAAATTATAAGAACTTAAATAAAATATTTACTTGAGTTGATAAAGAGGATTCTGATGCCTGGTTTAAGCACTGGACCTAATAATGTTCTTATTTTATATAAGCAATTCTGTAGACTCTCTACTCTTAAAATTTAGCAGAAAATGAACATTTCAAAATATTTAGAATTTCTTCTTAAAATTATAGAAACTTAAATAAAATGTTTCCCTGAGTTGATAGAAGCTTATTCTAATGCCTGGTTTAAGCACAGGTCCTTATAATGTTATGGTGCTATGTGAAATACTCTGTAGGGCTTGTACATTTAAAATTTAGCTAAAAATAAAAATGTAAAAAATGTCAAAATTTCTATATTTATTCTGGGCATAAGTGTGTGTGCTTCTGTGTGTGTGTCTGTATATTACTCTGGGTATGACTCTGGGTATGACTCTAATTATGACTCTGGGTCTGACCCTGGGTATATCTTTATGTGACTCCAGGTTTACCTGTGCTTGACTCTGCGTTTGACTATGTGTGATTCTGGGCATGTCTGGACATGTCTGGGCATGTCTTGACATGTCTGGACATGTCTGGGCATGTCTAGACATGTCTGGACATGTCTGGGCATGTATTGGCATGTCTGGACATGTCTGGGCATCTCTAGACATGTCTGGTCATGTCTGGGAATGACTGGAAAACTGATATCTCTAGTTCTGGTCATAGTAGAGACAAACTGCCAGTGTCCACCGAAAGGGGAGAGTCCCAGCTATTTAAGTTTACCCTCAGAAATACTGTAAGTCAGGCAGTTCCTGAGATACCTAGGTGGGATAACAGGTTTGGACCAGGACCACTGCATTGAAGTCAGATATCTCCGATTCCCTAGAGCCAATTTTTAATAATCTAGTACTCTTAGAAAAAGGGGACCCTCAGGTGTTTGCCTAAGACCCATATACCCCTGGTGCCCTTAGGCAAATGCCCATTGAGACCATACAAAAATAAGGCCTTGATTTGGGCACATCTTGGCATGACTTTAGTTATGACCAGGAACATGTCTGTACAAGACTCTGGGTACATCTGGGCATGACTCTAAATGTGACTTTGTTTGACTCTAGATGTGAGAATATAATCTTTAAATGTAGCTGAAAATGAAAATTTCTAAATATTAAGAATTTCTTCTTGAAATGATAGGAATTTTAATAAAATGTTCCCCTGAGTTGATAGAAGCTGGTTCTGATGCCTGGTTTAAGCACATGACCTAATAATGTTATAGAGTTATATTAAAAATTCTTAAGGTCCTGAACCCTTAAAATTTGGCTGTAAATTAAAATTTCAACATTTTCCAAATTTTAATTTAAAATTATAGGAACTTTAATAAAATGTTCCCCATAGTTGATAGAAGCTGATTCTGGTGCCTGGTTTAAGCACTGGACCTAATAATGTGACGATGTTACATTAGCAATTCTGGTGACCCTCTACTCTTAAACTCTGGTAAAAATGAAAATTTCTAAATATACAGAATTTAGACTTAAAATTATAAGAACTTAAATAAAATATTTACTTGAGTTGATAAAGAGGATTCTGATGCCTGGTTTAAGCACTGGACCTAATAATGTTCTTATTTTATATTAGCAATTCTGTAGACTCTCTACTCTTAAAATTTAGCAGAAAATGAACATTTCAAAATATTTAGAATTTCTTCTTAAAATTATAGGAACTTAAATAAAATGTTTCCCTGAGTTGATAGAAGCTTATTCTAATGCCTGGTTTAAGCACAGGTCCTTATAATGTTATGGTGCTATGTGAAATACTCTGTAGGGCTTGTACATTTAAAATTTAGCTAAAAATAAAAATTTAAAAAATGTCAAAATTTCTATATTTATTCTGGGCATAAGTGTGTGTGCTTCTGTGTGTGTGTGTGTGTGTGTGTGTGTGTGTGCGTGCGTGCGTGTGTGTGTGTGTGTGTGTGTGTGTGTGTGTGTGTGTGTGTGTCTGTATATTACTCTGGGTATGACTCTAATTATGACTCTGGGTCTGACCCTGGGTATATCTTTATGTGACTCCAGGTTTACCTGTGCTTGACTCTGCGTTTGACTATGTGTGATTCTGGGCATGTCTGGACATGTCTGGGCATGTCTTGACATGTCTGGACATGTCTGGGCATGTCTAGACATGTCTGGACATGTCTGGGCATGTATTGGCATGTCTGGACATGTCTGGGCATCTCTAGACATGTCTGGTCATGTCTGGGAATGACTGGAAAACTGATATCTCTAGTTCTGGTCATAGTAGAGACAAACTGCCAGTGTCCACCAAAAGGGGAGAGTCCCAGCTATTTAAGTTTACCCTCAGAAATACTGTAAGTCAGGCAGTTCCTGAGATACCTAGGTGGGATAACAGGTTTGGACCAGGACCACTGCATTGAAGTCAGATATCTCCGATTCCCTAGAGCCAATTTTTAATAATCTAGTACTCTTAGAAAAAGGGGACCCTCAGGTGTTTGCCTAAGACCCATATACCCCTGGTGCCCTTAGGCAAATGCCCATTGAGACCATACAAAAATAAGGCCTTGATTTGGGCACATCTTGGCATGACTTTAGTTATGACCAGGAACATGTCTGTACAAGACTCTGGGTACATCTGGGCATGACTCTAAATGTGACTTTGTTTGACTCTAGATGTGAGAATATAATCTTTAAATGTAGCTGAAAATGAAAATTTCTAAATATTAAGAATTTCTTCTTGAAATGATAGGAATTTTAATAAAATGTTCCCCTGAGTTGATAGAAGCTGGTTCTGATGCCTGGTTTAAGCACATGACCTAATAATGTTATAGAGTTATATTAAAAATTCTTAAGGTCCTGAACCCTTAAAATTTGTATATTAAAATTTCAACATTTTCCAAATTTTAATTTAAAATTATAGGAACTTTAATAAAATGTTCCCCATAGTTGATAGAAGCTGATTCTGATGCCTGGTTTAAGCACTGGACCTAATAATGTGACGATGTTACATTAGCAATTCTGGTGACCCTCTACTCTTAAACTCTGGTAAAAATGAAAATTTCTAAATATACAGAATTTAGACTTAAAATTATAAGAACTTAAATAAAATGTTTACTTGAGTTGATAAAGAGGATTCTGATGCCTGGTTTAAGCACTGGACCTAATAATGTTCTTATTTTATATTAGCAATTCGGTAGACTCTCTACTCTTAAAATTTAGCAGAAAATGAACATTTCAAAATATTTAGAATTTCTTCTTAAAATTATAGGAACTTAAATAAAATGTTTCCCTGAGTTGATAGAAGCTTATTCTAATGCCTGGTTTAAGCACAGGTCCTTATAATGTTATGGTGCTATGTGAAATACTCTGTAGGGCTTGTACATTTAAAATTTAGCTAAAAATGTAAATTTTAAAAATGTCAAAATTTCTATATTTATTCTGGGCATAAGTGTGTGTGCTTCTGTGTGTGTGTCTGTATATTACTCTGGGTATGACTCTAATTATGACTCTGGGTCTGACCCTGGGTATATCTTTATGTGACTCCAGGTTTACCTGTGCTTGACTCTGCGTTTGACTATGTGTGATTCTGGGCATGTCTGGACATGTCTGGGCATGTCTTGGCATGTCTGGACATGTCTGGGCATGTCTAGACATGTCAGGACATGTCTGGACATGTCTGGGCATCTCTAGACATGTCTGGTCATGTCTGGGAATGACTGGAAAACTGATATCTCTAGTTCTGGTCATAGTAGAGACAAACTGCCAGTGTCCACCGAAAGGGGAGAGTCCCAGCTATTTAAGTTTACCCTCAGAAATACTGTAAGTCAGGCAGTTCCTGAGATACCTAGGTGGGATAACAGGTTTGGACCAGGACCACTGCATTGAAGTCAGATATCTCCGATTCCCTAGAGCCAATTTTTAATAATCTAGTACTCTTAGAAAATGGGGACCCTCAGGTGTTTGCCTAAGACCCATATACCCCTGGTGCCCTTAGGCAAATGCCCATTGAGACCATACAAAAATAAGGCCTTGATTTGGGCACATCTTGGCATGACTTTAGTTATGACCAGGAACATGTCTGTACAAGACTCTGGGTACATCTGGGCATGACTCTAAATGTGACTTTGTTTGACTCTAGATGTGAGAATATAATCTTTAAATGTAGCTGAAAATGAAAATTTCTAAATATTAAGAATTTCTTCTTGAAATGATAGGAATTTTAATAAAATGTTCCCCTGAGTTGATAGAAGCTGGTTCTGATGCCTGGTTTAAGCACATGACCTAATAATGTTATAGAGTTATATTAAAAATTCTTAAGGTCCTGAACCCTTAAAATTTGGCTGTAAATTAAAATTTCAACATTTTCCAAATTTCGATTTAAAATTATAGGAACTTTAATAAAATGTTCCCCATAGTTGATAGAAGCTGATTCTGGTGCCTGGTTTAAGCACTGGACCTAATAATGTGACGATGTTACATTAGCAATTCTGGTGACCCTCTACTCTTAAACTCTGGTAAAAATGAAAATTTCTAAATATACAGAATTTAGACTTAAAATTATAAGAACTTAAATAAAATATTTACTTGAGTTGATAAAGAGGATTCTGATGCCTGGTTTAAGCACTGGACCTAATAATGTTCTTATTTTATATAAGCAATTCTGTAGACTCTCTACTCTTAAAATTTAGCAGAAAATGAACATTTCAAAATATTTAGAATTTCTTCTTAAAATTATAGAAACTTAAATAAAATGTTTCCCTGAGTTGATAGAAGCTTATTCTAATGCCTGGTTTAAGCACAGGTCCTTATAATGTTATGGTGCTATGTGAAATACTCTGTAGGGCTTGTACATTTAAAATTTAGCTAAAAATAAAAATGTAAAAAATGTCAAAATTTCTATATTTATTCTGGGCATAAGTGTGTGTGCTTCTGTGTGTGTGTCTGTATATTACTCTGGGTATGACTCTGGGTATGACTCTAATTATGACTCTGGGTCTGACCCTGGGTATATCTTTATGTGACTCCAGGTTTACCTGTGCTTGACTCTGCGTTTGACTATGTGTGATTCTGGGCATGTCTGGACATGTCTGGGCATGTCTTGACATGTCTGGACATGTCTGGGCATGTCTAGACATGTCTGGACATGTCTGGGCATGTATTGGCATGTCTGGACATGTCTGGGCATCTCTAGACATGTCTGGTCATGTCTGGGAATGACTGGAAAACTGATATCTCTAGTTCTGGTCATAGTAGAGACAAACTGCCAGTGTCCACCGAAAGGGGAGAGTCCCAGCTATTTAAGTTTACCCTCAGAAATACTGTAAGTCAGGCAGTTCCTGAGATACCTAGGTGGGATAACAGGTTTGGACCAGGACCACTGCATTGAAGTCAGATATCTCCGATTCCCTAGAGCCAATTTTTAATAATCTAGTACTCTTAGAAAAAGGGGACCCTCAGGTGTTTGCCTAAGACCCATATACCCCTGGTGCCCTTAGGCAAATGCCCATTGAGACCATACAAAAATAAGGCCTTGATTTGGGCACATCTTGGCATGACTTTAGTTATGACCAGGAACATGTCTGTACAAGACTCTGGGTACATCTGGGCATGACTCTAAATGTGACTTTGTTTGACTCTAGATGTGAGAATATAATCTTTAAATGTAGCTGAAAATGAAAATTTCTAAATATTAAGAATTTCTTCTTGAAATGATAGGAATTTTAATAAAATGTTCCCCTGAGTTGATAGAAGCTGGTTCTGATGCCTGGTTTAAGCACATGACCTAATAATGTTATAGAGTTATATTAAAAATTCTTAAGGTCCTGAACCCTTAAAATTTGGCTGTAAATTAAAATTTCAACATTTTCCAAATTTTAATTTAAAATTATAGGAACTTTAATAAAATGTTCCCCATAGTTGATAGAAGCTGATTCTGGTGCCTGGTTTAAGCACTGGACCTAATAATGTGACGATGTTACATTAGCAATTCTGGTGACCCTCTACTCTTAAACTCTGGTAAAAATGAAAATTTCTAAATATACAGAATTTAGACTTAAAATTATAAGAACTTAAATAAAATATTTACTTGAGTTGATAAAGAGGATTCTGATGCCTGGTTTAAGCACTGGACCTAATAATGTTCTTATTTTATATTAGCAATTCTGTAGACTCTCTACTCTTAAAATTTAGCAGAAAATGAACATTTCAAAATATTTAGAATTTCTTCTTAAAATTATAGGAACTTAAATAAAATGTTTCCCTGAGTTGATAGAAGCTTATTCTAATGCCTGGTTTAAGCACAGGTCCTTATAATGTTATGGTGCTATGTGAAATACTCTGTAGGGCTTGTACATTTAAAATTTAGCTAAAAATAAAAATTTAAAAAATGTCAAAATTTCTATATTTATTCTGGGCATAAGTGTGTGTGCTTCTGTGTGTGTGTGTGTGTGTGTGTGTGTGTGTGTGTGTGTGTGTGTGTGCGTGCGTGCGTGTGTGTGTGTGTGTGTGTGTGTGTGTGTGTGTGTGTGTGTGTGTGTGTCTGTATATTACTCTGGGTATGACTCTAATTATGACTCTGGGTCTGACCCTGGGTATATCTTTATGTGACTCCAGGTTTACCTGTGCTTGACTCTGCGTTTGACTATGTGTGATTCTGGGCATGTCTGGACATGTCTGGGCATGTCTTGACATGTCTGGACATGTCTGGGCATGTCTAGACATGTCTGGACATGTCTGGGCATGTATTGGCATGTCTGGACATGTCTGGGCATCTCTAGACATGTCTGGTCATGTCTGGGAATGACTGGAAAACTGATATCTCTAGTTCTGGTCATAGTAGAGACAAACTGCCAGTGTCCACCAAAAGGGGAGAGTCCCAGCTATTTAAGTTTACCCTCAGAAATACTGTAAGTCAGGCAGTTCCTGAGATACCTAGGTGGGATAACAGGTTTGGACCAGGACCACTGCATTGAAGTCAGATATCTCCGATTCCCTAGAGCCAATTTTTAATAATCTAGTACTCTTAGAAAAAGGGGACCCTCAGGTGTTTGCCTAAGACCCATATACCCCTGGTGCCCTTAGGCAAATGCCCATTGAGACCATACAAAAATAAGGCCTTGATTTGGGCACATCTTGGCATGACTTTAGTTATGACCAGGAACATGTCTGTACAAGACTCTGGGTACATCTGGGCATGACTCTAAATGTGACTTTGTTTGACTCTAGATGTGAGAATATAATCTTTAAATGTAGCTGAAAATGAAAATTTCTAAATATTAAGAATTTCTTCTTGAAATGATAGGAATTTTAATAAAATGTTCCCCTGAGTTGATAGAAGCTGGTTCTGATGCCTGGTTTAAGCACATGACCTAATAATGTTATAGAGTTATATTAAAAATTCTTAAGGTCCTGAACCCTTAAAATTTGTATATTAAAATTTCAACATTTTCCAAATTTTAATTTAAAATTATAGGAACTTTAATAAAATGTTCCCCATAGTTGATAGAAGCTGATTCTGATGCCTGGTTTAAGCACTGGACCTAATAATGTGACGATGTTACATTAGCAATTCTGGTGACCCTCTACTCTTAAACTCTGGTAAAAATGAAAATTTCTAAATATACAGAATTTAGACTTAAAATTATAAGAACTTAAATAAAATGTTTACTTGAGTTGATAAAGAGGATTCTGATGCCTGGTTTAAGCACTGGACCTAATAATGTTCTTATTTTATATTAGCAATTCGGTAGACTCTCTACTCTTAAAATTTAGCAGAAAATGAACATTTCAAAATATTTAGAATTTCTTCTTAAAATTATAGGAACTTAAATAAAATGTTTCCCTGAGTTGATAGAAGCTTATTCTAATGCCTGGTTTAAGCACAGGTCCTTATAATGTTATGGTGCTATGTGAAATACTCTGTAGGGCTTGTACATTTAAAATTTAGCTAAAAATGTAAATTTTAAAAATGTCAAAATTTCTATATTTATTCTGGGCATAAGTGTGTGTGCTTCTGTGTGTGTGTCTGTATATTACTCTGGGTATGACTCTAATTATGACTCTGGGTCTGACCCTGGGTATATCTTTATGTGACTCCAGGTTTACCTGTGCTTGACTCTGCGTTTGACTATGTGTGATTCTGGGCATGTCTGGACATGTCTGGGCATGTCTTGGCATGTCTGGACATGTCTGGGCATGTCTAGACATGTCAGGACATGTCTGGACATGTCTGGGCATCTCTAGACATGTCTGGTCATGTCTGGGAATGACTGGAAAACTGATATCTCTAGTTCTGGTCATAGTAGAGACAAACTGCCAGTGTTCACCGAAAGGGGAGAGTCCCAGCTATTTAAGTTTACCCTCAGAAATACTGTAAGTCAGGCAGTTCCTGAGATACCTAGGTGGGATAACAGGTTTGGACCAGGACCACTGCATTGAAGTCAGATATCTCCGATTCCCTAGAGCCAATTTTTAATAATCTAGTACTCTTAGAAAAAGGGGACCCTCAGGTGTTTGCCTAAGACCCATATACCCCTGGTGCCCTTAGGCAAATGCCCATTGAGACCATACAAAAATAAGGCCCTGATTTGGGCACATCTTGGCATGACTTTAGTTATGACCAGGAACATGTCTGTACAAGACTCTGGGTACATCTGGGCATGACTCTAAATGTGAATTTGTTTGACTCTAGATGTGAGAATATAATCTTTAAATGTAGCTGAAAATTAAAATTTCTAAATATTAAGAATTTCTTCTTGAAATGATAGGAATTTTAATAAAATGTTCCCCTGAGTTGATAGAAGCTGGTTCTGATGCCTGGTTTAAGCACATGACCTAATAATGTTATAGAGTTATATTAAAAATTCTTAAGGTCCTGAACCCTTAAAATTTGGCTGTAAATTAAAATTTCAACATTTTTCAAATTTCAATTTAAAATTATAGGAACTTTAATAAAATGTTCCCCATAGTTGATAGAAGCTGATTCTGATGCCTGGTTTAAGCACTGGACCTAATAATGTGACGATGTTACATTAGCAATTCTGGTGACCCCCTACTCTTAAACTCTGGTAAAAATGAAAATTTCTAAATATACAGAATTTAGACTTAAAATTATAAGAACTTAAATAAAATGTTTACTTGAGTTGATAAAGAGGATTCTGATGCCTGGTTTAAGCACTGGACCTAATAATGTTCTTATTTTATATTAGCAATTCTGTAGACTCTCTACTCTTAAAATTTAGCAGAAAATGAACATTTCAAAATATTTAGAATTTCTTCTTAAAATTATAGGAACTTAAATAAAATGTTTCCCTGAGTTGATAGAAGCTTATTCTAATGCCTGGTTTAAGCACATGTCCTTTTAATGTTATGGTGCTATGTGAAATACTCTGTAGGGCTTGTACATTTAAAATTTAGCTAAAAATGAAAATTTTAAAAATGTCAAAATTTCTATATTTATTCTGGGCATAAGTGTGTGTGCTTCTGTGTGTGTGTCTGTATATTACTCTGGGTATGACTCTGGGTATGACTCTAATTATGACTCTGGGTCTGACCCTGGGTATATCTTTATGTGACTCCAGGTTTACCTGTGCTTGACTCTGCGTTTGACTATGTGTGATTCTGGGCATGTCTGGACATGTCTGGGCATCTCTAGACATGTCTGGGCATGTCTTGGCATGTCTGGGCATCTCTAGACATGTCTGGTCATGTCTGGGAATGACTGGAAAACTGATATCTCTAGTTCTGCTCATAGTAGAGACAAACTGCCAGTGTCCACCGAAAGGGGAGAGTCCCAGCTATTTAAGTTTACCCTCAGAAATACTGTAAGTCAGGCAGTTCCTGAGATACCTAGGTGGGATAACAGGTTTGGACCAGGACCACTGCATTGAAGTCAGATATCTCCGATTCCCTAGAGCCAATTTTTAATAATCTAGTACTCTTAGAAAAAGGGGACCCTCAGGTGTTTGCCTAAGACCCATATACCCCTGGTGCCCTTAGGCAAATGCCCATTGAGACCATACAAAAATAAGGCCCTGATTTGGGCACATCTTGGCATGACTTTAGTTATGACCAGGAACATGTCTGTACAAGACTCTGGGTACATCTGGGCATGACTCTAAATGTGACTTTGTTTGACTCTAGATGTGAGAATATAATCTTTAAATGTAGCTGAAAATGAAAATTTCTAAATATTAAGAATTTCTTCTTGAAATGATAGGAATTTTAATAAAATGTTCCCCTGAGTTGATAGAAGCTGGTTCTGATGCCTGGTTTAAGCACATGACCTAATAATGTTATAGAGTTATATTAAAAATTCTTAAGGTCCTGAACCCTTAAAATTTGTATATTAAAATTTCAACATTTTCCAAATTTTAATTTAAAATTATAGGAACTTTAATAAAATGTTCCCCATAGTTGATAGAAGCTGATTCTGATGCCTGGTTTAAGCACTGGACCTAATAATGTGACGATGTTACATTAGCAATTCTGGTGACCCTCTACTCTTAAACTCTGGTAAAAATGAAAATTTCTAAATATACAGAATTTAGACTTAAAATTATAAGAACTTAAATAAAATGTTTACTTGAGTTGATAAAGAGGATTCTGATGCCTGGTTTAAGCACTGGACCTAATAATGTTCTTATTTTATATTAGCAATTCGGTAGACTCTCTACTCTTAAAATTTAGCAGAAAATGAACATTTCAAAATATTTAGAATTTCTTCTTAAAATTATAGGAACTTAAATAAAATGTTTCCCTGAGTTGATAGAAGCTTATTCTAATGCCTGGTTTAAGCACAGGTCCTTATAATGTTATGGTACTATGTGAAATACTCTGTAGGGCTTGTACATTTAAAATTTAGCTAAAAATGAAAATTTTAAAAATGTCAAAATTTCTATATTTATTCTGGGCATAAGTGTGTGTGCTTCTGTGTGTGTGTCTGTATATTACTCTGGGTATGACTCTAATTATGACTCTGGGTCTGACCCTGGGTATATCTTTATGTGACTCCAGGTTTACCTGTGCTTGACTCTGCGTTTGACTATGTGTGATTCTGGGCATGTCTGGACATGTCTGGGCATGTCTTGGCATGTCTGGACATGTCTGGGCATGTCTAGACATGTCAGGACATGTCAGGACATGTCTGGACATGTCTGGGCATCTCTAGACATGTCTGGTCATGTCTGGGAATGACTGGAAAACTGATATCTCTAGTTCTGGTCATAGTAGAGACAAACTGCCAGTGTTCACCGAAAGGGGAGAGTCCCAGCTATTTAAGTTTACCCTCAGAAATACTGTAAGTCAGGCAGTTCCTGAGATACCTAGGTGGGATAAAAGGTTTGGACCAGGACCACTGCATTGAAGTCAGATATCTCCGATTCCCTAGAGCCAATTTTTAATAATCTAGTACTCTTAGAAAAAGGGGACCCTCAGGTGTTTGCCTAAGACCCATATACCCCTGGTGCCCTTAGGCAAATGCCCATTGAGACCATACAAAAATAAGGCCCTGATTTGGGCACATCTTGGCATGACTTTAGTTATGACCAGGAACATGTCTGTACAAGACTCTGGGTACATCTGGGCATGACTCTAAATGTGACTTTGTTTGACTCTAGATGTGAGAATATAATCTTTAAATGTAGCTGAAAATGAAAATTTCTAAATATTAAGAATTTCTTCTTGAAATGATAGGAATTTTAATAAAATGTTCCCCTGAGTTGATAGAAGCTGGTTCTGATGCCTGGTTTAAGCACATGACCTAATAATGTTATAGAGTTATATTAAAAATTCTTAAGGTCCTGAACCCTTAAAATTTGGCTGTAAATTAAAATTTCAACATTTTCCAAATTTCGATTTAAAATTATAGGAACTTTAATAAAATGTTCCCCATAGTTGATAAAAGCTGATTCTGGTGCCTGGTTTAAGCACTGGACCTAATAATGTGACGATGTTACATTAGCAATTCTGGTGACCCTCTACTCTTAAACTCTGGTAAAAATGAAAATTTCTAAATATACAGAATTTAGACTTAAAATTATAAGAACTTAAATAAAATATTTACTTGAGTTGATAAAGAGGATTCTGATGCCTGGTTTAAGCACTGGACCTAATAATGTTCTTATTTTATATAAGCAATTCTGTAGACTCTCTACTCTTAAAATTTAGCAGAAAATGAACATTTCAAAATATTTAGAATTTCTTCTTAAAATTATAGGAACTTAAATAAAATGTTTCCCTGAGTTGATAGAAGCTTATTCTAATGCCTGGTTTAAGCACAGGTCCTTATAATGTTATGGTGCTATGTGAAATACTCTGTAGGGCTTGTACATTTAAAATTTAGCTAAAAATAAAAATTTAAAAAATGTCAAAGTTTCTATATTTATTCTGGGCATAAGTGTGTGTGCTTCTGTGTGTGTGTCTGTATATTACTCTGGGTATGACTCTGGGTATGACTCTAATTATGACTCTGGGTCTGACCCTGGGTATATCTTTATGTGACTCCAGGTTTACCTGTGCTTGACTCTGCGTTTGACTATGTGTGATTCTGGGCATGTCTGGACATGTCTGGGCATGTCTTGACATGTCTGGACATGTCTGGGCATGTCTAGACATGTCTGGACATGTCTGGGCATGTATTGGCATGTCTGGACATGTCTGGGCATCTCTAGACATGTCTGGTCATGTCTGGGAATGACTGGAAAACTGATATCTCTAGTTCTGGTCATAGTAGAGACAAACTGCCAGTGTCCACCGAAAGGGGAGAGTCCCAGCTATTTAAGTTTACCCTCAGAAATACTGTAAGTCAGGCAGTTCCTGAAATACCTAGGTGGGATAACAGGTTTGGACCAGGACCACTGCATTGAAGTCAGATATCTCCGATTCCCTAGAGCCAATTTTTAATAATCTAGTACTCTTAGAAAAAGGGGACCCTCAGGTGTTTGCCTAAGACCCATATACCCCTGGTGCCCTTAGGCAAATGCCCATTGAGACCATACAAAAATAAGGCCTTGATTTGGGCACATCTTGGCATGACTTTAGTTATGACCAGGAACATGTCTGTACAAGACTCTGGGTACATCTGGGCATGACTCTAAATGTGACTTTGTTTGACTCTAGATGTGAGAATATAATCTTTAAATGTAGCTGAAAATGAAAATTTCTAAATATTAAGAATTTCTTCTTGAAATGATAGGAATTTTAATAAAATGTTCCCCTGAGTTGATAGAAGCTGGTTCTGATGCCTGGTTTAAGCACATGACCTAATAATGTTATAGAGTTATATTAAAAATTCTTAAGGTCCTGAACCCTTAAAATGTGGCTGTAAATTAAAATTTCAACATTTTCCAAATTTTAATTTAAAATTATAGGAACTTTAATAAAATGTTCCCCATAGTTGATAGAAGCTGATTCTGATGCCTGGTTTAAGCACTGGACCTAATAATGTGACGATGTTACATTAGCAATTCTGGTGACCCTCTACTCTTAAACTCTGGTAAAAATGAAAATTTCTAAATATACAGAATTTAGACTTAAAATTATAAGAACTTAAATAAAATGTTTACTTGAGTTGATACAGAGGATTCTGATGCCTGGTTTAAGCACTGGACCTAATAATGTTCTTATTTTATATTAGCAATTCTGTAGACTCTCTACTCTTAAAATTTAGCAGAAAATGAACATTTCAAAATATTTAGAATTTCTTCTTAAAATTATAGGAACTTAAATAAAATGTTTCCCTGAGTTGATAGAAGCTTATTCTAATGCCTGGTTTAAGCACATGTCCTTTTAATGTTATGGTGCTATGTGAAATACTCTGTAGGGCTTGTACATTTAAAATTTAGCTAAAAATGAAAATTTTAAAAATGTCAAAATTTCTATATTTATTCTGGGCATAAGTGTGTGTGCTTCTGTGTGTGTGTCTGTATATTACTCTGGGTATGACTCTGGGTATGACTCTAATTATGACTCTGGGTCTGACCCTGGGTATATCTTTATGTGACTCCAGGTTTACCTGTGCTTGACTCTGCGTTTGACTATGTGTGATTCTGGGCATGTCTGGACATGTCTGGGCATCTCTAGACATGTCTGGGCATGTCTTGGCATGTCTGGGCATCTCTAGACATGTCTGGTCATGTCTGGGAATGACTGGAAAACTGATATCTCTAGTTCTGCTCATAGTAGAGACAAACTGCCAGTGTCCACCGAAAGGGGAGAGTCCCAGCTATTTAAGTTTACCCTCAGAAATACTGTAAGTCAGGCAGTTCCTGAGATACCTAGGTGGGATAACAGGTTTGGACCAGGACCACTGCATTGAAGTCAGATATCTCCGATTCCCTAGAGCCAATTTTTAATAATCTAGTACTCTTAGAAAAAGGGGACCCTCAGGTGTTTGCCTAAGACCCATATACCCCTGGTGCCCTTAGGCAAATGCCCATTGAGACCATACAAAAATAAGGCCCTGATTTGGGCACATCTTGGCATGACTTTAGTTATGACCAGGAACATGTCTGTACAAGACTCTGGGTACATCTGGGCATGACTCTAAATGTGACTTTGTTTGACTCTAGATGTGAGAATATAATCTTTAAATGTAGCTGAAAATGAAAATTTCTAAATATTAAGAATTTCTTCTTGAAATGATAGGAATTTTAATAAAATGTTCCCCTGAGTTGATAGAAGCTGGTTCTGATGCCTGGTTTAAGCACATGACCTAATAATGTTATAGAGTTATATTAAAAATTCTTAAGGTCCTGAACCCTTAAAATTTGTATATTAAAATTTCAACATTTTCCAAATTTTAATTTAAAATTATAGGAACTTTAATAAAATGTTCCCCATAGTTGATAGAAGCTGATTCTGATGCCTGGTTTAAGCACTGGACCTAATAATGTGACGATGTTACATTAGCAATTCTGGTGACCCTCTACTCTTAAACTCTGGTAAAAATGAAAATTTCTAAATATACAGAATTTAGACTTAAAATTATAAGAACTTAAATAAAATGTTTACTTGAGTTGATAAAGAGGATTCTGATGCCTGGTTTAAGCACTGGACCTAATAATGTTCTTATTTTATATTAGCAATTCGGTAGACTCTCTACTCTTAAAATTTAGCAGAAAATGAACATTTCAAAATATTTAGAATTTCTTCTTAAAATTATAGGAACTTAAATAAAATGTTTCCCTGAGTTGATAGAAGCTTATTCTAATGCCTGGTTTAAGCACAGGTCCTTATAATGTTATGGTACTATGTGAAATACTCTGTAGGGCTTGTACATTTAAAATTTAGCTAAAAATGAAAATTTTAAAAATGTCAAAATTTCTATATTTATTCTGGGCATAAGTGTGTGTGCTTCTGTGTGTGTGTCTGTATATTACTCTGGGTATGACTCTAATTATGACTCTGGGTCTGACCCTGGGTATATCTTTATGTGACTCCAGGTTTACCTGTGCTTGACTCTGCGTTTGACTATGTGTGATTCTGGGCATGTCTGGACATGTCTGGGCATGTCTTGGCATGTCTGGACATGTCTGGGCATGTCTAGACATGTCAGGACATGTCTGGACATGTCTGGGCATCTCTAGACATGTCTGGTCATGTCTGGGAATGACTGGAAAACTGATATCTCTAGTTCTGGTCATAGTAGAGACAAACTGCCAGTGTTCACCGAAAGGGGAGAGTCCCAGCTATTTAAGTTTACCCTCAGAAATACTGTAAGTCAGGCAGTTCCTGAGATACCTAGGTGGGATAAAAGGTTTGGACCAGGACCACTGCATTGAAGTCAGATATCTCCGATTCCCTAGAGCCAATTTTTAATAATCTAGTACTCTTAGAAAAAGGGGACCCTCAGGTGTTTGCCTAAGACCCATATACCCCTGGTGCCCTTAGGCAAATGCCCATTGAGACCATACAAAAATAAGGCCCTGATTTGGGCACATCTTGGCATGACTTTAGTTATGACCAGGAACATGTCTGTACAAGACTCTGGGTACATCTGGGCATGACTCTAAATGTGACTTTGTTTGACTCTAGATGTGAGAATATAATCTTTAAATGTAGCTGAAAATGAAAATTTCTAAATATTAAGAATTTCTTCTTGAAATGATAGGAATTTTAATAAAATGTTCCCCTGAGTTGATAGAAGCTGGTTCTGATGCCTGGTTTAAGCACATGACCTAATAATGTTATAGAGTTATATTAAAAATTCTTAAGGTCCTGAACCCTTAAAATTTGGCTGTAAATTAAAATTTCAACATTTTCCAAATTTCGATTTAAAATTATAGGAACTTTAATAAAATGTTCCCCATAGTTGATAAAAGCTGATTCTGGTGCCTGGTTTAAGCACTGGACCTAATAATGTGACGATGTTACATTAGCAATTCTGGTGACCCTCTACTCTTAAACTCTGGTAAAAATGAAAATTTCTAAATATACAGAATTTAGACTTAAAATTATAAGAACTTAAATAAAATATTTACTTGAGTTGATAAAGAGGATTCTGATGCCTGGTTTAAGCACTGGACCTAATAATGTTCTTATTTTATATAAGCAATTCTGTAGACTCTCTACTCTTAAAATTTAGCAGAAAATGAACATTTCAAAATATTTAGAATTTCTTCTTAAAATTATAGGAACTTAAATAAAATGTTTCCCTGAGTTGATAGAAGCTTATTCTAATGCCTGGTTTAAGCACAGGTCCTTATAATGTTATGGTGCTATGTGAAATACTCTGTAGGGCTTGTACATTTAAAATTTAGCTAAAAATAAAAATTTAAAAAATGTCAAAGTTTCTATATTTATTCTGGGCATAAGTGTGTGTGCTTCTGTGTGTGTGTCTGTATATTACTCTGGGTATGACTCTGGGTATGACTCTAATTATGACTCTGGGTCTGACCCTGGGTATATCTTTATGTGACTCCAGGTTTACCTGTGCTTGACTCTGCGTTTGACTATGTGTGATTCTGGGCATGTCTGGACATGTCTGGGCATGTCTTGACATGTCTGGACATGTCTGGGCATGTCTAGACATGTCTGGACATGTCTGGGCATGTATTGGCATGTCTGGACATGTCTGGGCATCTCTAGACATGTCTGGTCATGTCTGGGAATGACTGGAAAACTGATATCTCTAGTTCTGGTCATAGTAGAGACAAACTGCCAGTGTCCACCGAAAGGGGAGAGTCCCAGCTATTTAAGTTTACCCTCAGAAATACTGTAAGTCAGGCAGTTCCTGAAATACCTAGGTGGGATAACAGGTTTGGACCAGGACCACTGCATTGAAGTCAGATATCTCCGATTCCCTAGAGCCAATTTTTAATAATCTAGTACTCTTAGAAAAAGGGGACCCTCAGGTGTTTGCCTAAGACCCATATACCCCTGGTGCCCTTAGGCAAATGCCCATTGAGACCATACAAAAATAAGGCCTTGATTTGGGCACATCTTGGCATGACTTTAGTTATGACCAGGAACATGTCTGTACAAGACTCTGGGTACATCTGGGCATGACTCTAAATGTGACTTTGTTTGACTCTAGATGTGAGAATATAATCTTTAAATGTAGCTGAAAATGAAAATTTCTAAATATTAAGAATTTCTTCTTGAAATGATAGGAATTTTAATAAAATGTTCCCCTGAGTTGATAGAAGCTGGTTCTGATGCCTGGTTTAAGCACATGACCTAATAATGTTATAGAGTTATATTAAAAATTCTTAAGGTCCTGAACCCTTAAAATGTGGCTGTAAATTAAAATTTCAACATTTTCCAAATTTTAATTTAAAATTATAGGAACTTTAATAAAATGTTCCCCATAGTTGATAGAAGCTGATTCTGATGCCTGGTTTAAGCACTGGACCTAATAATGTGACGATGTTACATTAGCAATTCTGGTGACCCTCTACTCTTAAACTCTGGTAAAAATGAAAATTTCTAAATATACAGAATTTAGACTTAAAATTATAAGAACTTAAATAAAATGTTTACTTGAGTTGATACAGAGGATTCTGATGCCTGGTTTAAGCACTGGACCTAATAATGTTCTTATTTTATATTAGGAATTCTGTAGACTCTCTACTCTTAAAATTTAGCAGAAAATGAACATTTCAAAATATTTAGAATCTCTTCTTAAAATTATAGGAACTTAAATAAAATGTTTGCCTGAGTTGATAGAAGCTTATTCTAATGCCTGGTTTAAGCACAGGTCCTTATAATGTTATGGTGCTATGTGAAATACTCTGTAGGGCTTGTACATTTAAAATTTAGCTAAAAATGAAAATTTTAAAAATGTCAAAATTTCTATATTTATTCTGGGCATAAGTGTGTGTGCTTCTGTGTGTGTGTCTGTATATTACTCTGGGTATGACTCTGGGTATGACTCTAATTATGACTCTGGGTCTGACCCTGGGTATATCTTTATGTGACTTCAGGTTTACCTGTGCTTGACTCTGCGTTTGACTATGTGTGATTCTGGGCATGTCTGGACATGTCTGGGCATCTCTAGACATGTCTGGACATGTCTGGGCATGTCTTGGCATGTCTGGACATGTCTGGGCATCTCTAGACATGTCTGGTCATGTCTGGGAATGACTGGAAAACTGATATCTCTAGTTCTGGTCATAGTAGAGACAAACTTCCAGTGTCCACCGAAAGCGGAGAGTCCCAGCTATTTAAGTTTACCCTCAGAAATACTGTAAGTCAGGCAGTTCCTGAGATACCTAGGTGGGATAACAGGTTTGGACCAGGACCACTGCATTGAAGTCAGATATCTCCGATTCCCTAGAGCCAATTTTTAATAATCTAGTACTCTTAGAAAAAGGGGACCCTCAGGTGTTTGCCTAAGACCCATATACCCCTGGTGCCCTTAGGCAAATGCCCATTGAGACCATACAAAAATAAGGCCCTGATTTGGGCACATCTTGGCATGACTTTAGTTATGACCAGGAACATGTCTGTACAAGACTCTGGGTACATCTGGGCATGACTCTAAATGTGACTTTGTTTGACTCTAGATGTGAGAATATAATCTTTAAATGTAGCTGAAAATGAAAATTTCTAAATATTAAGAATTTCTTCTTGAAATGATAGGAATTTTAATAAAATGTTCCCCTGAGTTGATAGAAGCTGGTTCTGATGCCTGTTTAAGCACATGACCTAATAATGTTATAGAGTTATATTAAAAATTCTTAAGGTCCTGAACCCTTAAAATTTGGCTGTAAATTAAAATTTCAAAATTTTCCAAATTTCGATTTAAAATTATAGGAACTTTAATAAAATGTTCCCCATAGTTGATAGAAGCTGATTCTGATGCCTGGTTTAAGCACTGGACCTAATAATGTGACGATGTTACATTAGCAATTCTGGTGACCCTCTACTCTTAAACTCTGGTAAAAATGAAAATTTCTAAATATACAGAATTTAGACTTAAAATTATAAGAACTTAAATAAAATATTTACTTGAGTTGATAAAGAGGATTCTGATGCCTGGTTTAAGCACTGGACCTAATAATGTTCTTATTTTATATTAGCAATTCGGTAGACTCTCTACTCTTAAAATTTAGCAGAAAATGAACATTTCAAAATATTTAGAATTTCTTCTTAAAATTATAGGAACTTAAATAAAATGTTTCCCTGAGTTGATAGAAGCTTATTCTAATGCCTGGTTTAAGCACAGGTCCTTATAATGTTATGGTGCTATGTGAAATACTCTGTAGGGCTTGTACATTTAAAATTTAGCTAAAAATAAAAATTTTAAAAGTGTCAAAATTTCTATATTTATTCTGGGCATAAGTGTGTGTGCTTCTGTGTGTGTGTCTGTATATTACTCTGGGTATGACTCTAATTATGACTCTGGGTCTAACCCTGGGTATATCTTTATGTGACTCCAGGTTTACCTGTGCTTGACTCTGCGTTTGACTATGTGTGATTCTGGGCATGTCTGACATGTCTGGGCATGTCTTGGCATGTCTGGACATGTCTGGGCATGTCTAGACATGTCAGGACATGTCTGGGCATGTATTGGCATGTCTGGACATGTCTGGGCATCTCTAGACATGTCTGGTCATGTCTGGGAATGACTGGAAAACTGATATCTCTAGTTCTGGTCATAGTAGAGACAAACTGCCAGTGTCCACCGAAAGGGGAGAGTCCCAGCTATTTAAGTTTACCCTCAGAAATACTGTAAGTCAGGCAGTTCCTGAGATACCTAGGTGGGATAAAAGGTTTGGACCAGGACCACTGCATTGAAGTCAGATATCTCCTATTCCCTAGAGCCAATTTTTAATAATCTAGTACTCTTAGAAAAAGGGGACCCTCAGGTGTTTGCCTAAGACCCATATACCCCTGGTGCCCTTAGGCAAATGCCCATTGAGACCATACAAAAATAAGGCCCTGATTTGGGCACATCTTGGCATGACTTTAGTTATGACCAGGAACATGTCTGTACAAGACTCTGGGTACATCTGGGCATTACTCTAAATGTGACTTTGTTTGACTCTAGATGTGAGAATATAATCTTTAAATGTAGCTGAAAATGAAAATTTCTAAATATTAAGAATTTCTTCTTGAAATGATAGGAATTTTAATAAAATGTTCCCCTGAGTTGATAGAAGCTGGTTCTGATGCCTGGTTTAAGCACATGACCTAATAATGTTATAGAGTTATATTAAAAATTCTTAAGGTCCTGAACCCTTAAAATTTGGCTGTAAATTAAAATTTCAACATTTTCCAAATTTCGATTTAAAATTATAGGAACTTTAATAAAATGTTCCCCATAGTTGATAAAAGCTGATTCTGGTGCCTGGTTTAAGCACTGGACCTAATAATGTGACGATGTTACATTAGCAATTCTGGTGACCCTCTACTCTTAAACTCTGGTAAAAATGAAAATTTCTAAATATACAGAATTTAGACTTAAAATTATAAGAACTTAAATAAAATATTTACTTGAGTTGATAAAGAGGATTCTGATGCCTGGTTTAAGCACTGGACCTAATAATGTTCTTATTTTATATAAGCAATTCTGTAGACTCTCTACTCTTAAAATTTAGCAGAAAATGAACATTTCAAAATATTTAGAATTTCTTCTTAAAATTATAGGAACTTAAATAAAATGTTTCCCTGAGTTGATAGAAGCTTATTCTAATGCCTGGTTTAAGCACAGGTCCTTATAATGTTATGGTGCTATGTGAAATACTCTGTAGGGCTTGTACATTTAAAATTTAGCTAAAAATAAAAATTTAAAAAATGTCAAAGTTTCTATATTTATTCTGGGCATAAGTGTGTGTGCTTCTGTGTGTGTGTCTGTATATTACTCTGGGTATGACTCTGGGTATGACTCTAATTATGACTCTGGGTCTGACCCTGGGTATATCTTTATGTGACTCCAGGTTTACCTGTGCTTGACTCTGCGTTTGACTATGTGTGATTCTGGGCATGTCTGGACATGTCTGGGCATGTCTTGACATGTCTGGACATGTCTGGGCATGTCTAGACATGTCTGGACATGTCTGGGCATGTATTGGCATGTCTGGACATGTCTGGGCATCTCTAGACATGTCTGGTCATGTCTGGGAATGACTGGAAAACTGATATCTCTAGTTCTGGTCATAGTAGAGACAAACTGCCAGTGTCCACCGAAAGGGGAGAGTCCCAGCTATTTAAGTTTACCCTCAGAAATACTGTAAGTCAGGCAGTTCCTGAAATACCTAGGTGGGATAACAGGTTTGGACCAGGACCACTGCATTGAAGTCAGATATCTCCGATTCCCTAGAGCCAATTTTTAATAATCTAGTACTCTTAGAAAAAGGGGACCCTCAGGTGTTTGCCTAAGACCCATATACCCCTGGTGCCCTTAGGCAAATGCCCATTGAGACCATACAAAAATAAGGCCTTGATTTGGGCACATCTTGGCATGACTTTAGTTATGACCAGGAACATGTCTGTACAAGACTCTGGGTACATCTGGGCATGACTCTAAATGTGACTTTGTTTGACTCTAGATGTGAGAATATAATCTTTAAATGTAGCTGAAAATGAAAATTTCTAAATATTAAGAATTTCTTCTTGAAATGATAGGAATTTTAATAAAATGTTCCCCTGAGTTGATAGAAGCTGGTTCTGATGCCTGGTTTAAGCACATGACCTAATAATGTTATAGAGTTATATTAAAAATTCTTAAGGTCCTGAACCCTTAAAATGTGGCTGTAAATTAAAATTTCAACATTTTCCAAATTTTAATTTAAAATTATAGGAACTTTAATAAAATGTTCCCCATAGTTGATAGAAGCTGATTCTGATGCCTGGTTTAAGCACTGGACCTAATAATGTGACGATGTTACATTAGCAATTCTGGTGACCCTCTACTCTTAAACTCTGGTAAAAATGAAAATTTCTAAATATACAGAATTTAGACTTAAAATTATAAGAACTTAAATAAAATGTTTACTTGAGTTGATACAGAGGATTCTGATGCCTGGTTTAAGCACTGGACCTAATAATGTTCTTATTTTATATTAGGAATTCTGTAGACTCTCTACTCTTAAAATTTAGCAGAAAATGAACATTTCAAAATATTTAGAATCTCTTCTTAAAATTATAGGAACTTAAATAAAATGTTTGCCTGAGTTGATAGAAGCTTATTCTAATGCCTGGTTTAAGCACAGGTCCTTATAATGTTATGGTGCTATGTGAAATACTCTGTAGGGCTTGTACATTTAAAATTTAGCTAAAAATGAAAATTTTAAAAATGTCAAAATTTCTATATTTATTCTGGGCATAAGTGTGTGTGCTTCTGTGTGTGTGTCTGTATATTACTCTGGGTATGACTCTGGGTATGACTCTAATTATGACTCTGGGTCTGACCCTGGGTATATCTTTATGTGACTTCAGGTTTACCTGTGCTTGACTCTGCGTTTGACTATGTGTGATTCTGGGCATGTCTGGACATGTCTGGGCATCTCTAGACATGTCTGGACATGTCTGGGCATGTCTTGGCATGTCTGGACATGTCTGGGCATCTCTAGACATGTCTGGTCATGTCTGGGAATGACTGGAAAACTGATATCTCTAGTTCTGGTCATAGTAGAGACAAACTTCCAGTGTCCACCGAAAGCGGAGAGTCCCAGCTATTTAAGTTTACCCTCAGAAATACTGTAAGTCAGGCAGTTCCTGAGATACCTAGGTGGGATAACAGGTTTGGACCAGGACCACTGCATTGAAGTCAGATATCTCCGATTCCCTAGAGCCAATTTTTAATAATCTAGTACTCTTAGAAAAAGGGGACCCTCAGGTGTTTGCCTAAGACCCATATACCCCTGGTGCCCTTAGGCAAATGCCCATTGAGACCATACAAAAATAAGGCCCTGATTTGGGCACATCTTGGCATGACTTTAGTTATGACCAGGAACATGTCTGTACAAGACTCTGGGTACATCTGGGCATGACTCTAAATGTGACTTTGTTTGACTCTAGATGTGAGAATATAATCTTTAAATGTAGCTGAAAATGAAAATTTCTAAATATTAAGAATTTCTTCTTGAAATGATAGGAATTTTAATAAAATGTTCCCCTGAGTTGATAGAAGCTGGTTCTGATGCCTGTTTAAGCACATGACCTAATAATGTTATAGAGTTATATTAAAAATTCTTAAGGTCCTGAACCCTTAAAATTTGGCTGTAAATTAAAATTTCAAAATTTTCCAAATTTCGATTTAAAATTATAGGAACTTTAATAAAATGTTCCCCATAGTTGATAGAAGCTGATTCTGATGCCTGGTTTAAGCACTGGACCTAATAATGTGACGATGTTACATTAGCAATTCTGGTGACCCTCTACTCTTAAACTCTGGTAAAAATGAAAATTTCTAAATATACAGAATTTAGACTTAAAATTATAAGAACTTAAATAAAATATTTACTTGAGTTGATAAAGAGGATTCTGATGCCTGGTTTAAGCACTGGACCTAATAATGTTCTTATTTTATATTAGCAATTCGGTAGACTCTCTACTCTTAAAATTTAGCAGAAAATGAACATTTCAAAATATTTAGAATTTCTTCTTAAAATTATAGGAACTTAAATAAAATGTTTCCCTGAGTTGATAGAAGCTTATTCTAATGCCTGGTTTAAGCACAGGTCCTTATAATGTTATGGTGCTATGTGAAATACTCTGTAGGGCTTGTACATTTAAAATTTAGCTAAAAATAAAAATTTTAAAAGTGTCAAAATTTCTATATTTATTCTGGGCATAAGTGTGTGTGCTTCTGTGTGTGTGTCTGTATATTACTCTGGGTATGACTCTAATTATGACTCTGGGTCTAACCCTGGGTATATCTTTATGTGACTCCAGGTTTACCTGTGCTTGACTCTGCGTTTGACTATGTGTGATTCTGGGCATGTCTGACATGTCTGGGCATGTCTTGGCATGTCTGGACATGTCTGGGCATGTCTAGACATGTCAGGACATGTCTGGGCATGTATTGGCATGTCTGGACATGTCTGGGCATCTCTAGACATGTCTGGTCATGTCTGGGAATGACTGGAAAACTGATATCTCTAGTTCTGGTCATAGTAGAGACAAACTGCCAGTGTCCACCGAAAGGGGAGAGTCCCAGCTATTTAAGTTTACCCTCAGAAATACTGTAAGTCAGGCAGTTCCTGAGATACCTAGGTGGGATAAAAGGTTTGGACCAGGACCACTGCATTGAAGTCAGATATCTCCTATTCCCTAGAGCCAATTTTTAATAATCTAGTACTCTTAGAAAAAGGGGACCCTCAGGTGTTTGCCTAAGACCCATATACCCCTGGTGCCCTTAGGCAAATGCCCATTGAGACCATACAAAAATAAGGCCCTGATTTGGGCACATCTTGGCATGACTTTAGTTATGACCAGGAACATGTCTGTACAAGACTCTGGGTACATCTGGGCATTACTCTAAATGTGACTTTGTTTGACTCTAGATGTGAGAATATAATCTTTAAATGTAGCTGAAAATGAAAATTTCTAAATATTAAGAATTTCTTCTTGAAATGATAGGAATTTTAATAAAATGTTCCCCTGAGTTGATAGAAGCTGGTTCTGATGCCTGGTTTAAGCACATGACCTAATAATGTTATAGAGTTATATTAAAAATTCTTAAGGTCCTGAACCCTTAAAATTTGGCTGTAAATTAAAATTTCAACATTTTCCAAATTTCGATTTAAAATTATAGGAACTTTAATAAAATGTTCCCCATAGTAGATAGAAGCTGATTCTGGTGCCTGGTTTAAGCACTGGACCTAATAATGTGACGATGTTACATTAGCAATTCTGGTGACCCTCTACTCTTAAACTCTGGTAAAAATGAAAATTTCTAAATATACAGAATTTAGACTTAAAATTATAAGAACTTAAATAAAATATTTACTTGAGTTGATAAAGAGGATTCTGATGCCTGGTTTAAGCACTGGACCTAATAATGTTCTTATTTTATATAAGCAATTCTGTAGACTCTCTACTCTTAAAATTTAGCAGAAAATGAACATTTCAAAATATTTAGAATTTCTTCTTAAAATTATAGGAACTTAAATAAAATGTTTCCCTGAGTTGATAGAAGCTTATTCTAATGCCTGGTTTAAGCACAGGTCCTTATAATGTTATGGTGCTATGTGAAATACTCTGTAGGGCTTGTACATTTAAAATTTAGCTAAAAATAAAAATGTAAAAAATGTCAAAATTTCTATATTTATTCTGGGCATAAGTGTGTGTGCTTCTGTGTGTGTGTCTGTATATTACTCTGGGTATGACTCTGGGTATGACTCTAATTATGACTCTGGGTCTGACCCTGGGTATATCTTTATGTGACTCCAGGTTTACCTGTGCTTGACTCTGCGTTTGACTATGTGTGATTCTGGGCATGTCTGGACATGTCTGGGCATGTCTTGACATGTCTGGACATGTCTGGGCATGTCTAGACATGTCTGGACATGTCTGGGCATGTATTGGCATGTCTGGACATGTCTGGGCATCTCTAGACATGTCTGGTCATGTCTGGGAATGACTGGAAAACTGATATCTCTAGTTCTGGTCATAGTAGAGACAAACTGCCAGTGTCCACCGAAAGGGGAGAGTCCCAGCTATTTAAGTTTACCCTCAGAAATACTGTAAGTCAGGCAGTTCCTGAGATACCTAGGTGGGATAACAGGTTTGGACCAGGACCACTGCATTGAAGTCAGATATCTCCGATTCCCTAGAGCCAATTTTTAATAATCTAGTACTCTTAGAAAAAGGGGACCCTCAGGTGTTTGCCTAAGACCCATATACCCCTGGTGCCCTTAGGCAAATGCCCATTGAGACCATACAAAAATAAGGCCTTGATTTGGGCACATCTTGGCATGACTTTAGTTATGACCAGGAACATGTCTGTACAAGACTCTGGGTACATCTGGGCATGACTCTAAATGTGACTTTGTTTGACTCTAGATGTGAGAATATAATCTTTAAATGTAGCTGAAAATGAAAATTTCTAAATATTAAGAATTTCTTCTTGAAATGATAGGAATTTTAATAAAATGTTCCCCTGAGTTGATAGAAGCTGGTTCTGATGCCTGGTTTAAGCACATGACCTAATAATGTTATAGAGTTATATTAAAAATTCTTAAGGTCCTGAACCCTTAAAATTTGGCTGTAAATTAAAATTTCAACATTTTCCAAATTTCGATTTAAAATTATAGGAACTTTAATAAAATGTTCCCCATAGTTGATAGAAGCTGATTCTGGTGCCTGGTTTAAGCACTGGACCTAATAATGTGACGATGTTACATTAGCAATTCTGGTGACCCTCTACTCTTAAACTCTGGTAAAAATGAAAATTTCTAAATATACAGAATTTAGACTTAAAATTATAAGAACTTAAATAAAATATTTACTTGAGTTGATAAAGAGGATTCTGATGCCTGGTTTAAGCACTGGACCTAATAATGTTCTTATTTTATATAAGCAATTCTGTAGACTCTCTACTCTTAAAATTTAGCAGAAAATGAACATTTCAAAATATTTAGAATTTCTTCTTAAAATTATAGGAACTTAAATAAAATGTTTCCCTGAGTTGATAGAAGCTTATTCTAATGCCTGGTTTAAGCACAGGTCCTTATAATGTTATGGTGCTATGTGAAATACTCTGTAGGGCTTGTACATTTAAAATTTAGCTAAAAATAAAAATTTAAAAAATGTCAAAATTTCTATATTTATTCTGGGCATAAGTGTGTGTGCTTCTGTGTGTGTGTGTCTGTATATTACTCTGGGTATGACTCTGGGTATGACTAATTATGACTCTGGGTCTGACCCTGGGTATATCTTTATGTGACTCCAGGTTTACCTGTGCTTGACTCTGCGTTTGACTATGTGTGATTCTGGGCATGTCTGGACATGTCTGGGCATGTCTTGACATGTCTGGACATGTCTGGGCATGTCTAGACATGTCTGGACATGTCTGGGCATGTATTGGCATGTCTGGACATGTCTGGGCATCTCTAGACATGTCTGGTCATGTCTGGGAATGACTGGAAAACTGATATCTCTAGTTCTGGTCATAGTAGAGACAAACTGCCAGTGTCCACCGAAAGGGGAGAGTCCCAGCTATTTAAGTTTACCCTCAGAAATACTGTAAGTCAGGCAGTTCCTGAGATACCTAGGTGGGATAACAGGTTTGGACCAGGACCACTGCATTGAAGTCAGATATCTCCGATTCCCTAGAGCCAATTTTTAATAATCTAGTACTCTTAGAAAAAGGGGACCCTCAGGTGTTTGCCTAAGACCCATATACCCCTGGTGCCCTTAGGCAAATGCCCATTGAGACCATACAAAAATAAGGCCTTGATTTGGGCACATCTTGGCATGACTTTAGTTATGACCAGGAACATGTCTGTACAAGACTCTGGGTACATCTGGGCATGACTCTAAATGTGACTTTGTTTGACTCTAGATGTGAGAATATAATCTTTAAATGTAGCTGAAAATGAAAATTTCTAAATATTAAGAATTTCTTCTTGAAATGATAGGAATTTTAATAAAATGTTCCCCTGAGTTGATAGAAGCTGGTTCTGATGCCTGGTTTAAGCACATGACCTAATAATGTTATAGAGTTATATTAAAAATTCTTAAGGTCCTGAACCCTTAAAATGTGGCTGTAAATTAAAATTTCAACATTTTCCAAATTTTAATTTAAAATTATAGGAACTTTAATAAAATGTTCCCCATAGTTGATAGAAGCTGATTCTGATGCCTGGTTTAAGCACTGGACCTAATAATGTGACGATGTTACATTAGCAATTCTGGTGACCCTCTACTCTTAAACTCTGGTAAAAATGAAAATTTCTAAATATACAGAATTTAGACTTAAAATTATAAGAACTTAAATAAAATGTTTACTTGAGTTGATACAGAGGATTCTGATGCCTGGTTTAAGCACTGGACCTAATAATGTTCTTATTTTATATTAGGAATTCTGTAGACTCTCTACTCTTAAAATTTAGCAGAAAATGAACATTTCAAAATATTTAGAATCTCTTCTTAAAATTATAGGAACTTAAATAAAATGTTTGCCTGAGTTGATAGAAGCTTATTCTAATGCCTGGTTTAAGCACAGGTCCTTATAATGTTATGGTGCTATGTGAAATACTCTGTAGGGCTTGTACATTTAAAATTTAGCTAAAAATGAAAATTTTAAAAATGTCAAAATTTCTATATTTATTCTGGGCATAAGTGTGTGTGCTTCTGTGTGTGTGTGTCTGTATATTACTCTGGGTATGACTCTGGGTATGACTCTAATTATGACTCTGGGTCTGACCCTGGGTATATCTTTATGTGACTTCAGGTTTACCTGTGCTTGACTCTGCGTTTGACTATGTGTGATTCTGGGCATGTCTGGACATGTCTGGGCATCTCTAGACATGTCTGGACATGTCTGGGCATGTCTTGGCATGTCTGGACATGTCTGGGCATCTCTAGACATGTCTGGTCATGTCTGGGAATGACTGGAAAACTGATATCTCTAGTTCTGGTCATAGTAGAGACAAACTTCCAGTGTCCACCGAAAGCGGAGAGTCCCAGCTATTTAAGTTTACCCTCAGAAATACTGTAAGTCAGGCAGTTCCTGAGATACCTAGGTGGGATAACAGGTTTGGACCAGGACCACTGCATTGAAGTCAGATATCTCCGATTCCCTAGAGCCAATTTTTAATAATCTAGTACTCTTAGAAAAAGGGGACCCTCAGGTGTTTGCCTAAGACCCATATACCCCTGGTGCCCTTAGGCAAATGCCCATTGAGACCATACAAAAATAAGGCCCTGATTTGGGCACATCTTGGCATGACTTTAGTTATGACCAGGAACATGTCTGTACAAGACTCTGGGTACATCTGGGCATGACTCTAAATGTGACTTTGTTTGACTCTAGATGTGAGAATATAATCTTTAAATGTAGCTGAAAATGAAAATTTCTAAATATTAAGAATTTCTTCTTGAAATGATAGGAATTTTAATAAAATGTTCCCCTGAGTTGATAGAAGCTGGTTCTGATGCCTGTTTAAGCACATGACCTAATAATGTTATAGAGTTATATTAAAAATTCTTAAGGTCCTGAACCCTTAAAATTTGGCTGTAAATTAAAATTTCAAAATTTTCCAAATTTCGATTTAAAATTATAGGAACTTTAATAAAATGTTCCCCATAGTTGATAGAAGCTGATTCTGATGCCTGGTTTAAGCACTGGACCTAATAATGTGACGATGTTACATTAGCAATTCTGGTGACCCTCTACTCTTAAACTCTGGTAAAAATGAAAATTTCTAAATATACAGAATTTAGACTTAAAATTATAAGAACTTAAATAAAATATTTACTTGAGTTGATAAAGAGGATTCTGATGCCTGGTTTAAGCACTGGACCTAATAATGTTCTTATTTTATATTAGCAATTCGGTAGACTCTCTACTCTTAAAATTTAGCAGAAAATGAACATTTCAAAATATTTAGAATTTCTTCTTAAAATTATAGGAACTTAAATAAAATGTTTCCCTGAGTTGATAGAAGCTTATTCTAATGCCTGGTTTAAGCACAGGTCCTTATAATGTTATGGTGCTATGTGAAATACTCTGTAGGGCTTGTACATTTAAAATTTAGCTAAAAATAAAAATTTTAAAAGTGTCAAAATTTCTATATTTATTCTGGGCATAAGTGTGTGTGCTTCTGTGCGTGTGTCTGTATATTACTCTGGGTATGACTCTAATTATGACTCTGGGTCTGACCCTGGGTATATCTTTATGTGACTCCAGGTTTACCTGTGCTTGACTCTGCGTTTGACTATGTGTGATTCTGGGCATGTCTGACATGTCTGGGCATGTCTTGGCATGTCTGGACATGTCTGGGCATGTCTAGACATGTCAGGACATGTCTGGGCATGTATTGGCATGTCTGGACATGTCTGGGCATCTCTAGACATGTCTGGTCATGTCTGGGAATGACTGGAAAACTGATATCTCTAGTTCTGGTCATAGTAGAGACAAACTGCCAGTGTCCACCGAAAGGGGAGAGTCCCAGCTATTTAAGTTTACCCTCAGAAATACTGTAAGTCAGGCAGTTCCTGAGATACCTAGGTGGGATAAAAGGTTTGGACCAGGACCACTGCATTGAAGTCAGATATCTCCGATTCCCTAGAGCCAATTTTTAATAATCTAGTACTCTTAGAAAAAGGGGACCCTCAGGTGTTTGCCTAAGACCCATATACCCCTGGTGCCCTTAGGCAAATGCCCATTGAGACCATACAAAAATAAGGCCCTGATTTGGGCACATCTTGGCATGACTTTAGTTATGACCAGGAACATGTCTGTACAAGACTCTGGGTACATCTGGGCATTACTCTAAATGTGACTTTGTTTGACTCTAGATGTGAGAATATAATCTTTAAATGTAGCTGAAAATGAAAATTTCTAAATATTAAGAATTTCTTCTTGAAATGATAGGAATTTTAATAAAATGTTCCCCTGAGTTGATAGAAGCTGGTTCTGATGCCTGGTTTAAGCACATGACCTAATAATGTTATAGAGTTATATTAAAAATTCTTAAGGTCCTGAACCCTTAAAATTTGGCTGTAAATTAAAATTTCAACATTTTCCAAATTTCGATTTAAAATTATAGGAACTTTAATAAAATGTTCCCCATAGTTGATAGAAGCTGATTCTGGTGCCTGGTTTAAGCACTGGACCTAATAATGTGACGATGTTACATTAGCAATTCTGGTGACCCTCTACTCTTAAACTCTGGTAAAAATGAAAATTTCTAAATATACAGAATTTAGACTTAAAATTATAAGAACTTAAATAAAATATTTACTTGAGTTGATAAAGAGGATTCTGATGCCTGGTTTAAGCACTGGACCTAATAATGTTCTTATTTTATATAAGCAATTCTGTAGACTCTCTACTCTTAAAATTTAGCAGAAAATGAACATTTCAAAATATTTAGAATTTCTTCTTAAAATTATAGGAACTTAAATAAAATGTTTCCCTGAGTTGATAGAAGCTTATTCTAATGCCTGGTTTAAGCACAGGTCCTTATAATGTTATGGTGCTATGTGAAATACTCTGTAGGGCTTGTACATTTAAAATTTAGCTAAAAATAAAAATGTAAAAAATGTCAAAATTTCTATATTTATTCTGGGCATAAGTGTGTGTGCTTCTGTGTGTGTGTCTGTATATTACTCTGGGTATGACTCTGGGTATGACTCTAATTATGACTCTGGGTCTGACCCTGGGTATATCTTTATGTGACTCCAGGTTTACCTGTGCTTGACTCTGCGTTTGACTATGTGTGATTCTGGGCATGTCTGGACATGTCTGGGCATGTCTTGACATGTCTGGACATGTCTGGGCATGTCTAGACATGTCTGGACATGTCTGGGCATGTATTGGCATGTCTGGACATGTCTGGGCATCTCTAGACATGTCTGGTCATGTCTGGGAATGACTGGAAAACTGATATCTCTAGTTCTGGTCATAGTAGAGACAAACTGCCAGTGTCCACCGAAAGGGGAGAGTCCCAGCTATTTAAGTTTACCCTCAGAAATACTGTAAGTCAGGCAGTTCCTGAGATACCTAGGTGGGATAACAGGTTTGGACCAGGACCACTGCATTGAAGTCAGATATCTCCGATTCCCTAGAGCCAATTTTTAATAATCTAGTACTCTTAGAAAAAGGGGACCCTCCGGTGTTTGCCTAAGACCCATATACCCCTGGTGCCCTTAGGCAAATGCCCATTGAGACCATACAAAAATAAGGCCTTGATTTGGGCACATCTTGGCATGACTTTAGTTATGACCAGGAACATGTCTGTACAAGACTCTGGGTACATCTGGGCATGACTCTAAATGTGACTTTGTTTGACTCTAGATGTGAGAATATAATCTTTAAATGTAGCTGAAAATGAAAATTTCTAAATATTAAGAATTTCTTCTTGAAATGATAGGAATTTTAATAAAATGTTCCCCTGAGTTGATAGAAGCTGGTTCTGATGCCTGGTTTAAGCACATGACCTAATAATGTTATAGAGTTATATTAAAAATTCTTAAGGTCCTGAACCCTTAAAATTTGGCTGTAAATTAAAATTTCAACATTTTCCAAATTTCGATTTAAAATTATAGGAACTTTAATAAAATGTTCCCCATAGTTGATAGAAGCTGATTCTGGTGCCTGGTTTAAGCACTGGACCTAATAATGTGACGATGTTACATTAGCAATTCTGGTGACCCTCTACTCTTAAACTCTGGTAAAAATGAAAATTTCTAAATATACAGAATTTAGACTTAAAATTATAAGAACTTAAATAAAATATTTACTTGAGTTGATAAAGAGGATTCTGATGCCTGGTTTAAGCACTGGACCTAATAATGTTCTTATTTTATATAAGCAATTCTGTAGACTCTCTACTCTTAAAATTTAGCAGAAAATGAACATTTCAAAATATTTAGAATTTCTTCTTAAAATTATAGGAACTTAAATAAAATGTTTCCCTGAGTTGATAGAAGCTTATTCTAATGCCTGGTTTAAGCACAGGTCCTTATAATGTTATGGTGCTATGTGAAATACTCTGTAGGGCTTGTACATTTAAAATTTAGCTAAAAATAAAAATGTAAAAAATGTCAAAATTTCTATATTTATTCTGGGCATAAGTGTGTGTGCTTCTGTGTGTGTGTGTGTCTGTATATTACTCTGGGTATGACTCTGGGTATGACTCTAATTATGACTCTGGGTCTGACCCTGGGTATATCTTTATGTGACTCCAGGTTTACCTGTGCTTGACTCTGCGTTTGACTATGTGTGATTCTGGGCATGTCTGGACATGTCTGGGCATGTCTTGACATGTCTGGACATGTCTGGGCATGTCTAGACATGTCTGGACATGTCTGGGCATGTATTGGCATGTCTGGACATGTCTGGGCATCTCTAGACATGTCTGGTCATGTCTGGGAATGACTGGAAAACTGATATCTCTAGTTCTGGTCATAGTAGAGACAAACTGCCAGTGTCCACCGAAAGGGGAGAGTCCCAGCTATTTAAGTTTACCCTCAGAAATACTGTAAGTCAGGCAGTTCCTGAGATACCTAGGTGGGATAACAGGTTTGGACCAGGACCACTGCATTGAAGTCAGATATCTCCGATTCCCTAGAGCCAATTTTTAATAATCTAGTACTCTTAGAAAAAGGGGACCCTCCGGTGTTTGCCTAAGACCCATATACCCCTGGTGCCCTTAGGCAAATGCCCATTGAGACCATACAAAAATAAGGCCTTGATTTGGGCACATCTTGGCATGACTTTAGTTATGACCAGGAACATGTCTGTACAAGACTCTGGGTACATCTGGGCATGACTCTAAATGTGACTTTGTTTGACTCTAGATGTGAGAATATAATCTTTAAATGTAGCTGAAAATGAAAATTTCTAAATATTAAGAATTTCTTCTTGAAATGATAGGAATTTTAATAAAATGTTCCCCTGAGTTGATAGAAGCTGGTTCTGATGCCTGGTTTAAGCACATGACCTAATAATGTTATAGAGTTATATTAAAAATTCTTAAGGTCCTGAACCCTTAAAATTTGGCTGTAAATTAAAATTTCAACATTTTCCAAATTTTGATTTAAAATTATAGGAACTTTAATAAAATGTTCCCCATAGTTGATAGAAGCTGATTCTGGTGCCTGGTTTAAGCACTGGACCTAATAATGTGACGATGTTACATTAGCAATTCTGGTGACCCTCTACTCTTAAACTCTGGTAAAAATGAAAATTTCTAAATATACAGAATTTAGACTTAAAATTATAAGAACTTAAATAAAATATTTACTTGAGTTGATAAAGAGGATTCTGATGCCTGGTTTAAGCACTGGACCTAATAATGTTCTTATTTTATATAAGCAATTCTGTAGACTCTCTACTCTTAAAATTTAGCAGAAAATGAACATTTCAAAATATTTAGAATTTCTTCTTAAAATTATAGGAACTTAAATAAAATGTTTCCCTGAGTTGATAGAAGCTTATTCTAATGCCTGGTTTAAGCACAGGTCCTTATAATGTTATGGTGCTATGTGAAATACTCTGTAGGGCTTGTACATTTAAAATTTAGCTAAAAATAAAAATGTAAAAAATGTCAAAATTTCTATATTTATTCTGGGCATAAGTGTGTGTGCTTCTGTGTGTGTGTGTCTGTATATTACTCTGGGTATGACTCTGGGTATGACTCTAATTATGACTCTGGGTCTGACCCTGGGTATATCTTTATGTGACTCCAGGTTTACCTGTGCTTGACTCTGCGTTTGACTATGTGTGATTCTGGGCATGTCTGGACATGTCTGGGCATGTCTTGACATGTCTGGACATGTCTGGGCATGTCTAGACATGTCTGGACATGTCTGGGCATGTATTGGCATGTCTGGACATGTCTGGGCATCTCTAGACATGTCTGGTCATGTCTGGGAATGACTGGAAAACTGATATCTCTAGTTCTGGTCATAGTAGAGACAAACTGCCAGTGTCCACCGAAAGGGGAGAGTCCCAGCTATTTAAGTTTACCCTCAGAAATACTGTAAGTCAGGCAGTTCCTGAGATACCTAGGTGGGATAACAGGTTTGGACCAGGACCACTGCATTGAAGTCAGATATCTCCGATTCCCTAGAGCCAATTTTTAATAATCTAGTACTCTTAGAAAAAGGGGACCCTCAGGTGTTTGCCTAAGACCCATATACCCCTGGTGCCCTTAGGCAAATGCCCATTGAGACCATACAAAAATAAGGCCTTGATTTGGGCACATCTTGGCATGACTTTAGTTATGACCAGGAACATGTCTGTACAAGACTCTGGGTACATCTGGGCATGACTCTAAATGTGACTTTGTTTGACTCTAGATGTGAGAATATAATCTTTAAATGTAGCTGAAAATGAAAATTTCTAAATATTAAGAATTTCTTCTTGAAATGATAGGAATTTTAATAAAATGTTCCCCATAGTTGATAGAAGCTGATTCTGGTGCCTGGTTTAAGCACTGGACCTAATAATGTGACGATGTTACATTAGCAATTCTGGTGACCCTCTACTCTTAAACTCTGGTAAAAATGAAAATTTCTAAATATACAGAATTTAGACTTAAAATTATAAGAACTTAAATAAAATATTTACTTGAGTTGATAAAGAGGATTCTGATGCCTGGTTTAAGCACTGGACCTAATAATGTTCTTATTTTATATAAGCAATTCTGTAGACTCTCTACTCTTAAAATTTAGCAGAAAATGAACATTTCAAAATATTTAGAATTTCTTCTTAAAATTATAGGAACTTAAATAAAATGTTTCCCTGAGTTGATAGAAGCTTATTCTAATGCCTGGTTTAAGCACAGGTCCTTATAATGTTATGGTGCTATGTGAAATACTCTGTAGGGCTTGTACATTGAAAATTTAGCTAAAAATAAAAATTTAAAAAATTTAAAAATTTCTATATTTATTCTGGGCATAAGTGTGTGTGCTTCTGTGTGTGAGTGTGTGTGTGTGTCTGTATATTACTCTGGGTATGACTCTGGGTATGACTCTAATTATGACTCTGGGTCTGACCCTGGGTATATCTTTATGTGACTCCAGGTTTACCTGTGCTTGACTCTGCGTTTGACTATGTGTGATTCTGGGCATGTCTGGACATGTCTGGGCATGTCTTGACATGTCTGGACATGTCTGGGCATGTCTAGACATGTCTGGACATGTCTGGGCATGTATTGGCATGTCTGGACATGTCTGGGCATCTCTAGACATGTCTGGTCATGTCTGGGAATGACTGGAAAACTGATATCTCTAGTTCTGGTCATAGTAGAGACAAACTGCCAGTGTCCACCGAAAGGGGAGAGTCCCAGCTATTTAAGTTTACCCTCAGAAATACTGTAAGTCAGGCAGTTCCTGAGATACCTAGGTGGGATAACAGGTTTGGACCAGGACCACTGCATTGAAGTCAGATATCTCCGATTCCCTAGAACCAATTTTTAATAATCTAGTACTCTTAGAAAAAGGGGACCCTCAGGTGTTTGCCTAAGACCCATATACCCCTGGTGCCCTTAGGCAAATGCCCATTGAGACCATACAAAAATAAGGCCTTGATTTGGGCACATCTTGGCATGACTTTAGTTATGACCAGGAACATGTCTGTACAAGACTCTGGGTACATCTGGGCATGACTCTAAATGTGACTTTGTTTGACTCTAGATGTGAGAATATAATCTTTAAATGTAGCTGAAAATGAAAATTTCTAAATATTAAGAATTTCTTCTTGAAATGATAGGAATTTTAATAAAATGTTCCCCTGAGTTGATAGAAGCTGGTTCTGATGCCTGGTTTAAGCACATGACCTAATAATGTTATAGAGTTATATTAAAAATTCTTAAGGTCCTGAACCCTTAAAATTTGGCTGTAAATTAAAATTTCAACATTTTCCAAATTTTAATTTAAAATTATAGGAACTTTAATAAAATGTTCCCCATAGTGGATAGAAGCTGATTCTGATGCCTGGTTTAAGCACTGTACCTAATAATGTGACGATGTTACATTAGCAATTCTGGTGACCCTCTACTCTTAAACTCTGGTAAAAATGAAAATTTCTAAATATACAGAATTTAGACTTAAAATTATAAGAACTTAAATAAAATGTTTACTTGAGTTGATAAAGAGGATTCTGATGCCTGGTTTAAGCACTGGACCTAATAATGTTCTTATTTTATATTAGCAATTCTGTAGACTCTCTACTCTTAAAATTTAGCAGAAAATGAACATTTCAAAATATTTAGAATTTCTTCTTAAAATTATAGGAACTTAAATAAAATGTTTCCCTGAGTTGATAGAAGCTTATTCTAATGCCTGGTTTAAGCACAGGTCCTTATAATGTTATGGTGCTATGTGAAATACTCTGTAGGGCTTGTACATTTAAAATTTAGCTAAAAATGAAAATTTTAAAAATGTCAACATTTCTATATTTATTCTGGGCATAAGTGTGTGTGCTTCTGTGTGTGTGTCTGTATATTACTCTGGGTATGACTCTAATTATGACTCTGGGTCTGACCCTGGGTATATCTTTATGTGACTCCAGGTTTACCTGTGCTTGACTCTGCGTTTGACTATGTGTGATTCTGGGCATGTCTGGACATGTCTGGGCATGTCTTGGCATGTCTGGACATGTCTGGGCATGTCTAGACATGTCAGGACATGTCTGGACATGTCTGGGCATCTCTAGACATGTCTGGTCATGTCTGGGAATGACTGGAAAACTGATATCTCTAGTTCTGGTCATAGTAGAGACAAACTGCCAGTGTTCACCGAAAGGGGAGAGTCCCAGCTATTTAAGTTTACCCTCAGAAATACTGTAAGTCAGGCAGTTCCTGAGATACCTAGGTGGGATAACAGGTTTGGACCAGGACCACTGCATTGAAGTCAGATATCTCCGATTCCCTAGAGCCAATTTTTAATAATCTAGTACTCTTAGAAAAAGGGGACCCTCAGGTGTTTGCCTAAGACCCATATACCCCTGGTGCCCTTAGGCAAATGCCCATTGAGACCATACAAAAATAAGGCCCTGATTTGGGCACATCTTGGCATGACTTTAGTTATGACCAGGAACATGTCTGTACAAGACTCTGGGTACATCTGGGCATGACTCTAAATGTGAATTTGTTTGACTCTAGATGTGAGAATATAATCTTTAAATGTAGCTGAAAATTAAAATTTCTAAATATTAAGAATTTCTTCTTGAAATGATAGGAATTTTAATAAAATGTTCCCCTGAGTTGATAGAAGCTGGTTCTGATGCCTGGTTTAAGCACATGACCTAATAATGTTAGAGAGTTATATTAAAAATTCTTAAGGTCCTGAACCCTTAAAATTTGGCTGTAAATTAAAATTTCAACATTTTTCAAATTTCAATTTAAAATTATAGGAACTTTAATAAAATGTTCCCCATAGTTGATAGAAGCTGATTCTGATGCCTGGTTTAAGCACTGGACCTAATAATGTGACGATGTTACATTAGCAATTCTGGTGACCCTCTACTCTTAAACTCTGGTAAAAATGAAAATTTCTAAATATACAGAATTTAGACTTAAAATTATAAGAACTTAAATAAAATGTTTACTTGAGTTGATAAAGAGGATTCTGATGCCTGGTTTAAGCACTGGACCTAATAATGTTCTTATTTTATATTAGCAATTCTGTAGACTCTCTACTCTTAAAATTTAGCAGAAAATGAACATTTCAAAATATTTAGAATTTCTTCTTAAAATTATAGGAACTTAAATAAAATGTTTCCCTGAGTTGATAGAAGCTTATTCTAATGCCTGGTTTAAGCACATGTCCTTATAATGTTATGGTGCTATGTGAAATACTCTGTAGGGCTTGTACATTTAAAATTTAGCTAAAAATGAAAATTTTAAAAATGTCAAAATTTCTATATTTATTCTGGGCATAAGTGTGTGTGCTTCTGTGTGTGTGTCTGTATATTACTCTGGGTATGACTCTGGGTATGACTCTAATTATGACTCTGGGTCTGACCCTGGGTATATCTTTATGTGACTCCAGGTTTACCTGTGCTTGACTCTGCGTTTGACTATGTGTGATTCTGGGCATGTCTGGACATGTCTGGGCATCTCTAGACATGTCTGGGCATGTCTTGGCATGTCTGGACATGTCTGGGCATCTCTAGACATGTCTGGTCATGTCTGGGAATGACTGGAAAACTGATATCTCTAGTTCTGGTCATAGTAGAGACAAACTGCCAGTGTCCACCGAAAGGGGAGAGTCCCAGCTATTTAAATTTACCCTCAGAAATACTGTAAGTCAGGCAGTTCCTGAGATACCTAGGTGGGATAACAGGTTTGGACCAGGACCACTGCATTGAAGTCAGATATCTCCGATTCCCTAGAGCCAATTTTTAATAATCTAGTACTCTTAGAAAAAGGGGACCCTCAGGTGTTTGCCTAAGACCCATATACCCCTGGTGCCCTTAGGCAAATGCCCATTGAGACCATACAAAAATAAGGCCCTGATTTGGGCACATCTTGGCATGACTTTAGTTATGACCAGGAACATGTCTGTACAAGACTCTGGGTACATCTGGGCATGACTCTAAATGTGACTTTGTTTGACTCTAGATGTGAGAATATAATCTTTAAATGTAGCTGAAAATGAAAATTTCTAAATATTAAGAATTTCTTCTTGAAATGATAGGAATTTTAATAAAATGTTCCCCTGAGTTGATAGAAGCTGGTTCTGATGCCTGGTTTAAGCACATGACCTAATAATGTTATAGAGTTATATTAAAAATTCTTAAGGTCCTGAACCCTTAAAATGTGGCTGTAAATTAAAATTTCAACATTTTCCAAATTTTAATTTAAAATTATAGGAACTTTAATAAAATGTTCCCCATAGTTGATAGAAGCTGATTCTGATGCCTGGTTTAAGCACTGGACCTAATAATGTGACGATGTTACATTAGCAATTCTGGTGACCCTCTACTCTTAAACTCTGGTAAAAATGAAAATTTCTAAATATACAGAATTTAGACTTAAAATTATAAGAACTTAAATAAAATGTTTACTTGAGTTGATAAAGAGGATTCTGATGCCTGGTTTAAGCACTGGACCTAATAATGTTCTTATTTTATATTAGCAATTCGGTAGACTCTCTACTCTTAAAATTTAGCAGAAAATGAACATTTCAAAATATTTAGAATTTCTTCTTAAAATTATAGGAACTTAAATAAAATGTTTCCCTGAGTTGATAGAAGCTTATTCTAATGCCTGGTTTAAGCACAGGTCCTTATAATGTTATGGTGCTATGTGAAATACTCTGTAGGGCTTGTACATTTAAAATTTAGCTAAAAATGAAAATTTTAAAAATGTCAAAATTTCTATATTTATTCTGGGCATAAGTGTGTGTGCTTCTGTGTGTGTGTCTGTATATTACTCTGGGTATGACTCTAATTATGACTCTGGGTCTGACCCTGGGTATATCTTTATGTGACTCCAGGTTTACCTGTGCTTGACTCTGCGTTTGACTATGTGTGATTCTGGGCATGTCTGGACATGTCTGGGCATGTCTTGGCATGTCTGGACATGTCTGGGCATGTCTAGACATGTCAGGACATGTCTGGACATGTCTGGGCATCTCTAGACATGTCTGGTCATGTCTGGGAATGACTGGAAAACTGATATCTCTAGTTCTGGTCATAGTAGAGACAAACTGCCAGTGTTCACCGAAAGGGGAGAGTCCCAGCTATTTAAGTTTACCCTCAGAAATACTGTAAGTCAGGCAGTTCCTGAGATACCTAGGTGGGATAACAGGTTTGGACCAGGACCACTGCATTGAAGTCAGATATCTCCGATTCCCTAGAGCCAATTTTTAATAATCTAGTACTCTTAGAAAAAGGGGACCCTCAGGTGTTTGCCTAAGACCCATATACCCCTGGTGCCCTTAGGCAAATGCCCATTGAGACCATACAAAAATAAGGCCCTGATTTGGGCACATCTTGGCATGACTTTAGTTATGACCAGGAACATGTCTGTACAAGACTCTGGGTACATCTGGGCGTGACTCTAAATGTGAATTTGTTTGACTCTAGATGTGAGAATATAATCTTTAAATGTAGCTGAAAATTAAAATTTCTAAATATTAAGAATTTCTTCTTGAAATGATAGGAATTTTAATAAAATGTTCCCCTGAGTTGATAGAAGCTGGTTCTGATGCCTGGTTTAAGCACATGACCTAATAATGTTATAGAGTTATATTAAAAATTCTTAAGGTCCTGAACCCTTAAAATTTGGCTGTAAATTAAAATTTCAACATTTTTCAAATTTCAATTTAAAATTATAGGAACTTTAATAAAATGTTCCCCATAGTTGATAGAAGCTGATTCTGATGCCTGGTTTAAGCACTGGACCTAATAATGTGACGATGTTACATTAGCAATTCTGGTGACCCTCTACTCTTAAACTCTGGTAAAAATGAAAATTTCTAAATATACAGAATTTAGACTTAAAATTATAAGAACTTAAATAAAATGTTTACTTGAGTTGATAAAGAGGATTCTGATGCCTGGTTTAAGCACTGGACCTAATATGTTCTTATTTTATATTAGCAATTCTGTAGACTCTCTACTCTTAAAATTTAGCAGAAAATGAACATTTCAAAATATTTAGAATTTCTTCTTAAAATTATAGGAACTTAAATAAAATGTTTCCCTGAGTTGATAGAAGCTTATTCTAATGCCTGGTTTAAGCACAGGTCCTTATAATGTTATGGTGCTATGTGAAATACTCTGTAGGGCTTGTACATTTAAAATTTAGCTAAAAATGAAAATTTTAAAAATGTCAAATTTCTATATTTATTCTGGGCATAAGTGTGTGTGCTTCTGTGTGTGTCTGTATATTACTCTGGGTATGACTCTAATTATGACTCTGGGTCTGACCCTGGGTATATCTTTATGTGACTCTAGGTTTACCTGTGCTTGACTCTGCGTTTGACTATGTGTGATTCTGGGCATGTCTGGACATGTCTGGGCATGTCTTGGCATGTCTGGACATGTCTGGGCATGTCTAGACATGTCTGGACATGTCTGGGCATGTCTTGGCATGTCTGGACATGTCTGGGCATCTCTAGACATGTCTGGTCATGTCTGGGAATGACTGGAAAACAGATATCTCTAGTTCTGGTCATAGTAGAGACAAACTGCCAGTGTCCACCGAAAGGGGAGAGTCCCAGCTATTTAAGTTTACCCTCAGAAATACTGTAAGTCAGGCAGTTCCTGAGATACCTAGGCGGGATAAAAGGTTTGGACCAGGACCACTGCATTGAAGTCAGATATCTCCGATTCCCTAGAGCCAATTTTTAATAATCTAGTACTCTTAGAAAAAGGGGACCCTCAGGTGTTTGCCTAAGACCCATATACCCCTGGTGCACTTAGGCAAATGCCCATTGAGACCATACAAAAATAAGGCCCTGATTTGGGCACATCTTGGCATGACTTTAGTTATGACCAGGAACATGTCTGTACAAGACTCTGGGTACATCTGGGCATGACTCTAAATGTGACTTTGTTTGACTCTAGATGTGAGAATATAATCTTTAAATGTAGCTGAAAATGAAAATTTCTAAATATTAAGAATTTCTTCTTGAAATGATAGGAATTTTAATAAAATGTTCCCCTGAGTTGATAGAAGCTGGTTCTGATGCCTGGTTTAAGCACATGACCTAATAATGTTATAGAGTTATATTAAAAATTCTTAAGGTCCTGAACCCTTAAAATTTGGCTGTAAATTAAAATTTCAACATTTTCCAAATTTCGATTTAAAATTATAGGAACTTTAATAAAATGTTCCCCATAGTTGATAAAAGCTGATTCTGGTGCCTGGTTTAAGCACTGGACCTAATAATGTGACGATGTTACATTAGCAATTCTGGTGACCCTCTACTCTTAAACTCTGGTAAAAATGAAAATTTCTAAATATACAGAATTTAGACTTAAAATTATAAGAACTTAAATAAAATATTTACTTGAGTTGATAAAGAGGATTCTGATGCCTGGTTTAAGCACTGGACCTAATAATGTTCTTATTTTATATAAGCAATTCTGTAGACTCTCTACTCTTAAAATTTAGCAGAAAATGAACATTTCAAAATATTTAGAATTTCTTCTTAAAATTATAGGAACTTAAATAAAATGTTTCCCTGAGTTGATAGAAGCTTATTCTAATGCCTGGTTTAAGCACAGGTCCTTATAATGTTATGGTGCTATGTGAAATACTCTGTAGGGCTTGTACATTTAAAATTTAGCTAAAAATAAAAATTTAAAAAATGTCAAAGTTTCTATATTTATTCTGGGCATAAGTGTGTGTGCTTCTGTGTGTGTGTCTGTATATTACTCTGGGTATGACTCTGGGTATGACTCTAATTATGACTCTGGGTCTGACCCTGGGTATATCTTTATGTGACTCCAGGTTTACCTGTGCTTGACTCTGCGTTTGACTATGTGTGATTCTGGGCATGTCTGGACATGTCTGGGCATGTCTTGACATGTCTGGACATGTCTGGGCATGTCTAGACATGTCTGGACATGTCTGGGCATGTATTGGCATGTCTGGACATGTCTGGGCATCTCTAGACATGTCTGGTCATGTCTGGGAATGACTGGAAAACTGATATCTCTAGTTCTGGTCATAGTAGAGACAAACTGCCAGTGTCCACCGAAAGGGGAGAGTCCCAGCTATTTAAGTTTACCCTCAGAAATACTGTAAGTCAGGCAGTTCCTGAGATACCTAGGTGGGATAACAGGTTTGGACCAGGACCACTGCATTGAAGTCAGATATCTCCGATTCCCTAGAGCCAATTTTTAATAATCTAGTACTCTTAGAAAAAGGGGACCCTCAGGTGTTTGCCTAAGACCCATATACCCCTGGTGCCCTTAGGCAAATGCCCATTGAGACCATACAAAAATAAGGCCTTGATTTGGGCACATCTTGGCATGACTTTAGTTATGACCAGGAACATGTCTGTACAAGACTCTGGGTACATCTGGGCATGACTCTAAATGTGACTTTGTTTGACTCTAGATGTGAGAATATAATCTTTAAATGTAGCTGAAAATGAAAATTTCTAAATATTAAGAATTTCTTCTTGAAATGATAGGAATTTTAATAAAATGTTCCCCTGAGTTGATAGAAGCTGGTTCTGATGCCTGGTTTAAGCACATGACCTAATAATGTTATAGAGTTATATTAAAAATTCTTAAGGTCCTGAACCCTTAAAATGTGGCTGTAAATTAAAATTTCAACATTTTCCAAATTTTAATTTAAAATTATAGGAACTTTAATAAAATGTTCCCCATAGTTGATAGAAGCTGATTCTGATGCCTGGTTTAAGCACTGGACCTAATAATGTGACGATGTTACATTAGCAATTCTGGTGACCCTCTACTCTTAAACTCTGGTAAAAATGAAAATTTCTAAATATACAGAATTTAGACTTAAAATTATAAGAACTTAAATAAAATGTTTACTTGAGTTGATACAGAGGATTCTGATGCCTGGTTTAAGCACTGGACCTAATAATGTTCTTATTTTATATTAGGAATTCTGTAGACTCTCTACTCTTAAAATTTAGCAGAAAATGAACATTTCAAAATATTTAGAATCTCTTCTTAAAATTATAGGAACTTAAATAAAATGTTTGCCTGAGTTGATAGAAGCTTATTCTAATGCCTGGTTTAAGCACAGGTCCTTATAATGTTATGGTGCTATGTGAAATACTCTGTAGGGCTTGTACATTTAAAATTTAGCTAAAAATGAAAATTTTAAAAATGTCAAAATTTCTATATTTATTCTGGGCATAAGTGTGTGTGCTTCTGTGTGTGTGTCTGTATATTACTCTGGGTATGACTCTAATTATGACTCTGGGTCTGACCCTGGGTATATCTTTATGTGACTCCAGGTTTACCTGTGCTTGACTCTGCGTTTGACTATGTGTGATTCTGGGCATGTCTGGACATGTCTGGGCATGTCTTGGCATGTCTGGACATGTCTGGGCATGTCTAGACATGTCAGGACATGTCTGGACATGTCTGGGCATCTCTAGACATGTCTGGTCATGTCTGGGAATGACTGGAAAACTGATATCTCTAGTTCTGGTCATAGTAGAGACAAACTGCCAGTGTTCACCGAAAGGGGAGAGTCCCAGCTATTTAAGTTTACCCTCAGAAATACTGTAAGTCAGGCAGTTCCTGAGATACCTAGGTGGGATAACAGGTTTGGACCAGGACCACTGCATTGAAGTCAGATATCTCCGATTCCCTAGAGCCAATTTTTAATAATCTAGTACTCTTAGAAAAAGGGGACCCTCAGGTGTTTGCCTAAGACCCATATACCCCTGGTGCCCTTAGGCAAATGCCCATTGAGACCATACAAAAATAAGGCCCTGATTTGGGCACATCTTGGCATGACTTTAGTTATGACCAGGAACATGTCTGTACAAGACTCTGGGTACATCTGGGCATGACTCTAAATGTGAATTTGTTTGACTCTAGATGTGAGAATATAATCTTTAAATGTAGCTGAAAATTAACATTTCTAAATATTAAGAATTTCTTCTTGAAATGATAGGAATTTTAATAAAATGTTCCCCTGAGTTGATAGAAGCTGGTTCTGATGCCTGGTTTAAGCACATGACCTAATAATGTTATAGAGTTATATTTAAAATTCTTAAGGTCCTGAACCCTTAAAATTTGGCTGTAAATTAAAATTTCAACATTTTTCAAATTTCAATTTAAAATTATAGGAACTTTAATAAAATGTTCCCCATAGTTGATAGAAGCTGATTCTGATGCCTGGTTTAAGCACTGGACCTAATAATGTGACGATGTTACATTAGCAATTCTGGTGACCCTCTACTCTTAAACTCTGGTAAAAATGAAAATTTCTAAATATACAGAATTTAGACTTAAAATTATAAGAACTTAAATAAAATGTTTACTTGAGTTGATACAGAGGATTCTGATGCCTGGTTTAAGCACTGGACCTAATAATGTTCTTATTTTATATTAGCAATTCTGTAGACTCTCTACTCTTAAAATTTAGCAGAAAATGAACATTTCAAAATATTTAGAATTTCTTCTTAAAATTATAGGAACTTAAATAAAATGTTTCCCTGAGTTGATAGAAGCTTATTCTAATGCCTGGTTTAAGCACATGTCCTTATAATGTTATGGTGCTATGTGAAATACTCTGTAGGGCTTGTACATTTAAAATTTAGCTAAAAATGAAAATTTTAAAAATGTCAAAATTTCTATATTTATTCTGGGCATAAGTGTGTGTGCTTCTGTGTGTGTGTCTGTATATTACTCTGGGTATGACTCTGGGTATGACTCTAATTATGACTCTGGGTCTGACCCTGGGTATATCTTTATGTGACTCCAGGTTTACCTGTGCTTGACTCTGCGTTTGACTATGTGTGATTCTGGGCATGTCTGGACATGTCTGGGCATCTCTAGACATGTCTGGGCATGTCTTGGCATGTCTGGACATGTCTGGGCATCTCTAGACATGTCTGGTCATGTCTGGGAATGACTGGAAAACTGATATCTCTAGTTCTGGTCATAGTAGAGACAAACTGCCAGTGTCCACCGAAAGGGGAGAGTCCCAGCTATTTAAATTTACCCTCAGAAATACTGTAAGTCAGGCAGTTCCTGAGATACCTAGGTGGGATAACAGGTTTGGACCAGGACCACTGCATTGAAGTCAGATATCTCCGATTCCCTAGAGCCAATTTTTAATAATCTAGTACGCTTAGAAAAAGGGGACCCTCAGGTGTTTGCCTAAGACCCATATACCCCTGGTGCCCTTAGGCAAATGCCCATTGAGACCATACAAAAATAAGGCCCTGATTTGGGCACATCTTGGCATGACTTTAGTTATGACCAGGAACATGTCTGTACAAGACTCTGGGTACATCTGGGCATGACTCTAAATGTGACTTTGTTTGACTCTAGATGTGAGAATATAATCTTTAAATGTAGCTGAAAATGAAAATTTCTAAATATTAAGAATTTCTTCTTGAAATGATAGGAATTTTAATAAAATGTTCCCCTGAGTTGATAGAAGCTGGTTCTGATGCCTGGTTTAAGCACATGACCTAATAATGTTATAGAGTTATATTAAAAATTCTTAAGGTCCTGAACCCTTAAAATGTGGCTGTAAATTAAAATTTCAACATTTTCCAAATTTTAATTTAAAATTATAGGAACTTTAATAAAATGTTCCCCATAGTTGATAGAAGCTGATTCTGATGCCTGGTTTAAGCACTGGACCTAATAATGTGACGATGTTACATTAGCAATTCTGGTGACCCTCTACTCTTAAACTCTGGTAAAAATGAAAATTTCTAAATATACAGAATTTAGACTTAAAATTATAAGAACTTAAATAAAATGTTTACTTGAGTTGATAAAGAGGATTCTGATGCCTGGTTTAAGCACTGGACCTAATAATGTTCTTATTTTATATTAGCAATTCGGTAGACTCTCTACTCTTAAAATTTAGCAGAAAATGAACATTTCAAAATATTTAGAATTTCTTCTTAAAATTATAGGAACTTAAATAAAATGTTTCCCTGAGTTGATAGAAGCTTATTCTAATGCCTGGTTTAAGCACAGGTCCTTATAATGTTATGGTGCTATGTGAAATACTCTGTAGGGCTTGTACATTTAAAATTTAGCTAAAAATGAAAATTTTAAAAATGTCAAAATTTCTATATTTATTCTGGGCATAAGTGTGTGTGCTTCTGTGTGTGTGTCTGTATATTACTCTGGGTATGACTCTAATTATGACTCTGGGTCTGACCCTGGGTATATCTTTATGTGACTCCAGGTTTACCTGTGCTTGACTCTGCGTTTGACTATGTGTGATTCTGGGCATGTCTGGACATGTCTGGGCATGTCTTGGCATGTCTGGACATGTCTGGGCATGTCTAGACATGTCAGGACATGTCTGGACATGTCTGGGCATCTCTAGACATGTCTGGTCATGTCTGGGAATGACTGGAAAACTGATATCTCTAGTTCTGGTCATAGTAGAGACAAACTGCCAGTGTTCACCGAAAGGGGAGAGTCCCAGCTATTTAAGTTTACCCTCAGAAATACTGTAAGTCAGGCAGTTCCTGAGATACCTAGGTGGGATAACAGGTTTGGACCAGGACCACTGCATTGAAGTCAGATATCTCCGATTCCCTAGAGCCAATTTTTAATAATCTAGTACTCTTAGAAAAAGGGGACCCTCAGGTGTTTGCCTAAGACCCATATACCCCTGGTGCCCTTAGGCAAATGCCCATTGAGACCATACAAAAATAAGGCCCTGATTTGGGCACATCTTGGCATGACTTTAGTTATGACCAGGAACATGTCTGTACAAGACTCTGGGTACATCTGGGCGTGACTCTAAATGTGAATTTGTTTGACTCTAGATGTGAGAATATAATCTTTAAATGTAGCTGAAAATTAAAATTTCTAAATATTAAGAATTTCTTCTTGAAATGATAGGAATTTTAATAAAATGTTCCCCTGAGTTGATAGAAGCTGGTTCTGATGCCTGGTTTAAGCACATGACCTAATAATGTTATAGAGTTATATTAAAAATTCTTAAGGTCCTGAACCCTTAAAATTTGGCTGTAAATTAAAATTTCAACATTTTTCAAATTTCAATTTAAAATTATAGGAACTTTAATAAAATGTTCCCCATAGTTGATAGAAGCTGATTCTGATGCCTGGTTTAAGCACTGGACCTAATAATGTGACGATGTTACATTAGCAATTCTGGTGACCCTCTACTCTTAAACTCTGGTAAAAATGAAAATTTCTAAATATACAGAATTTAGACTTAAAATTATAAGAACTTAAATAAAATGTTTACTTGAGTTGATAAAGAGGATTCTGATGCCTGGTTTAAGCACTGGACCTAATATGTTCTTATTTTATATTAGCAATTCTGTAGACTCTCTACTCTTAAAATTTAGCAGAAAATGAACATTTCAAAATATTTAGAATTTCTTCTTAAAATTATAGGAACTTAAATAAAATGTTTCCCTGAGTTGATAGAAGCTTATTCTAATGCCTGGTTTAAGCACAGGTCCTTATAATGTTATGGTGCTATGTGAAATACTCTGTAGGGCTTGTACATTTAAAATTTAGCTAAAAATGAAAATTTTAAAAATGTCAAATTTCTATATTTATTCTGGGCATAAGTGTGTGTGCTTCTGTGTGTGTCTGTATATTACTCTTGGTATGACTCTAATTATGACTCTGGGTCTGACCCTGGGTATATCTTTATGTGACTCTAGGTTTACCTGTGCTTGACTCTGCGTTTGACTATGTGTGATTCTGGGCATGTCTGGACATGTCTGGGCATGTCTTGGCATGTCTGGACATGTCTGGGCATGTCTAGACATGTCTGGACATGTCTGGGCATGTCTAATAATAATACTTTATAATAATAATAATACTTTATTGTCATCAATAGTTCAATGAACAATCAACGAAACTAAAAAGCAAGCATATACAGAGACCATAAGAACAGAACGAAGAGAGCACTCCTAAACCCAAGACATTCCCAATTGTCAATTTATCTCAGTCCTATCTGGTTTAACATGTTTATTGCTTTTGGGAAAAAACTACCCCTTAACCGGTTTGTCCGACAAAGAATAGAACGGTAACGCCTATTAGATGGCAACACAGAAAACATCCCCCCATTTGGATGAGATAGATCTCCCAGAATACTTTTCACCTTAGTGAGGAGCCTTTTTTCATATATATCCTGAATACAGGGCAGGCTGACTCCAATTACTCTACTTGCAGTTTTAACCACTCTCTGAAGGGACTTACGTTCTATAGCAGTACAGTTTCCAAACCATACTATAATTCCGTATGTGAGGACACTCTCTAAAATTGCTGAATAAAAGTTTACTAAAATCTCCTTACGTATCCCTGCCATGCGCATTTTCCTCAATAAAAACAGGCGTTGTTGAGATTTTTTAACAACACATCGTGTATGGATACCCCAAGACAGGTCATTGGAGATGTTAATACCCAGGAATTTAAAGGACTCAACTGTCTCCACAACCTGGTTATTTACGACTAGGGGACAAGAAGGCTGCATGTGAATTTTCCTAAAATCTACAATCATTTCTTTTGTTTTTTTTACATTTAAAATTAAGTGATTAGTTTGACTCCAAGCTTCTAACCTAGCGACCTCAGATCTATATTCTGACTCATCGTCCTTACTTATTAAACCTACGACTGCGATATCATCGGCAAATTTAATAATGTGAACTGACTCCGAATTTGAATGGCAATCATAGGTAAACAGAGAGTACAGCAGGGGACTCAGTACACAACCCTGAGGCACCCCTGTACTGATTACAAGTTCGCTTGACAGGGAATTGTACAATCTAACAGATTGGGGCCTGTTAGTCAAGAAATCCAAGATCCATCTACATACAAAGTTATTCAATCCCAACTCAGATAATTTAAACACTAATGATGTTGGGATTACTGTATTAAATGCCGAACTGTAATCCACGAACAAAATTCTCGCAGAGGAACATGTGGATTCTAGATGGGTAGCCACACGATGAATCAAGGTGATAGCAGCGTCATCTGTCGACCTATTTGCTTTATATGCAAATTGAAAAGGATCCAGATTGGCTGGGATACTTTTTTTTATGTGTCCCATAACCAATCTTTCAAAGGCCTTCATTATAAGAGATGTCAGAGCAATTGGTCGGTAATCGTTTGGCTCACTGGCCTTACCATTTTTGGGGACCGGGACAATAATAGATGACTTAAAACACTTAGGCACATGACAAGTGGCAAGAGAAAGGTTAAAAATTATAGTAAAAATCCCAGCCAACTGCTCAGCACATGTCTTGATAACATTTCCCGGAATGTCTTGGCATGTCTGGACATGTCTGGGCATCTCTAGACATGTCTGGTCATGTCTGGGAATGACTGGAAAACAGATATCTCTAGTTCTGGTTATAGTAGAGACAAACTGCCAGTGTCCACCGAAAGGGGAGAGTCCCAGCTATTTAAGTTTACCCTCAGAAATACTGTAAGTCAGGCAGTTCCTGAGATACCTAGGCGGGATAAAAGGTTTGGACCAGGACCACTGCATTGAAGTCAGATATCTCCGATTCCCTAGAGCCAATTTTTAATAATCTAGTACTCTTAGAAAAAGGGGACCCTCAGGTGTTTGCCTAAGACCCATATACCCCTGGTGCACTTAGGCAAATGCCCATTGAGACCATACAAAAATAAGGCCCTGATTTGGGCACATCTTGGCATGACTTTAGTTATGACCAGGAACATGTCTGTACAAGACTCTGGGTACATCTGGGCATGACTCTAAATGTGACTTTGTTTGACTCTAGATGTGAGAATATAATCTTTAAATGTAGCTGAAAATGAAAATTTCTAAATATTAAGAATTTCTTCTTGAAATGATAGGAATTTTAATAAAATGTTCCCCTGAGTTGATAGAAGCTGGTTCTGATGCCTGGTTTAAGCACATGACCTAATAATGTTATAGAGTTATATTAAAAATTCTTAAGGTCCTGAACCCTTAAAATTTGGCTGTAAATTAAAATTTCAACATTTTCCAAATTTCGATTTAAAATTATAGGAACTTTAATAAAATGTTCCCCATAGTTGATAAAAGCTGATTCTGGTGCCTGGTTTAAGGACTGGACCTAATAATGTGACGATGTTACATTAGCAATTCTGGTGACCCTCTACTCTTAAACTCTGGTAAAAATGAAAATTTCTAAATATACAGAATTTAGACTTAAAATTATAAGAACTTAAATAAAATATTTACTTGAGTTGATAAAGAGGATTCTGATACCTGGTTTAAGCACTGGACCTAATAATGTTCTTATTTTATATAAGCAATTCTGTAGACTCTCTACTCTTAAAATTTAGCAGAAAATGAACATTTCAAAATATTTAGAATTTCTTCTTAAAATTATAGGAACTTAAATAAAATGTTTCCCTGAGTTGATAGAAGCTTATTCTAATGCCTGGTTTAAGCACAGGTCCTTATAATGTTATGGTGCTATGTGAAATACTCTGTAGGGCTTGTACATTTAAAATTTAGCTAAAAATAAAAATTTAAAAAATGTCAAAGTTTCTATATTTATTCTGGGCATAAGTGTGTGTGCTTCTGTGTGTGTGTCTGTATATTACTCTGGGTATGACTCTGGGTATGACTCTAATTATGACTCTGGGTCTGACCCTGGGTATATCTTTATGTGACTCCAGGTTTACCTGTGCTTGACTCTGCGTTTGACTATGTGTGATTCTGGGCATGTCTGGACATGTCTGGGCATGTCTTGACATGTCTGGACATGTCTGGGCATGTCTAGACATGTCTGGACATGTCTGGGCATGTATTGGCATGTCTGGACATGTCTGGGCATCTCTAGACATGTCTGGTCATGTCTGGAAATGACTGGAAAACTGATATCTCTAGTTCTGGTCATAGTAGAGACAAACTGCCAGTGTCCACCGAAAGGGGAGAGTCCCAGCTATTTAAATTTACCCTCAGAAATACTGTAAGTCAGGCAGTTCCTGAGATACCTAGGTGGGATAACAGGTTTGGACCAGGACCACTGCATTGAAGTCAGATATCTCCGATTCCCTAGAGCCAATTTTTAATAATCTAGTACTCTTAGAAAAAGGGGACCCTCAGGTGTTTGCCTAAGACCCATATACCCCTGGTGCCCTTAGGCAAATGCCCATTGAGACCATACAAAAATAAGGCCCTGATTTGGGCACATCTTGGCATGACTTTAGTTATGACCAGGAACATGTCTGTACAAGACTCTGGGTACATCTGGGCATGACTCTAAATGTGACTTTGTTTGACTCTAGATGTGAGAATATAATCTTTAAATGTAGCTGAAAATGAAAATTTCTAAATATTAAGAATTTCTTCTTGAAATGATAGGAATTTTAATAAAATGTTCCCCTGAGTTGACAGAAGCTGGTTCTGATGCCTGGTTTAAGCACATGACCTAATAATGTTATAGAGTTATATTAAAAATTCTTAAGGTCCTGAACCCTTAAAATTTGTATATTAAAATTTCAACATTTTCCAAATTTTAATTTAAAATTATAGGAACTTTAATAAAATGTTCCCCATAGTTGATAGAAGCTGATTCTGATGCCTGGTTTAAGCACTGGACCTAATAATGTGACGATGTTACATTAGCAATTCTGGTGACCCTCTACTCTTAAACTCTGGTAAAAATGAAAATTTCTAAATATACAGAATTTAGACTTAAAATTATAAGAACTTAAATAAAATATTTACTTGAGTTGATAAAGAGGATTCTGATGCCTGGTTTAAGCACTGGACCTAATAATGTTCTTATTTTATATAAGCAATTCTGTAGACTCTCTACTCTTAAAATTTAGCAGAAAATGAACATTTCAAAATATTTAGAATTTCTTCTTAAAATTATAGGAACTTAAATAAAATGTTTCTCTGAGTTGATAGAAGCTTATTCTAGTGCCTGGTTTAAGCACAGGTCCTTATAATGTTATGGTGCTGTGTGAAATACTCTGTAGGGCTTGTACATTTAAAATTTAGCTAAAAATAAAAATTTGAAAAATGTCAAAATTTCTATATTTATTCTGGGCATAAGTGTGTGTGCTTGTGTGTGTGTGTGTGTGTGTGTGTGTGTGTGTGTGTGTGTGTGTGTGTGTGTGTGTGTGTGTGTGTGTATATTACTCTGGGTATGACTCTGGGTATGACTCTAATTATGACTCTGGGTCTGACCCTGGGTATATCTTTATGTGACTCCAGGTTTACCTGTGCTTGACTCTGCGTTTGACTATGTGTGATTCTGGGCATGTCTGGACATGTCTGGGCATGTCTTGACATGTCTGGACATGTCTGGGCATGTCTAGACATGTCTGGACATGTCTGGGCATGTATTGGCATGTCTGGACATGTCTGGGCATCTCTAGACATGTCTGGTCATGTCTGGGAATAACTGGAAAACTGATATCTCTAGTTCTGGTCATAGTAGAGACAAACTGCCAGTGTCCACCGAAAGGGGAGAGTCCCAGCTATTTAAGTTTACCCTCAGAAATACTGTAAGTCAGGCAGTTCCTGAGATACCTAGGTGGGATAACAGGTTTGGACCAGGACCACTGCATTGAAGTCAGATATCTCCGATTCCCTAGAGCCAATTTTTAATAATCTAGTACTCTTAGAAAAAGGGGACCCTCAGGTGTTTGCCTAAGACCCATATACCCCTGGTGCCCTTAGGCAAATGCCCATTGAGACCATACAAAAATAAGGCCCTGATTTGGGCACATCTTGGCATGACTTTAGTTATGACCAGGAACATGTCTGTACAAGACTCTGGGTACATCTGGGCATGACTCTAAATGTGACTTTGTTTGACTCTAGATGTGAGAATATAATCTTTAAATGTAGCTGAAAATGAAAATTTCTAAATATTAAGAATTTCTTCTTGAAATGATAGGAATTTTAATAAAATGTTCCCCTGAGTTGATAGAAGCTGGTTCTGATGCCTGGTTTAAGCACATGACCTAATAATGTTATAGAGTTATATTAAAAATTCTTAAGGTCCTAAACCCTTAAAATTTGGCTGTAAATTAAAATTTCAACATTTTCCAAATTTTAATTTAAAATTATAGGAACTTTAATAAAATGTTCCCCATAGTGGATAGAAGCTGATTCTGATGCCTGGTTTAAGCACTGTACCTAATAATGTGACGATGTTACATTAGCAATTCTGGTGACCCTCTACTCTTAAACTCTGGTAAAAATGAAAATTTCTAAATATACAGAATTTAGACTTAAAATTATAAGAACTTAGATAAAATGTTTACTTGAGTTGATAAAGAGGATTCTGATGCCTGGTTTAAGCACTGGACCTAATAATGTTCTTATTTTATATTAGCAATTCTGTAGACTCTCTACTCTTAAAATTTAGCAGAAAATGAACATTTCAAAATATTTAGAATTTCTTCTTAAAATTATAGGAACTTAAATAAAATGTTTCCCTGAGTTGATAGAAGCTTATTCTAATGCCTGGTTTAAGCACAGGTCCTTATAATGTTATGGTGCTATGTGAAATACTCTGTAGGGCTTGTACATTTAAAATTTAGCTAAAAATGAAAATTTTAAAAATGTCAAAATTTCTATATTTATTCTGGGCATAAGTGTGTGTGCTTCTGTGTGTGTCTGTATATTACTCTGGGTATGACTCTGGGTATGACTCTAATTATTACTCTGGGTCTGACCCTGGGTATATCTTTATGTGACTCCAGGTTTACCTGTGCTTGACTCTGCGTTTGACTATGTGTGATTCTGGGCATGTCTGGACATGTCTGGGCATCTCTAGACATGTCTGGGCATGTCTTGGCATGTCTGGACATGTCTGGGCATCTCTAGACATGTCTGGTCATGTCTGGGAATGACTGGAAAACTGATATCTCTAGTTCTGGTCATAGTAGAGACAAACTGCCAGTGTCCACCGAAAGGGGAGAGTCCCAGCTATTTAAGTTTACCCTCAGAAATACTGTAAGTCAGGCAGTTCCTGAGATACCTAGGTGGGATAACAGGTTTGGACCAGGACCACTGCATTGAAGTCAGATATCTCCGATTCCCTAGAGCCAATTTTTAATAATCTAGTACTCTTAGAAAAAGGGGACCCTCAGGTGTTTGCCTAAGACCCATATACCCCTGGTGCCCTTAGGCAAATGCCCATTGAGACCATACAAAAATAAGGCCCTTATTTGGGCACATCTTGGCATGACTTTAGTTATGACCAGGAACATGTCTGTACAAGACTCTGGGTACATCTGGGCATGACTCTAAATGTGACTTTGTTTGACTCTAGATGTGAGAATATAATCTTTAAATGTAGCTGAAAATGAAAATTTCTAAATATTAAGAATTTCTTCTTGAAATGATAGGAATTTTAATAAAATGTTCCCCTGAGTTGATAGAAGCTGGTTCTGATGCCTGGTTTAAGCACATGACCTAATAATGTTATAGAGTTATATTAAAAATTCTTAAGGTCCTGAACCCTTAAAATTTGTATATTAAAATTTCAACATTTTCCAAATTTTAATTTAAAATTATAGGAACTTTAATAAAATGTTCCCCATAGTTGATAGAAGCTGATTCTGATGCCTGGTTTAAGCACTGGACCTAATAATGTGACGATGTTACATTAGCAATTCTGGTGACCCTCTACTCTTAAACTCTGGTAAAAATGAAAATTTCTAAATATACAGAATTTAGACTTAAAATTATAAGAACTTAAATAAAATGTTTACTTGAGTTGATAAAGAGGATTCTGATGCCTGGTTTAAGCACTGGACCTAATAATGTTCTTATTTTATATTAGCAATTCTGTAGACTCTCTACTCTTAAAATTTAGCAGAAAATGAACATTTCAAAATATTTAGAATTTCTTCTTATAATTATAGGAACTTAAATAAAATGTTTCCCTGAGTTGATAGAAGCTTATTCTAATGCCTGGTTTAAGCACAGGTCCTTATAATGTTATGGTGCTATGTGAAATACTCTGTAGGGCTTGTACATTTAAAATTTAGCTAAAAATGAAAATTTTAAAAATGTCAAAATTTCTATATTTATTCTGGGCATAAGTGTGTGTGCTTCTGTGTGTGTGTCTGTATATTACTCTGGGTATGACTCTGGGTATGACTCTAATTATGACTCTGGGTCTGACCCTGGGTATATCTTTATGTGACTTCAGGTTTACCTGTGCTTGACTCTGCGTTTGACTATGTGTGATTCTGGGCATGTCTGGACATGTCTGGGCATCTCTAGACATGTCTGGACATGTCTGGGCATGTCTTGGCATGTCTGGACATGTCTGGGCATCTCTAGACATGTCTGGTCATGTCTGGGAATGACTGGAAAACTGATATCTCTAGTTCTGGTCATAGTAGAGACAAACTGCCAGTGTCCACCGAAAGGGGAGAGTCCCAGCTATTTAAGTTTACCCTCAGAAATACTGTAAGTCAGGCAGTTCCTGAGATACATAGGTGGGATAACAGGTTTGGACCAGGACCACTGCATTGAAGTCAGATATCTCCGATTCCCTAGAGCCAATTTTGAATAATCTAGTACTCTTAGAAAAAGGGGACCCTCAGGTGTTTGCCTAAGACCCATATACCCCTGGTGCCCTTAGGCAAATGCCCATTGAGACCATACAAAAATAAGGCCCTGATTTGGGCACGTCTTGGCATGACTTTAGTTATGACCAGGAACATGTCTGTACAAGACTCTGGGTACATCTGGGCATGACTCTAAATGTGACTTTGTTTGACTCTAGATGTGAGAATATAATATTTAAATGTAGCTGAAAATGAAAATTTCTAAATATTAAGAATTTCTTCTTGAAATTATAGGAATTTTAATAAAATGTTCCCCTGAGTTGATAGAAGCTGGTTCTGATGCCTGGTTTAAGCACATGACCTAATAATGTTATAGAGTTATATTAAAAATTCTTAAGGTCCTGAACCCTTAAAATTTGGCTGTAAATTAAAATTTCAACATTTTCCAAATTTCGATTTAAAATGATAGGAACTTTAATAAAATGTTCCCCATAGTTGATAGAAGCTGATTCTGATGCCTGGTTTAAGCACTGGACCTAATAATGTGACGATGTTACATTAGCAATTCTGGTGACCCTCTACTCTTAAACTCTGGTAAAAATGAAAATTTCTAAATATACAGAATTTAGACTTAAAATTATAAGAACTTAAATAAAATGTTTACTTGAGTTGATAAAGAGGATTCTGATGCCTGGTTTAAGCACTGGACCTAATAATGTTCTTATTTTATATTAGCAATTCTGTAGACTCTCTACTCTTAAAATTTAGCAGAAAATGAACATTTCAAAATATTTAGAATTTCTTCTTAAAATTATAGGAACTTAAATAAAATGTTTCCCTGAGTTGATAGAAGCTTATTCTAATGCCTGGTTTAAGCACAGGTCCTTATACTGTTATGGTGCTATGTGTAATACTCTGTAGGGCTTGTACATTTAAAATTTAGCTAAAAATGAAAATTTTTAAAATGTCAAAATTTCTATATTTATTCTGGGCATAAGTGTGTGTGCTTCTCTGTGTGTGTGTGTGTGTGTGTGTGTGTGTGTGTGTGTGTGTGTGTGTGTGTGTGTGTGTGTGTGTGTGTGTGTGTGTGTGTGTATATTACTCTGGGTATGACTCTGGGTATGACTCTAATTATGACTCTGGGTCTAACCCTGGGTATATCTTTATGTGACTCCAGGTTTACCTGTGCTTGACTCTGCGTTTGACTATGTGTGATTCTGGGCATGTCTGGACATGTCTTGGCATGTCTGGACATGTCTGGGCATCTCTAGACATGTCTGGACATGTCTGGGCATGTCTTGGCATGTCTGGACATGTCTGGGCATCTCTAGACATGTCTGGTCATGTCTGGGAATGACTGGAAAACTGATATCTCTAGTTCTGGTCATAGTAGATACAAACTGCCAGTGTCCACCGAAAGGGGAGAGTCCCAGCTATTTAAGTTTACCCTCAGAAATACTGTAAGTCAGGCAGTTCCTGAGATACCTAGGTGGGATAACAGGTTTGGACCAGGACCACTGCATTGAAGTCAGATATCTCCGATTCCCTAGAGCCAATTTTTAATAATCTAGTACTCTTAGAAAAAGGGGACCCTCAGGTGTTTGCCTAAGACCCATATACCCCTGGTGCCCTTAGGCAAATGCCCATTGAGACCATACAAAAATAAGGCCTTGATTTGGGCACATCTTGGCATGACTTTAGTTATGACCAGGAACATGTCTGTACAAGACTCTGGGTACATCTGGGCATGACTCTAAATGTGACTTTGTTTGACTCTAGATGTGAGAATATAATCTTTAAATGTAGCTGAAAATGAAAATTTCTAAATATTAAGAATTTCTTCTTGAAATGATAGGAATTTTAATAAAATGTTCCCCTGAGTTGATAGAAGCTGGTTCTGATGCCTGGTTTAAGCACATGACCTAATAATGTTATAGAGTTATATTAAAAATTCTTAAGGTCCTGAACCCTTAAAATTTGGCTGTAAATTAAAATTTCAACATTTTCCAAATTTCGATTTAAAATTATAGGAACTTTAATAAAATGTTCCCCATAGTTGATAGAAGCTGATTCTGGTGCCTGGTTTAAGCACTGGACCTAATAATGTGACGATGTTACATTAGCAATTCTGGTGACCCTCTACTCTTAAACTCTGGTAAAAATGAAAATTTCTAAATATACAGAATTTAGACTTAAAATTATAAGAACTTAAATAAAATATTTACTTGAGTTGATAAAGAGGATTCTGATGCCTGGTTTAAGCACTGGACCTAATAATGTTCTTATTTTATATAAGCAATTCTGTAGACTCTCTACTCTTAAAATTTAGCAGAAAATGAACATTTCAAAATATTTAGAATTTCTTCTTAAAATTATAGGAACTTAAATAAAATGTTTCTCTGAGTTGATAGAAGCTTATTCTAGTGCCTGGTTTAAGCACAGGTCCTTATAATGTTATGGTGCTGTGTGAAATACTCTGTAGGGCTTGTACATTTAAAATTTAGCTAAAAATAAAAATTTGAAAAATGTCAAAATTTCTATATTTATTCTGGGCATAAGTGTGTGTGCTTGTGTGTGTGTGTGTGTGTGTGTGTGTGTGTGTGTGTGTGTGTGTGTGTGTGTGTGTGTGTGTGTGTGTGTGTGTGTGTATATTACTCTGGGTATGACTCTGGGTATGACTCTAATTATGACTCTGGGTCTGACCCTGGGTATATCTTTATGTGACTCCAGGTTTACCTGTGCTTGACTCTGCGTTTGACTATGTGTGATTCTGGGCATGTCTGGACATGTCTGGGCATGTCTTGACATGTCTGGACATGTCTGGGCATGTCTAGACATGTCTGGACATGTCTGGGCATGTATTGGCATGTCTGGACATGTCTGGGCATCTCTAGACATGTCTGGTCATGTCTGGGAATAACTGGAAAACTGATATCTCTAGTTCTGGTCATAGTAGAGACAAACTGCCAGTGTCCACCGAAAGGGGAGAGTCCCAGCTATTTAAGTTTACCCTCAGAAATACTGTAAGTCAGGCAGTTCCTGAGATACCTAGGTGGGATAACAGGTTTGGACCAGGACCACTGCATTGAAGTCAGATATCTCCGATTCCCTAGAGCCAATTTTTAATAATCTAGTACTCTTAGAAAAAGGGGACCCTCAGGTGTTTGCCTAAGACCCATATACCCCTGGTGCCCTTAGGCAAATGCCCATTGAGACCATACAAAAATAAGGCCCTGATTTGGGCACATCTTGGCATGACTTTAGTTATGACCAGGAACATGTCTGTACAAGACTCTGGGTACATCTGGGCATGACTCTAAATGTGACTTTGTTTGACTCTAGATGTGAGAATATAATCTTTAAATGTAGCTGAAAATGAAAATTTCTAAATATTAAGAATTTCTTCTTGAAATGATAGGAATTTTAATAAAATGTTCCCCTGAGTTGATAGAAGCTGGTTCTGATGCCTGGTTTAAGCACATGACCTAATAATGTTATAGAGTTATATTAAAAATTCTTAAGGTCCTAAACCCTTAAAATTTGGCTGTAAATTAAAATTTCAACATTTTCCAAATTTTAATTTAAAATTATAGGAACTTTAATAAAATGTTCCCCATAGTGGATAGAAGCTGATTCTGATGCCTGGTTTAAGCACTGTACCTAATAATGTGACGATGTTACATTAGCAATTCTGGTGACCCTCTACTCTTAAACTCTGGTAAAAATGAAAATTTCTAAATATACAGAATTTAGACTTAAAATTATAAGAACTTAGATAAAATGTTTACTTGAGTTGATAAAGAGGATTCTGATGCCTGGTTTAAGCACTGGACCTAATAATGTTCTTATTTTATATTAGCAATTCTGTAGACTCTCTACTCTTAAAATTTAGCAGAAAATGAACATTTCAAAATATTTAGAATTTCTTCTTAAAATTATAGGAACTTAAATAAAATGTTTCCCTGAGTTGATAGAAGCTTATTCTAATGCCTGGTTTAAGCACAGGTCCTTATAATGTTAAGGTGCTATGTGAAATACTCTGTAGGGCTTGTACATTTAAAATTTAGCTAAAAATGAAAATTTTAAAAATGTCAAAATTTCTATATTTATTCTGGGCATAAGTGTGTGTGCTTCTGTGTGTGTCTGTATATTACTCTGGGTATGACTCTGGGTATGACTCTAATTATTACTCTGGGTCTGACCCTGGGTATATCTTTATGTGACTCCAGGTTTACCTGTGCTTGACTCTGCGTTTGACTATGTGTGATTCTGGGCATGTCTGGACATGTCTGGGCATCTCTAGACATGTCTGGGCATGTCTTGGCATGTCTGGACATGTCTGGGCATCTCTAGACATGTCTGGTCATGTCTGGGAATGACTGGAAAACTGATATCTCTAGTTCTGGTCATAGTAGAGACAAACTGCCAGTGTCCACCGAAAGGGGAGAGTCCCAGCTATTTAAGTTTACCCTCAGAAATACTGTAAGTCAGGCAGTTCCTGAGATACCTAGGTGGGATAACAGGTTTGGACCAGGACCACTGCATTGAAGTCAGATATCTCCGATTCCCTAGAGCCAATTTTTAATAATCTAGTACTCTTAGAAAAAGGGGACCCTCAGGTGTTTGCCTAAGACCCATATACCCCTGGTGCCCTTAGGCAAATGCCCATTGAGACCATACAAAAATAAGGCCCTTATTTGGGCACATCTTGGCATGACTTTAGTTATGACCAGGAACATGTCTGTACAAGACTCTGGGTACATCTGGGCATGACTCTAAATGTGACTTTGTTTGACTCTAGATGTGAGAATATAATCTTTAAATGTAGCTGAAAATGAAAATTTCTAAATATTAAGAATTTCTTCTTGAAATGATAGGAATTTTAATAAAATGTTCCCCTGAGTTGATAGAAGCTGGTTCTGATGCCTGGTTTAAGCACATGACCTAATAATGTTATAGAGTTATATTAAAAATTCTTAAGGTCCTGAACCCTTAAAATTTGTATATTAAAATTTCAACATTTTCCAAATTTTAATTTAAAATTATAGGAACTTTAATAAAATGTTCCCCATAGTTGATAGAAGCTGATTCTGATGCCTGGTTTAAGCACTGGACCTAATAATGTGACGATGTTACATTAGCAATTCTGGTGACCCTCTACTCTTAAACTCTGGTAAAAATGAAAATTTCTAAATATACAGAATTTAGACTTAAAATTATAAGAACTTAAATAAAATGTTTACTTGAGTTGATAAAGAGGATTCTGATGCCTGGTTTAAGCACTGGACCTAATAATGTTCTTATTTTATATTAGCAATTCTGTAGACTCTCTACTCTTAAAATTTAGCAGAAAATGAACATTTCAAAATATTTAGAATTTCTTCTTATAATTATAGGAACTTAAATAAAATGTTTCCCTGAGTTGATAGAAGCTTATTCTAATGCCTGGTTTAAGCACAGGTCCTTATAATGTTATGGTGCTATGTGAAATACTCTGTAGGGCTTGTACATTTAAAATTTAGCTAAAAATGAAAATTTTAAAAATGTCAAAATTTCTATATTTATTCTGGGCATAAGTGTGTGTGCTTCTGTGTGTGTGTCTGTATATTACTCTGGGTATGACTCTGGGTATGACTCTAATTATGACTCTGGGTCTGACCCTGGGTATATCTTTATGTGACTTCAGGTTTACCTGTGCTTGACTCTGCGTTTGACTATGTGTGATTCTGGGCATGTCTGGACATGTCTGGGCATCTCTAGACATGTCTGGACATGTCTGGGCATGTCTTGGCATGTCTGGACATGTCTGGGCATCTCTAGACATGTCTGGTCATGTCTGGGAATGACTGGAAAACTGATATCTCTAGTTCTGGTCATAGTAGAGACAAACTGCCAGTGTCCACCGAAAGGGGAGAGTCCCAGCTATTTAAGTTTACCCTCAGAAATACTGTAAGTCAGGCAGTTCCTGAGATACATAGGTGGGATAACAGGTTTGGACCAGGACCACTGCATTGAAGTCAGATATCTCCGATTCCCTAGAGCCAATTTTGAATAATCTAGTACTCTTAGAAAAAGGGGACCCTCAGGTGTTTGCCTAAGACCCATATACCCCTGGTGCCCTTAGGCAAATGCCCATTGAGACCATACAAAAATAAGGCCCTGATTTGGGCACGTCTTGGCATGACTTTAGTTATGACCAGGAACATGTCTGTACAAGACTCTGGGTACATCTGGGCATGACTCTAAATGTGACTTTGTTTGACTCTAGATGTGAGAATATAATATTTAAATGTAGCTGAAAATGAAAATTTCTAAATATTAAGAATTTCTTCTTGAAATTATAGGAATTTTAATAAAATGTTCCCCTGAGTTGATAGAAGCTGGTTCTGATGCCTGGTTTAAGCACATGACCTAATAATGTTATAGAGTTATATTAAAAATTCTTAAGGTCCTGAACCCTTAAAATTTGGCTGTAAATTAAAATTTCAACATTTTCCAAATTTCGATTTAAAATGATAGGAACTTTAATAAAATGTTCCCCATAGTTGATAGAAGCTGATTCTGATGCCTGGTTTAAGCACTGGACCTAATAATGTGACGATGTTACATTAGCAATTCTGGTGACCCTCTACTCTTAAACTCTGGTAAAAATGAAAATTTCTAAATATACAGAATTTAGACTTAAAATTATAAGAACTTAAATAAAATGTTTACTTGAGTTGATAAAGAGGATTCTGATGCCTGGTTTAAGCACTGGACCTAATAATGTTCTTATTTTATATTAGCAATTCTGTAGACTCTCTACTCTTAAAATTTAGCAGAAAATGAACATTTCAAAATATTTAGAATTTCTTCTTAAAATTATAGGAACTTAAATAAAATGTTTCCCTGAGTTGATAGAAGCTTATTCTAATGCCTGGTTTAAGCACAGGTCCTTATACTGTTATGGTGCTATGTGTAATACTCTGTAGGGCTTGTACATTTAAAATTTAGCTAAAAATGAAAATTTTTAAAATGTCAAAATTTCTATATTTATTCTGGGCATAAGTGTGTGTGCTTCTCTGTGTGTGTGTGTGTGTGTGTGTGTGTGTGTGTGTGTGTGTGTGTGTGTGTGTGTGTGTGTGTGTGTGTATATTACTCTGGGTATGACTCTGGGTATGACTCTAATTATGACTCTGGGTCTAACCCTGGGTATATCTTTATGTGACTCCAGGTTTACCTGTGCTTGACTCTGCGTTTGACTATGTGTGATTCTGGGCATGTCTGGACATGTCTTGGCATGTCTGGACATGTCTGGGCATCTCTAGACATGTCTGGACATGTCTGGGCATGTCTTGGCATGTCTGGACATGTCTGGGCATCTCTAGACATGTCTGGTCATGTCTGGGAATGACTGGAAAACTGATATCTCTAGTTCTGGTCATAGTAGATACAAACTGCCAGTGTCCACCGAAAGGGGAGAGTCCCAGCTATTTAAGTTTACCCTCAGAAATACTGTAAGTCAGGCAGTTCCTGAGATACCTAGGTGGGATAACAGGTTTGGACCAGGACCACTGCATTGAAGTCAGATATCTCCGATTCCCTAGAGCCAATTTTTAATAATCTAGTACTCTTAGAAAAAGGGGACCCTCAGGTGTTTGCCTAAGACCCATATACCCCTGGTGCCCTTAGGCAAATGCCCATTGAGACCATACAAAAATAAGGCCTTGATTTGGGCACATCTTGGCATGACTTTAGTTATGACCAGGAACATGTCTGTACAAGACTCTGGGTACATCTGGGCATGACTCTAAATGTGACTTTGTTTGACTCTAGATGTGAGAATATAATCTTTAAATGTAGCTGAAAATGAAAATTTCTAAATATTAAGAATTTCTTCTTGAAATGATAGGAATTTTAATAAAATGTTCCCCTGAGTTGATAGAAGCTGGTTCTGATGCCTGGTTTAAGCACATGACCTAATAATGTTATAGAGTTATATTAAAAATTCTTAAGGTCCTGAACCCTTAAAATTTGGCTGTAAATTAAAATTTCAACATTTTCCAAATTTCGATTTAAAATTATAGGAACTTTAATAAAATGTTCCCCATAGTTGATAGAAGCTGATTCTGGTGCCTGGTTTAAGCACTGGACCTAATAATGTGACGATGTTACATTAGCAATTCTGGTGACCCTCTACTCTTAAACTCTGGTAAAAATGAAAATTTCTAAATATACAGAATTTAGACTTAAAATTATAAGAACTTAAATAAAATATTTACTTGAGTTGATAAAGAGGATTCTGATGCCTGGTTTAAGCACTGGACCTAATAATGTTCTTATTTTATATAAGCAATTCTGTAGACTCTCTACTCTTAAAATTTAGCAGAAAATGAACATTTCAAAATATTTAGAATTTCTTCTTAAAATTATAGGAACTTAAATAAAATGTTTCCCTGAGTTGATAGAAGCTTATTCTAATGCCTGGTTTAAGCACAGGTCCTTATAATGTTATGGTGCTAGGTGAAATACTCTGTAGGGCTTGTACATTTAAAATTTAGCTAAAAATAAAAATTTAAAAAATGTAAAAATTTCTATATTTATTCTGGGCATAAGTGTGTGTGCTTCTGTGTGTGTGTGTGTGTGTGTGTGTGTGTGTGTGTGTGTGTGTGTGTGTGTGTGTGTGTGTGTGTCTGTATATTACTCTGGGTATGACTCTGGGTATGACTCTAATTATGACTCTGGGTCTGACCCTGGGTATATCTTTATGTGACTCCAGGTTTACCTGTGCTTGACTCTGCGTTTGACTATGTGTGATTCTGGGCATGTCTGGACATGTCTGGGCATGTCTTGACATGTCTGGACATGTCTGGGCATGTCTAGACATGTCTGGACATGTCTGGGCATGTATTGGCATGTCTGGACATGTCTGGGCATCTCTAGACATGTCTGGTCATGTCTGGGAATGACTGGAAAACTGATATCTCTAGTTCTGGTCATAGTAGAGACAAACTGCCAGTGTCCACCGAAAGGGGAGAGTCCCAGCTATTTAAGTTTACCCTCAGAAATACTGTAAGTCAGGCAGTTCCTGAGATACCTAGGTGGGATAACAGGTTTGGACCAGGACCACTGCATTGAAGTCAGATATCTCCGATTCCCTAGAGCCAATTTTTAATAATCTAGTACTCTTAGAAAAAGGGGACCCTCAGGTGTTTGCCTAAGACCCATATACCCCTGGTGCCCTTAGGCAAATGCCCATTGAGACCATACAAAAATAAGGCCTTGATTTGGGCACATCTTGGCATGACTTTAGTTATGACCAGGAACATGTCTGTACAAGACTCTGGGTACATCTGGGCATGACTCTAAATGTGACTTTGTTTGACTCTAGATGTGAGAATATAATCTTTAAATGTAGCTGAAAATGAAAATTTCTAAATATTAAGAATTTCTTCTTGAAATGATAGGAATTTTAATAAAATGTTCCCCTGAGTTGATAGAAGCTGGTTCTGATGCCTGGTTTAAGCACATGACCTAATAATGTTATAGAGTTATATTAAAAATTCTTAAGGTCCTGAACCCTTAAAATTTGGCTGTAAATTAAAATTTCAACATTTTCCAAATTTTAATTTAAAATTATAGGAACTTTAATAAAATGTTCCCCATAGTGGATAGAAGCTGATTCTGATGCCTGGTTTAAGCACTGTACCTAATAATGTGACGATGTTACATTAGCAATTCTGGTGACCCTCTACTCTTAAACTCTGGTAAAAATGAAAATTTCTAAATATACAGAATTTAGACTTAAAATTATAAGAACTTAAATAAAATGTTTACTTGAGTTGATAAAGAGGATTCTGATGCCTGGTTTAAGCACTGGACCTAATAATGTTCTTATTTTATATTAGCAATTCTGTAGACTCTCTACTCTTAAAATTTAGCAGAAAATGAACATTTCAAAATATTTAGAATTTCTTCTTAAAATTATAGGAACTTAAATAAAATGTTTCCCTGAGTTGATAGAAGCTTATTCTAATGCCTGGTTTAAGCACAGGTCCTTATAATGTTATGGTGCTATGTGAAATACTCTGTAGGGCTTGTACATTTAAAATTTAGCTAAAAATGAAAATTTTAAAAATTTCAAAATTTCTATATTTATTCTGGGCATAAGTGTGTGTGCTTCTGTGTGTGTCTGTATATTACTCTGGGTATGACTCTGGGTATGACTCTAATTATGACTCTGGGTCTGACCCTGGGTATATCTTTATGTGACTCCAGGTTTACCTGTGCTTGACTCTGCGTTTGACTATGTGTGATTCTGGGCATGTCTGGACATGTCTGGGCATCTCTAGACATGTCTGGGCATGTCTTGGCATGTCTGGACATGTCTGGGCATCTCTAGACATGTCTGGTCATGTCTGGGAATGACTGGAAAACTGATATCTCTAGTTCTGGTCATAGTAGAGACAAACTGCCAGTGTCCACCGAAAGGGGAGAGTCCCAGCTATTTAAATTTACCCTCAGAAATACTGTAAGTCAGGCAGTTCCTGAGATACCTAGGTGGGATAACAGGTTTGGACCAGGACCACTGCATTGAAGTCAGATATCTCCGATTCCCTAGAGCCAATTTTTAATAATCTAGTACTCTTAGAAAAAGGGGACCCTCAGGTGTTTGCCTAAGACCCATATACCCCTGGTGCCCTTAGGCAAATGCCCATTGAGACCATACAAAAATAAGGCCCTGATTTGGGCACATCTTGGCATGACTTTAGTTATGACCAGGAACATGTCTGTACAAGACTCTGGGTACATCTGGGCATGACTCTAAATGTGACTTTGTTTGACTCTAGATGTGAGAATATAATCTTTAAATGTAGCTGAAAATGAAAATTTCTAAATATTAAGATTTTCTTCTTGAAATGATAGGAATTTTAATAAAATGTTCCCCTGAGTTGATAGAAGCTGGTTCTGATGCCTGGTTTAAGCACATGACCTAATAATGTTATAGAGTTATATTAAAAATTCTTAAGGTCCTAAACCCTTAAAATTTGTATATTAAAATTTCAACATTTTCCAAATTTTAATTTAAAATTATAGGAACTTTAATAAAATGTTCCCCATAGTTGATAGAAGCTGATTCTGATGCCTGGTTTAAGCACTGGACCTAATAATGTGACGATGTTACATTAGCAATTCTGGTGACCCTCTACTCTTAAACTCTGGTAAAAATGAAAATTTTTAAATATACAGAATTTAGACTTAAAATTATAAGAACTTAAATAAAATGTTTACTTGAGTTGATAAAGAGGATTCTGATGCCTGGTTTAAGCACTGGACCTAATAATGTTCTTATTTTATATTAGCAATTCGGTAGACTCTCTACTCTTAAAATTTAGCAGAAAATGAACATTTCAAAATATTTAGAATTTCTTCTTAAAATTATAGGAACTTAAATAAAATGTTTCCCTGAGTTGATAGAAGCTTATTCTAATGCCTGGTTTAAGCACAGGTCCTTATAATGTTATGGTGCTATGTGAAATACTCTGTAGGGCTTGTACATTTAAAATTTAGCTAAAAATGAAAATTTTAAAAATGTCAAAATTTCTATATTTATTCTGGGCATAAGTGTGTGTGCTTCTCTGTGTGTGTGTGTGTGTGTGTGTGTGTGTGTGTGTGTGTGTGTGTGTGTGTGTGTGTGTGTGTCTGTATATTACTCTGGGTATGACTCTGGGTATGACTCTAATTATGACTCTGGGTCTGACCCTGGGTATATCTTTATGTGACTCCAGGTTTACCTGTGCTTGACTCTGCGTTTGACTATGTGTGATTCTGGGCATGTCTGGACATGTCTGGGCATGTCTTGACATGTCTGGACATGTCTGGGCATGTCTAGACATGTCTGGACATGTCTGGGCATGTATTGGCATGTCTGGACATGTCTGGGCATCTCTAGACATGTCTGGTCATGTCTGGGAATGACTGGAAAACTGATATCTCTAGTTCTGGTCATAGTAGAGACAAACTGCCAGTGTCCACCGAAAGGGGAGAGTCCCAGCTATTTAAGTTTACCCTCAGAAATACTGTAAGTCAGGCAGTTCCTGAGATACCTAGGTGGGATAACAGGTTTGGACCAGGACCACTGCATTGAAGTCAGATATCTCCGATTCCCTAGAGCCAATTTTTAATAATCTAGTACTCTTAGAAAAAGGGGACCCTCAGGTGTTTGCCTAAGACCCATATACCCCTGGTGCCCTTAGGCAAATGCCCATTGAGACCATACAAAAATAAGGCCTTGATTTGGGCACATCTTGGCATGACTTTAGTTATGACCAGGAACATGTCTGTACAAGACTCTGGGTACATCTGGGCATGACTCTAAATGTGACTTTGTTTGACTCTAGATGTGAGAATATAATCTTTAAATGTAGCTGAAAATGAAAATTTCTAAATATTAAGAATTTCTTCTTGAAATGATAGGAATTTTAATAAAATGTTCCCCTGAGTTGATAGAAGCTGGTTCTGATGCCTGGTTTAAGCACATGACCTAATAATGTTATAGAGTTATATTAAAAATTCTTAAGGTCCTGAACCCTTAAAATTTGGCTGTAAATTAAAATTTCAACATTTTCCAAATTTTAATTTAAAATTATAGGAACTTTAATAAAATGTTCCCCATAGTGGATAGAAGCTGATTCTGATGCCTGGTTTAAGCACTGTACCTAATAATGTGACGATGTTACATTAGCAATTCTGGTGACCCTCTACTCTTAAACTCTGGTAAAAATGAAAATTTCTAAATATACAGAATTTAGACTTAAAATTATAAGAACTTAAATAAAATGTTTACTTGAGTTGATAAAGAGGATTCTGATGCCTGGTTTAAGCACTGGACCTAATAATGTTCTTATTTTATATTAGCAATTCTGTAGACTCTCTACTCTTAAAATTTAGCAGAAAATGAACATTTCAAAATATTTAGAATTTCTTCTTAAAATTATAGGAACTTAAATAAAATGTTTCCCTGAGTTGATAGAAGCTTATTCTAATGCCTGGTTTAAGCACAGGTCCTTATAATGTTATGGTGCTATGTGAAATACTCTGTAGGGCTTGTACATTTAAAATTTAGCTAAAAATGAAAATTTTAAAAATGTCAAAATTTCTATATTTATTCTGGGCATAAGTGTGTGTGCTTCTGTGTGTGTCTGTATATTACTCTGGGTATGACTCTGGGTATGACTCTAATTATGACTCTGGGTCTGACCCTGGGTATATCTTTATGTGACTCCAGGTTTACCTGTGCTTGACTCTGCGTTTGACTATGTGTGATTCTGGGCATGTCTGGACATGTCTGGGCATCTCTAGACATGTCTGGGCATGTCTTGGCATGTCTGGACATGTCTGGGCATCTCTAGACATGTCTGGTCATGTCTGGGAATGACTGGAAAACTGATATCTCTAGTTCTGGTCATAGTAGAGACAAACTGCCAGTGTCCACCGAAAGGGGAGAGTCCCAGCTATTTAAATTTACCCTCAGAAATACTGTAAGTCAGGCAGTTCCTGAGATACCTAGGTGGGATAACAGGTTTGGACCAGGACCACTGCATTGAAGTCAGATATCTCCGATTCCCTAGAGCCAATTTTTAATAATCTAGTACTCTTAGAAAAAGGGGACCCTCAGGTGTTTGCCTAAGACCCATATACCCCTGGTGCCCTTAGGCAAATGCCCATTGAGACCATACAAAAATAAGGCCCTGATTTGGGCACATCTTGGCATGACTTTAGTTATGACCAGGAACATGTCTGTACAAGACTCTGGGTACATCTGGGCATGACTCTAAATGTGACTTTGTTTGACTCTAGATGTGAGAATATAATCTTTAAATGTAGCTGAAAATGAAAATTTCTAAATATTAAGAATTTCTTCTTGAAATGATAGGAATTTTAATAAAATGTTCCCCTGAGTTGATAGAAGCTGGTTCTGATGCCTGGTTTAAGCACATGACCTAATAATGTTATAGAGTTATATTAAAAATTCTTAAGGTCCTAAACCCTTAAAATTTGTATATTAAAATTTCAACATTTTCCAAATTTTAATTTAAAATTATAGGAACTTTAATAAAATGTTCCCCATAGTTGATAGAAGCTGATTCTGATGCCTGGTTTAAGCACTGGACCTAATAATGTGACGATGTTACATTAGCAATTCTGGTGACCCTCTACTCTTAAACTCTGGTAAAAATGAAAATTTTTAAATATACAGAATTTAGACTTAAAATTATAAGAACTTAAATAAAATGTTTACTTGAGTTGATAAAGAGGATTCTGATGCCTGGTTTAAGCACTGGACCTAATAATGTTCTTATTTTATATTAGCAATTCGGTAGACTCTCTACTCTTAAAATTTAGCAGAAAATGAACATTTCAAAATATTTAGAATTTCTTCTTAAAATTATAGGAACTTAAATAAAATGTTTCCCTGAGTTGATAGAAGCTTATTCTAATGCCTGGTTTAAGCACAGGTCCTTATAATGTTATGGTGCTATGTGAAATACTCTGTAGGGCTTGTACATTTAAAATTTAGCTAAAAATGAAAATTTTAAAAATGTCAAAATTTCTATATTTATTCTGGGCATAAGTGTGTGTGCTTCTGTGTGTGTGTCTGTATATTACTCTGGGTATGACTCTAATTATGACTCTGGGTCTGACCCTGGGTATATCTTTATGTGACTCCAGGTTTACCTGTGCTTGACTCTGCGTTTGACTATGTGTGATTCTGGGCATGTCTGGACATGTCTGGGCATGTCTTGGCATGTCTGGACATGTCTGGGCATGTCTAGACATGTCAGGACATGTCTGGACATGTCTGGGCATCTCTAGACATGTCTGGTCATGTCTGGGAATGACTGGAAAACTGATATCTCTAGTTCTGGTCATAGTAGAGACAAACTGCCAGTGTTCACCGAAAGGGGAGAGTCCCAGCTATTTAAGTTTACCCTCAGAAATACTGTAAGTCAGGCAGTTCCTGAGATACCTAGGTGGGATAACAGGTTTGGACCAGGACCACTGCATTGAAGTCAGATATCTCCGATTCCCTAGAGCCAATTTTTAATAATCTAGTACTCTTAGAAAAAGGGGACCCTCAGGTGTTTGCCTAAGACCCATATACCCCTGGTGCCCTTAGGCAAATGCCCATTGAGACCATACAAAAATAAGGCCCTGATTTGGGCACATCTTGGCATGACTTTAGTTATGACCAGGAACATGTCTGTACAAGACTCTGGGTACATCTGGGCATGACTCTAAATGTGAATTTGTTTGACTCTAGATGTGAGAATATAATCTTTAAATGTAGCTGAAAATTAACATTTCTAAATATTAAGAATTTCTTCTTGAAATGATAGGAATTTTAATAAAATGTTCCCCTGAGTTGATAGAAGCTGGTTCTGATGCCTGGTTTAAGCACATGACCTAATAATGTTATAGAGTTATATTAAAAATTCTTAAGGTCCTGAACCCTTAAAATTTGGCTGTAAATTAAAATTTCAACATTTTTCAAATTTCAATTTAAAATTATAGGAACTTTAATAAAATGTTCCCCATAGTTGATAGAAGCTGATTCTGATGCCTGGTTTAAGCACTGGACCTAATAATGTGACGATGTTACATTAGCAATTCTGGTGACCCTCTACTCTTAAACTCTGGTAAAAATGAAAATTTCTAAATATACAGAATTTAGACTTAAAATTATAAGAACTTAAATAAAATGTTTACTTGAGTTGATAAAGAGGATTCTGATGCCTGGTTTAAGCACTGGACCTAATATGTTCTTATTTTATATTAGCAATTCTGTAGACTCTCTACTCTTAAAATTTAGCAGAAAATGAACATTTCAAAATATTTAGAATTTCTTCTTAAAATTATAGGAACTTAAATAAAATGTTTCCCTGAGTTGATAGAAGCTTATTCTAATGCCTGGTTTAAGCACAGGTCCTTATAATGTTATGGTGCTATGTGAAATACTCTGTTGGGCTTGTACATTTAAAATTTAGCTAAAAATGAAAATTTTAAAAATGTCAAAATTTCTATATTTATTCTGGGCATAAGTGTGTGTGCTTCTGTGTGTGTCTGTATATTACTCTGGGTATGACTCTAATTATGACTCTGGGTCTGACCCTGGGTATATCTTTATGTGACTCTAGGTTTACCTGTGCTTGACTCTGCGTTTGACTATGTGTGATTCTGGGCATGTCTGGACATGTCTGGGCATGTCTTGGCATGTCTGGGCATGTCTAGACATGTCTGGACATGTCTGGGCATGTCTGGGCATGTCTGGACATGTCTGGGCATCTCTAGACATGTCTGGTCATGTCTGGGAATGACTGGAAAACAGATATCTCTAGTTCTGGTCATAGTAGAGACAAACTGCCAGTGTCCACCGAAAGGGGAGAGTCCCAGCTATTTAAGTTTACCCTCAGAAATACTGTAAGTCAGGCAGTTCCTGAGATACCTAGGTGGGATAAAAGGTTTGGACCAGGACCACTGCATTGAAGTCAGATATCTCCGATTCCCTAGAGCCAATTTTTAATAATCTAGTACTCTTAGAAAAAGGGGACCCTCAGGTGTTTGCCTAAGACCCATATACCCCTGGTGCCCTTAGGCAAATGCCCATTGAGACCATACAAAAATAAGGCCCTGATTTGGGCACATCTTGGCATGACTTTAGTTATGACCAGGAACATGTCTGTACAAGACTCTGGGTACATCTGGGCATGACTCTAAATGTGACTTTGTTTGACTCTAGATGTGAGAATATAATCTTTAAATGTAGCTGAAAATGAAAATTTCTAAATATTAAGAATTTCTTCTTGAAATGATAGGAATTTTAATAAAATGTTCCCCTGAGTTGATAGAAGCTGGTTCTGATGCCTGGTTTAAGCACATGACCTAATAATGTTATAGAGTTATATTAAAAATTCTTAAGGTCCTGAACCCTTAAAATTTGGCTGTAAATTAAAATTTCAACATTTTCCAAATTTCGATTTAAAATTATAGGAACTTTAATAAAATGTTCCCCATAGTTGATAAAAGCTGATTCTGGTGCCTGGTTTAAGCACTGGACCTAATAATGTGACGATGTTACATTAGCAATTCTGGTGACCCTCTACTCTTAAACTCTGGTAAAAATGAAAATTTCTAAATATACAGAATTTAGACTTAAAATTATAAGAACTTAAATAAAATATTTACTTGAGTTGATAAAGAGGATTCTGATGCCTGGTTTAAGCACTGGACCTAATAATGTTCTTATTTTATATAAGCAATTCTGTAGACTCTCTACTCTTAAAATTTAGCAGAAAATGAACATTTCAAAATATTTAGAATTTCTTCTTAAAATTATAGGAACTTAAATAAAATGTTTCCCTGAGTTGATAGAAGCTTATTCTAATGCCTGGTTTAAGCACAGGTCCTTATAATGTTATGGTGCTATGTGAAATACTCTGTAGGGCTTGTACATTTAAAATTTAGCTAAAAATAAAAATTAAAAAAATGTCAAAGTTTCTATATTTATTCTGGGCATAAGTGTGTGTGCTTCTGTGTGTGTGTCTGTATATTACTCTGGGTATGACTCTGGGTATGACTCTAATTATGACTCTGGGTCTGACCCTGGGTATATCTTTATGTGACTCCAGGTTTACCTGTGCTTGACTCTGCGTTTGACTATGTGTGATTCTGGGCATGTCTGGACATGTCTGGGCATGTCTTGACATGTCTGGACATGTCTGGGCATGTCTAGACATGTCTGGACATGTCTGGGCATGTATTGGCATGTCTGGACATGTCTGGGCATCTCTAGACATGTCTGGTCATGTCTGGGAATGACTGGAAAACTGATATCTCTAGTTCTGGTCATAGTAGAGACAAACTGCCAGTGTCCACCGAAAGGGGAGAGTCCCAGCTATTTAAGTTTACCCTCAGAAATACTGTAAGTCAGGCAGTTCCTGAGATACCTAGGTGGGATAACAGGTTTGGACCAGGACCACTGCATTGAAGTCAGATATCTCCGATTCCCTAGAGCCAATTTTTAATAATCTAGTACTCTTAGAAAAAGGGGACCCTCAGGTGTTTGCCTAAGACCCATATACCCCTGGTGCCCTTAGGCAAATGCCCATTGAGACCATACAAAAATAAGGCCTTGATTTGGGCACATCTTGGCATGACTTTAGTTATGACCAGGAACATGTCTGTACAAGACTCTGGGTACATCTGGGCATGACTCTAAATGTGACTTTGTTTGACTCTAGATGTGAGAATATAATCTTTAAATGTAGCTGAAAATGAAAATTTCTAAATATTAAGAATTTCTTCTTGAAATGATAGGAATTTTAATAAAATGTTCCCCTGAGTTGATAGAAGCTGGTTCTGATGCCTGGTTTAAGCACATGACCTAATAATGTTATAGAGTTATATTAAAAATTCTTAAGGTCCTGAACCCTTAAAATTTGGCTGTAAATTAAAATTTCAACATTTTCCAAATTTTAATTTAAAATTATAGGAACTTTAATAAAATGTTCCCCATAGTGGATAGAAGCTGATTCTGATGCCTGGTTTAAGCACTGTACCTAATAATGTGACGATGTTACATTAGCAATTCTGGTGACCCTCTACTCTTAAACTCTGGTAAAAATGAAAATTTCTAAATATACAGAATTTAGACTTAAAATTATAAGAACTTAAATAAAATGTTTACTTGAGTTGATAAAGAGGATTCTGATGCCTGGTTTAAGCACTGGACCTAATAATGTTCTTATTTTATATTAGAAATTCTGTAGACTCTCTACTCTTAAAATTTAGCAGAAAATGAACATTTCAAAATATTTAGAATTTCTTCTTAAAATTATAGGAACTTAAATAAAATGTTTCCCTGAGTTGATAGAAGTTAATTCTAATGCCTGGTTTAAGCACAGGTCCTTATAATGTTATGGTGCTATGTGAAATACTCTGTAGGGCTTGTACATTTAAAATTTAGCTAAAAATGAAAATTTTAAAAATGTCAAAATTTCTATATTTATTCTGGGCATAAGTGTGTGTGCTTCTGTGTGTGTCTGTATATTACTCTGGGTATGACTCTGGGTATGACTCTAATTATGACTCTGGGTCTGACCCTGGGTATATCTTTATGTGACTCCAGGTTTACCTGTGCTTGACTCTGCGTTTGACTATGTGTGATTCTGGGCATGTCTGGACATGTCTGGGCATCTCTAGACATGTCTGGGCATGTCTTGGCATGTCTGGACATGTCTGGGCATCTCTAGACATGTCTGGTCATGTCTGGGAATGACTGGAAAACTGATATCTCTAGTTCTGGTCATAGTAGAGACAAACTGCCAGTGTCCACCGAAAGGGGAGAGTCCCAGCTATTTAAATTTACCCTCAGAAATACTGTAAGTCAGGCAGTTCCTGAGATACCTAGGTGGGATAACAGGTTTGGACCAGGACCACTGCATTGAAGTCAGATATCTCCGATTCCCTAGAGCCAATTTTTAATAATCTAGTACTCTTAGAAAAAGGGGACCCTCAGGTGTTTGCCTAAGACCCATATACCCCTGGTGCCCTTAGGCAAATGCCCATTGAGACCATACAAAAATAAGGCCCTGATTTGGGCACATCTTGGCATGACTTTAGTTATGACCAGGAACATGTCTGTACAAGACTCTGGGTACATCTGGGCATGACTCTAAATGTGACTTTGTTTGACTCTAGATGTGAGAATATAATCTTTAAATGTAGCTGAAAATGAAAATTTCTAAATATTAAGAATTTCTTCTTGAAATGATAGGAATTTTAATAAAATGTTCCCCTGAGTTGATAGAAGCTGGTTCTGATGCCTGGTTTAAGCACATGACCTAATAATGTTATAGAGTTATATTAAAAATTCTTAAGGTCCTGAACCCTTAAAATTTGTATATTAAAATTTCAACATTTTCCAAATTTTAATTTAAAATTATAGGAACTTTAATAAAATGTTCCCCATAGTTGATAGAAGCTGATTCTGATGCCTGGTTTAAGCACTGGACCTAATAATGTGACGATGTTACATTAGCAATTCTGGTGACCCTCTACTCTTAAACTCTGGTAAAAATGAAAATTTCTAAATATACAGAATTTAGACTTAAAATTATAAGAACTTAAATAAAATATTTACTTGAGTTGATAAAGAGGATTCTGATGCCTGGTTTAAGCACTGGACCTAATAATGTTCTTTTTTATATAAGCAATTCTGTAGACTCTCTACTCTTAAAATTTAGCAGAAAATGAACATTTCAAAATATTTAGAATTTCTTCTTAAAATTATAGGAACTTAAATAAAATGTTTCTCTGAGTTGATAGAAGCTTATTCTAATGCCTGGTTTAAGCACAGGTCCTTATAATGTTATGGTGCTATGTGAAATACTCTGTAGGGCTTGTACATTTAAAATTTAGCTAAAAATAAAAATTTGAAAAATGTCAAAATTTCTATATTTATTCTGGGCATAAGTGTGTGTGCTTCTGTGTGTGTGTGTGTGTGTGTGTGTGTGTGTGTGTGTGTGTGTGTGTGTGTGTGTGTGTGTGTATTACTCTGGGTATGACTCTGGGTATGACTCTAATTATGACTCTGGGTCTGACCCTGGGTATATCTTTATGTGACTCCAGGTTTACCTGTGCTTGACTCTGCGTTTGACTATGTGTGATTCTGGGCATGTCTGGACATGTCTGGGCATGTCTTGACATGTCTGGACATGTCTGGGCATGTCTAGACATGTCTGGACATGTCTGGGCATGTATTGGCATGTCTGGACATGTCTGGGCATCTCTAGACATGTCTGGTCATGTCTGGGAATGACTGGAAAACTGATATCTCTAGTTCTGGTCATAGTAGAGACAAACTGCCAGTGTCCACCGAAAGGGGAGAGTCCCAGCTATTTAAGTTTACCCTCAGAAATACTGTAAGTCAGGCAGTTCCTGAGATACCTAGGTGGGATAACAGGTTTGGACCAGGACCACTGCATTGAAGTCAGATATCTCCGATTCCCTAGAGCCAATTTTTAATAATCTAGTACTCTTAGAAAAAGGGGACCCTCAGGTGTTTGCCTAAGACCCATATACCCCTGGTGCCCTTAGGCAAATGCCCATTGAGACCATACAAAAATAAGGCCCTGATTTGGGCACATCTTGGCATGACTTTAGTTATGACCAGGAACATGTCTGTACAAGACTCTGGGTACATCTGGGCATGACTCTAAATGTGACTTTGTTTGACTCTAGATGTGAGAATATAATCTTTAAATGTAGCTGAAAATGAAAATTTCTAAATATTAAGAATTTCTTCTTGAAATGATAGGAATTTTAATAAAATGTTCCCCTGAGTTGATAGAAGCTGGTTCTGATGCCTGGTTTAAGCACATGACCTAATAATGTTATAGAGTTATATTAAAAATTCTTAAGGTCCTGAACCCTTAAAATTTGGCTGTAAATTAAAATTTCAACATTTTCCAAATTTTAATTTAAAATTATAGGAACTTTAATAAAATGTTCCCCATAGTTGATAGAAGCTGATTCTGATGCCTGGTTTAAGCACTGTACCTAATAATGTGACGATGTTACATTAGCAATTCTGGTGACCCTCTACTCTTAAACTCTGGTAAAAATGAAAATTTCTAAATATACAGAATTTAGACTTAAAATTATAAGAACTTAAATAAAATGTTTACTTGAGTTGATAAAGAGGATTCTGATGCCTGGTTTAAGCACTGGACCTAATAATGTTCATATTTTATATTAGCAATTCTGTAGACTCTCTACTCTTAAAATTTAGCAGAAAATGAACATTTCAAAATATTTAGAATTTCTTCTTAAAATTATAGGAACTTAAATAAAATGTTTCCCTGAGTTGATAGAAGCTTATTCTAATGCCTGGTTTAAGCACAGGTCCTTATAATGTTATGGTGCTATGTGAAATACTCTGTAGGGCTTGTACATTTAAAATTTAGCTAAAAATGAAAATTTTAAAAATGTCAAAATTTCTATATTTATTCTGGGCATAAGTGTGTGTGCTTCTGTGTGTGTCTCTGGGTATGACTCTGGGTATGACTCTAATTATGACTCTGGGTCTGACCCTGGGTATATCTTTAGGTGACTCCAGGTTTACCTGTGCTTGACTCTGCGTTTGACTATGTGTGATTCTGGGCATGTCTGGACATGTCTGGGCATCTCTAGACATGTCTGGGCATGTCTTGGCATGTCTGGACATGTCTGGGCATCTCTAGACATGTCTGGTCATGTCTGGGAATGACTGGAAAACTGATATCTCTAGTTCTGGTCATAGTAGAGACAAACTGCCAGTGTCCACCGAAAGGGGAGAGTCCCAGCTATTTAAGTTTACCCTCAGAAATACTGTAAGTCAGGCAGTTCCTGAGATACCTAGGTGGGATAACAGGTTTGGACCAGGACCACTGCATTGAAGTCAGATATCTCCGATTCCCTAGAGCCAATTTTTAATAATCTAGTACTCTTAGAAAAAGGGGACCCTCAGGTGTTTGCCTAAGACCCATATACCCCTGGTGCCCTTAGGCAAATGCCCATTGAGATCATACAAAAATAAGGCCCTGATTTGGGCACATCTTGGCATGACTTTAGTTATGACCAGGAACATGTCTGTACAAGACTCTGGGTACATCTGGGCATGACTCTAAATGTGACTTTGTTTGACTCTAGATGTGAGAATATAATCTTTAAATGTAGCTGAAAATGAAAATTTCTAAATATTAAGAATTTCTTCTTGAAATGATAGGAATTTTAATAAAATGTTCCCCTGAGTTGATAGAAGCTGGTTCTGATGCCTGGTTTAAGCACATGACCTAATAATGTTATAGAGTTATATTAAAAATTCTTAAGGTCCTGAACCCTTAAAATTTGTATATTAAAATTTCAACATTTTCCAAATTTTAATTTAAAATTATAGGAACTTTAATAAAATGTTCCCCATAGTTGATAGAAGCTGATTCTGATGCCTGGTTTAAGCACTGGACCTAATAATGTGACGATGTTACATTAGCAATTCTGGTGACCCTCTACTCTTAAACTCTGGTAAAAATGAAAATTTCTAAATATACAGAATTTAGACTTAAAATTATAAGAACTTAAATAAAATGTTTACTTGAGTTGATAAAGAGGATTCTGATGCCTGGTTTAAGCACTGGACCTAATATGTTCTTATTTTATATTAGCAATTCTGTAGACTCTCTACTCTTAAAATTTAGCAGAAAATGAACATTTCAAAATATTTAGAATTTCTTCTTAAAATTATAGGAACTTAAATAAAATGTTTCCCTGAGTTGATAGAAGCTTATTCTAATGCCTGGTTTAAGCACAGGTCCTTATAATGTTATGGTGCTATGTGAAATATTCTGTAGGGCTTGTACATTTAAAATTTAGCTAAAAATGAAAATTTTAAAAATGTCAAAATTTCTATATTTATTCTGGGCATAAGTGTGTGTGCTTCTGTGTGTGTGTCTGTATATTACTCTGGGTATGACTCTGGGTATGACTCTAATTATGACTCTGGGTCTGACCCTGGGTATATCTTTATGTGACTTCAGGTTTACCTGTGCTTGACTCTGCGATTGACTATGTGTGATTCTTGGCATGTCTGGACATGTCTGGGCATCTCTAGACATGTCTGGTCATGTCTGGGAATGACTGGAAAACTGATATCTCTAGTTCTGGTCATAGTAGAGACAAACTGCCAGTGTCCACCGAAAGGGGAGAGTCCCAGCTATTTAAGTTTACCCTCAGAAATACTGTAAGTCAGGCAGTTCCTGAGATACCTAGGTGGGATAACAGGTTTGGACCAGGACCACTGCATTGAAGTCAGATATCTCCGATTCCCTAGAGCCAATTTTTAATAATCTAGTACTCTTAGAAAAAGGGGACCCTCAGGTGTTTGCCTAAGACCCATATACCCCTGGTGCCCTTAGGCAAATGCCCATTGAGACCATACAAAAATAAGGCCCTGATTTGGGCACATCTTGGCATGACTTTAGTTATGACCAGGAACATGTCTGTACAAGACTCTGGGTACATCTGGGCATGACTCTAAATGTGACTTTGTTTGACTCTGGATGTGAGAATATAATCTTTAAATGTAGCTGAAAATGAAAATTTCTAAATATTAAGAATTTCTTCTTGAAATGATAGGAATTTTAATAAAATGTTCCCCTGAGTTGATAGAAGCTGGTTCTGATGCATGGTTTAAGCACATGACCTAATAATGTTATAGAGTTATATTAAAAATTCTTAAGGTCCTGAACCCTTAAAATTTGGCTGCAAATTAAAATTTAAAAATTTTCCAAATTTCGATTTAAAATTATAGGAACTTTAATAAAATGTTCCCCATAGTTGATAGAAGCTGATTCTGATGCCTGGTTTAAGCACTGGACCTAATAATGTGACGATGTTACATTAGCAATTCTGGTGACCCTCTACTCTTAAACTCTGGTAAAAATGAAAATTTCTAAATATACAGAATTTAGACTTAAAATTATAAGAACTTAAATAAAATGTTTACTTGAGTTGATAAAGAGGATTCTGATGCCTGGTTTAAGCACTGGACCTAATAATGTTCTTATTTTATATTAGCAATTCTGTAGACTCTCTACTCTTAAAATTTAGCAGAAAATTAACATTTCAAAATATTTAGAATTTCTACTTAAAGTTAAAGGAACTTAAATAAAATGTTTCCCTGAGTTGATAGAAGCTTATTCTAATGCCTGGTTTAAGCACAGGTCCATATAATATTATGGCGCTATGTGAAATACTCTGTAGGGCTTGTACATTTAAAATTTAGCTAAAAATGAAAATTTTAAAAATGTCAAAATTTCTATATTTATTGTGGGCATAAATGTGTGTGCTTCTGTGTGTGTATCTGTATATTACTCTGGGTATGACTCTGGGTATGACTCTAATTATGACTCTGGGTCTGACCCTGGGTATATCTTTATGTGACTCCAGGTTTACCTGTGCTTGACTCTGCGTTTGACTATGTGTGATTCTGGGCATGTCTGGGCATGTCTGGACATGTCTGGGCATGTCTGGACATGTCTGAGCATCTCTAGACATGTCTGGACATGTCTGGGCATGTCTTGGCATGTCTGGACATGTCTGGGCATCTCTAGACATGTCTGGTCATGTCTGGGAATGACTGGAAAACTGATATCTCTAGTTCTGGTCACAGTAGAGACAAACTGCCAGTGTCCACCGAAAGGGGAGAGTCCCAGCTATTTAAGTTTACCCTCAGAAATACTGTAAGCCAGGCAGTTCCAGAGATATCTAAGTGGGATAACAGGTTTGGACCAGGACCACTGCATTGAAGTCAGATATCTCCAATTCCCTAGAGCCAATTTTTAATAATCTAGTACTCTTAGAAAAAGGGGACCCTCAGGTGTTTGCCTAAGACCCATATACCCCTGGTGCCCTTAGGCAAATGCCCATTGAGACCATACAAAAATAAGGCCCTGATTTGGGCACATCTTGGCATGACTTTAGTTATGACCAGGAACATGTCTGTACAAGACTCTGGGTACATCTGGGCATGACTCTAAATGTGACTTTGTTTGACTCTAGATGTGAGAATATAATCTTTAAATGTAGCTGAAAATGAAAATTTCTAAATATTAAGAATTTCTTCTTGAAATTATAGGAATTTTAATAAAATGTTCCCCTGAGTTGATAGAAGCTGGTTCTGATGCCTGGTTTAAGCACATGACCTAATAATGTTATAGAGTTATATTAAAAATTCTTAAGGTCCTGAACCCTTAAAATTTGTATATTAAAATTTCAACATTTTCCAAATTTTAATTTAAAATTATAGGAACTTTAATAAAATGTTCCCCATAGTTGATAGAAGCTGATTCTGATGCCTGGTTTAAGCACTGGACCTAATAATGTGACGATGTTACATTAGCAATTCTGGTGACCCTCTACTCTTAAACTCTGGTAAAAATGAAAATTTCTAAATATACAGAATTTAGACTTAAAATTATAAGAACTTAAATAAAATGTTTACTTGAGTTGATAAAGAGGATTCTGATGCCTGGTTTAAGCACTGGACCTAATAATGTTCTTATTTTATATTAGCAATTCTGTAGACTCTCTACTCTTAAAATTTAGCAGAAAATGAACATTTCAAAATATTTAGAATTTCTTCTTATAATTATAGGAACTTAAATAAAATGTTTCCCTGAGTTGATAGAAGCTTATTCTAATGCCTGGTTTAAGCACAGGTCCTTATAATGTTATGGTGCTATGTGAAATACTCTGTAGGGCTTGTACATTTAAAATTTAGCTAAAAATGAAAATTTTAAAAATGTCAAAATTTCTATATTTATTCTGGGCATAAGTGTGTGTGCTTCTGTGTGTGTGTCTGTATATTACTCTGGGTATGACTCTGGGTATGACTCTAATTATGACTCTGGGTCTGACCCTGGGTATATCTTTATGTGACTTCAGGTTTACCTGTGCTTGACTCTGCGTTTGACTATGTGTGATTCTGGGCATGTCTGGACATGTCTGGGCATCTCTAGACATGTCTGGACATGTCTGGGCATGTCTTGGCATGTCTGGACATGTCTGGGCATCTCTAGACATGTCTGGTCATGTCTGGGAATGACTGGAAAACTGATATCTCTAGTTCTGGTCATAGTAGAGACAAACTGCCAGTGTCCACCGAAAGGGGAGAGTCCCAGCTATTTAAGTTTACCCTCAGAAATACTGTAAGTCAGGCAGTTCCTGAGATACCTAGGTGGGATAACAGGTTTGGACCAGGACCACTGCATTGAAGTCAGATATCTCCGATTCCCTAGAGCCAATTTTTAATAATCTAGTACTCTTAGAAAAAGGGGACCCTCAGGTGTTTGCCTAAGACCCATATACCCCTGGTGCCCTTAGGCAAATGCCCATTGAGACCATACAAAAATAAGGCCCTGATTTGGGCACATCTTGGCATGACTTTAGTTATGACCAGGAACATGTCTGTACAAGACTCTGGGTACATCTGGGCATGACTCTAAATGTGACTTTGTTTGACTCTAGATGTGAGAATATAATCTTTAAATGTAGCTGAAAATGAAAATTTCTAAATATTAAGAATTTCTTCTTGAAATGATAGGAATTTTAATAAAATGTTCCCCTGAGTTGATAGAAGCTGGTTCTGATGCATGGTTTAAGCACATGACCTAATAATGTTATAGAGTTATATTAAAAATTCTTAAGGTCCTGAACCCTTAAAATTTGTATATTAAAATTTCAACATTTTCCAAATTTTAATTTAAAATTATAGGAACTTTAATAAAATGTTCCCCATAGTTGATAGAAGCTGATTCTGATGCCTGGTTTAAGCACTGGACCTAATAATGTGACGATGTTACATTAGCAATTCTGGTGACCCTCTACTCTTAAACTCTGGTAAAAATGAAAATTTCTAAATATACAGAATTTAGACTTAAAATTATAAGAACTTAAATAAAATGTTTACTTGAGTTGATAAAGAGGATTCTGATGCCTGGTTTAAGCACTGGACCTAATAATGTTCTTATTTTATATTAGCAATTCTGTAGACTCTCTACTCTTAAAATTTAGCAGAAAATGAACATTTCAAAATATTTAGAATTTCTTCTTATAATTATAGGAACTTAAATAAAATGTTTCCCTGAGTTGATAGAAGCTTATTCTAATGCCTGGTTTAAGCACAGGTCCTTATAATGTTATGGTGCTATGTGAAATACTCTGTAGGGCTTGTACATTTAAAATTTAGCTAAAAATGAAAATTTTAAAAATGTCAAAATTTCTATATTTATTCTGGGCATAAGTGTGTGTGCTTCTGTGTGTGTGTCTGTATATTACTCTGGGTATGACTCTGGGTATGACTCTAATTATGACTCTGGGTCTGACCCTGGGTATATCTTTATGTGACTTCAGGTTTACCTGTGCTTGACTCTGCGTTTGACTATGTGTGATTCTGGGCATGTCTGGACATGTCTGGGCATCTCTAGACATGTCTGGACATGTCTGGGCATGTCTTGGCATGTCTGGACATGTCTGGGCATCTCTAGACATGTCTGGTCATGTCTGGGAATGACTGGAAAACTGATATCTCTAGTTCTGGTCATAGTAGAGACAAACTGCCAGTGTCCACCGAAAGGGGAGAGTCCCAGCTATTTAAGTTTACCCTCAGAAATACTGTAAGTCAGGCAGTTCCTGAGATACCTAGGTGGGATAACAGGTTTGGACCAGGACCACTGCATTGAAGTCAGATATCTCCGATTCCCTAGAGCCAATTTTTAATAATCTAGTACTCTTAGAAAAAGGGGACCCTCAGGTGTTTGCCTAAGACCCATATACCCCTGGTGCCCTTAGGCAAATGCCCATTGAGACCATACAAAAATAAGGCCCTGATTTGGGCACATCTTGGCATGACTTTAGTTATGACCAGGAACATGTCTGTACAAGACTCTGGGTACATCTGGGCATGACTCTAAATGTGACTTTGTTTGACTCTAGATGTGAGAATATAATCTTTAAATGTAGCTGAAAATGAAAATTTCTAAATATTAAGAATTTCTTCTTGAAATGATAGGAATTTTAATAAAATGTTCCCCTGAGTTGATAGAAGCTGGTTCTGATGCATGGTTTAAGCACATGACCTAATAATGTTATAGAGTTATATTAAAAATTCTTAAGGTCCTGAACCCTTAAAATTTGGCTGCAAATTAAAATTTAAAAATTTTCCAAATTTCGATTTAAAATTATAGGAACTTTAATAAAATGTTCCCCATAGTTGATAGAAGCTGATTCTGATGCCTGGTTTAAGCACTGGACCTAATAATGTGACGATGTTACATTAGCAATTCTGGTGACCCTCTACTCTTAAACTCTGGTAAAAATGAAAATTTCTAAATATACAGAATTTAGACTTAAAATTATAAGAACTTAAATAAAATGTTTACTTGAGTTGATAAAGAGGATTCTGATGCCTGGTTTAAGCACTGGACCTAATAATGTTCTTATTGTATATTAGCAATTCTGTAGACTCTCTACTCTTAAAATTTAGCAGAAAATTAACATTTCAAAATATTTAGAATTTCTACTTAAAGTTAAAGGAACTTAAATAAAATGTGTCCCTGAGTTGATAGAAGCTTATTCTAATGCCTGGTTTAAGCACAGGTCCTTATAATATTATGGTGCTATGTGAAATACTCTGTAGGGCTTGTACATTTAAAATTTAGCTAAAAATGAAAATTTTAAAAATGTCAAAATTTCTATATTTATTGTGGGCATAAATGTGTGTGCTTCTGTGTGTGTGTCTGTATATTACTCTGGGTATGACTCTGGGTATGACTCTAATTATGACTCTGGGTCTGACCCTGGGTATATCTTTATGTGACTCCAGGTTTACCTGTGCTTGACTCTGCGTTTGACTATGTGTGATTCTGGGCATGTCTGGACATGTCTTGGCATGTCTGGACATGTCTGGGCATCTCTAGACATGTCTGGACATGTCTGGGCATGTCTTGGCATGTCTGGACATGTCTGGGCATCTCTAGACATGTCTGGTCATGTCTGGGAATGACTGGAAAACTGATATCTCTAGTTCTGGTCATAGTAGATACAAACTGCCAGTGTCCACCGAAAGTGGAGAGTCCCAGTTATTTAAGTTTACCCTCAGAAATACTGTAAGTCAGGCAGTTCCTGAGATATCTAGGTGGGATAACAGGTTTGGACCAGGACCACTGCATTGAAGTCAGATATCTCCGATTCCCTAGAGCCAATTTTGAATAATCTAGTACTCTTAGAAAAAGGGGAACCTCATGTGTTTGCCTAAGACCCATATACCCCTGGTGCCCTTAGGCAAATGCCCATTGAGACCATACAAAAATAAGGCCCTGATTTGGGCATGTCTTGGCATGACTTTAGTTATGACCAGGAACATGTCTGTATAAGACTCTGGGTACATCTGGGCATGACTCTAAATGTGACTTTGTTTGACTCTAGATGTGAGAATATAATCTTTAAATGTAGCTGAAAATGAAAATTTCTAAATATTAAGAATTTCTTCTTGAAATTATAGGAATTTTAATAAAATGTTCCCCTGAGTTGATAGAAGTTGGTTCTGATGCCTGGTTTAAGCTCATGACCTAATAATGTTATAGAGTTATATTAAAAATTCTTAAGGTCCTGAACCCTTAAAATTTGGCTGTAAATTAAAATTTCAACATTTTCCAAATTTCGATTTAAAATGATAGGAACTTTAATAAAATGTTCCCCATAGTTGATAGAAGCTGATTCTGATGCCTGGTTTAAGCACTGGACCTAATAATGTGACGATGTTACATTAGCAATTCTGGTGACCCTCTACTCTTAAACTCTGGTAAAAATGAAAATTTCTAAATATACAGAATTTAGACTTAAAATTATAAGAACTTAAATAAAATGTTTACTTGAGTTGATAAAGAGGATTCTGATGCCTCGTATAAGCACTGGACCTAATAATGTTCTTATTTTATATTAGCAATGCTGTAGACTCTCTACTCTTAAAATTTAGCAGAAAATGAACATTTCAAAATATTTAGAATTTCTTCTTAAAATTATAGGAACTTAAATAAAATGTTTCCCTGAGTTGATAGAAGCTTATTCTAATGCCTGGTTTAAGCACAGGTCCTTATAATGTTATGGTGCTATGTGAAATACTCTGTAGGGCTTGTACATTTAAAATTTAGCTAAAAATGAAAATTTTTAAAAGGACAAAATTTCTGTATTTATTCTGGGCATAAGTGTGTGTGCTTCTGTGTGTGTGTCTGTATATTACTCTGGGTATGACTCTGGGTATGACTCTAATTATGACTCTGGGTCTGACCCTGGGTATATCTTTATGTGACTCCAGGTTTACCTGTGCTTGAATCTGCGTTTGACTATGTGTGATTCTGGGCATGTCTGGACATGTCTTGGCATGTCTGGACATGTCTGGGCATCTCTAGACATGTCTGGACATGTCTGGGCATGTCTTGGCATGTCTGGACATGTCTGGGCATCTCTAGACATGTCTGGTCATGTCTGGGAATGACTGGAAAACTGATATCTCTAGTTCTGGTCATAGTAGATACAAACTGCCAGTGTCCACCGAAAGTGGAGAGTCCCAGTTATTTAAGTTTACCCTCAGAAATACTGTAAGTCAGGCAGTCCCTGAGATATCTAGGTGGGATAACAGGTTTGGACCAGGACCACTGCATTGAAGTCAGATATCTCCGATTCCCTAGAGCCAATTTTGAATAATCTAGTACTCTTAGAAAAAGGGGAACCTCAGGTGTTTGCCTAAGACCCATATACCCCTGGTGCCCTTAGGCAAATGCCCATTGAGACCATACAAAAATAAGGCCCTGATTTGGGCATGTCTTGGCATGACTTTAGTTATGACCAGGAACATGTCTGTATAAGACTCTGGGTACATCTGGGCATGACTCTAAATGTGACTTTGTTTGACTCTAGATGTGAGTGTCAAGAATCGACTCACCAAGCTGACATCTGTCCGCCGCTGCGGACTCCGTCCTGGCTCCCTGCGGTCACCTGTCATCCACGTCCCTGCCATCGGACGCCATTATGGGCCTGAGAGCGCCCCTGTGACGGCGGCGTGTAGCGCGCCGCGTTCCCGCTGGGCCGCGGCATGGGCGCCGCCATGACAGCTTCCAGTACTCAGCATACGGCGGCCAATCCGGTGCTTGGCCGCACCCACTTTTCCTCACTCCACCAATGACTGTTAACCAAGGGGTATATATGTAGCTGCAGGTCCAGTCTGCAGGCATCCTGGACTTTGTGTCACTCCTGAGACTCATGTGAAAGGATCTGGTTCCTGTCTCCTCCGTGTACCTGGCTATTCTCAAGAGACTTTGTACTCCTGGTTACTTCACTCAGCTCCGTGGAACTTCAAGTCCCAGCAATACCTGCATTCATCATTGGGCTTCACACCCATCATTACCTGGTGTGCTTCAGCCTAGCAGTAGAGACTGACTCCAGGTGTGTTCCATCTCTCACCTGTGATACAGCTTGCTCGCTGTCAGTGCTTCACCACCTGCACTGTGGACACAGTCAGACTCCTGCCTCTGCTATCAGGTTTGCCATACTTCAACATCACAGCTAAGTTCCATGATTTAACCTGCACTGGTTTCTATACCAGAATAATTCCTACAAGTTACCTTCTCATCTGTTTATCATCTTTACCGGTTATCATTTCTTCAAGTCATTATCCATTCTGTTCCAATAGACTTTCAGCTATCACGCTGCATAATTGACACTTGCATTTATTATTATTTCTGCTGCCGTATTATTTATCATCTGTATAATAAATACCATTGCGCTCATGCGCAGAAACATCATCCAGCCTCCTCGTTTTCTCCCATCTACCTCCACTGACCCAGTAGCGCCCCCTCTGGGGACACAGACAAGACCTGACCTGACAGTGAGAATATAATCTTTAAATGTAGCTGAAAATGAAAATTTCTAAATATTAAGAATTTCTTCTTGAAATTATAGGAATTTTAATAAAATGTTCCCCCGAGTTGATAGAAGTTGGTTCTGATGCCTGGTTTAAGCTCATGACCTAATAATGTTATAGAGTTATATTAAAAATTCTTAAGGTCCTGAACCCTTAAAATTTGGCTGTAAATTAAAATTTCAACATTTTCCAAATTTCGATTTAAAATGATAGGAACTTTAATAAAATGTTCCCCATAGTTGATAGAAGCTGATTCTGATACCTGGTTTAAGCACTGGACCTAATAATGTGACGATGTTACATTAGCAATTCTGGTGACCCTCTACTCTTAAACTCTGGTAAAAATTAAAATATCTAAATATACAGAATTTAGACTTAAAATTATAAGAACTTAAATAAAATGTTTACTTGAGTTGATAAAGAGGATTCTGATGCCTCGTATAAGCACTGGACCTAATAATGTTCTTATTTTATATTAGCAATGCTGTAGACTCTCTACTCTTAAAATTTAGCAGAAAATGAACATTTCAAAATATTTAGAATTTCTTCTTAAAATTATAGGAACTTAAATAAAATGTTTCCCTGAGTTGATAGAAGCTTATTCTAATGCCTGGTTTAAGCACAGGTCCTTATAATGTTATGGTGCTATGTGAAATACTCTGTAGGGCTTGTACATTTAAAATTTAGCTAAAAATGAAAATTTTTAAAAGGACAAAATTTCTATATTTATTCTGGGATAAGTGTGTGTGCTTCTGTGTGTGTGTCTGTATATTACTCTGGGTATGACACTGGGTATGACTCTATTTATGACTCTGGGTCTGACCCTGGGTATATCTTTATGTGACTCCAGGTTTACCTGTGCTTGACTCTGCGTTTGACTATGTGTGATTCTGGGCATGTCTGGACATGTCTGGGCATGTCTTGGCATGTCTGGACATGTCTGGGCATCTCTAGACATGTCTGGACATGTCTGGGCATGTCTTGGCATGTCTGGACATGTCTGGGCATCTCTAGACATGTCTGGTCATGTCTGGGAATGACTGGAAAACTGATATCTCTAGTTCTGGTCATAGTAGATACAAACTGCCAGTGTCCACCGAAAGTGGAGAGTCCCAGTTATTTAAGTTTACCCTCAGAAATACTGTAAGTCAGGCAGTTCCTGAGATATCTAGGTGGGATAACAGGTTTGGACCAGGACCACTGCATTGAAGTCAGATATCTCCGATTCCCTAGAGCCAATTTTGAATAATCTAGTACTCTTAGAAAAAGGGGAACCTCAGGTGTTTGCCTAAGACCCATATACCCCTGGTGCCCTTAGGCAAATGCCCATTGAGACCATACAAAAATAAGGCCCTGATTTGGGCATGTCTTGGCATGACTTTAGTTATGACCAGGAACATGTCTGTATAAGACTCTGGGTACATCTGGGCATGACTCTAAATGTGACTTTGTTTGACTCTAGATGTGAGAATATAATCTTTAAATGTAGCTGAAAATGAAAATTTCTAAATATTAAGAATTTCTTCTTGAAATTATAGGAATTTTAATAAAATGTTCCCCTGAGTTGATAGAAGTTGGTTCTGATGCCTGGTTTAAGCTCATGACCTAATAATGTTATAGAGTTATATTAAAAATTCTTAAGGTCCTGAACCCTTAAAATTTGGCTGTAAATTAAAATTTCAACATTTTCCAAATTTCGATTTAAAATTATAGGAACTTTAATAAAGTGTTCCCCATAGTTAATATAAGCTGATTCTGATGCCTGGTTTAAGCACTGGACCTAATAATGTGACGATGTTACATTAGCAATTCTGGTGACCCTCTACTCTTAAACTCTGGTAAAAATGAAAATTTCTAAATATACAGAATTTAGACTTAAAATTATAAGAACTTAAATAAAATGTTTACTTGAGTTGATAAAGAGGATTCTGATGCCTGGTTTAAGCACTGGACCTAATAATGTTCTTATTTTATATTAGCAATTCTGTAGACTCTCTACTCTTAAAATTTAGCAGAAAATGAACATTTCAAAATATTTAGAATTTCTTCTTATAATTATAGGAACTTAAATAAAATGTTTCCCTGAGTTGATAGAAGCTTATTCTAATGCCTGGTTTAAGCACAGGTCCTTATAATGTTATGGTGCTATGTGAAATACTCTGTAGGGCTTGTACATTTAAAATTTAGCTAAAAATGAAAATTTTAAAAATGTCAAAATTTCTATATTTATTCTGGGCATAAGTGTGTGTGCTTCTGTGTGTGTGTCTGTATATTACTCTGGGTATGACTCTAATTATGACTCTGGGTCTGACCCTGGGTATATCTTTATGTGACTTCAGGTTTACCTGTGCTTGACTCTGCGTTTGACTATGTGTGATTCTGGGCATGTCTGGACATGTCTGGGCATCTCTAGACATGTCTGGACATGTCTGGGCATGTCTTGGCATGTCTGGACATGTCTGGGCATCTCTAGACATGTCTGGTCATGTCTGGGAATGACTGGAAAACTGATATCTCTAGTTCTGGTCATAGTAGAGACAAACTGCCAGTGTCCACCGAAAGGGGAGAGTCCCAGCTATTTAAGTTTACCCTCAGAAATACTGTAAGTCAGGCAGTTCCTGAGATACCTAGGTGGGATAACAGGTTTGGACCAGGACCACTGCATTGTAGTCAGATATCTCCGATTCCCTAGAGCCAATTTTTAATAATCTAGTACTCTTAGAAAAAGGGGACCCTCAGGTGTTTGCCTAAGACCCATATACCCCTGGTGCCCTTAGGCAAATGCCCATTGAGACCATACAAAAATAAGGCCCTGATTTGGGCACATCTTGGCATGACTTTAGTTATGACCAGGAACATGTCTGTACAAGACTCTGGGTACATCTGGGCATGACTCTAAATGTGACTTTGTTTGACTCTAGATGTGAGAATATAATCTTTAAATGTAGCTGAAAATGAAAATTTCTAAATATTAAGAATTTCTTCTTGAAATGATAGGAATTTTAATAAAATGTTCCCCTGAGTTGATAGAAGCTGGTTCTGATGCATGGTTTAAGCACATGACCTAATAATGTTATAGAGTTATATTAACAATTCTTAAGGTCCTGAACCCTTAAAATTTGGCTGCAAATTAAAATTTAAAAATTTTCCAAATTTCGATTTAAAATTATAGGAACTTTAATAAAATGTTCCCCATAGTTGATAGAAGCTGATTCTGATGCCTGGTTTAAGCACTGGACCTAATAATGTGACGATGTTACATTAGCAATTCTGGTGACCCTCTACTCTTAAACTCTGGTAAAAATGAAAATTTCTAAATATACAGAATTTAGACTTAAAATTATAAGAACTTAAATAAAATGTTTACTTGAGTTGATAAAGAGGATTCTGATGCCTGGTTTAAGCACTGGACCTAATAATGTTCTTATTTTATATTAGCAATTCTGTAGACTCTCTACTCTTAAAATTTAGCAGAAAATTAACATTTCAAAATATTTAGAATTTCTACTTAAAGTTAAAGGAACTTAAATAAAATGTGTCCCTGAGTTGATAGAAGCTTATTCTAATGCCTGGTTTAAGCACAGGTCCTTATAATATTATGGTGCTATGTGAAATACTCTGTAGGGCTTGTACATTTAAAATTTAGCTAAAAATGAAAATTTTAAAAATTTCAAAATTTCTATATTTATTGTGGGCATAAATGTGTGTGCTTCTGTGTGTGTGTCTGTATATTACTCTGGGTATGACTCTGGGTATGACTCTAATTATGACTCTGGGTCTGACCCTGGGTATATCTTTATGTGACTCCAGGTTTACCTGTGCTTGACTCTGCGTTTGACTATGTGTGATTCTGGGCATGTCTGGACATGTCTTGGCATGTCTGGACATGTCTGGGCATCTCTAGACATGTCTGGACATGTCTGGGCATGTCTTGGCATGTCTGGACATGTCTGGGCATCTCTAGACATGTCTGGTCATGTCTGGGAATGACTGGAAAACTGATATCTCTAGTTCTGGTCATAGTAGATACAAACTGCCAGTGTCCACCGAAAGTGGAGAGTCCCAGTTATTTAAGTTTACCCTCAGAAATACTGTAAGTCAGGCAGTTCCTGAGATATCTAGGTGGGATAACAGGTTTGGACCAGGACCACTGCATTGAAGTCAGATATCTCCGATTCCCTAGAGCCAATTTTGAATAATCTAGTACTCTTAGAAAAAGGGGAACCTCAGGTGTTTGCCTAAGACCCATATACCCCTGGTGCCCTTAGGCAAATGCCCATTGAGACCATACAAAAATAAGGCCCTGATTTGGGCATGTCTTGGCATGACTTTAGTTATGACCAGGAACATGTCTGTATAAGACTCTGGGTACATCTGGGCATGACTCTAAATGTGACTTTGTTTGACTCTAGATGTGAGAATATAATATTTAAATGTAGCTGAAAATGAAAATTTCTAAATATTAAGAATTTCTTCTTGAAATTATAGGAATTTTAATAAAATGTTCCCCTGAGTTGATAGAAGCTGGTTCTGATGCCTGGTTTAAGCACATGACCTAATAATGTTATAGAGTTATATTAAAAATTCTTAAGGTCCTGAACCCTTAAAATTTGGCTGTAAATTAAAATTTCAACATTTTCCAAATTTCGATTTAAAATGATAGGAACTTTAATAAAATGTTCCCCATAGTTGATAGAAGCTGATTCTGATGCCTGGTTTAAGCACTGGACCTAATAATGTGACGATGTTACATTAGCAATTCTGGTGACCCTCTACTCTTAAACTCTGGTAAAAATGAAAATTTCTAAATATACAGAATTTAGACTTAAAATTATAAGAAATTAAATAAAATGTTTACTTGAGTTGATAAAGAGGATTCTGATGCCTGGTTTAAGCACTGGACCTAATAATGTTCTTATTTTATATTAGCAATTCTGTAGACTCTCTACTCTTAAAATTTAGCAGAAAATGAACATTTCAAAATATTTAGAATTTCTTCTTAAAATTATAGGAACTTAAATAAAATGTTTCCCTGAGTTGATAGAAGCTTATTCTAATGCCTGGTTTAAGCACAGGTCCTTATACTGTTATGGTGCTATGTGAAATACTCTGTAGGGCTTGTACATTTAAAATTTAGCTAAAAATGAAAATTTTTAAAATGTCAAAATTTCTATATTTATTCTGGGCATAAGTGTGTGTGCTTCTCTGTGTGTGTGTGTGTGTGTGTGTGTGTGTGTGTGTGTGTGTGTGTGTGTGTGTGTGTGTGTGTGTGTGTGTGTGTGTCTGTATATTACTCTGGGTATGACTCTGGGTATGACTCTAATTATGACTCTGGGTCTGACCCTGGGTATATCTTTATGTGACTCCAGGTTTACCTGTGCTTGACTCTGCGTTTGACTTTGTGTGATTCTGGGCATGTATGGACATGTCTTGGCATGTCTGGACATGTCTGGGCATCTCTAGACATGTCTGGACATGTCTGGGCATGTCTTGGCATGTCTGGACATGTCTGGGCATCTCTAGACATGTCTGGTCATGTCTGGGAATGACTGGAAAACTGATATCTCTAGTTCTGGTCATAGTAGATACAAACTGCCAGTGTCCACCGAAAGTGGAGAGTCCCAGTTATTTAAGTTTACCCTCAGAAATACTGTAAGTCAGGCAGTTCCTGAGATATCTAGGTGGGATAACAGGTTTGGACCAGGACCACTGCATTGAAGTCAGATATCTCCGATTCCCTAGAGCCAATTTTGAATAATCTAGTACTCTTAGAAAAAGGGGAACCTCATGTGTTTGCCTAAGACCCATATACCCCTGGTGCCCTTAGGCAAATGCCCATTGAGACCATACAAAAATAAGGCCCTGATTTGGGCATGTCTTGGCATGACTTTAGTTATGACCAGGAACATGTCTGTATAAGACTCTGGGTACATCTGGGCATGACTCTAAATGTGACTTTGTTTGACTCTAGATGTGAGAATATAATCTTTAAATGTAGCTGAAAATGAAAATTTCTAAATATTAAGAATTTCTTCTTGAAATTATAGGAATTTTAATAAAATGTTCCCCTGAGTTGATAGAAGTTGGTTCTGATGCCTGGTTTAAGCTCATGACCTAATAATGTTATAGAGTTATATTAAAAATTCTTAAGGTCCTGAACCCTTAAAATTTGGCTGTAAATTAAAATTTCAACATTTTCCAAATTTCGATTTAAAATGATAGGAACTTTAATAAAATGTTCCCCATAGTTGATAGAAGCTGATTCTGATGCCTGGTTTAAGCACTGGACCTAATAATGTGACGATGTTACATTAGCAATTCTGGTGACCCTCTACTCTTAAACTCTGGTAAAAATGAAAATTTCTAAATATACAGAATTTAGACTTAAAATTATAAGAACTTAAATAAAATGTTTACTTGAGTTGATAAAGAGGATTCTGATGCCTCGTATAAGCACTGGACCTAATAATGTTCTTATTTTATATTAGCAATGCTGTAGACTCTCTACTCTTAAAATTTAGCAGAAAATGAACATTTCAAAATATTTAGAATTTCTTCTTAAAATTATAGGAACTTAAATAAAATGTTTCCCTGAGTTGATAGAAGCTTATTCTAATGCCTGGTTTAAGCACAGGTCCTTATAATGTTATGGTGCTATGTGAAATACTCTGTAGGGCTTGTACATTTAAAATTTAGCTAAAAATGAAAATTTTTAAAAGGACAAAATTTCTGTATTTATTCTGGGCATAAGTGTGTGTGCTTCTGTGTGTGTGTCTGTATATTACTCTGGGTATGACTCTGGGTATGACTCTAATTATGACTCTGGGTCTGACCCTGGGTATATCTTTATGTGACTCCAGGTTTACCTGTGCTTGAATCTGCGTTTGACTATGTGTGATTCTGGGCATGTCTGGACATGTCTTGGCATGTCTGGACATGTCTGGGCATCTCTAGACATGTCTGGACATGTCTGGGCATGTCTTGGCATGTCTGGACATGTCTGGGCATCTCTAGACATGTCTGGTCATGTCTGGGAATGACTGGAAAACTGATATCTCTAGTTCTGGTCATAGTAGATACAAACTGCCAGTGTCCACCGAAAGTGGAGAGTCCCAGTTATTTAAGTTTACCCTCAGAAATACTGTAAGTCAGGCAGTCCCTGAGATATCTAGGTGGGATAACAGGTTTGGACCAGGACCACTGCATTGAAGTCAGATATCTCCGATTCCCTAGAGCCAATTTTGAATAATCTAGTACTCTTAGAAAAAGGGGAACCTCAGGTGTTTGCCTAAGACCCATATACCCCTGGTGCCCTTAGGCAAATGCCCATTGAGACCATACAAAAATAAGGCCCTGATTTGGGCATGTCTTGGCATGACTTTAGTTATGACCAGGAACATGTCTGTATAAGACTCTGGGTACATCTGGGCATGACTCTAAATGTGACTTTGTTTGACTCTAGATGTGAGAATATAATCTTTAAATGTAGCTGAAAATGAAAATTTCTAAATATTAAGAATTTCTTCTTGAAATTATAGGAATTTTAATAAAATGTTCCCCTGAGTTGATAGAAGTTGGTTCTGATGCCTGGTTTAAGCTCATGACCTAATAATGTTATAGAGTTATATTAAAAATTCTTAAGGTCCTGAACCCTTAAAATTTGGCTGTAAATTAAAATTTCAACATTTTCCAAATTTCGATTTAAAATGATAGGAACTTTAATAAAATGTTCCCCATAGTTGATAGAAGCTGATTCTGATACCTGGTTTAAGCACTGGACCTAATAATGTGACGATGTTACATTAGCAATTCTGGTGACCCTCTACTCTTAAACTCTGGTAAAAATGAAAATTTCTAAATATACAGAATTTAGACTTAAAATTATAAGAACTTAAATAAAATGTTTACTTGAGTTGATAAAGAGGATTCTGATGCCTCGTATAAGCACTGGACCTAATAATGTTCTTATTTTATATTAGCAATGCTGTAGACTCTCTACTCTTAAAATTTAGCAGAAAATGAACATTTCAAAATATTTAGAATTTCTTCTTAAAATTATAGGAACTTAAATAAAATGTTTCCCTGAGTTGATAGAAGCTTATTCTAATGCCTGGTTTAAGCACAGGTCCTTATAATGTTATGGTGCTATGTGAAATACTCTGTAGGGCTTGTACATTTAAAATTTAGCTAAAAATGAAAATTTTTAAAAGGACAAAATTTCTATATTTATTCTGGGCATAAGTGTGTGTGCTTCTGTGTGTGTGTGTCTGTATATTACTCTGGGTATGACTCTGGGTATGACTCTAATTATGACTCTGGGTCTGACCCTGGGTATATCTTTATGTGACTCCAGGTTTACCTGTGCTTGACTCTGCGTTTGACTATGTGTGATTCTGGGCATGTATGGACATGTCTTGGCATGTCTGGACATGTCTGGGCATCTCTAGACATGTCTGGACATGTCTGGGCATGTCTTGGCATGTCTGGACATGTCTGGGCATCTCTAGACATGTCTGGTCATGTCTGGGAATGACTGGAAAACTGATATCTCTAGTTCTGGTCATAGTAGATACAAACTGCCAGTGTCCACCGAAAGTGGAGAGTCCCAGTTATTTAAGTTTACCCTCAGAAATACTGTAAGTCAGGCAGTTCCTGAGATATCTAGGTGGGATAACAGGTTTGGACCAGGACCACTGCATTGAAGTCAGATATCTCCGATTCCCTAGAGCCAATTTTGAATAATCTAGTACTCTTAGAAAAAGGGGAACCTCATGTGTTTGCCTAAGACCCATATACCCCTGGTGCCCTTAGGCAAATGCCCATTGAGACCATACAAAAATAAGGCCCTGATTTGGGCATGTCTTGGCATGACTTTAGTTATGACCAGGAACATGTCTGTATAAGACTCTGGGTACATCTGGGCATGACTCTAAATGTGACTTTGTTTGACTCTAGATGTGAGAATATAATCTTTAAATGTAGCTGAAAATGAAAATTTCTAAATATTAAGAATTTCTTCTTGAAATTATAGGAATTTTAATAAAATGTTCCCCTGAGTTGATAGAAGTTGGTTCTGATGCCTGGTTTAAGCTCATGACCTAATAATGTTATAGAGTTATATTAAAAATTCTTAAGGTCCTGAACCCTTAAAATTTGGCTGTAAATTAAAATTTCAACATTTTCCAAATTTCGATTTAAAATGATAGGAACTTTAATAAAATGTTCCCCATAGTTGATAGAAGCTGATTCTGATGCCTGGTTTAAGCACTGGACCTAATAATGTGACGATGTTACATTAGCAATTCTGGTGACCCTCTACTCTTAAACTCTGGTAAAAATGAAAATTTCTAAATATACAGAATTTAGACTTAAAATTATAAGAACTTAAATAAAATGTTTACTTGAGTTGATAAAGAGGATTCTGATGCCTCGTATAAGCACTGGACCTAATAATGTTCTTATTTTATATTAGCAATGCTGTAGACTCTCTACTCTTAAAATTTAGCAGAAAATGAACATTTCAAAATATTTAGAATTTCTTCTTAAAATTATAGGAACTTAAATAAAATGTTTCCCTGAGTTGATAGAAGCTTATTCTAATGCCTGGTTTAAGCACAGGTCCTTATAATGTTATGGTGCTATGTGAAATACTCTGTAGGGCTTGTACATTTAAAATTTAGCTAAAAATGAAAATTTTTAAAAGGACAAAATTTCTGTATTTATTCTGGGCATAAGTGTGTGTGCTTCTGTGTGTGTGTCTGTATATTACTCTGGGTATGACTCTGGGTATGACTCTAATTATGACTCTGGGTCTGACCCTGGGTATATCTTTATGTGACTCCAGGTTTACCTGTGCTTGAATCTGCGTTTGACTATGTGTGATTCTGGGCATGTCTGGACATGTCTTGGCATGTCTGGACATGTCTGGGCATCTCTAGACATGTCTGGACATGTCTGGGCATGTCTTGGCATGTCTGGACATGTCTGGGCATCTCTAGACATGTCTGGTCATGTCTGGGAATGACTGGAAAACTGATATCTCTAGTTCTGGTCATAGTAGATACAAACTGCCAGTGTCCACCGAAAGTGGAGAGTCCCAGTTATTTAAGTTTACCCTCAGAAATACTGTAAGTCAGGCAGTCCCTGAGATATCTAGGTGGGATAACAGGTTTGGACCAGGACCACTGCATTGAAGTCAGATATCTCCGATTCCCTAGAGCCAATTTTGAATAATCTAGTACTCTTAGAAAAAGGGGAACCTCAGGTGTTTGCCTAAGACCCATATACCCCTGGTGCCCTTAGGCAAATGCCCATTGAGACCATACAAAAATAAGGCCCTGATTTGGGCATGTCTTGGCATGACTTTAGTTATGACCAGGAACATGTCTGTATAAGACTCTGGGTACATCTGGGCATGACTCTAAATGTGACTTTGTTTGACTCTAGATGTGAGAATATAATCTTTAAATGTAGCTGAAAATGAAAATTTCTAAATATTAAGAATTTCTTCTTGAAATTATAGGAATTTTAATAAAATGTTCCCCTGAGTTGATAGAAGTTGGTTCTGATGCCTGGTTTAAGCTCATGACCTAATAATGTTATAGAGTTATATTAAAAATTCTTAAGGTCCTGAACCCTTAAAATTTGGCTGTAAATTAAAATTTCAACATTTTCCAAATTTCGATTTAAAATGATAGGAACTTTAATAAAATGTTCCCCATAGTTGATAGAAGCTGATTCTGATACCTGGTTTAAGCACTGGACCTAATAATGTGACGATGTTACATTAGCAATTCTGGTGACCCTCTACTCTTAAACTCTGGTAAAAATGAAAATTTCTAAATATACAGAATTTAGACTTAAAATTATAAGAACTTAAATAAAATGTTTACTTGAGTTGATAAAGAGGATTCTGATGCCTCGTATAAGCACTGGACCTAATAATGTTCTTATTTTATATTAGCAATGCTGTAGACTCTCTACTCTTAAAATTTAGCAGAAAATTAACATTTCAAAATATTTAGAATTTCTTCTTAAAATTATAGGAACTTAAATAAAATGTTTCCCTGAGTTGATAGAAGCTTATTCTAATGCCTGGTTTAAGCACAGGTCCTTATAATGTTATGGTGCTATGTGAAATACTCTGTAGGGCTTGTACATTTAAAATTTAGCTAAAAATGAAAATTTTTAAAAGGACAAAATTTCTATATTTATTCTGGGCATAAGTGTGTGTGCTTCTGTGTGTGTGTGTCTGTATATTACTCTGGGTATGACTCTGGGTATGACTCTAATTATGACTCTGGGTCTGACCCTGGGTATATCTTTATGTGACTCCAGGTTTACCTGTGCTTGAATCTGCGTTTGACTATGTGTGATTCTGGGCATGTCTGGACATGTCTTGGCATGTCTGGACATGTCTGGGCATCTCTAGACATGTCTGGACATGTCTGGGCATGTCTTGGCATGTCTGGACATGTCTGGGCATCTCTAGACATGTCTGGTCATGTCTGGGAATGACTGGAAAACTGATATCTCTAGTTCTGGTCATAGTAGATACAAACTGACAGTGTCCACCGAAAGGGGAGAGTCCCAGTTATTTAAGTTTACCCTCAGAAATACTGTAAGTCAGGCAGTTCCTGAGATATCTAGGTGGGATAACAGGTTTGGACCAGGACCACTGCATTGAAGTCAGATATCTCCGATTCCCTAGAGCCAATTTTGAATAATCTAGTACTCTTAGAAAAAGGGGAACCTCAGGTGTTTGCCTAAGACCCATATACCCCTGGTGCCCTTAGGCAAATGCCCATTGAGACCATACAAAAATAAGGCCCTGATTTGGGCATGTCTTGGCATGACTTTAGTTATGACCAGGAACATGTCTGTATAAGACTCTGGGTACATCTGGGCATGACTCTAAATGTGACTTTGTTTGACTCTAGATGTGAGAATATAATATTTAAATGTAGCTGAAAATGAAAATTTCTAAATATTAAGAATTTCTTCTTGAAATTATAGGAATTTTAATAAAATGTTCCCCTGAGTTGATAGAAGTTGGTTCTGATGCCTGGTTTAAGCTCATGACCTAATAATGTTATAGAGTTATATTAAAAATTCTTAAGGTCCTGAACACTTAAAATTTGGCTGTAAATTAAAATTTCAACATTTTCCAAATTTCGATTTAAAATTATAGGAACTTTAATAAAGTGTTCCCCATAGTTAATATAAGCTGATTCTGATGCCTGGTTTAAGCACTGGACCTAATAATGTGACGATGTTACATTAGCAATTCTGGTGACCCTCTACTCTTAAACTCTGGTAAAAATTAAAATATCTAAATATACAGAATTTAGACTTAAAATTATAAGAACTTAAATAAAATGTTTACTTGAGTTGATAAAGAGGATTCTGATGCCTCGTATAAGCACTGGACCTAATAATGTTCTTATTTTATATTAGCAATGCTGTAGACTCTCTACTCTTAAAATTTAGCAGAAAATGAACATTTCAAAATATTTAGAATTTCTTCTTAAAATTATAGGAACTTAAATAAAATGTTTCCCTGAGTTGATAGAAGCTTATTCTAATGCCTGGTTTAAGCACAGGTCCTTATAATGTTATGGTGCTATGTGAAATACTCTGTAGGGCTTGTACATTTAAAATTTAGCTAAAAATTAAAATGTTTAAAAGGACAAAATTTCTATATTTATTCTGGGCATAAGTGTGTGTGCTTCTGTGTGTGTGTCTGTATATTACTCTGGGTATGACACTGGGTATGACTCTATTTATGACTCTGGGTCTGACCCTGGGTATATCTTTATGTGACTCCAGGTTTACCTGTGCTTGACTCTGCGTTTGACTATGTGTGATTCTGGGCATGTCTGGACATGTCTGGGCATGTCTTGGCATGTCTGGACATGTCTGGGCATCTCTAGACATGTCTGGACATGTCTGGGCATGTCTTGGCATGTCTGGACATGTCTGGGCATCTCTAGACATGTCTGGTCATGTCTGGGAATGACTGGAAAACTGATATCTCTAGTTCTGGTCATAGTAGATACAAACTGCCAGTGTCCACCGAAAGTGGAGAGTCCCAGTTATTTAAGTTTACCCTCAGAAATACTGTAAGTCAGGCAGTCCCTGAGATATCTAGGTGGGATAACAGGTTTGGACCAGGACCACTGCATTGAAGTCAGATATCTCCGATTCCCTAGAGCCAATTTTGAATAATCTAGTACTCTTAGAAAAAGGGGAACCTCAGGTGTTTGCCTAAGACCCATATACCCCTGGTGCCCTTAGGCAAATGCCCATTGAGACCATACAAAAATAAGGCCCTGATTTGGGCATGTCTTGGCATGACTTTAGTTATGACCAGGAACATGTCTGTATAAGACTCTGGGTACATCTGGGCATGACTCTAAATGTGACTTTGTTTGACTCTAGATGTGAGAATATAATCTTTAAATGTAGCTGAAAATGAAAATTTCTAAATATTAAGAATTTCTTCTTGAAATTATAGGAATTTTAATAAAATGTTCCCCTGAGTTGATAGAAGTTGGTTCTGATGCCTGGTTTAAGCTCATGACCTAATAATGTTATAGAGTTATATTAAAAATTCTTAAGGTCCTGAACCCTTAAAATTTGGCTGTAAATTAAAATTTCAACATTTTCCAAATTTCGATTTAAAATGATAGGAACTTTAATAAAATGTTCCCCATAGTTGATAGAAGCTGATTCTGATACCTGGTTTAAGCACTGGACCTAATAATGTGACGATGTTACATTAGCAATTCTGGTGACCATCTACTCTTAAACTCTGGTAAAAATGAAAATTTCTAAATATACAGAATTTAGACTTAAAATTATAAAAACTTAAATAAAATGTTTACTTGAGTTGATAAAGAGGATTCTGATGCCTCGTATAAGCACTGGACCTAATAATGTTCTTATTTTATATTAGCAATGCTGTAGACTCTCTACTCTTAAAATTTAGCAGAAAATGAACATTTCAAAATATTTAGAATTTCTTCTTAAAATTATAGGAACTTAAATAAAATGTTTCCCTGAGTTGATAGAAGCTTATTCTAATGCCTGGTTTAAGCACAGGTCCTTATAATGTTATGGTGCTATGTGAAATACTCTGTAGGGCTTGTACATTTAAAATTTAGCTAAAAATTAAAATGTTTAAAAGGACAAAATTTCTATATTTATTCTGGGCATAAGTGTGTGTGCTTCTGTGTGTGTGTCTGTATATTACTCTGGGTATGACACTGGGTATGACTCTATTTATGACTCTGGGTCTGACCCTGGGTATATCTTTATGTGACTCCAGGTTTACCTGTGCTTGACTCTGCGTTTGACTATGTGTGATTCTGGGCATGTCTGGACATGTCTGGGCATGTCTTGGCATGTCTGGACATGTCTGGGCATCTCTAGACATGTCTGGACATGTCTGGGCATGTCTTGGCATGTCTGGACATGTCTGGGCATCTCTAGACATGTCTGGTCATGTCTGGGAATGACTGGAAAACTGATATCTCTAGTTCTGGTCATAGTAGATACAAACTGCCAGTGTCCACCGAAAGTGGAGAGTCCCAGTTATTTAAGTTTACCCTCAGAAATACTGTAAGTCAGGCAGTCCCTGAGATATCTAGGTGGGATAACAGGTTTGGACCAGGACCACTGCATTGAAGTCAGATATCTCCGATTCCCTAGAGCCAATTTTGAATAATCTAGTACTCTTAGAAAAAGGGGAACCTCAGGTGTTTGCCTAAGACCCATATACCCCTGGTGCCCTTAGGCAAATGCCCATTGAGACCATACAAAAATAAGGCCCTGATTTGGGCATGTCTTGGCATGACTTTAGTTATGACCAGGAACATGTCTGTATAAGACTCTGGGTACATCTGGGCATGACTCTAAATGTGACTTTGTTTGACTCTAGATGTGAGAATATAATCTTTAAATGTAGCTGAAAATGAAAATTTCTAAATATTAAGAATTTCTTCTTGAAATTATAGGAATTTTAATAAAATGTTCCCCTGAGTTGATAGAAGTTGGTTCTGATGCCTGGTTTAAGCTCATGACCTAATAATGTTATAGAGTTATATTAAAAATTCTTAAGGTCCTGAACCCTTAAAATTTGGCTGTAAATTAAAATTTCAACATTTTCCAAATTTCGATTTAAAATGATAGGAACTTTAATAAAATGTTCCCCATAGTTGATAGAAGCTGATTCTGATACCTGGTTTAAGCACTGGACCTAATAATGTGACGATGTTACATTAGCAATTCTGGTGACCATCTACTCTTAAACTCTGGTAAAAATGAAAATTTCTAAATATACAGAATTTAGACTTAAAATTATAAGAACTTAAATAAAATGTTTACTTGAGTTGATAAAGAGGATTCTGATGCCTCGTATAAGCACTGGACCTAATAATGTTCTTATTTTATATTAGCAATGCTGTAGACTCTCTACTCTTAAAATTTAGCAGAAAATGAACATTTCAAAATATTTAGAATTTCTTCTTAAAATTATAGGAACTTAAATAAAATGTTTCCCTGAGTTGATAGAAGCTTATTCTAATGCCTGGTTTAAGCACAGGTCCTTATAATGTTATGGTGCTATGTGAAATACTCTGTAGGGCTTGTACATTTAAAATTTAGCTAAAAATGAAAATTTTTAAAAGGACAAAATTTCTATATTTATTCTGGGCATAAGTGTGTGTGCTTCTGTGTGTGTGTCTGTATATTACTCTGGGTATGACTCTGGGTATGACTCTAATTATGACTCTGGGTCTGACCCTGGGTATATCTTTATGTGACTCCAGGTTTACCTGTGCTTGAATCTGCGTTTGACTATGTGTGATTCTGGGCATGTCTGGACATGTCTTGGCATGTCTGGACATGTCTGGGCATGTCTAGACATGTCTGGACATGTCTGGGCATGTCTTGGCATGTCTGGACATGTCTGGGCATCTCTAGACATGTCTGGTCATGTCTGGGAATGACTGGAAAACTGATATCTCTAGTTCTGGTCATAGTAGATACAAACTGACAGTGTCCACCGAAAGGGGAGAGTCCCAGTTATTTAAGTTTACCCTCAGAAATACTGTAAGTCAGGCAGTTCCTGAGATATCTAGGTGGGATAACAGGTTTGGACCAGGACCACTGCATTGAAGTCAGATATCTCCGATTCCCTAGAGCCAATTTTGAATAATCTAGTACTCTTAGAAAAAGGGGAACCTCAGGTGTTTGCCTAAGACCCATATACCCCTGGTGCCCTTAGGCAAATGCCCATTGAGACCATACAAAAATAAGGCCCTGATTTGGGCATGTCTTGGCATGACTTTAGTTATGACCAGGAACATGTCTGTATAAGACTCTGGGTACATCTGGGCATGACTCTAAATGTGACTTTGTTTGACTCTAGATGTGAGAATATAATCTTTAAATGTAGCTGAAAATGAAAATTTCTAAATATTAAGAATTTCTTCTTGAAATTATAGGAATTTTAATAAAATGTTCCCCTGAGTTGATAGAAGTTGGTTCTGATGCCTGGTTTAAGCTCATGACCTAATAATGTTATAGAGTTATATTAAAAATTCTTAAGGTCCTGAACACTTAAAATTTGGCTGTAAATTAAAATTTCAACATTTTCCAAATTTCGATTTAAAATTATAGGAACTTTAATAAAGTGTTCCCCATAGTTAATATAAGCTGATTCTGATGCCTGGTTTAAGCACTGGACCTAATAATGTGACGATGTTACATTAGCAATTCTGGTGACCCTCTACTCTTAAACTCTGGTAAAAATGAAAATATCTAAATATACAGAATTTAGACTTAAAATTATAAGAACTTAAATAAAATGTTTACTTGAGTTGATAAAGAGGATTCTGATGCCTCGTATAAGCACTGGACCTAATAATGTTCTTATTTTATATTAGCAATGCTGTAGACTCTCTACTCTTAAAATTTAGCAGAAAATGAACATTTCAAAATATTTAGAATTTCTTCTTAAAATTATAGGAACTTAAATAAAATGTTTCCCTGAGTTGATAGAAGCTTATTCTAATGCCTGGTTTAAGCACAGGTCCTTATAATGTTATGGTGCTATGTGAAATACTCTGTAGGGCTTGTACATTTAAAATTTAGCTAAAAATGAAAATTTTTAAAAGGACAAAATTTCTATATTTATTCTGGGCATAAGTGTGTGTGCTTCTGTGTGTGTGTGTCTGTATATTACTCTGGGTATGACACTGGGTATGACTCTATTTATGACTCTGGGTCTGACCCTGGGTATATCTTTATGTGACTCCAGGTTTACCTGAGCTTGACTCTGCGTTTGACTATGTGTGAATCTGGGCATGTCTGGACATGTCTGGGCATGTCTTGGCATGTCTGGACATGTCTGGGCATCTCTAGACATGTCTGGACATGTCTGGGCATGTCTTGGCATGTCTGGACATGTCTGGGCATCTCTAGACATGTCTGGTCATGTCTGGGAATGACTGGAAAACTGATATCTCTAGTTCTGGTCATAGTAGATACAAACTGCCAGTGTCCACCGAAAGGGGAGAGTCCCAGCTATTTAAGTTTACCCTCAGAAATACTGTAAGTCAGGCAGTTCCTGAGATACCTAGGTGGGATAAAAGGTTTGGACCAGGACCACTGCATTGAAGTCAGATATCTCCGATTCCCTAGAGCCAATTTTGAATAATCTAGTACTCTTAGAAAAAGGGGAACCTCAGGTGTTTGCCTAAGACCCATATACCCCTGGTGCCCTTAGGCAAATGCCCATTGAGACCATACAAAAATAAGGCCCTGATTTGGGCATGTCTTGGCATGACTTTAGTTATGACCAGGAACATGTCTGTATAAGACTCTGGGTACATCTGGGCATGACTCTAAATGTGACTTTGTTTGACTCTAGATGTGAGAATATAATCTTTAAATGTAGCTGAAAATGAAAATTTCTAAATATTAAGAATTTCTTCTTGAAATTATAGGAATTTTAATAAAATGTTCCCCTGAGTTGATAGAAGTTGGTTCTGATGCCTGGTTTAAGCTCATGACCTAATAATGTTATAGAGTTATATTAAAAATTCTTAAGGTCCTGAACCCTTAAAATTTGGCTGTAAATTAAAATTTCAACATTTTCCAAATTTCGATTTAAAATGATAGGAACTTTAATAAAATGTTCCCCATAGTTGATAGAAGCTGATTCTGATACCTGGTTTAAGCACTGGACCTAATAATGTGACGATGTTACATTAGCAATTCTGGTGACCATCTACTCTTAAACTCTGGTAAAAATGAAAATTTCTAAATATACAGAATTTAGACTTAAAATTATAAGAACTTAAATAAAATGTTTACTTGAGTTGATAAAGAGGATTCTGATGCCTCGTATAAGCACTGGACCTAATAATGTTCTTATTTTATATTAGCAATGCTGTAGACTCTCTACTCTTAAAATTTAGCAGAAAATGAACATTTCAAAATATTTAGAATTTCTTCTTAAAATTATAGGAACTTAAATAAAATGTTTCCCTGAGTTGATAGAAGCTTATTCTAATGCCTGGTTTAAGCACAGGTCCTTATAATGTTATGGTGCTATGTGAAATACTCTGTAGGGCTTGTACATTTAAAATTTAGCTAAAAATGAAAATTTTTAAAAGGACAAAATTTCTATATTTATTCTGGGCATATGTGTGTGTGCTTCTGTGTGTGTGTCTGTATATTACTCTGGGTATGACTCTGGGTATGACTCTAATTATGACTCTGGGTCTGACCCTGGGTATATCTTTATGTGACTCCAGGTTTACCTGTGCTTGAATCTGCGTTTGACTATGTGTGATTCTGGGCATGTCTGGACATGTCTTGGCATGTCTGGACATGTCTGGGCATGTCTAGACATGTCTGGACATGTCTGGGCATGTCTTGGCATGTCTGGACATGTCTGGGCATCTCTAGACATGTCTGGTCATGTCTGGGAATGACTGGAAAACTGATATCTCTAGTTCTGGTCATAGTAGATACAAACTGACAGTGTCCACCGAAAGGGGAGAGTCCCAGTTATTTAAGTTTACCCTCAGAAATACTGTAAGTCAGGCAGTTCCTGAGATATCTAGGTGGGATAACAGGTTTGGACCAGGACCACTGCATTGAAGTCAGATATCTCCGATTCCCTAGAGCCAATTTTGAATAATCTAGTACTCTTAGAAAAAGGGGAACCTCAGGTGTTTGCCTAAGACCCATATACCCCTGGTGCCCTTAGGCAAATGCCCATTGAGACCATACAAAAATAAGGCCCTGATTTGGGCATGTCTTGGCATGACTTTAGTTATGACCAGGAACATGTCTGTATAAGACTATGGGTACATCTGGGCATGACTCTAAATGTGACTTTGTTTGACTCTAGATGTGAGAATATAATCTTTAAATGTAGCTGAAAATGAAAATTTCTAAATATTAAGAATTTCTTCTTGAAATTATAGGAATTTTAATAAAATGTTCCCCTGAGTTGATAGAAGTTGGTTCTGATGCCTGGTTTAAGCTCATGACCTAATAATGTTATAGAGTTATATTAAAAATTCTTAAGGTCCTGAACACTTAAAATTTGGCTGTAAATTAAAATTTCAACATTTTCCAAATTTCGATTTAAAATTATAGGAACTTTAATAAAGTGTTCCCCATAGTTAATATAAGCTGATTCTGATGCCTGGTTTAAGCACTGGACCTAATAATGTGACGATGTTACATTAGCAATTCTGGTGACCCTCTACTCTTAAACTCTGGTAAAAATGAAAATATCTAAATATACAGAATTTAGACTTAAAATTATAAGAACTTAAATAAAATGTTTACTTGAGTTGATAAAGAGGATTCTGATGCCTCGTATAAGCACTGGACCTAATAATGTTCTTATTTTATATTAGCAATGCTGTAGACTCTCTACTCTTAAAATTTAGCAGAAAATGAACATTTCAAAATATTTAGAATTTCTTCTTAAAATTATAGGAACTTAAATAAAATGTTTCCCTGAGTTGATAGAAGCTTATTCTAATGCCTGGTTTAAGCACAGGTCCTTATAATGTTATGGTGCTATGTGAAATACTCTGTAGGGCTTGTACATTTAAAATTTAGCTAAAAATGAAAATTTTTAAAAGGACAAAATTTCTATATTTATTCTGGGCATAAGTGTGTGTGCTTCTGTGTGTGTGTGTCTGTATATTACTCTGGGTATGACACTGGGTATGACTCTATTTATGACTCTGGGTCTGACCCTGGGTATATCTTTATGTGACTCCAGGTTTACCTGAGCTTGACTCTGCGTTTGACTATGTGTGAATCTGGGCATGTCTGGACATGTCTGGGCATGTCTTGGCATGTCTGGACATGTCTGGGCATCTCTAGACATGTCTGGACATGTCTGGGCATGTCTTGGCATGTCTGGACATGTCTGGGCATCTCTAGACATGTCTGGTCATGTCTGGGAATGACTGGAAAACTGATATCTCTAGTTCTGGTCATAGCAGATACAAACTGCCAGTGTCCACCGAAAGGGGAGAGTCCCAGCTATTTAAGTTTACCCTCAGAAATACTGTAAGTCAGGCAGTTCCTGAGATACCTAGGTGGGATAAAAGGTTTGGACCAGGACCACTGCATTGAAGTCAGATATCTCCGATTCCCTAGAGCCAATTTTGAATAATCTAGTACTCTTAGAAAAAAGGGACCCTCAGGTATTTGCCTAAGACCCATATACCCCTGGTGCCCTTAGGCAAATGCCCATTGAGACCATACAAAAATAAGGCCCTGATTTGGGCACGTCTTGGCATGACTTTAGTTATGACCAGGAACATGTCTGTACAAGACTCTGGGTACATCTGGGCATGACTCTAAATGTGACTTTGTTTGACTCTAGATGTGAGAATATAATCTTTAAATGTAGCTGAAAATGAAAATTTCTAAATATTAAGAATTTCTTCTTGAAATTATAGGAATTTTAATAAAATGTTCCCCTGAGTTGATAGAAGCTGGTTCTGATGCCTGGTTTAAGCACATGACCTAATAATGTTATAGAGTTATATTAAAAATTCTTAAGGTCCTGAACCCTTAAAATTTGGCTGTAAATTAAAATTTCAACATTTTCCAAATTTCGATTTAAAATGATAGGAACTTTAATAAAATGTTCCCCATAGTTGATAGAAGCTGATTCTGATGCCTGGTTTAAGCACTGGACCTAATAATGTGACGATGTTACATTAGCAATTCTGGTGACCCTCTACTCTTAAACTCTGGTAAAAATGAAAATTTCTAAATATACAGAATTTAGACTTAAAATTATAAGAACTTAAATAAAATGTTTACTTGAGTTGATAAAGAGGATTCTGATGCCTGGTTTAAGCACTGGACCTAATAATGTTCTTATTTTATATTAGCAATTCTGTAGACTCTCTACTCTTAAAATTTAGCAGAAAATGAACATTTCAAAATATTTAGAATTTCTTCTTAAAATTATAGGAACTTAAATAAAATGTTTCCCTGAGTTGATAGAAGCTTATTCTAATGCCTGGTTTAAGCACAGGTCCTTATACTGTTATGGTGCTATGTGAAATACTCTGTAGGGCTTGTACATTTAAAATTTAGCTAAAAATGAAAATTTTTAAAATGTCAAAATTTCTATATTTATTCTGGTCATAAGTGTGTGTGCTTGTGTGTGTGTGTGTGTGTGTGTGTGTGTGTGTGTGTGTGTGTGTGTGTGTGTGTGTGTGTATGTATATTACTCTGGGTATGACTCTGGGTATGACTCTAATTATGACTCTGGGTCTGACCCTGGGTATATCTTTATGTGACTCCAGGTTTACCTGTGCTTGACTCTGCGTTTGACTATGTGTGATTCTGGGCATGTCTGGACATGTCTGGGCATGTCTTGGCATGTCTGGACATGTCTTGGCATGTCTGGACATGTCTGGGCATCTCTAGACATGTCTGGACATGTCTGGGCATGTCTTGGCATGTCTGGACATGTCTGGGCATCTCTAGACATGTCTGGTCATGTCTGGGAATGACTGGAAAACTGATATCTCTAGTTCTGGTCATAGTAGATACAAACTGCCAGTGTCCACTGAAAGGGGAGAGTCCCAGCTATTTAAGTTTACCCTCAGAAATACTGTAAGTCAGGCAGTTCCTGAGATACCTAGGTGGGATAACAGGTTTGGACCAGGACCACTGCATTGAAGTCAGATATCTCCGATTCCCTAGAGCCAATTTTGAATAATCTAGTACTCTTAGAAAAAGGGGAACCTCAGGTGTTTGCCTAAAACCCATATACCCCTGGTGCCCTTAGGCAAATGCCCATTGAGACCATACAAAAATAAGGCCCTGATTTGGGCATGTCTTGGCATGACTTTAGTTATGACCAGGAACATGTCTGTACAAGACTCTGGGTACATCTGGGCATGACTCTAAATGTGACTTTGTTTGACTCTAGATGTGAGAATATAATCTTTAAATGTAGCTGAAAATGAAAATTTCTAAATATTAAGAATTTCTTCTTAAAATTATAGGAATTTTAATAAAATGTTCCCCTGAGTTGATAGAAGCTGGTTCTGATGCCTGGTTTAAGCTCATGACCTAATAATGTTATAGAGTTATTTTAAAAATTCTTAAGGTCCTGAACACTTAAAATTTGGCTGCAAATTAAAATTTCAACATTTTCCAAATTTCGATTTAAAATTATAGGAACTTTAATAAAGTGTTCCCCATAGTTAATAGAAGCTGATTCTGATGCCTGGTTTAAGCACTGGACCTAATAATGTGACGATGTTACATTAGCAATTCTGGTGACCCTCTACTCTTAAACTCTGGTAAAAATGAAAATTTCTAAATATACAGAATTTAGACTTAAAATTATAAGAACTTAAATAAAATGTTTACTTGAGTTGATAAAGAGGATTCTGATGCCTCGTATAAGCACTGGACCTAATAATGTTCTTATTTTATATTAGCAATGCTGTAGACTCTCTACTCTTAAAATTTAGCAGAAAATGAACATTTCAAAATATTTAGAATTTCTTCTTAAAATTATAGGAACTTAAATAAAATGTTTCCCTGAGTTGATAGAAGCTTATTCTAATGCCTGGTTTAAGCACAGGTCCTTATAATGTTATGGTGCTATGTGAAATACTCTGTAGGGCTTGTACATTTAAAATTTAGCTAAAAATGAAAATTTTTAAAAGGACAAAATTTCTATATTTATTCTGGGCATAAGTGTGTGTGGTTCTGTGTGTGTGTCTGTATATTACTCTGGGTATGACTCTGGGTATGACTCTAATTATGACTCTGGGTCTGACCCTGGGTATATCTTTATGTGACTCCAGGTTTACCTGTGCTTGAATCTGCGTTTGACTATGTGTGATTCTGGGCATGTCTGGACATGTCTTGGCATGTCTGGACATGTCTGGGCATCTCTAGACATGTCTGGGCATGTCTTGGCATGTCTGGACATGTCTGGGCATCTCTAGACATGTCTGGTCATGTCTGGGAATGACTGGAAAACTGATATCTCTAGTTCTGGTCATAGTAGAGACAAACTGCCAGTGTCCACCGAAAGGGGAGAGTCCCAGCTATTTAAGTTTACCCTCAGAAATACTGTAAGTCAGGCAGTTCCTGTGATACCTAGGTGGGATAACAGGTTTGGACCAGGACCACTGCATTGAAGTCAGATATCTCCGATTCCCTAGAGCCAATTTTGAATAATCTAGTACTCTTAGAAAAAGGGGAACCTCAGGTGTTTGCCTAAGACCCATATACCCCTGGTGCCCTTAGGCAAATGCCCATTGAGACCATACAAAAATAAGGCCCTGATTTGGGCATGTCTTGGCATGACTTTAGTTATGACCAGGAACATGTCTGTACAAGACTCTGGGTACATCTGGGCATGACTCTAAATGTGACTTTGTTTGACTCTAGATGTGAGAATATAATCTTTAAATGTAGCTGAATATGAAAATTTCTAAATATTAAGAATTTCTTCTTGAAATTATAGGAATTTTAATAAAATGTTCCCCTGAGTTGATAGAAGCTGGTTCTGATGCCTGGTTTAAGCACATGACCTAATAATGTTATAGAGTTATTTTAAAAATTCTTGAGGTCCTGAACCCTTAAAATTTGGCTGTAAATTAAAATTTCAACATTTTCCAAATTTCGATTTAAAATTATAGGAACTTTAATAAAATGTTCCCCATAGTTGATAGAAGCTGATTCTGATGCCTGGTTTAAGCACTGGACCTAATAATGTGACGATGTTACATTAGCAATACTGGTGACCCTCTACTCTCAAACTCTGGTAAAAATGAAAATTTCTAAATATACAGAATTTAGACTTAAAATTATAAGAACTTAAATAAAATGTTTACTTGAGTTGATAAAGAGGATTCTGATGCCTCGTATAAGCACTGGACCTAATAATGTTCTTATTTTATATTAGCAATGCTGTAGACTCTCTACTCTTAAAATTTAGCAGAAAATGAACATTTCAAAATATTTAGAATTTCTTCTTAAAATTATAGGAACTTAAATAAAATGTTTCCCTGAGTTGATAGAAGCTTATTCTAATGCCTGGTTTAAGCACAGGTCCTTATAATGTTATGGTGCTATGTGAAATACTCTGTAGGGCTTGTACATTTAAAATTTAGCTAAAAATGAAAATTTTTAATATGACAAAATTTCTATATTTATTCTGGGCATAAGTGTGTGTGCTTCTGTGTGTGTGTGTGTGTGTGTGTGTGTGTGTGTGTGTGTGTGTGTGTGTGTGTGTGTGTGTGTGCTTCTGTGTGTGTGTGTGTGCGTGTGTGTGTGTGTGTGTGTGTGTGTGTGTGTGTGTGTGTGTGTGTGTGTGTGTGTGTGTGTGTGTGTGTGTCTGTATATTACTCTGGGTATGACTCTAATTATGACTCTGGAACTGACCCTGGGTATATCTTTATGTGACTCCAGGTTTACCTGTGCTTGACTCTGCGTTTGACTATGTGTGATTCTGGGCATGTCTGGACATGTCTGGGCATGTCTTGGCATGTCTGGACATGTCTGGGCATCTCTAGACATGTCTGGACATGTCTGGGCATGTCTTGGCATGTCTGGACATGTCTGGGCATCTCTAGACATGTCTGGTCATGTCTGGGAATGCCTGGAAAACTGATATCTCTTGTTCTGGTCATAGTAGATACAAACTGCCAGTGTCCACCGAAAGGGGAGAGTCCCAGCTATTTAAGTTTACCCTCAGAAATACTGTAAGTCAGGCAGTTCCTGTGATACCTAGGTGGGATAACAGGTTTGGACCAGGACCACTGCATTGAAGTCAGATATCTCCGATTCCCTAGAGCCAATTTTGAATAATCTAGTACTCTTAGAAAAAGGGGACCCTCTGGTGTTTGCCTAAGACCCATATACCCCTGGTGCCCTTAGGCAAATGCCCATTGAGACCATACAAAAATAAGGCCCTGATTTGGGCATGTCAAGGCCCTGATTTGGGCATGTCTTGGCATGACTTTAGTTATGACCAGGAACATGTCTGTACAAGACTCTGGGTACATCTGGGCATGACTCTAAATGTGACTTTGTTTGACTCTAGATGTGAGAATATAATCTTTAAATGTAGCTGAAAATGAAAATTTCTAAATATTAAGAATTTCTTCTTGAAATTATAGGAATTTTAATAAAATGTTCCCCTGAGTTGATAGAAGCTGGTTCTGATGCCTGGTTTAAGCACATGACCTAATAATGTTATATTAAAAATTCTTAAGGTCCTGAACCCTTAAAATTTGGCTGTAAATTAAAATTTCAACATTTTCCAAATTTCGATTTAAAATTATAGGAACTTTAATAAAATGTTCCCCATAGTTGATAGAAGCTGATTCTGATGCCTGGTTTAAGCACTGGACCTAATAATGTGACAATGTTACATTAGCAATTCTGGTGACCCTCTACTCTTAAACTCTGGTAAAAATGAAAATTTCTAAATATACAGAATTTAGACTTAAAATTATAAGAACTTAAATAAAATATTTACTTGAGTTGATAAAGAGGATTCTGATGCCTGGTTTAAGCACTGGACCTAATAATGTTCTTATTTTATATTAGCAATTCTGTAGACTCTCTACTCTTAAAAGTTAGCAGAAAATGAACATTTCAAAATAATTAGAATTTCTTCTTAAAATTATAGGAACTTAAATAAAATGTTTCCCTGAGTTGATAGAAGCTTATTCAAATGTCTGGTTTAAGCACAGGTCCTTATAATGGTATGGTGCTATGTGAAATACTCTGTAGGGCTTGTACATTTAAAATTTAGCTAAAATTCAAAAATTTTAAAAGGACAAAATTTCTATATTTATTCTGGGCATAAGTGTGTGTGCTTCTGTGTGTGTGTCTGTATATTACTCTGGGTATGACACTGGGTATGACTCTAATTATGACTCTGGGTCTGACCCTGGGTATATCTTTATGTGACTCCAGGTTTACCTGTGCTTGACTCTGCGTTTGACTATGTGTGATTCTGGGCATGTCTGGACATGTCTGGACATGTCTTGGCATGTCTGGACATGTCTGGGCATCTCTAGACATGTCTGGACATGTCTGGGCATGTCTTGGCATGTCTGGACATGTCTGGGCATCTCTAGACATGTCTGGTCATGTCTGGGAATGTCTGGAAAACTGATATCTCTAGTTCTGGTCATAGTAGATACAAACTGCCAGTGTCCACCGAAAGGGGATAGTCCCAGCTATTTAAGTTTACCCTCAGAAATACTGTAAGTCAAACAGTTCCTGTGATACCTAGGTGGGATAACAGGTTTGGACCAGGACCACTGCATTGAAGTCAGATATCTCCGATTCCCTAGAGCCAATTTTGAATAATCTAGTACTCTTAGAAAAAGGGGACCCTCAGGTGTTTGCCTAAGACCCATATACCCCTGCTGCCCTTCGGCAAATGCCCATTGAGACCATATAAAAATAAGGCCCTGATTTGGGCATGTCTTGGCATGACTTTAGTTATGACCAGGAACATGTCTGTACAAGACTCTGCGTACATCTGGGCATGACTCTAAATGTGACTTTGTTTGACTCTAGATGTGAGAATATAATCTTTAAATGTAGCTGAAAATGAAAATTTCTAAATATTAAGAATTTCTTCTTGAAATTATAGGAATTTTAATAAAATGTTCCCCTGAGTTGATAGAAGCTGGTTCTGATGCCTGGTTTAAGCAAATGACCTAATAATGTTATATTAAAAATTCTTAAGGTCCTGAACCCTTAAAATTTGGCTGTAAATTAAAATTTCAACATTTTCCAAATTTCGATTTAAAATTATAGGAACTTTAATAAAATGTTCCCCATAGTTGATAGAAGCTGATTCTGATGCCTGGTTTAAGCACTGGACCTAATAATGTTATAGAGTTATATTAAAAATTCTTGAGGTCCTGAACCCTTAAAATTTGGCTGTAAATTAAAATTTCAACATTTTCCAAATTTCGATTTAAAATTATAGGAACTTTAATAAAGTGTTCCCCATAGTTAATAGAAGCTGATTCTGATGCCAGGTTTAAGCACTGGACCTAATAATGTGACGATGTTACATTAGCAATTCTGGTGACCCTCTACTCTTAAACTCTGGTAAAAATGAAAATTTCTAAATATACAGAATTTAGACTTAAAATTATAAGAACTTAAATAAAATGTTTACTTGAGTTGATAAAGAGGATTCTGATGCCTCGTATAAGCACTGGACCTAATAATGTTCTTATTTTATATTAGCAATGCTGTAGACTCTCTACTCTTAAAATTTAGCAGAAAATGAACATTTCAAAATATTTAGAATTTCTTCTTAAAATTATAGGAACTTAAATAAAATGTTTCCCTGAGTTGATAGAAGCTTATTCTAATGCCTGGTTTAAGCACAGGTCCTTATAATGTTATGGTGCTATGTGAAATACTCTGTAGGGATTGTACATTTAAAATCTAGCTAAAAATGAAAATTTTTAATATGACAAAATTTCTATATTTATTCTGGGCATAAGTGTGTGTGCTCCTGTGTGTGTGTGTGTGTGTGTGTGTGTGTGTGTGTGTGTGTGTGTGTGTGTGTGTGTGTGTGTGTGTGTGTGTGTGTGTTACTCTGGGTATGACTCTAATTATGACTCTGGAACTGACCCTGGGTATATCTTTATGTGACTCTAGGTTTACTTGTGCTTGACTCTGCGTTTGACTATGTGTGATTCTGGACATGTCTGGACATGTCTGGGCATGTCTTGGCATGTCTGGACATGTCTGGGCATCTCTAGACATGTCTGGACATGTCTGGGCATGTCTTGGCATGTCTGGACATGTCTGGGCATCTCTAGACATGTCTGGTCATGTCTGGGAATGCCTGGAAAACTGATATCTCTTGTTCTGGTCATAGTAGATACAAACTGCCAGTGTCCACCGAAAGGGGAGAGTCCCAGCTATTTAAGTTTATCCTCAGAAATACTGTAAGTCAGGCAGTTCCTGTGATACCTAGGTGGGATAACAGGTTTGGACCAGGACCACTGCATTGAAGTCAGATATCTCCGATTCCCTAGAGCCAATTTTGAATAATCTAGTACTCTTAGAAAAAGGGGACCCTCAGGTGTTTGCCTAAGACCCATATACCCCTGGTGCCCTTAGGCAAATGCCCATTGAGACCATACAAAAATAAGGCCCTGATTTGGGCATGTCTTGGCATGACTTTAGTTATGACCAGGAACATGTCTGTACAAGACTCTGGGTACATCTGGGCATGACTCTAAATGTGACTTTGTTTGACTCTAGATGTGAGAATATAATCTTTAAATGTAGCTGAAAATGAAAATTTCTAAATATTAAGAATTTCTTCTTGAAATGATAGGAATTTTAATAAAATGTTCCCCTGAGTTGATAGAAGCTGGTTCTGATGCCTGGTTTAAGCACATGACCTAATAATGTTATAGAGTTATTTTAAAAATTCTTGAGGTCCTGATCCCTTAAAATTTGGCTGTAAATTAAAATTTCAACATTTTCCAAATTTCGATTTAAAATGATAGGAACTTTAATAAAATGTTCCCCATAGTTGATAGAAGCTGATTCTGATGCCTGGTTTAAGCACTGGACCTAATAATGTGACGATGTTACATTAGCAATTCTGGTGACCCTCTACTCTTAAACTCTGGTAAAAATGAAAATTTCTAAATATACAGAATTTAGACTTAAAATTATAAGAACTTAAATAAAATGTTTACTTGAGTTGATAAAGAGGATTCTGATGCCTCGTATAAGCACTGGACCTAATAATGTTCTTATTTTATATTAGCAATGCTGTAGACTCTCTACTCTTAAAATTTAGCAGAAAATGAACATTTCAAAATATTTAGAATTTCTTCTTAAAATTATAGGAACTTAAATAAAATGTTTCCCTGAGTTGATAGAAGCTTATTCTAATGCCTGGTTTAAGCACAGGTCCTTATAATGTTATGGTGCTATGTGAAATACTCTGTAGGGCTTGTACATTTAAAATTTAGCTAAAAATGAAAATTTTTAAAAGGACAAAATTTCTATATTTATTCTGGGCATAAGTGTGTGTGCTTCTGTGTGTGTGTCTGTATTTCACTCTGGGTATGACACTGGGTATGACTCTAATTATGACTCTGGGTCTGACCCTGGGTATATCTTTATGTGACTCCAGGTTTACCTGTGCTTGACTCTGTGTTTGACTATGTGTGATTCTGGGCATGTCTGGACATGTCTGGGCATGTCTTGGCATGTCTGGACATGTCTGGGCATCTCTAGACATGTCTGGACATGTCTGGGCATGTCTTGGCATGTCTGGACATGTCTGGGCATCTCTAGACATGTCTGGTCATGTCTGGGAATGTCTGGAAAACTGATATCTCTAGTTCTGGTCATAGTAGATACAAACTGCCAGTGTCCACCGAAAGGGGAGAGTCCCAGCTATTTAAGTTTACCCTCAGAAATACTGTAAGTCAGGCAGTTCCTGTGATACCTAGGTGGGATAACAGGTTTGGACCAGGACCACTGCATTGAATTCAGATATCTCCGGTTCCCTAGAGCCAATTTTGAATAATCTAGTACTCTTAGAAAAAGGGGACCCTCAGGTGTTTGCCTAAGACCCATATACCCCTGGTGCCCTTAGGCAAATGCCCATTGAGACCATACAAAAATAAGGCCCTGATTTGGGCATGTCTTGGCATGACTTTAGTTATGACCAGGAACATGTCTGTACAAGACTCTGGGTACATCTGGGCATGACTCTAAATGTGACTTTGTTTGACTCTAGATGTGAGAATATAATCTTTAAATGTAGCTGAATATGAAAATTTCTAAATATTAAGAATTTATTCTTGAAATTATAGGAATTTTAATAAAATGTTCCCCTGAGTTGATAGAAGCTGGTTCTGATGCCTGGTTTAAGCACATGACCTAATAATGTTATAGAGTTATATTAAAAATTCTTGAGGTCCTGAACCCTTAAAATTTGGCTGTAAATTAAAATTTCAACATTTTCCAAATTTCGATTTAAAATTATAGGAACTTTAATAAAGTGTTCCCCATAGTTAATAGAAGCTGATTCTGATGCCAGGTTTAAGCACTGGACCTAATAATGTGACGATGTTACATTAGCAATTCTGGTGACCCTCTACTCTTAAACTCTGGTAAAAATGAAAATTTCTAAATATACTGAATTTAGACTTAAAATTATAAGAACTTAAATAAAATGTTTACTTGAGTTGATAAAGAAGATTCTGATGCCTCGTATAAGCACTGGACCTAATAATGTTCTTATTTTATATTAGCAATGCTGTAGACTCTCTACTCTTAAAATTTAGCAGAAAATGAACATTTCAAAATATTTAGAATTTCTTCTTAAAATTATAGGAACTTAAATAAAATGTTTCCCTGAGTTGATAGAAGCTTATTCTAATGCCTGGTTTAAGCACAGGTCCTTATAATGTTATGGTGCTATGTGAAATACTCTGTAGGGATTGTACATTTAAAATCTAGCTAAAAATGAAAATTTTTAATATGACAAAATTTCTATATTTATTCTGGGCATAAGTGTGTGTGCTTCTGTGTGTGTGTGTGTGTGTGTGTGTGTGTGTGTGTGTGTGTGTGTGTGTGTGTGTGTGTTACTCTGGGTATGACTCTAATTATGACTCTGGAACTGACCCTGGGTATATCTTTATGTGACTCTAGGTTTACTTGTGCTTGACTCTGCGTTTGACTATGTGTGATTCTGGACATGTCTGGACATGTCTGGGCATGTCTTGGCATGTCTGGACATGTCTGGGCATCTCTAGACATGTCTGGACATGTCTGGGCATGTCTTGGCATGTCTGGACATGTCTGGGCATCTCTAGACATGTCTGGTCATGTCTGGGAATGCCTGGAAAACTGATATCTCTTGTTCTGGTCATAGTAGATACAAACTGCCAGTGTCCACCGAAAGGGGAGAGTCCCAGCTATTTAAGTTTATCCTCAGAAATACTGTAAGTCAGGCAGTTCCTGTGATACCTAGGTGGGATAACAGGTTTGGACCAGGACCACTGCATTGAAGTCAGATATCTCCGATTCCCTAGAGCCAATTTTGAATAATCTAGTACTCTTAGAAAAAGGGGACCCTCAGGTGTTTGCCTAAGACCCATATACCCCTGGTGCCCTTAGGCAAATGCCCATTGAGACCATACAAAAATAAGGCCCTGATTTGGGCATGTCTTGGCATGACTTTAGTTATGACCAGGAACATGTCTGTACAAGACTCTGGGTACATCTGGGCATGACTCTAAATGTGACTTTGTTTGACTCTAGATGTGAGAATATAATCTTTAAATGTAGCTGAATATGAAAATTTCTAAATATTAAGAATTTCTTCTTGAAATTATAGGAATTTTAATAAAATGTTCCCCTGAGTTGATAGAAGCTGGTTCTGATGCCTGGTTTAAGCACATGACCTAATAATGTTATAGAGTTATTTTAAAAATTCTTGAGGTCCTGATCCCTTAAAATTTGGCTGTAAATTAAAATTTCAACATTTTCCAAATTTCGATTTAAAATGATAGGAACTTTAATAAAATGTTCCCCATAGTTGATAGAAGCTGATTCTGATGCCTGGTTTAAGCACTGGACCTAATAATGTGACGATGTTACATTAGCAATTCTGGTGACCCTCTACTCTTAAACTCTGGTAAAAATGAAAATTTCTAAATATACAGAATTTAGACTTAAAATTATAAGAACTTAAATAAAATGTTTACTTGAGTTGATAAAGAGGATTCTGATGCCTCGTATAAGCACTGGACCTAATAATGTTCTTATTTTATATTAGCAATGCTGTAGACTCTCTACTCTTAAAATTTAGCAGAAAATGAACATTTCAAAATATTTAGAATTTCTTCTTAAAATTATAGGAACTTAAATAAAATGTTTCCCTGAGTTGATAGAAGCTTATTCTAATGCCTGGTTTAAGCACAGGTCCTTATAATGTTATGGTGCTATGTGAAATACTCTGTAGGGCTTGTACATTTAAAATTTAGCTAAAAATGAAAATTTTTAATATGACAAAATTTCTATATTTAATCTGGGCATAAGTGTGTGTGCTCCTGTGTGTGTGTGTGTGCGTGTGTGTGTGTGTGTGTGTGTGTGTGTGTGTGTGTGTGTGTGTATATTACTCTGGGTATGACTCTAATTATGACTCTGGAACTGACCCTGGGTATATCTTTATGTGACTCCAGGTTTACCTGTGCTTGACTCTGCGTTTGACTATGTGTGATTCTGGGCATGTCTTGGCATGTCTGGACATGTCTGGGCATCTCTAGACATGTCTGGACATGTCTGGGCATGTCTTGGCATGTCTGGACATGTCTGGGCATCTCTAGACATGTCTGGTCATGTCTGGGAATGCCTGGAAAACTGATATCTCTTGTTCTGGTCATAGTAGATACAAACTGCCAGTGTCCACCGAAAGGGGAGAGTGCCAGCTATTTAAGTTTACCCTCAGAAATACTGTAAGTCAGGCAGTTCCTGTGATACCTAGGTGGGATAACAGGTTTGGACCAGGACCACTGCATTGAAGTCAGATATCTCTGATTCCCTAGAGCCAATTTTGAATAATCTAGTACTCTTAGAAAAAGGGGACCCTCAGGTGTTTGCCTAAGACCCATATACCCCTGGTGCCCTTAGGCAAATGCCCATTGAGACCATACAAAAATAAGGCCCTGATTTGGGCATGTCTTGGCATGACTTTAGTTATGACCAGGAACATGTCTGTACAAGACTCTGGGTACATCTGGGCATGACTCTAAATGTGACTTTGTTTGACTCTAGATGTGAGAATATAATCTTTAAATGTAGCTGAAAATGAAAATTTCTAAATATTAAGAATTTCTTCTTGAAATTATAGGAATTTTAATAAAATGTTCCCCTGAGTTGATAGAAGCTGGTTCTGATGCCTGGTTTAAGCACATGACCTAATAATGTTATATTAAAAATTCTTAAGGTCCTGAACCCTTAAAATTTGGCTGTAAATTAAAATTTCAACATTTTCCAAATTTCGATTTAAAATTATAGGAACTTTAATAAAATGTTCCCCATAGTTGATAGAAGCTGATTCTGATGCCTGGTTTAAGCACTGGACCTAATAATGTGACAATGTTACATTAGCAATTCTGGTGACCCTCTACTCTTAAACTCTGGTAAAAATGAAAATTTCTAAATATACAGAATTTAGACTTAAAATTATAAGAACTTAAATAAAATATTTACTTGAGTTGATAAAGAGGATTCTGATGCCTGGTTTAAGCACTGGACCTAATAATGTTCTTATTTTATATTAGCAATTCTGTAGACTCTCTACTCTTAAAAGTTAGCAGAAAATGAACATTTCAAAATAATTAGAATTTCTTCTTAAAATTATAGGAACTTAAATAAAATGTTTCCCTGAGTTGATAGAAGCTTATTCTAATGTCTGGTTTAAGCACAGGTCCTTATAATGTTATGGTGCTATGTGAAATACTCTGTAGGGCTTGTACATTTAAGATTTAGCTAAAATTCTAAAATTTTAAAAGGACAAAATTTCTATATTTATTCTGGGCATAAGTGTGTGTGCTTCTGTGTGTGTGTCTGTATATTACTCTGGGTATGACACTGGGTATGACTCTAATTATGACTCTGGGTCTGACCCTGGGTATATCTTTATGTGACTCCAGGTTTACCTGTGCTTGACTCTGCGTTTGACTATGTGTGATTCTGGGCATGTCTGGACATGTCTGGGCATGTCTTGGCATGTCTGGACATGTCTGGGCATCTCTAGACATGTCTGGACATGTCTGGGCATGTCTTGGCATGTCTGGACATGTCTGGGCATCTCTAGACATGTCTGGTCATGTCTGGGAATGTCTGGAAAACTGATATCTCTAGTTCTGGTCATAGTAGATACAAACTGCCAGTGTCCACCGAAAGGGGATAGTCCCAGCTATTTAAGTTTACCCTCAGAAATACTGTAAGTCAGGCAGTTCCTGTGATACCTAGGTGGGATAACAGGTTTGGACCAGGACCACTGCATTGAAGTCAGATATCTCCGATTCCCTAGAGCCAATTTTGAATAATCTAGTACTCTTAGAAAAAGGGGACCCTCAGGTGTTTGCCTAAGACCCATATACCCCTGGTGCCCTTCGGCAAATGCCCATTGAGACCATATAAAAATAAGGCCCTGATTTGGGCATGTCTTGGCATGACTTTAGTTATGACCAGGAACATGTCTGTACAAGACTCTGGGTACATCTGGGCATGACTCTAAATGTGACTTTGTTTGACTCTAGATGTGAGAATATAATCTTTAAATGTAGCTGAAAATGAAAATTTCTAAATATTAAGAATTTCTTCTTGAAATTATAGGAATTTTAATAAAATGTTCCCCTGAGTTGATAGAAGCTGGTTCTGATGCCTGGTTTAAGCACATGACCTAATAATGTTATAGAGTTATATTAAAAATTCTTAAGGTCCTGAACCCTTAAAATTTGGCTGTAAATTAAAATTTCAACATTTTCCAAATTTCGATTTAAAATTATAGGAACTTTAATAAAATGTTCCCCATAGTTGATAGAAGCTGATTCTGATGCCTGGTTTAAGCACTGGACCTAATAATGTGATGATGTTACATTAGCAATTCTGGTGACACTCTACTCTGAAACTCTGGTAAAAATGAAAATTTCTAAATATACAGAATTTAGACTTAAAATTATAAGAACTTAAATAAAATATTTACTTGAGTTGATAAAGAGGATTCTGATGCCTGGTTTAAGCACTGGACCTAATAATGTTCTTATTTTATATTAGCAATTCTGTAGACTCTCTACTCTTAAAATTTAGCAGAAAATGAACATTTCAAAATATTTAGAATTCCTTCTTAAAAATATAGGAACTTAAATAAAATGTTTCCCTGAGTTGATAGAAGCTTATTCTAATGCCTGGTTTAAGCACAGGTCCTTATAATGTTATGGTGCTATGTGAAATACTCTGTAGGGCTTGTACATTTAAAATTTAGCTAAAAATGAAAATTTTAAAAATGTCAAAATTTCTATATTTATTCTGGGCATAAGTGTGTGTGCTTCTGTGTGTGTGTCTGTATATTACTCTGGGTATGACTCTGGGTATGACTCTAATTATGACTCGGGGTCTGACCCTGGGTATATCTTTATGTGACTCCAGGTTTACCTGTGCTTGACTCTGCATGTGACTATGTGTGATTCTGGGCATGTCTGGACATGTCTGGGCATGTCTTCGCATGTCTGGACATGTCTGGGCATCTCTACACATGTCTGGACATGTCTGGGCATGTCTTGGCATGTCTGGACATGTCTGGGCATCTCTAGACATGTCTGGTCATGTCTGGGAATGACTAGAAAACTGATATCTCTAGTTCTGGTCATAGTAGAGACAAACTGCCAGTGTCCACCGAAAGGGGAAAGTCCCAGCTATTTAAGTTTACCCTCAGAAATACTGTAAGTCAGGCAGTTCCTGAGATACCTAGGTGGGATAACAGGTTTGGACCAGGACCACTGCATTGAAGTCAGATATCTCCGATTCCCTAGAGCCAATTTTGAATAATCTAGTACTCTTAGAAAAAGGGGACCCTCAGGTGTTTGCCTAAGACCCATATACCCCTGGTGCCCTTAGGCAAATGCCCATTGAGACCATACAAAAATAAGGCCCTGATTTGGGCACGTCTTGGCATGACTCTAGTTATGACCAGGAACATGTCTGTACAAGACTCTGGGTACATCTGGGCATGACTCTAAATGTGACTTTGTTTGACTCTAGATGTAAGAATATAATCTTTAAATGTAGCTGAAAATTAAAATTTCTAAATATTAAGAATTTCTTCTTGAAATGATAGGAATTTTAATAAAATGTTCCCCTGAGTTGATAGAAGCTGGTTCTGATGCCTGGTTTAAGCACATGACCTAATAATGTTATAGAGTTATATTAAAAATGCTTAAGGTCCTGAACCCTTAAAATTTGACTGTAAATTAAAATTTCAACATTTTCCAAATTTCGATTTAAAATTATAGGAACTTTAATAAAATGTTCCCCATAGTTGATAGAAGCTGATTCTGATGCCTGGTTTAAGCACTGGACCTAATAATGTGACGATGTTACATTAGCAATTCTGGTGACCCTCTACTCTTATACTCTGGTAAAAATGAAAATTTCTAAATATACAGAATTTAGACTTAAAATTATAAGAACTTAAATAAAATGTTTACTTGAGTTGATAAAGAGGATTCTGATGCCTGGTTTAAGCACTGGACCTAATAATGTTCTTATTTTATATTAGCAATTCTGTAGACTCTCTACTCTTAAAATTAAGCAGAAAATGAACATTTCAAAATATTTAGAATTTCTTCTTAAAATTATAGGAACTTAAATAAAATGTTTCCCTGAGTTGATAGAAGCTTATTCTAATGTCTGGTTTAAGCACAGGTCCTTATATTGTTATGGTGCTATGTGAAATACTCTGTAGGCCTTGTACATTTAAAATTTAGCTAAAAATGAAAATTTTTAAAATGTCAAAATTTCTATATTTATTCTGGCCATAAGTGTGTGTGCTTCTGTGTGTGTGTCTGTATATTACTCTGGGTATGACTCTGGGTATGACTCTAATTATGACTCTGGGTCTGACCCTGGGTATATCTTTATGTGACTCCAGGTTTACCTGTGCTTGACTCTGCGTTTGACTATGTGTGATTCTGGGCATGTCTGGACATGTCTGGGCATATCTTGGCATGTCTGGACATGTCTGGGCATCTCTAGACATGTCTGGACATGTCTGGGCATATCTTGGCATGTCTGTACATGTCTGGGCATCTCTAGACATGTCTGGTCATGTCTGGGAATGACTGGAAAACTGATATCTCTAGTTCTGGTCATAGTAGAGACAAACTGACAGTGTCCACCGAAAGGGGAGAGTCCCAGCTATTTAAGTTTACCCTCAGAAATACTGTAAGTCAGGCAGTTCCTGTGATACCTAGGTGGGATAACAGGTTTGGACCAGGACCACTGCATTGAAGTCAGATATCTCCGATTCCCTAGAGCCAATTTTGAATAATCTAGTACTCTTAGAAAAAGGGGACCCTCAGGTGTTTGCCTAAGACCCATATACCCCTGGTGCCCTTAGGCAAATGCCCATTGAGACCATACAAAAATAAGGCCCTGATTTGGGCACATCTTGGCATGACTTTAGTTATGACCAGGAACATGTCTGTACAAGACTCTGGGTACATCTGGGCATGACTCTAAATGTGACTTTGTTTGACTCTAGATGTAAGAATATAATCTTTAAATGTAGCTGAAAATGAAAATTTCTAAATATTAAGAATTTCTTCTTGAAATTATAGGAATTTTAATAAAATGTTCCCCTGAGTTGATAGAAGCTGGTTCTGATGCCTGGTTTAAGCACATGACCTAATAATGTTATATTAAAAATTCTTAAGGTCCTGAACCCTTAAAATTTGGCTGTAAATTAAAATTTCAACATTTTCCAAATTTCGATTTAAAATTATAGGAACTTTAATAAAATGTTCCCCATAGTTGATAGAAGCTGATTCTAATGCCTGGTTTAAGCACTGGACCTAATAATGTGACAATGTTACATTAGCAATTCTGGTGACCCTCTACTCTTAAACTCTGGTAAAAATGAAAATTTCTAAATATACAGAATTTAGACTTAAAATTATAAGAACTTAAATAAAATATTTACTTGAGTTGATAAAGAGGATTCTGATGCCTGGTTTAAGCACTGGACCTAATAATGTTCTTATTTTATATTAGCAATTCTGTAGACTCTCTACTCTTAAAAGTTAGCAGAAAATGAACATTTCAAAATAATTAGAATTTCTTCTTAAAATTATAGGAACTTAAATAAAATGTTTCCCTGAGTTGATAGAAGCTTATTCTAATGTCTGGTTTAAGCACAGGTCCTTATAATGTTATGGTGCTATGTGAAATACTCTGTAGGGCTTGTACATTTAAGATTTAGCTAAAATTCTAAAATTTTAAAAGGACAAAATTTCTATATTTATTCTGGGCATAAGTGTGTGTGCTTCTGTGTGTGTGTCTGTATATTACTCTGGGTATGACACTGGGTATGACTCTAATTATGACTCTGGGTCTGACCCTGGGTATATCTTTATGTGACTCCAGGTTTACCTGTGCTTGACTCTGCGTTTGACTATGTGTGATTCTGGGCATGTCTGGACATGTCTGGGCATGTCTTGGCATGTCTGGACATGTCTGGGCATCTCTAGACATGTCTGGACATGTCTGGGCATGTCTTGGCATGTCTGGACATGTCTGGGCATCTCTAGACATGTCTGGTCATGTCTGGGAATGTCTGGAAAACTGATATCTCTAGTTCTGGTCATAGTAGATACAAACTGCCAGTGTCCACCGAAAGGGGATAGTCCCAGCTATTTAAGTTTACCCTCAGAAATACTGTAAGTCAGGCAGTTCCTGTGATACCTAGGTGGGATAACAGGTTTGGACCAGGACCACTGCATTGAAGTCAGATATCTCCGATTCCCTAGAGCCAATTTTGAATAATCTAGTACTCTTAGAAAAAGGGGACCCTCAGGTGTTTGCCTAAGACCCATATACCCCTGGTGCCCTTCGGCAAATGCCCATTGAGACCATATAAAAATAAGGCCCTGATTTGGGCATGTCTTGGCATGACTTTAGTTATGACCAGGAACATGTCTGTACAAGACTCTGGGTACATCTGGGCATGACTCTAAATGTGACTTTGTTTGACTCTAGATGTGAGAATATAATCTTTAAATGTAGCTGAAAATGAAAATTTCTAAATATTAAGAATTTCTTCTTGAAATTATAGGAATTTTAATAAAATGTTCCCCTGAGTTGATAGAAGCTGGTTCTGATGCCTGGTTTAAGCACATGACCTAATAATGTTATAGAGTTATATTAAAAATTCTTAAGGTCCTGAACCCTTAAAATTTGGCTGTAAATTAAAATTTCAACATTTTCCAAATTTCGATTTAAAATTATAGGAACTTTAATAAAATGTTCCCCATAGTTGATAGAAGCTGATTCTGATGCCTGGTTTAAGCACTGGACCTAATAATGTGATGATGTTACATTAGCAATTCTGGTGACACTCTACTCTGAAACTCTGGTAAAAATGAAAATTTCTAAATATACAGAATTTAGACTTAAAATTATAAGAACTTAAATAAAATGTTTACTTGAGTTGATAAAGAGGATTCTGATGCCTGGTTTAAGCACTGGACCTAATAATGTTCTTATTTTATATTAGCAATTCTGTAGACTCTCTACTCTTAAAATTAAGCAGAAAATGAACATTTCAAAATATTTAGAATTTCTTCTTAAAATTATAGGAACTTAAATAAAATGTTTCCCTGAGTTGATAGAAGCTTATTCTAATGCCTGATTTAAGCACAGGTCCTTATATTGTTATGGTGCTATGTGAAATACTCTGTAGGCCTTGTACATTTAAAATTTAGCTAAAAATGAAAATTTTTAAAATGTCAAAATTTCTATATTTATTCTGGGCATAAGTGTGTGTGCTTCTGTGTGTGTGTGTCTGTATATTACTCTGGGTATGACTCTGGGTATGACTCAAATTATGACTCGGGGTCTAACCCTGGGTATATCTTTATGTGACTCCAGGTTTACCTGTGCTTGACTCTGCATGTGACTATGTGTGATTCTGGGCATGTCTGGACATGTCTGGGCATGTCTTGGCATGTCTGGACATGTCTGGGCATCTCTAGACATGTCTGGACATGTCTGGGCATGTCTTGGCATGTCTGGACATGTCTGGGCATCTCTAGACATGTCTGGTCATGTCTGGGAATGACTAGAAAACTGATATCTCTAGTTCTGGTCATAGTAGAGACAAATTGCCAGTGTCCACCGAAAGGGGAGAGTCCCAGCTATTTAAGTATACCCTCAGAAATACTGTAAGTCAGGCAGTTCCTGAGATACCTAGGTGGGATAACAGGTTTGGACCAGGACCACTGCATTGAAGTCAGATATCTCCGATTCCCTAGAGCCAATTTTGAATAATCTAGTACTCTTAGAAAAAGGGGACCCTTAGGTGTTTGCCTAAGACCCATATACCCCTGGTGCCCTTAGGCAAATGCCCATTGAGACCATACAAAAATAAGGCCCTGATTTGGGCACGTCTTGGCATGACTCTAGTTATGACCAGGAACATGTCTGTACAAGACTCTGGGTACATCTGGGCATGACTCTAAATGTGACTTTGTTTGACTCTAGATGTAAGAATATAATCTTTAAATGTAGCTGTAAATGAAAATTTCTAAATATTAAGAATTTCTTCTTGAAATTATAGGAATTTTAATAAAATGTTCCCCTGAGTTGATAGAAGCTGGTTCTGATGCCTGGTTTAAGCACATGACCTAATAATGTTATAGAGTTATATTCAAAATTCATAAGGTCCTAAACCCTTAAAATTTGTCTGTAAATTAAAATTTCAACATTTTCCAAATTTCGATTTAAAATTATAGGAACTTTAATAAAATGTTCCCCATAGTTGATAGAAGCTGATTCTGATGCCTGGTTTAAGCACTGGACCTAATAATGTGACGATGTTACATTAGCAATTCTGGTGACCCTCTACTCTTATACTCTGGTAAAAATGAAAATTTCTAAATATACAGAATTTAGACTTAAAATTATAAGAACTTAAATAAAATGTTTACTTGAGTTGATAAAGAGGATTCTGATGCCTGGTTTAAGCACTGGACCTAATAATGTTCTTATTTTATATTAGCAATTCTGTAGACTCTCTACTCTTAAAATTAAGCAGAAAATGAACATTTCAAAATATTTAGAATTTCTTCTTAAAATTATAGGAACTTAAATAAAATGTTTCCCTGAGTTGATAGAAGCTTATTCTAATGCCTGATTTAAGCACAGGTCCTTATATTGTTATGGTGCTATGTGAAATACTCTGTAGGCCTTGTACATTTAAAATTTAGCTAAAAATGAAAAATTTTAAAATGTCAAAATTTCTATATTTATTCTGGGCATAAGTGTGTGTGTGTGTGTGTGTGTGTGTGTGTGTGTGTGTGTGTGTGTGTGTCTGTTTATTACTCTGGGTATGACTCTGGGTATGACTCTAATTATGACTCTGGGTCTGACCCTGGGTATATCTTTATGTGACTCCAGGTTTACCTGTGCTTGACTCTGCATGTGACTATGTGTGATTCTGGGCAGGTCTGGACATGTCTGGGCATATCTTGGCATGTCTGGACATGTCTTGGCATCTCTAGACATGTCTGGACATGTCTGGGCATATCTTGGCATGTCTGTACATGTCTGGGCATCTCTAGACATGTCTGGTCATGTCTGGGAATGACTGGAAAACTGATATCTCTAGTTCTGGTCATAGTAGAGACAAACTGCCAGTGTCCACCGAAAGGGGAGAGTCCCAGCTATTTAAGTTTACCCTCAGAAATACTGTAAGTCAGGCAGTTCCTGTGATACCTAGGTGGGATAACAGGTTTGGACCAGGACCACTGCATTGAAGTCAGATATCTCCGATTCCCTAGAGCCAATTTTGAATAATCTAGTACTCTTAGAAAAAGGGGACCCTCAGGTGTTTGCCTAAGACCCATATACCCCTGGTGCCCTTAGGCAAATGCTCATTGAGACCATACAAAAATAAGGCCCTGATTTGGGCACGTCTTGGCATGACTTTAGTTATGACCAGGAACATGTCTGTACAAGACTCTGGGTACATCTGGGCATGACTCTAAATGTGACTTTGTTTGACTCTAGATGTGAGAATATAATCTTTAAATGTAGCTGAAAATGAAAATTTCTAAATATTAAGAATTTCTTCTTGAAATTATAGGAATTTTAATAAAATGTTCCCCTGAGTTGATAGAAGCTGGTTCTGATGCCTGGTTTAAGCACATGACCTAATAATGTTATAGAGTTATATTAAAAATTCTTAAGGTCCTAAACCCTTAAAATTTGGCAGTAAATTAAAATTTCAACATTTTCCAAATTTCGATTTAAAATTATAGGAACTTTAATAAAATGTTCCCCATAGTTGATAGAAGCTGATTCTGATGCCTGGTTTAAGCACTGGACCTAATAATGTGACGATGTTACATTAGCAATTCTGGTGACCCTCTACTCTTAAACTCTGGTAAAAATGAAAATTTCTAAATATACAGAATTTAGACTTAAAATTATAAGAACTTAAATAAAATGTTTACTTGAGTTGATAAAGAGGATTCTGATGCCTGGTTTAAGCACTGGACCTAATAATGTTCTTATTTTATATTAGCAATTCTGTAGACTCTCTACTCTTAAAATTAAGCAGAAAATGAACATTTCAAAATATTTAGAATTTCTTCTTAAAATTATAGGAACTTAAATAAAATGTTTCCCTGAGTTGATAGAAGCTTATTCTAATGCCTGATTAAAGCACAGGTCCTTATATTGTTATGGTGCTATGTGAAATACTCTGTAGGCCTTGTACATTTAAAATTTAGCTAAAAATGAAAAATTTTAAAATGTCAAAATTTCTATATTTATTCTGGGCATAAGTGTGTGTGCTTCTGTGTGTGTGTCTGTATATTACTCTGGGTATGACTCTGGGTATGACTCTAATTATGACTCGGGGTCTGACCCTGGGTATATCTTTATGTGACTCCAGGTTTACCTGTGCTTGACTCTGCATGTGACTATGTGTGATTCTGGGCATGTCTGGACATGTCTGGGCATGTCTTGGCATGTCTGGACATGTCTGGGCATCTCTAGACATGTCTGGACATGTCTGGGCATGTCTTGGCATGTCTGGACATGTCTGGGCATCTCTAGACATGTCTGGTCATGTCTGGGAATGACTAGAAACTGATATCTCTAGTTCTGGTCATAGTAGAGACAAACTGCCAGTGTCCAACGAAAGGGGAGAGTCCCAGCTATTTAAGTATACCCTCAGAAATACTGTAAGTCAGGCAGTTCCTGAGATACCTAGGTGGGATAACAGGTTTGGACCAGGACCACTGCATTGAAGTCAGATATCTCCGATTCCCTAGAGCCAATTTTGAATAATCTAGTACTCTTAGAAAAAGGGGACCCTTAGGTGTTTGCCTAAGACCCATATACCCCTGGTGCCCTTAGGCAAATGCCCATTGAGACCATACAAAAATAAGGCCCTGATTTGGGCACGTCTTGGCATGACTCTAGTTATGACCAGGAACATGTCTGTACAAGACTCTGGGTACATCTGGGCATGACTCTAAATGTGACTTTGTTTGACTCTAGATGTGAGAATATAATCTTTAAATGTAGCTGAAAATGAAAATTTCTAAATATTAAGAATTTCTTCTTGAAATGATAGGAATTTTAATAAAATGTTCCCCTGAGTTGATAGAAGCTGGTTCTGATGCCTGGTTTAAGCACATGACCTAATAATGTTATAGAGTTATATTAAAAATTCTTAAGGTCCTAAACCCTTAAAATTTGGCTGTAAATTAAAATTTCAACATTTTCCAAATTTCGATTTAAAATTATAGGAACTTTAATAAAATGTTCCCCATAGTTGATAGAAGCTGATTCTGATGCCTGGTTTAAGCACTGGACCTAATAATGTGACGATGTTACATTAGCAATTCTGGTGACCCTCTACACTTATACTCTGGTAAAAATGAAAATTTCTAAATATACAGAATTTAGACTTAAAATTATAAGAACTTAAATAAAATGTTTACTTGAGTTGATAAAGAGGATTCTGATGCCTGGTTTAAGCACTGGACCTAATAATGTTCTTATTTTATATTAGCAATTCTGTAGACTCTCTACTCTTAAAATTAAGCAGAAAATGAACATTTCAAAATATTTAGAATTTCTTCTTAAAATTATAGGAACTTAAATAAAATGTTTCCCTGAGTTGATAGAAGCTTATTCTAATGCCTGGTTTAAGCACAGGTCATTATATTGTTATGGTGCTATGTGAAATACTCTGTAGGCCTTGTACATTTAAAATGTAGCTAAAATGAAAATTTTAAAAATGTCAAAATTTCTATATTTATTCTGGGCATAAGTGTGTGTGCTTCTGTGTGTGTGTCTGTATATTACTCTGGGTATGACTCTGGGTATGACTCAAATTATGACTCGGGGTCTGACCCTGGGTATATCTTTATGTGACTCCAGGTTTACCTGTGCTTGACTCTGCATGTGACTATGTGTGATTCTGGGCATGTCTGGACATGTCTGGGCATGTCTTGGCATGTCTGGACATGTCTGGGCATCTCTAGACATGTCTGGACATGTCTGGGCATGTCTTGGCATGTCTGGACATGTCTGGGCATCTCTAGACATGTCTGGTCATGTCTGGGAATGACTAGAAAACTGATATCTCTAGTTCTGGTCATAGTAGAGACAAACTGCCAGTGTCCACCGAAAGGGGAGAGTCCCAGCTATTTAAGTATACCCTCAGAAATACTGTAAGTCAGGCAGTTCCTGAGATACCTAGGTGGGATAACAGGTTTGGACCAGGACCACTGCATTGAAGTCAGATATCTCCGATTCCCTAGAGCCAATTTTGAATAATCTAGTACTCTTAGAAAAAGGGGACCCTTAGGTGTTTGCCTAAGACCCATATACCCCTGGTGCCCTTAGGCAAATGCCCATTGAGACCATACAAAAATAAGGCCCTGATTTGGGCACGTCTTGGCATGACTCTAGTTATGACCAGGAACATGTCTGTACAAGACTCTGGGTACATCTGGGCATGACTCTAAATGTGACTTTGTTTGACTCTAGATGTAAGAATATAATCTTTAAATGTAGCTGAAAATGAAAATTTCTAAATATTAAGAATTTCTTCTTGAAATTATAGGAATTTTAATAAAATGTTCCCCTGAGTTGATAGAAGCTGGTTCTGATGCCTGGTTTAAGCACATGACCTAATAATGTTATAGAGTTATATTCAAAATTCTTAAGGTCCTAAACCCTTAAAATTTGGCTGTAAATTAAAATTTCAACATTTTCCAAATTTCGATTTAAAATTATAGGAACTTTAATAAAATGTTCCCCATAGTTGATAGAAGCTGATTCTGATGCCTGGTTTAAGCACTGGACCTAATAATGTGACGATGTTACATTAGCAATTCTGGTGACCCTCTACTCTTATACTCTGGTAAAAATGAAAATTTCTAAATATACAGAATTTAGACTTAAAATTATAAGAACTTAAATAAAATGTTTACTTGAGTTGATAAAGAGGATTCTGATGCCTGGTTTAAGCACTGGACCTAATAATGTTCTTATTTTATATTAGCAATTCTGTAGACTCTCTACTCTTAAAATTAAGCAGAAAATGAACATTTCAAAATATTTAGAATTTCTTCTTAAAATTATAGGAACTTAAATAAAATGTTTCCCTGAGTTGATAGAAGCTTATTCTAATGCCTGATTTAAGCACAGGTCCTTATATTGTTATGGTGCTATGTGAAATACTCTGTAGGCCTTGTACATTTAAAATTTAGCTAAAAATGAAAAATTTTAAAATGTCAAAATTTCTATATTTATTCTGGGCATAAGTGTGTGTGTGTGTGTGTGTGTGTGTGTGTGTGTGTGTGTGTCTGTTTATTACTCTGGGTATGACTCTGGGTATGACTCTAATTATGACTCTGGGTCTGACCCTGGGTATATCTTTATGTGACTCCAGGTTTACCTGTGCTTGACTCTGCATGTGACTATGTGTGATTCTGGGCAGGTCTGGACATGTCTGGGCATATCTTGGCATGTCTGGACATGTCTGGGCATCTCTAGACATGTCTGGACATGTCTGGGCATATCTTGGCATGTCTGGACATGTCTGGGCATCTCTAGACATGTCTGGTCATGTCTGGGAATGACTGGAAAACTGATATCTCTAGTTCTGGTCATAGTAGAGACAAACTGCCAGTGTCCACCGAAAGGGGAGAGTCCCAGCTATTTAAGTTTACCCTCAGAAATACTGTAAGTCAGGCAGTTCCTGTGATACCTAGGTGGGATAACAGGTTTGGACCAGGACCACTGCATTGAAGTCAGATATCTCCGATTCCCTAGAGCCAATTTTGAATAATCTAGTACTCTTAGAAAAAGGGGACCCTCAGGTGTTTGCCTAAGACCCATATACCCCTGGTGCCCTTAGGCAAATGCTCATTGAGACCATACAAAAATAAGGCCCTGATTTGGCCACGTCTTGGCATGACTTTAGTTATGACCAGGAACATGTCTGTACAAGACTCTGGGTACATCTGGGCATGACTCTAAATGTGACTTTGTTTGACTCTAGATGTGAGAATATAATCTTTAAATGTAGCTGAAAATGAAAATTTCTAAATATTAAGAATTTCTTCTTGAAATGATAGGAATTTTAATAAAATGTTCCCCTGAGTTGATAGAAGCTGGTTCTGATGCCTGGTTTAAGCACATGACCTAATAATGTTATAGAGTTATATTCAAAATTCTTAAGGTCCTAAACCCTTAAAATTTGGCTGTAAATTAAAATTTCAACATTTTCCAAATTTCGATTTAAAATTATAGGAACTTTAATAAAATGTTCCCCATAGTTGATAGAAGCTGATTCTGATGCCTGGTTTAAGAACTGGACCTAATAATGTGACGATGTTACATTAGCAATTCTGGTGACCCTCTACTCTTATACTCTGGTAAAAATGAAAATTTCTAAATATACAGAATTTAGACTTAAAATTATAAGAACTTAAATAAAATGTTTACTTGAGTTGATAAAGAGGATTCTGATGCCTGGTTTAAGCACTGGACCTAATAATGTTCTTATTTTATATTAGCAATTCTGTAGACTCTCTACTCTTAAAATTAAGCAGAAAATGAACATTTCAAAATATTTAGAATTTCTTCTTAAAATTATAGGAACTTAAATAAAATGTTTCCCTGAGTTGATAGAAGCTTATTCTAATGCCTGGTTTAAGCACAGGTCATTATATTGTTATGGTGCTATGTGAAATACTCTGTAGGCCTTGTACATTTAAAATTTAGCTAAAAATGAAAATTTTTAAAATGTCAAAATTTCTATATTTATTCTGGGCATAAGTGTGTGTGTGCTTCTGTGTGTGTGTCTGTATATTACTCTGGGTATGACTCTAATTATGACTCGGGGTCTGACCCTGGGTATATCTTTATGTGACTCCAGGTTTACCTGTGCTTGACTCTGCATGTGACTATGTGTGATTCTGGGCATGTCTGGACATGTCTGGGCATGTCTTGGCATGTCTGGACATGTCTGGGCATCTCTAGACATGTCTGGACATGTCTGGGCATGTCTTGGCATGTCTGGACATGTCTGGGCATCTCTAGACATGTCTGGTCATGTCTGGGAATGACTAGAAACTGATATCTCTAGTTCTAGTCATAGTAGAGACAAACTGCCAGTGTCCACCGAAAGGGGAGAGTCCCAGCTATTTAAGTATACCCTCAGAAATACTGTAAGTCAGGCAGTTCCTGAGATACCTAGGTGGGATAACAGGTTTGGACCAGGACCACTGCATTGAAGTCAGATATCTCCGATTCCCTAGAGCCAATTTTGAATAATCTAGTACTCTTAGAAAAAGGGGACCCTTAGGTGTTTGCCTAAGACCCATATACCCCTGGTGCCCTTAGGCAAATGCCCATTGAGACCATACAAAAATAAGGCCCTGATTTGGGCACGTCTTGGCATGACTCTAGTTATGACCAGGAACATGTCTGTACAAGACTCTGGGTACATCTGGGCATGACTCTAAATGTGACTTTGTTTGACTCTAGATGTGAGAATATAATCTTTAAATGTAGCTGAAAATGAAAATTTCTAAATATTAAGAATTTCTTCTTGAAATTATAGGAATTTTAATAAAATGTTCCCCTGAGTTGATAGAAGCTGGATCTGATGCCTGGTTTAAGCACATGACCTAATAATGTTATAGAGTTATATTAAAAATTCTTAAGGTCCTGAACCCTTAAAATTTGGCTGTAAATTAAAATTTCAACATTTTCCAAATTTCGATTTAAAATTATAGGAACTTTAATAAAATGTTCCCCATAGTTGATAGAAGCTGATTCTGATGCCTGGTTTAAGCACTGGACCTAATAATGTGACGATGTTACATTAGCAATTCTGGTGACCCTCTACTCTTAAACTCTGTTAAAAATGAAAATTTCTAAATATACAGAATTTAGACTTAAAATTATAAGAACTTAAATAAAATATTTACTTGAGTTGATAAAGAGGATTCTGATGCCTGGTTTAAGCACTGGACCTAATAATGTTCTTATTTTATATTAGCAATTCTGTAGACTCTCTACTCTTAAAATTTAGCAGAAAATGAACATTTCAAAATATTTAGAATTCCTTCTTAAAATTATAGGAACTTAAATAAAATGTTTCCCTGAGTTGATAGAAGCTTATTCTAATGCCTGGTTTAAGCACAGGTCCTTATAATGTTATGGTGCTATGTGAAATACTCTGTAGGGCTTGTACATTTAAAATTTAGCTAAAAATGAAAATTTTACAAATGTCAAAATTTCTATATTTATTCTGGGCATAAGTGTGTGTGCTTCTGTGTGTGTGTCTGTATATTACTCTGGGTATGACTCTGGGTATGACTCTAATTATGACTCGGGGTCTGACCCTGGGTATATCTTTATGTGACTCCAGGTTTACCTGTGCTTGACTCTGCATGTGACAATGTATGATTCTGGGAATGTCTGGACATGTCTGGGCATGTCTTGGCATGTCTGGACATGTCTGGGCATCTCTAGACATGTCTGGACATGTCTGGGCATGTCTTGGCATGTCTGGACATGTCTGGGCATCTCTAGACATGTCTGGTCATGTCTGGGAATGACTAGAAACTGATATCTCTAGTTCTGGTCATAGTAGAGACAAACTGCCAGTGTCCACCGAAAGGGGAGAGTCCCAGCTATTTAAGTATACCCTCAGAAATACTGTAAGTCAGGCAGCTCCTGAGATACCTAGGTGGGATAACAGGTTTGGACCAGGACCACTGCATTGAAGTCAGATATCTCCGATTCCCTAGAGCCAATTTTGAATAATCTAGTACTCTTAGAAAAAGGGGACCCTTAGGTGTTTGCCTAAGACCCATATACCCCTGGTGCCCTTAGGCAAATGCCCATTGAGACCATACAAAAATAAGGCCCTGATTTGGGCACGTCTTGGCATGACTCTAGTTATGACCAGGAACATGTCTGTACAAGACTCTGGGTACATCTGGGCATGACTCTAAATGTGACTTTGTTTGACTCTAGATGTAAGAATATAATTAAATGTAGCTGAAAATGAAAATTTCTAAATATTAAGAATTTCTTCTTGAAATTATAGGAATTTTAATAAAATGTTCCCCTGAGTTGATAGAAGCTGGTTCTGATGCCTGGTTTAAGCACATGACCTAATAATGTTATAGAGTTATATTCAAAATTCTTAAGGTCCTAAACCCTTAAAATTTGGCTGTAAATTAAAATTTCAACATTTTCCAAATTTCGATTTAAAATTATAGGAACTTTAATAAAATGTTCCCCATAGTTGATAGAAGCTGATTCTGATGCCTGGTTTAAGCACTGGACCTAATAATGTGACGATGTTACATTAGCAATTCTGGTGACCCTCTACTCTTATACTCTGGTAAAAATGAAAATTTCTAAATATACAGAATTTAGACTTAAAATTATAAGAACTTAAATAAAATGTTTACTTGAGTTGATAAAGAGGATTCTGATGCCTGGTTTAAGCACTGGACCTAATAATGTTCTTATTTTATATTAGCAATTCTGTAGACTCTCTACTCTTAAAATTAAGCAGAAAATGAACATTTCAAAATATTTAGAATTTCTTCTTAAAATTATAGGAACTTAAATAAAATGTTTCCCTGAGTTGATAGAAGCTTATTCTAATGCCTGGTTTAAGCACAGGTCCTTATATTGTTATGGTGCTATGTGAAATACTCTGTAGGCCTTGTACATTTAAAATTTAGCTAAAAATGAAAAATTTTAAAATGTCAAAATTTCTATATTTATACTGGGCATAAGTGTGTGTGCTTCTGTGTGTGTGTGTGTCTGTTTATTACTCTGGGTATGACTCTGGGTATGACTCTAATTATGACTCTGGGTCTGACCCTGGGTATATCTTTATGTAACTCCAGGTTTACCTGTGCTTGACTCTGCATGTGACTATGTGTGATTCTGGGCAGGTCTGGACATGTCTGGGCATATCTTGGCATGTCTGGACATGTCTGGGCATCTCTAGACATGTCTGGACATGTCTGGGCATATCTTGGCATGTCTGTACATGTCTGGGCATCTCTAGACATGTCTGGTCATGTCTGGGAATGACTGGAAAACTGATATCTCTAGTTCTGGTCATAGTAGAGACAAACTGCCAGTGTCCACCGAAAGGGGAGAGTCCCAGCTATTTAAGTTTACCCTCAGAAATACTGTAAGTCAGGCAGTTCCTGTGATACCTAGGTGGGATAACAGGTTTGGACCAGGACCACTGCATTGAAGTCAGATATCTCCGATTCCCTAGAGCCAATTTTGAATAATCTAGTACTCTTAGAAAAAGGGGACCCTCAGGTGTTTGCCTAAGACCCATATACCCCTGGTGCCCTTAGGCAAATGCTCATTGAGACCATACAAGAATAAGGCCCTGATTTGGCCACGTCTTGGCATGACTTTAGTTATGACCAGGAACATGTCTGTACAAGACTCTGGGTACATCTGGGCATGACTCTAAATGTGACTTTGTTTGACTCTAGATGTGAGAATATAATCTTTAAATGTAGCTGAAAATGAAAATTTCTAAATATTAAGAATTTCTTCTTGAAATTATAGGAATTTTAATAAAATGTTCCCCTGAGTTGATAGAAGCTGGATCTGATGCCTGGTTTAAGCACATGACCTAATAATGTTATAGAGTTATATTAAAAATTCTTAAGGTCCTGAACCCTTAAAATTTGGCTGTAAATTAAAATTTCAACATTTTCCAAATTTCGATTTAAAATTATAGGAACTTTGATAAAATGTTCCCCATAGTTGATAGAAGCTGATTCTGATGCCTGGTTTAAGCACTGGACCTAATAATGTGACGATGTTACATTAGCAATTCTGGTGACCCTCTACTCTTAAACTCTGTTAAAAATGAAAATTTCTAAATATACAGAATTTAGACTTAAAATTATAAGAACTTAAATAAAATATTTACTTGAGTTGATAAAGAGGATTCTGATGCCTGGTTTAAGCACTGGACCTAATAATGTTCTTATTTTATATTAGCAATTCTGTAGACTCTCTACTCTTAAAATTTAGCAGAAAATGAACATTTCAAAATATTTAGAATTCCTTCTTAAAATTATAGGAACTTAAATAAAATGTTTCCCTGAGTTGATAGAAGCGTATTCTAATGCCTGGTTTAAGCACAGGTCCTTATAAAGTTATGGTGCTATGTGAAATACTCTGTAGGGCTTGTACATTTAAAATTTAGCTAAAAATGAAAATTTTACAAATGTCAAAATTTCTATATTTATTCTGGGCATAAGTGTGTGTGCTTCTGTGTGTGTGTGTCTGTATATTACTCTGGGTATGACTCTGGGTATGACTCTAATTATGACTCTGGGTCTGACCCTGGGTATATCTTTATGTGACTCCAGGTTTACCTGTGCTTGACTCTGCGTTTGACTATGTGTGATTCTGGGCATGTCTGGACATGTCTGGGCATGTCTTGGCATGTCTGGACATGTCTGGGCATCTCTAGACATGTCTGGGCATGTCTTGGCATGTCTGGACATGTCTGGGCATCTCTAGACATGTCTGGTCATGTCTGGGAATGACTAGAAACTGATATCTCTAGTTCTGGTCATAGTAGAGACAAACTGCCAGTGTCCACCGAAAGGGGAGAGTCCCAGCTATTTAAGTATACCCTCAGAAATACTGTAAGTCAGGCAGTTCCTGAGATACCTAGGTGGGATAACAGGTTTGGACCAGGACCACTGCATTGAAGTCAGATATCTCCGATTCCCTAGAGCCAATTTTGAATAATCTAGTACTCTTAGAAAAAGGGGACCCTTAGGTGTTTGCCTAAGACCCATATACCCCTGGTGCCCTTAGGCAAATGCCCATTGAGACCATACAAAAATAAGGCCCTGATTTGGGCACGTCTTGGCATGACTCTAGTTATGACCAGGAACATGTCTGTACAAGACTCTGGGTACATCTGGGCATGACTCTAAATGTGACTTTGTTTGACTCTAGATGTAAGAATATAATCTTTAAATGTAGCTGAAAATGAAAATTTCTAAATATTAAGAATTTCTTCTTGAAATTATAGGAATTTTAATAAAATGTTCCCCTGAGTTGATAGAAGCTGGTTCTGATGCCTGGTTTAAGCACATGACCTAATAATGTTATAGAGTTATATTCAAAATTCTTAAGGTCCTAAACCCTTAAAATTTGGCTGTAAATTAAAATTTCAACATTTTCCAAATTTCGATTTAAAATTATAGGAACTTTAATAAAATGTTCCCCATAGTTGATAGAAGCTGATTCTGATGCCTGGTTTAAGCACTGGACCTAATAATGTGACGATGTTACATTAGCAATTCTGGTGACCCTCTACTCTTATACTCTGGTAAAAATGAAAATTTCTAAATATACAGAATTTAGACTTAAAATTATAAGAACTTAAATAAAATGTTTACTTGAGTTGATAAAGAGGATTCTGATGCCTGGTTTAAGCACTGGACCTAATAATGTTCTTATTTTATATTAGCAATTCTGTAGACTCTCTACTCTTAAAATTTAGCAGAAAATGAACATTTCAAAATAATTAGAATTCCTTCTTAAAATTATAGGAACTTAAATAAAATGTTTCCCTGAGTTGATAGAAGCTTATTCTAATGCCTGGTTTAAGCACAGGTCCTTATAATGTTATGGTGCTATGTGAAATACTCTGTAGGGCTTGTACATTTAAAATTTAGCTAAAAATGAAAATTTTACAAATGTCAAAATTTCTATATTTATTCTGGGCATAAGTGTGTGTGCTTCTGTGTGTGTGTGTCTGTATATTACTCTGGGTATGACTCTGGGTATGACTCTAATTATGACTCGGGGTCTGACCCTGGGTATATCTTTATGTGACTCCAGGTTTACCTGTGCTTGACTCTGCATGTGACTATGTGTGATTCTGGGCATGTCTGGACATGTCTGGGCATGTCTTGGCATGTCTGGACATGTCTGGGCATCTCTAGACATGTCTGGACATGTCTGGGCATGTCTTGGCATGTCTGGACATGTCTGGGCATCTCTAGACATGTCTGGTCATGTCTGGGAATGACTAGAAACTGATATCTCTAGTTCTGGTCATAGTAGAGACAAACTGCCAGTGTCCACCGAAAGGGGAGAGTCCCTGCTATTTAAGTATACCCTCAGAAATACTGTAAGTCAGGCAGTTCCTGAGATACCTAGGTGGGATAACAGGTTTGGACCAGGACCACTGCATTGAAGTCAGATATCTCCGATTCCCTAGAGCCAATTTTGAATAATCTAGTACTCTTAGAAAAAGGGGACCCTCAGGTGTTTGCCTAAGACCCATATACCCCTGGTGCCCTTAGGCAAATGCCCATTGAGACCATACAAAAATAAGGCCCTGATTTGGCCACGTCTTGGCATGACTTTAGTTATGACCAGGAACATGTCTGTACAAGACTCTGTGTACATCTGGGCATGACTCTAAATGTGACTTTGTTTGACTCTAGATGTGAGAATATAATCTTTAAATGTAGCTGAAAATAAAAATGTCTAAATATTAAGAATTTCTTCTTAAAATTATAGGAATTTTAATAAAATGTACCCCTAATTTGATAGAAGCTGGTTCTGATGCCTGGTTTAAGCACATGACCTAATAATGTTATAGAGTTATATTAAAAATTCTTAAGGTCCTGAACCCTTAAAATTTGGCTGTAAATTAAAATTTCAACATTTTCCAAATTTCGATTTAAAATTATAGGAACTTTAATAAAATGTTCCCCATAGTTGATAGAAGCTGATTCTGATGCCTGGTTTAAGCACTGGACCTAATAATGTGACGATGTTACATTAGCAATTCTGGTGACCCTCTACTCTTAAACTCTGGTAAAAATGAAAATTTCTAAATATACAGAATTTAGACTTAAAATTATAAGAACTTAAATAAAATGTTTACTTGAGTTGATAAAGAGGATTCTGATGCCTGGTTTAAGCACTGGACCTAATAATGTTCTTATTTTATATTAGCAATTCTGTAGACCCTCTACTCTTAAAATTTAGCAGAAAATGAACATTTCAAAATATTTAGAATTTCTTCTTAAAATTATAGGAACTTAAATAAAATGTTTCCCTGAGTTGATAGAAGCTTATTCTAATGCCTGGTTTAAGCACAGGTCCTTATAATGTTATGGTGTTATGTGAAATACTCTGTATGGCATGTACATTTAATATTTAGCTAAAAATGAAAATTTTAAAAATGTCAAAATTTCTATAACTATTCTGGGCATAAGTGTGTGTGCTTCTTTGTGTGTCTGGGTATGACTCTGGGTATGACTCTAGGTATGACTCTGGGTCTGACCCTGGGCATATCTTTATGTGACTCTGGGTTTACCTGTGCTTGACTCTGCGTTTGACTATGTGTGATTCTGGGCATGTCTGGACATGTCTGGGCATGTCTTGACATGTCTGGACATGTCTGGGCATCTCTAGACATGTCTGGCCATGTCTGGGAATAACTGGAAAACTGATATCTCTAGTTCTGGTCATAGTAGAGACAAGCTGCCAGTGTCCACCGAAAGGGGAGAGTCCTAGCTATTTAAGTTTACCCTCAGAAATACTGTAAGTCAGGCAGTTCCTGAGATATCTAGGTGGGATAACAGGTTTGGACTAGGACCATTGCATTGAAGTCAGATATCTCTGATTCCCTAGAGCCAATTTTGAATAATCTAGTACTCTTAGAAAAAGGGGACCCTCAGGTGTTTGCCTAAGACCCATACACCCCTGGTGCCCTTAGGCAAAATCCCGTTGAGACCATACAAAAATAAGGCCCTGATCTGGGCACGTCTTGGCATGACTTTAGTTATGACCAGGAACATGTCTGTACAAGACTCTGGGTACATCTGGGCATGACTCTAAATGTGACTTTGTTTGACTCTAGATGTGAGAATATAATCTTTAAATGTAGCTGAAAATGAAAATTTCTAAATATTAAGAATTTCTACTTGAAATTATAGGAATTTTAATCAAATGTTCCCCTGAGTTGACAGAAGCTGGTTCTGATTCCTGGTTTAAGCACATGACCTAATAATGTTATAGTGTTATGTTAAAAATTCTTAAGGTCCTGAACCCTTAAAATTTGGCTGTAAATTAAAATTTCTACATTTTCCAAATTTCAATTTAAAATTATAGGAACTTTAATAAAATGTTCCCCATAGTTGATAGAAGCTGATTCTGATGCCTGGTTTAAGCACTGGACCTAATAATGTGACGATGTTACATTAGCAATTCTGGTGACCCTCTACTCTTAAACTCTGGTAAAAATGAAAATTTCTAAATATACAGAATTTAGACTTAAAATTATAAGAACTTAAATAAAATGTTTACTTGAGTTGATAAAGAGGATTCTGATGCCTGGTTTAAGCACTGGACCTAATAATGTTCTTATTTTATATTAGCACTTCTGTAGACTCTCTACTCTTAAAATTTAGCAGAAAATGAACATTTCAAAATATTTAGAATTTCTTCTTAAAATTATAGGAACTTAAATGAAATGTTTCCCTGAGTTGATAGAAGCGTATTCTAATGCCTGGTTTAAGCACAGGTCCTTATAATGTTATGGTGCTATGTGAAATACTCTGTAGGGCTTGTACATTTAAAATTTAGCTAAAAATGAAAATTTTAAAAATGTCAAAATGTCTATATTTATTCTGGGCATAAGTGTGTGTGCTTCTGTGTGTGTTTCTGTATATTACTCTGGGTATGACTCTGGGTATGACTCTAATTATGACTCTGGGTCTGACCCTGGGTATATCTTTATGTGACTCCAGGTTTACCTGTGCTTGACTCTGCGTTTGACTATGTGTGATTCTGGGCATGTCTGGACATGTCTGGGCATGTCTTGGCATGTCTGGACATGTCTGGGCATCTCTAGACATGTCTGGACATGTCTGGGCATCTCTAGACATGTCTGGTCATGTCTGGGAATGACTAGAAAACTGATATCTCTAGTTCTGGTCATAGTAGAGACAAACTGCCAGTGTCCACCGAAAGGGGAAAGTCCCAGCTATTTAAGTTTACCCTCAGAAATACTGTAAGTCAGGCAGTTCCTGAGATACCTAGGTGGGATAACAGGTTTGGACCAGGACCACTGCATTGAAGTCAGATATCTCCGATTCCCTAGAGCCAATTTTGAATAATCTAGTACTCTTAGAAAAAGGGGACCCTCAGGTGTTTGCCTAAGACCCATATACCCCTGGTGCCCTTAGGGAAATGCCCATTGAGACCATACAAAAATAAGGCCCTGATTTGGGCACGTCTTGGCATGACTCTAGTTATGACCAGGAACATGTCTGTACAAGACTCTGGGTACATCTGGGCATGACTCTAAATGTGACTTTGTTTGACTCTAGATGTAAGAATATAATCTTTAAATGTAGCTGAAAATGAAAATTTCTAAATATTAAGAATTTCTTCTTGAAATTATAGGAATTTTAATAAAATGTTCCCCTGAGTTGATAGAAGCTGGTTCTGATGCCTGGTTTAAGCACATGACCTAATAATGTTATAGAGTTATATTAAAAATTCTTAAGGTCCTGAACCCTTAAAATTTGGCTGTAAATTAAAATTTCAACATTTTCCAAATTTCGATTTAAAATTATAGGAACTTTAATAAAATGTTCCCCATAGTTGATAGAAGCTGATTCTGATGCCTGGTTTAAGCACTGGACCTAATAATGTGACAATGTTACATTAGCAATTCTGGTGACCCTCTACTCTTAAACTCTGGTAAAAATGAAAATTTCTAAATATACAGAATTTAGACTTAAAATTATAAGAACTTAAATAAAATATTTACTTGAGTTGATAAAGAGGATTCTGATGCCTGGTTTAAGCACTGGACCTAATAATGTTCTTATTTTATATTAGCAATTCTGTAGACTCTCTACTCTTAAAAGTTAGCAGAAAATGAACATTTCAAAATAATTAGAATTACTTCTTAAAATTATAGGAACTTAAATAAAATGTTTCCCTGAGTTGATAGAAGCTTATTCTAATGTCTGGTTTAAGCACAGGTCCTTATAATGTTATGGTGCTATGTGAAATACTCTGTAGGGCTTGTACATTTAAAATTTAGCTAAAATTCAAACATTTTAAAAGGACAAAATTTCTATATTTATTCTGGGCATAAGTGTGTGTGCTTCTGTGTGTGTGTCTGTATATTACTCTGGGTATGACACTGGGTATGACTCTAATTATGACTCTGGGTCTGACCCTGGGTATATCTTTATGTGACTCCAGGTTTACCTGTGCTTGACTCTGCGTTTGACTATGTGTGATTCTGGGCATGTCTGGGCATGTCTTGGCATGTCTGGACATGTCTGGGCATCTCTAGACATGTCTGGACATGTCTGGGCATGTCTTGGCATGTCTGGACATGTCTGGGCATCTCTAGACATGTCTGGTCATGTCTGGGAATGTCTGGAAAGCTGATATCTCTAGTTCTGGTCATAGTAGATACAAACTGCCAGTGTCCACCGAAAGGGGATAGTCCCAGCTATTTAAGTTTACCCTCAGAAATACTGTAAGTCAGGCAGTTCCTGTGATACCTAGGTGGGATAACAGGTTTGGACCAGGACCACTGCATTGAAGTCAGATATCTCTGATTCCCTAGAGCCAATTTTGAATAATCTAGTACTCTTAGAAAAAGGGGACCCTCAGGTGTTTGCCTAAGACCCATATACCCCTGGTGCCCTTAGGCAAATGCCCATTGAGACCATATAAAAATAAGGCCCTGATTTGGGCATGTCTTGGCATGACTTTAGTTATGACCAGGAACATGTCTGTACAAGACTCTGGGTACATCTGGGCATGACTCTAAATGTGACTTTGTTTGACTCTAGATGTGAGAATATAATCTTTAAATGTAGCTGAAAATGAAAATTTCTAAATATTAAGAATTTCTTCTTGAAATGATAGGAATTTTAATAAAATGTTCCCCTGAGTTGATAGAAGCTGGTTATGATGCCTGGTTTAAGCACATGACCTAATAATGTTATAGAGTTATATTAAAAATTATTAAGGTCCTGAACCCTTAAAATTTGGCTGTAAATTAAAATTTCAACATTTTCCAAATTTCGATTTAAAATTATAGGAACTTTAATAAAATGTTCCCCATAGTTGATAGAAGCTGATTCTGATGCCTGGTTTAAGCACTGGACCTAATAATGTGACGATGTTACATTAGCAATTCTGGTGACACTCTACTCTTAAACTCTGGTAAAAATGAAAATTTCTAAATATACAGAATTTAGACTTAAAATTATAAGAACTTAAATAAAATATTTACTTGAGTTGATAAAGAGGATTCTGATGCCTGGTTTAAGCACTGGACCTAATAATGTTCTTATTTTATATTAGCAATTCTGTAGACTCTCTACTCTTAAAATTTAGCAGAAAATGAACATTTCAAAATATTTAGAATTCCTTCTTAAAATTATAGGAACTTAAATAAAATGTTTCCCTGAGTTGATAGAAGCTTATTCTAATGCCTGGTTTAAGCACAGGTCCTTATAATGTTATGGTGCTATGTGAAATACTCTGTAGGGCTTGTACATTTAAAATTTAGCTAAAAATGAAAATTTTAAAAATGTCAAAATTTCTATATTTATTCTGGGCATAAGTGTGTGTGCTTCTGTGTGTGTGTCTGTATATTACTCTGGGTATGACTCTGGGTATGACTCTAATTATGACTCTGGGTCTGACCCTGGGTATATCTTTATGTGACTCCAGGTTTACCTGTGCTTGACTCTGCATGTGACTATGTGTGATTCTGGGCATGTCTGGACATGTCTGGGCATGTCTTCGCATGTCTGGACATGTCTGGGCATCTCTAGACATGTCTGGACATGTCTGGGCATGTCTTGGCATGTCTGGACATGTCTGGGCATCTCTAGACATGTCTGGTCATGTCTGGGAATGACTAGAAAACTGATATCTCTAGTTCTGGTCATAGTAGAGACAAACTGCCAGTGTCCACCGAAAGGGGAAAGTCCCAGCTATTTAAGTTTACCCTCAGAAATACTGTAAGTCAGGCAGTTCCTGAGATACCTAGGTGGGATAACAGGTTTGGACCAGGACCACTGCATTGAAGTCAGATATCTCCGATTCCCTAGAGCCAATTTTGAATAATCTAGTACTCTTAGAAAAAGGGGACCCTCAGGTGTTTGCCTAAGACCCATATACCCCTGGTGCCCTTAGGCAAATGCCCATTGAGACCATACAAAAATAAGGCCCTGATTTGGGCACGTCTTGGCAGGACTCTAGTTATGACCAGGAACATGTCTGTACAAGACTCTGGGTACATCTGGGCATGACTCTAAATGTGACTTTGTTTGACTCTAGATGTAAGAATATAATCTTTAAATGTAGCTGAAAATGAAAATGTCTAAATATTAAGAATTTCTTCTTGAAATTATAGGAATTTTAATAAAATGTTCCCCTGAGTTGATAGAAGCTGGTTATGATGCCTGGTTTAAGCACATGACCTAATAATGTTATAGAGTTATATTACAAATTATTAAGGTCCTGAACCCTTAAAATTTGGCTGTAAATTAAAATTTCAACATTTTCCAAATTTTGATTTAAAATTATAGGAACTTTAATAAAATGTTCCCCATAGTTGATAGAAGCTGATTCTGATGCCTGGTTTAATCACTGGACCTAATAATGTGACGATGTTACATTAGCAATTCTGGTGACCCTCTACTCTTAAACTCTGGTAAAAATGAAAATTTCTAAATATACAGAATTTAGACTTAAAATTATAAGAACTTAAATAAAATATTTACTTGAGTTGATAAAGAGGATTCTGATGCCTGGTTTAAGCACTGGACCTAATAATGTTCTTATTTTATATTAGCAATTCTGTAGACTCTACTCTTAAAAGTTAGCAGAAAATGAACATTTCAAAATAATTAGAATTACTTCTTAAAATTATAGGAACTTAAATAAAATGTTTCCCTGAGTTGATAGAAGCTTATTCTAATGTCTGGTTTAAGCACAGGTCCTTATAATGTTATGGTGCTATGTGAAATACTCTGTAGGGCTTGTACATTTAAAATTTAGCTAAAATTCAAACATTTTAAAAGGACAAAATTTCTATATTTATTCTGGGCATAAGTGTGTGTGCTTCTGTGTGTGTGTCTGTATATTACTCTGGGTATGACACTGGGTATGACTCTAATTATGACTCTGGGTCTGACCCTGGGTATATCTTTATGTGACTCCAGGTTTACCTGTGCTTGACTCTGCGTTTGACTATGTGTGATTCTGGGCATGTCTGGGCATGTCTTGGCATGTCTGGACATGTCTGGGCATCTCTAGACATGTCTGGACATGTCTGGGCATGTCTTGGCATGTCTGGACATGTCTGGGCATCTCTAGACATGTCTGGTCATGTCTGGGAATGTCTGGAAAACTGATATCTCTAGTTCTGGTCATAGTAGATACAAACTGCCAGTGTCCACCGAAAGGGGATAGTCCCAGCTATTTAAGTTTACCCTCAGAAATACTGTAAGTCAGGCAGTTCCTGTGATACCTAGGTGGGATAACAGGTTTGGACCAGGACCACTGCATTGAAGTCAGATATCTCCGATTCCCTAGAGCCAATTTTGAATAATCTAGTACTCTTAGAAAAAGGGGACCCTCAGGTGTTTGCCTAAGACCCATATACCCCTGGTGCCCTTCGGCAAATGCCCATTGAGACCATATAAAAATAAGGCCCTGATTTGGGCATGTCTTGGCATGACTTTAGTTATGACCAGGAACATGTCTGTACAAGACTCTGGGTACATCTGGGCATGACTCTAAATGTGACTTTGTTTGACTCTAGATGTGAGAATATAATCTTTAAATGTAGCTGAAAATGAAAATTTCTAAATATTAAGAATTTCTTCTTGAAATTATAGGAATTTTAATAAAATGTTCCCCTGAGTTGATAGAAGCTGGTTCTGATGCCTGGTTTAAGCACATGACCTAATAATGTTATATTAAAAATTCTTAAGGTCCTGAACCCTTAAAATTTGGCTGTAAATTAAAATTTCAACATTTTCCAAATTTCGATTTAAAATTATAGGAACTTTAATAAAGTGTTCCCCATAGTTAATATAAGCTGATTCTGATGCCTGGTTTAAGCACTGGACCTAATAATGTGACGATGTTACATTAGCAATTCTGGTGACCCTCTACTCTTAAACTCTGGTAAAAATGAAAATTTCTAAATATACAGAATTTAGACTTAAAATTATAAGAACTTAAATAAAATGTTTACTTGAGTTGATAAAGAGGATTCTGATGCCTGGTTTAAGCACTGGACCTAATAATGTTCTTATTTTATATTAGCACTTCTGTAGACTCTCTACTCTTAAAATTTAGCAGAAAATGAACATTTCAAAATATTTAGAATTTCTTCTTAAAATTATAGGAACTTAAATGAAATGTTTCCCTGAGTTGATAGAAGCTTATTCTAATGCCTGGTTTAAGCACAGGTCCTTATAATGTTATGGTGCTATGTGAAATACTCTGTAGGGCTTGTACATTTAAAATTTAGCTAAAAATGAAAATTTTAAAAATGTCAAAATGTCTATATTTATTCTGGGCATAAGTGTGTGTGCTTCTGTGTGTGTTTCTGTATATTACTCTGGGTATGACTCTAATTATGACTCTGGGTCTGACCCTGGGTATATCTTTATGTGACTCCAGGTTTACCTGTGCTTGACTCTGCATGTGACTATGTGTGATTCTGGGCATGTCTGGACATGTCTGGGCATGTCTTGGCATGTCTGGACATGTCTGGGCATCTCTAGACATGTCTGGACATGTCTGGGCATGTCTTGGCATGTCTGGACATGTCTGGGCATCTCTAGACATGTCTGGTCATGTCTGGGAATGACTGGAAAACTGATATCTCTAGTTCTGGTCATAGTAGAGACAAACTGCCAGTGTCCACCGAAAGGGGAAAGTCCCAGCTATTTAAGTTTACCCTCAGAAATACTGTAAGTCAGGCAGTTCCTGAGATACCTAGGTGGGATAACAGGTTTGGACCAGGACCACTGCATTGAAGTCAGATATCTCTGATTCCCTAGAGCCAATTTTGAATAATCTAGTACTCTTAGAAAAAGGGGACCCTCAGGTGTTTGCCTAAGACCCATATACCCCTGGTGCCCTTAGGCAAATGCCCATTGAGACCATACAAAAATAAGGCCCTGATTTGGCCACGTCTTGGCATGACTTTAGTTATGACCAGGAACATGTCTGTACAAGACTCTGTGTACATCTGGGCATGACTCTAAATGTGACTTTGTTTGACTCTAGATGTGAGAATATAATCTTTAAATGTAGCTGAAAATAAAAATGTCTAAATATTAAGAATTTCTTCTTAAAATTATAGGAATTTTAATAAAATGTACCCCTAATTTGATAGAAGCTGGTTCTGATGCCTGGTTTAAGCACATGACCTAATAATGTTATAGAGTTATATTAAAAATTCTTAAGGTCCTGAACCCTTAAAATTTGGCTGTAAATTAAAATTTCAACATTTTCCAAATTTCGATTTAAAATTATAGGAACTTTAATAAAATGTTCCCCATAGTTGATAGAAGCTGATTCTGATGCCTGGTTTAAGCACTGGACCTAATAATGTGACGATGTTACATTAGCAATTCTGGTGACCCTCTACTCTTAAACTCTGGTAAAAATGAAAATTTCTAAATATACAGAATTTAGACTTAAAATTATAAGAACTTAAATAAAATGTTTACTTGAGTTGATAAAGAGGATTCTGATGCCTGGTTTAAGCACTGGACCTAATAATGTTCTTATTTTATATTAGCAATTCTGTAGACCCTCTACTCTTAAAATTTAGCAGAAAATGAACATTTCAAAATATTTAGAATTTCTTCTTAAAATTATAGGAACTTAAATAAAATGTTTCCCTGAGTTGATAGAAGCTTATTCTAATGCCTGGTTTAAGCACAGGTCCTTATAATGTTATGGTGTTATGTGAAATACTCTGTATGGCATGTACATTTAATATTTAGCTAAAAATGAAAATTTTAAAAATGTCAAAATTTCTATAACTATTCTGGGCATAAGTGTGTGTGCTTCTTTGTGTGTCTGGGTATGACTCTGGGTATGACTCTAGGTATGACTCTGGGTCTGACCCTGGGCATATCTTTATGTGACTCTGGGTTTACCTGTGCTTGACTCTGCGTTTGACTATGTGTGATTCTGGGCATGTCTGGACATGTCTGGGCATGTCTTGACATGTCTGGACATGTCTGGGCATCTCTAGACATGTCTGGCCATGTCTGGGAATAACTGGAAAACTGATATCTCTAGTTCTGGTCATAGTAGAGACAAGCTGCCAGTGTCCACCGAAAGGGGAGAGTCCTAGCTATTTAAGTTTACCCTCAGAAATACTGTAAGTCAGGCAGTTCCTGAGATATCTAGGTGGGATAACAGGTTTGGACTAGGACCATTGCATTGAAGTCAGATATCTCTGATTCCCTAGAGCCAATTTTGAATAATCTAGTACTCTTAGAAAAAGGGGACCCTCAGGTGTTTGCCTAAGACCCATACACCCCTGGTGCCCTTAGGCAAAATCCCGTTGAGACCATACAAAAATAAGGCCCTGATCTGGGCACGTCTTGGCATGACTTTAGTTATGACCAGGAACATGTCTGTACAAGACTCTGGGTACATCTGGGCATGACTCTAAATGTGACTTTGTTTGACTCTAGATGTGAGAATATAATCTTTAAATGTAGCTGAAAATGAAAATTTCTAAATATTAAGAATTTCTACTTGAAATTATAGGAATTTTAATCAAATGTTCCCCTGAGTTGACAGAAGCTGGTTCTGATTCCTGGTTTAAGCACATGACCTAATAATGTTATAGTGTTATGTTAAAAATTCTTAAGGTCCTGAACCCTTAAAATTTGGCTGTAAATTAAAATTTCTACATTTTCCAAATTTCAATTTAAAATTATAGGAACTTTAATAAAATGTTCCCCATAGTTGATAGAAGCTGATTCTGATGCCTGGTTTAAGCACTGGACCTAATAATGTGACGATGTTACATTAGCAATTCTGGTGACCCTCTACTCTTAAACTCTGGTAAAAATGAAAATTTCTAAATATACAGAATTTAAAATTATAAGAACTTAAATAAAATGTTTACTTGAGTTGATAAAGAGGATTCTGATGCCTGGTTTAAGCACTGGACCTAATAATGTTCTTATTTTATATTAGCACTTCTGTAGACTCTCTACTCTTAAAATTTAGCAGAAAATGAACATTTCAAAATATTTAGAATTTCTTCTTAAAATTATAGGAACTTAAATGAAATGTTTCCCTGAGTTGATAGAAGCGTATTCTAATGCCTGGTTTAAGCACAGGTCCTTATAATGTTATGGTGCTATGTGAAATACTCTGTAGGGCTTGTACATTTAAAATTTAGCTAAAAATGAAAATTTTAAAAATGTCAAAATGTCTATATTTATTCTGGGCATAAGTGTGTGTGCTTCTGTGTGTGTTTCTGTATATTACTCTGGGTATGACTCTGGGTATGACTCTAATTATGACTCTGGGTCTGACCCTGGGTATATCTTTATGTGACTCCAGGTTTACCTGTGCTTGACTCTGCGTTTGACTATGTGTGATTCTGGGCATGTCTGGACATGTCTGGGCATGTCTTGGTATGTCTGGACATGTCTGGGCATCTCTAGACATGTCTGGACATGTCTGGGGATCTCTAGACATGTCTGGTCATGTCTGGGAATGACTAGAAAACTGATATCTCTAGTTCTGGTCATAGTAGAGACAAACTGCCAGTGTCCACCGAAAGGGGAAAGTCCCAGCTATTTAAGTTTACCCTCAGAAATACTGTAAGTCAGGCAGTTCCTGAGATACCTAGGTGGGATAACAGGTTTGGACCAGGACCACTGCATTGAAGTCAGATATCTCCGATTCCCTAGAGCCAATTTTGAATAATCTAGTACTCTTAGAAAAAGGGGACCCTCAGGTGTTTGCCTAAGACCCATATACCCCTGGTGCCCTTAGGGAAATGCCCATTGAGACCATACAAAAATAAGGCCCTGATTTGGGCACGTCTTGGCATGACTCTAGTTATGACCAGGAACATGTCTGTACAAGACTCTGGGTACATCTGGGCATGACTCTAAATGTGACTTTGTTTGACTCTAGATGTAAGAATATAATCTTTAAATGTAGCTGAAAATGAAAATTTCTAAATATTAAGAATTTCTTCTTGAAATTATAGGAATTTTAATAAAATGTTCCCCTGAGTTGATAGAAGCTGGTTATGATGCCTGGTTTAAGCACATGACCTAATAATGTTATAGAGTTATATTAAAAATTCTTAAGGTCCTGAACCCTTAAAATTTGGCTGTAAATTAAAATTTCAACATTTTCCAAATTTCGATTTAAAATTATAGGAACTTTAATAAAATGTTCCCCATAGTTGATAGAAGCTGATTCTGATGCCTGGTTTAAGCACTGGACCTAATAATGTGACAATGTTACATTAGCAATTCTGGTGACCCTCTACTCTTAAACTCTGGTAAAAATGAAAATTTCTAAATATACAGAATTTAGACTTAAAATTATAAGAACTTAAATAAAATATTTACTTGAGTTGATAAAGAGGATTCTGATGCCTGGTTTAAGCACTGGACCTAATAATGTTCTTATTTTATATTAGCAATTCTGTAGACTCTCTACTCTTAAAAGTTAGCAGAAAATGAACATTTCAAAATAATTAGAATTACTTCTTAAAATTATAGGAACTTAAATAAAATGTTTCCCTGAGTTGATAGAAGCTTATTCTAATGTCTGGTTTAAGCACAGGTCCTTATAATGTTATGGTGCTATGTGAAATACTCTGTAGGGCTTGTACATTTAAAATTTAGCTAAAATTCAAACATTTTAAAAGGACAAAATTTCTATATTTATTCTGGGCATAAGTGTGTGTGCGTGTCTGTATATTACTCTGGGTATGACACTGGGTATGACTCTAATTATGACTCTGGGTCTGACCCTGGGTATATCTTTATGTGACTCCAGGTTTACCTGTGCTTGACTCTGCGTTTGACTATGTGTGATTCTGGGCATGTCTGGGCATGTCTTGGCATGTCTGGACATGTCTGGGCATCTCTAGACATGTCTGGACATGTCTGGGCATGTCTTGGCATGTCTGGACATGTCTGGGCATCTCTAGACATGTCTGGTCATGTCTGGGAATGTCTGGAAAACTGATATCTCTAGTTCTGGTCATAGTAGATACAAACTGCCAGTGTCCACCGAAAGGGGATAGTCCCAGCTATTTAAGTTTACCCTCAGAAATACTGTAAGTCAGGCAGTTCCTGTGATACCTAGGTGGGATAACAGGTTTGGACCAGGACCACTGCATTGAAGTCAGATATCTCCGATTCCCTAGAGCCAATTTTGAATAATCTAGTACTCTTAGAAAAAGGGGACCCTCAGGTGTTTGCCTAAGACCCATATACCCCTGGTGCCCTTCGGCAAATGCCCATTGAGACCATATAAAAATAAGGCCCTGATTTGGGCATGTCTTGGCATGACTTTAGTTATGACCAGGAACATGTCTGTACAAGACTCTGGGTACATCTGGGCATGACTCTAAATGTGACTTTGTTTGACTCTAGATGTGAGAATATAATCTTTAAATGTAGCTGAAAATGAAAATTTCTAAATATTAAGAATTTCTTCTTGAAATTATAGGAATTTTAATAAAATGTTCCCCTGAGTTGATAGAAGCTGGTTCTGATGCCTGGTTTAAGCACATGACCTAATAATGTTATATTAAAAATTCTTAAGGTCCTGAACCCTTAAAATTTGGCTGTAAATTAAAATTTCAACATTTTCCAAATTTCGATTTAAAATTATAGGAACTTTAATAAAATGTTCCCCATAGTTGATAGAAGCTGGTTCTGATGCCTGGTTTAAGCACTGGACCTAATAATGTGACAATGTTACATTAGCAATTCTGGTGACCCTCTACTCTTAAACTCTGGTAAAAATGAAAATTTCTAAATATACAGAATTTAGACTTAAAATTATAAGAACTTAAATAAAATATTTACTTGAGTTGATAAAGAGGATTCTGATGCCTGGTTTAAGCACTGGACCTAATAATGTTCTTATTTTATATTAGCAATTCTGTAGACTCTCTACTCTTAAAAGTTAGCAGAAAATGAACATTTCAAAATAATTAGAATTTCTTCTTAAAACTATAGGAACTTAAATAAAATGTTTCCCTGAGTTGATAGAAGCTTATTCTAATGTCTGGTTTAAGCACAGGTCCTTATAATGTTATGGTGCTATGTGAAATACTCTGTAGGGCTTGTACATTTAAAATTTAGCTAAATTTCGAAAATTTTAAAAGGACAAAATTTCTATGTTTATTCTGGGCATAAGTGTGTGTGCTTCTGTGTGTGTGTCTGTATATTACTCTGGGTATGACACTGGGTATGACTCTAATTATGACTCTAGGTCTGACCCTGGGTATATCTTTATGTGACTCTAGGTTTACCTGTGCTTGACTCTGCGTTTGACTATGTGTGATTCTGGGCATGTCTGGACATGTCTGGGCATGTCTTGGCATGTCTGGACATGTCTGGGCATCTCTAGACATGTCTGGTCATGTCTGGGAATGTCTGGAAAGCTGATATCTCTAGTTCTGGTCATAGTAGATACAAACTGCCAGTGTCCACCGAAAGGGGATAGTCCCAGCTATTTAAGTTTACCCTCAGAAATACTGTAAGTCAGGCAGTTCCTGTGATACCTAGGTGGGATAACAGGTTTGGACCAGGACCACTGCATTGAAGTCAGATATCTCCGATTCCCTAGAGCCAATTTTGAATAATCTAGTACTCTTAGAAAAAGGGGACCCTCAGGTGTTTGCCTAAGACCCATATACCCCTGGTGCCCTTAGGCAAATGCCCATTGAGACCATATAAAAATAAGGCCCTGATTTGGGCATGTCTTGGCATGACTTTAGTTATGACCAGGAACATGTCTGTACAAGACTCTGGGTACATCTGGGCATGACTCTAAATGTGACTTTGTTTGACTCTAGATGTGAGAATATAATCTTTAAATGTAGCTGAAAATGAAAATTTCTAAATATTAAGAATTTCTTCTTGAAATGATAGGAATTTTAATAAAATGTTCCCCTGAGTTGATAGAAGCTGGTTATGATGCCTGGTTTAAGCACATGACCTAATAATGTTATAGAGTTATATTAAAAATTATTAAGGTCCTGAACCCTTAAAATTTGGCTGTAAATTAAAATTTCAACATTTTCCAAATTTCGATTTAAAATTATAGGAACTTTAATAAAATGTTCCCCATAGTTGATAGAAGCTGATTCTGATGCCTGGTTTAAGCACTGGACCTAATAATGTGACGATGTTACATTAGCAATTCTGGTGACACTCTACTCTTAAACTCTGGTAAAAATGAAAATTTCTAAATATACAGAATTTAGACTTAAAATTATAAGAACTTAAATAAAATATTTACTTGAGTTGATAAAGAGGATTCTGATGCCTGGTTTAAGCACTGGACCTAATAATGTTCTTATTTTATATTAGCAATTCTGTAGACTCTCTACTCTTAAAATTTAGCAGAAAATGAACATTTCAAAATATTTAGAATTCCTTCTTAAAATTATAGGAACTTAAATAAAATGTTTCCCTGAGTTGATAGAAGCTTATTCTAATGCCTGGTTTAAGCACAGGTCCTTATAATGTTATGGTGCTATGTGAAATACTCTGTAGGGCTTGTACATTTAAAATTTAGCTAAAAATGAAAATTTTAAAAATGTCAAAATTTCTATATTTATTCTGGGCATAAGTGTGTGTGCTTCTGTGTGTGTGTCTGTATATTACTCTGGGTATGACTCTGGGTATGACTCTAATTATGACTCTGGGTCTGACCCTGGGTATATCTTTATGTGACTCCAGGTTTACCTGTGCTTGACTCTGCATGTGACTATGTGTGATTCTGGGCATGTCTGGACATGTCTGGGCATGTCTTCGCATGTCTGGACATGTCTGGGCATCTCTAGACATGTCTGGACATGTCTGGGCATGTCTTGGCATGTCTGGACATGTCTGGGCATCTCTAGACATGTCTGGTCATGTCTGGGAATGACTAGAAAACTGATATCTCTAGTTCTGGTCATAGTAGAGACAAACTGCCAGTGTCCACCGAAAGGGGAAAGTCCCAGCTATTTAAGTTTACCCTCAGAAATACTGTAAGTCAGGCAGTTCCTGAGATACCTAGGTGGGATAACAGGTTTGGACCAGGACCACTGCATTGAAGTCAGATATCTCCGATTCCCTAGAGCCAATTTTGAATAATCTAGTACTCTTAGAAAAAGGGGACCCTCAGGTGTTTGCCTAAGACCCATATACCCCAGGTGCCCTTAGGCAAATGCCCATTGAGACCATACAAAAATAAGGCCCTGATTTGGGCACGTCTTGGCAGGACTCTAGTTATGACCAGGAACATGTCTGTACAAGACTCTGGGTACATCTGGGCATGACTCTAAATGTGACTTTGTTTGACTCTAGATGTAAGAATATAATCTTTAAATGTAGCTGAAAATGAAAATGTCTAAATATTAAGAATTTCTTCTTGAAATTATAGGAATTTTAATAAAATGTTCCCCTGAGTTGATAGAAGCTGGTTATGATGCCTGGTTTAAGCACATGACCTAATAATGTTATAGAGTTATATTAAAAATTCTTAAGGTCCTGAACCCTTAAAATTTGGCTGTAAATTAAAATTTCAACATTTTCCAAATTTCGATTTAAAATTATAGGAACTTTAATAAAATGTTCCCCATAGTTGATAGAAGCTGATTCTGATGCCTGGTTTAAGCACTGGACCTAATAATGTGACGATGTTACATTAGCAATTCTGGTGACCCTCTACTCTTATACTCTGGTAAAAATGAAAATTTCTAAATATACAGAATTTAGACTTAAAATTATAAGAACTTAAATAAAATATTTACTTGAGTTGATAAAGAGGATTCTGATGCCTGGTTTAAGCACTGGACCTTATAATGTTCTTATTTTATATTAGCAATTCTGTAGACTCTCTACTCTTAAAATTTAGCAGAAAATGAACATTTCAAAATATTTAGAATTCCTTCTTAAAATTATAGGAACTTAAATAAAATGTTTCCCTGAGTTGATAGAAGCTTATTCTAATGCCTGGTTTAAGCACAGGTCCTTATAATGTTATGGTGCTATGTGAAATACTCTGTAGGGCTTGTACATTTAAAATTTAGCTAAAAATGAAAATTTTACAAATGTCAAAATGTCTATATTTATTCTGGGCATAAGTGTGTGTGCTTCTGTGTGTGTGTCTGTATATTACTCTGGGTATGACTCTGGGTATGACTCAAATTATGACTCGGGGTCTGACCCTGGGTATATCTTTATGTGACTCCAGGTTTACCTGTGCTTGACTCTGCATGTAACTATGTGTGATTCTGGGCATGTCTGGACATGTCTGGGCATGTCTTGGCATGTCTGGACATGTCGGGGCATCTCTAGACATGTCTGGACATGTCTGGGCATGTCTTGGCATGTCTGGACATGTCTGGGCATCTCTAGACATGTCTGGTCATGTCTGGGAATGACTAGAAAACTGATATCTCTAGTTCTGGTCATAGTAGAGACAAACTGCCAGTGTCCACCAAAAGGGGAGAGTCCCAGCTATTTAAGTATACCCTCAGAAATACTGTAAGTCAGGCAGTTCCTGAGATACCTAGGTGGGATAACAGGTTTGGACCAGGACCACTGCATTGAAGTCAGATATCTCCGATTCCCTAGAGCCAATTTTGAATAATCTAGTACTCTTAGAAAAAGGGGACCCTTAGATGTTTGCCTAAGACCCATATACCCCTGGTGCCCTTAGGCAAATGCCCATTGAGACCATACAAAAATAAGGCCCTGATTTGGGCACGTCTTGGCATGACTCTAGTTATGACCAGGAACATGTCTGTACAAGACTCTGGGTACATCAGGGCATGACTCTAAATGTGACTTTGTTTGACTCTAGATGTAAGAATATAATCTTTAAATGTAGCTGAAAATTAAAATTTCTAAATACTAAGAATTTCTTCTTGAAATTATAGGAATTTTAATAAAATGTTCCCCTGAGTTGATAGAAGCTGGTTCTGATGCCTGGTTTAAGCACATGACCTAATAATGTTATAGAGTTATATTCAAAATTCTTAAGGTCCTAAACCCTTAAAATTTGGCTGTAAATTAAAATTTCAAAATTTTCCAAATTTTGATTTACAATTATAGGAACTTTAATAAAATGTTCCCCATAGTTGATAGAAGCTGATTCTGATGCCTGGTTTAAGCACTGGACCTAATAATGTGACGATGTTACATTAGCAATTCTGGTGACCCTCTACTCTTATACTCTGGTAAAAATGAAAATTTCTAAATATACAGAATTTAGACTTAAAATTATAAGAACTTAAATAAAATGTTTACTTGAGTTGATAAAGAGGATTCTGATGCCTGGTTTAAGCACTGGACCTAATAATGTTCTTATTTTATATTAGCAATTCTGTAGACTCTCTACTCTTAAAATTAAGCAGAAAATGAACATTTCAAAATATTTAGAATTTCTTCTTAAAATTATAGGAACTTAAATAAAATGTTTCCCTGAGTTGATAGAAGCTTATTCTAATGCCTGGTTTAAGCACAGGTCCTTATATTGTTATGGTGCTATGTGAAATACTCTGTAGGCCTTGTACATTTAAAATTTAGCTAAAAATGAAAAATTTTAAAATGTCAAAATTTCTATATTTATTCTGGGCATAAGTGTGTGTGCTTCTGTGTGTGTGTGTGTGTGTGTGTGTGTGTGTGTGTGTGTGTGTGTGTGTGTGTGTGTGTGTGTGCGTGTGTGTGTGTGTGTGTGTGTGTCTGTTTATTACTCTGGGTATGACTCTAATTATGACTCTGGGTCTGGCCCTGGGTATATCTTTATGTGACTCCAGGTTTACCTGTGCTTGACTCTGCATGTGACTATGTGTGATTCTGGGCAGGTCTGGACATGTCTGGGCATATCTTGGCATGTCTGGACATGTCTGGGCATCTCTAGACATGTCTGGACATGTCTGGGCATATCTTGGCATGTCTGTACATGTCTGGGCATCTCTAGACATGTCTGGTCATGTCTGGGAATGACTGGAAAACTGATATCTCTAGTTCTGGTCATAGTAGAGACAAACTGCCAGTGTCCACCGAAAGGGGAGAGTCCCAGCTATTTAAGTTTACCCTCAGAAATACTGTAAGTCAGGCAGTTCCTGTGATACCTAGGTGGGATAACAGGTTTGGACCAGGACCACTGCATTGAAGTCAGATATCTCCGATTCCCTAGAGCCAATTTTGAATAATCTAGTACTCTTAGAAAAAGGGGACCCTCAGGTGTTTGCCTAAGACCCATATACCCCTGGTGCCCTTAGGCAAATGCTCATTGAGACCATACAAAAATAAGGCCCTGATTTGGCCACGTCTTGGCATGACTTTAGTTATGACCAGGAACATGTCTGTACAAGACTCTGGGTACATCTGGGCATGACTCTAAATGTGACTTTGTTTGACTCTAGATGTGAGAATATAATCTTTAAATGTAGCTGAAAATGAAAATTTCTAAATATTAAGAATTTCTTCTTGAAATTATAGGAATTTTAATAAAATGTTCCCCTGAGTTGATAGAAGCTGGTTCTGATGCCTGGTTTAAGTACATGACCTAATAATGTTATAGAGTTATATTAAAAATTCTTAAGGTCCTAAACCCTTAAAATTTGGCTGTAAATTAAAATTTCAACATTTTCCAAATTTCGATTTAAAATTATAGGAACTTTAATAAAATGTTCCCCATAGTTGATAGAAGCTGATTCTGATGCCTGGTTTAAGCACTGGACCTAATAATGTGACGATGTTACATTAGCAATTCTGGTGACCCTCTACTCTTATACTCTGGTAAAAATGAAAATTTCTAAATATACAGAATTTAGACTTAAAATTATAAGAACTTAAATAAAATGTTTACTTGAGTTGATAAAGAGGATTCTGATGCCTGGTTTAAGCACTGGACCTAATAATGTTCTTATTTTATATTAGCAATTCTGTAGACTCTCTACTCTTAAAATTAAGCAGAAAATGAACATTTCAAAATATTTAGAATTTCTTCTTAAAATTATAGGAACTTAAATAAAATGTTTCCCTGAGTTGATAGAAGCTTATTCTAATGCCTGGTTTAAGCACAGGTCATTATATTGTTATGGTGCTATGTGAAATACTCTGTAGGCCTTGTACATTTAAAATTTAGCTAAAAATGAAAATTTTAAAAATGTCAAAATTTCTATATTTATTCTGGGCATAAGTGTGTGTGCTTCTGTGTGTGTGTCTGTATATTACTCTGGGTATGACTCTGGGTATGACTCAAATTATGACTCGGGGTCTGACCCTGGGTGTATCTTTATGTGACTCCAGGTTTACCTGTGCTTGACTCTGCATGTGACTATGTGTGATTCTGGGCATGTCTGGACATGTCTGGGCATGTCTTCGCATGTCTGGACATGTCTGGGCATCTCTAGACATGTCTGGACATGTCTGGGCATGTCTTGGCATGTCTGGACATGTCTGGGCATCTCTAGACATGTCTGGTCATGTCTGGGAATGACTAGAAAACTGATATCTCTAGTTCTGGTCATAGTAGAGACAAACTGCCAGTGTCCACCGAAAGGGGAAAGTCCCAGCTATTTAAGTTTACCCTCAGAAATACTGTAAGTCAGGCAGTTCCTGAGATACCTAGGTGGGATAACAGGTTTGGACCAGGACCACTGCATTGAAGTCAGATATCTCCGATTCCCTAGAGCCAATTTTGAATAATCTAGTACTCTTAGAAAAAGGGGACCCTCAGGTGTTTGCCTAAGACCCATATACCCCTGGTGCCCTTAGGCAAATGCCCATTGAGACCATACAAAAATAAGGCCCTGATTTGGGCACGTCTTGGCAGGACTCTAGTTATGACCAGGAACATGTCTGTACAAGACTCTGGGTACATCTGGGCATGACTCTAAATGTGACTTTGTTTGACTCTAGATGTAAGAATATAATCTTTAAATGTAGCTGAAAATGAAAATGTCTAAATATTAAGAATTTCTTCTTGAAATTATAGGAATTTTAATAAAATGTTCCCCTGAGTTGATAGAAGCTGGTTATGATGCCTGGTTTAAGCACATGACCTAATAATGTTATAGAGTTATATTAAAAATTCTTAAGGTCCTGAACCCTTAAAATTTGGCTGTAAATTAAAATTTCAACATTTTCCAAATTTCGATTTAAAATTATAGGAACTTTAATAAAATGTTCCCCATAGTTGATAGAAGCTGATTCTGATGCCTGGTTTAAGCACTGGACCTAATAATGTGACGATGTTACATTAGCAATTCTGGTGACCCTCTACTCTTATACTCTGGTAAAAATGAAAATTTCTAAATATACAGAATTTAGACTTAAAATTATAAGAACTTAAATAAAATATTTACTTGAGTTGATAAAGAGGATTCTGATGCCTGGTTTAAGCACTGGACCTTATAATGTTCTTATTTTATATTAGCAATTCTGTAGACTCTCTACTCTTAAAATTTAGCAGAAAATGAACATTTCAAAATATTTAGAATTCCTTCTTAAAATTATAGGAACTTAAATAAAATGTTTCCCTGAGTTGATAGAAGCTTATTCTAATGCCTGGTTTAAGCACAGGTCCTTATAATGTTATGGTGCTATGTGAAATACTCTGTAGGGCTTGTACATTTAAAATTTAGCTAAAAATGAAAATTTTACAAATGTCAAAATGTCTATATTTATTCTGGGCATAAGTGTGTGTGCTTCTGTGTGTGTGTCTGTATATTACTCTGGGTATGACTCTGGGTATGACTCAAATTATGACTCGGGGTCTGACCCTGGGTATATCTTTATGTGACTCCAGGTTTACCTGTGCTTGACTCTGCATGTAACTATGTGTGATTCTGGGCATGTCTGGACATGTCTGGGCATGTCTTGGCATGTCTGGACATGTCGGGGCATCTCTAGACATGTCTGGACATGTCTGGGCATGTCTTGGCATGTCTGGACATGTCTGGGCATCTCTAGACATGTCTGGTCATGTCTGGGAATGACTAGAAAACTGATATCTCTAGTTCTGGTCATAGTAGAGACAAACTGCCAGTGTCCACCAAAAGGGGAGAGTCCCAGCTATTTAAGTATACCCTCAGAAATACTGTAAGTCAGGCAGTTCCTGAGATACCTAGGTGGGATAACAGGTTTGGACCAGGACCACTGCATTGAAGTCAGATATCTCCGATTCCCTAGAGCCAATTTTGAATAATCTAGTACTCTTAGAAAAAGGGGACCCTTAGATGTTTGCCTAAGACCCATATACCCCTGGTGCCCTTAGGCAAATGCCCATTGAGACCATACAAAAATAAGGCCCTGATTTGGGCACGTCTTGGCATGACTCTAGTTATGACCAGGAACATGTCTGTACAAGACTCTGGGTACATCAGGGCATGACTCTAAATGTGCCTTTGTTTGACTCTAGATGTAAGAATATAATCTTTAAATGTAGCTGAAAATTAAAATTTCTAAATACTAAGAATTTCTTCTTGAAATTATAGGAATTTTAATAAAATGTTCCCCTGAGTTGATAGAAGCTGGTTCTGATGCCTGGTTTAAGCACATGACCTAATAATGTTATAGAGTTATATTCAAAATTCTTAAGGTCCTAAACCCTTAAAATTTGGCTGTAAATTAAAATTTCAAAATTTTCCAAATTTTGATTTACAATTATAGGAACTTTAATAAAATGTTCCCCATAGTTGATAGAAGCTGATTCTGATGCCTGGTTTAAGCACTGGACCTAATAATGTGACGATGTTACATTAGCAATTCTGGTGACCCTCTACTCTTATACTCTGGTAAAAATGAAAATTTCTAAATATACAGAATTTAGACTTAAAATTATAAGAACTTAAATAAAATGTTTACTTGAGTTGATAAAGAGGATTCTGATGCCTGGTTTAAGCACTGGACCTAATAATGTTCTTATTTTATATTAGCAATTCTGTAGACTCTTTACTCTTAAAATTAAGCAGAAAATGAACATTTCAAAATATTTAGAATTTCTTCTTAAAATTATAGGAACTTAAATAAAATGTTTCCCTGAGTTGATAGAAGCTTATTCTAATGCCTGGTTTAAGCACAGGTCCTTATATTGTTATGGTGCTATGTGAAATACTCTGTAGGCCTTGTACATTTAAAATTTAGCTAAAAATGAAAAATTTTAAAATGTCAAAATTTCTATATTTATTCTGGGCATAAGTGTGTGTGCTTGTGTGTGTGTGTGTGTGTGTGTGTGTGTGTGTGTGTGTGTGTGTGTGTGTGTGTGTGTGTGTGTGTGTCTGTTTATTACTCTGGGTATGACTCTAATTATGACTCTGGGTCTGGCCCTGGGTATATCTTTATGTGACTCCAGGTTTACCTGTGCTTGACTCTGCATGTGACTATGTGTGATTCTGGGCAGGTCTGGACATGTCTGGGCATGTCTTGGCATGTCTGGACATGTCTGGGCATCTCTAGACATGTCTGGACATGTCTGGGCATATCGTGGCATGTCTGTACATGTCTGGGCATCTCTAGACATGTCTGGTCATGTCTGGGAATGACTGGAAAACTGATATCTCTAGTTCTGGTCATAGTAGAGACAAACTGCCAGTGTCCACCGAAAGGGGAGAGTCCCAGCTATTTAAGTTTACCCTCAGAAATACTGTAAGTCAGGCAGTTCCTGTGATACCTAGGTGGGATAACAGGTTTGGACCAGGACCACTGCATTGAAGTCAGATATCTCCGATTCCCTAGAGCCAATTTTGAATAATCTAGTACTCTTAGAAAAAGGGGACCCTCAGGTGTTTGCCTAAGACCCACATACCCCTGGTGCCCTTAGGCAAATGCCCATTGAGACCATACAAAAATAAGGCCCTGATTTGGCCACGTCTTATCATGACTTTAGTTATGACCAGGAACATGTCTGTACAAAACTCTGGGTACATCTGGGCATGACTCTAAATGTGACTTTGTTTGACTCTAGTTGTGAGAATATAATCTTTAAATGTAGCTGAAAATGAAAATTTCTAAATATTAAGAATTTCTTCTTGAAATTATAGGAATTTTAATAAAATGTTCCCCTGAGTTGATAGAAGCTGGTTCTGATGCCTGGTTTAAGCACATGACCTAATAATGTTATAGAGTTATATTAAAAATTCTTAAGGTCCTTAACCCTTAAAATTTGGCTGTAAATTAAAATTTCAACATTTTCCAAATTTCGATTTAAAATTACAGGAACTTTAATAAAATGTTCCCCATAGTTGATAGAAGCTGATTCTGATGCCTGGTTTAAGCACTGGACCTAATAATGTGACGATGTTACATTAGCAATTCTGGTGACCCTCTACTCTTAAACTCTGGTAAAAATGAAAATTTCTAAATATACAGAATTTAGACTTAAAATTATAAGAACTTAAATAAAATGTTTACTTGAGTTGATAAAGAGGATTCTGATGCCTCGTATAAGCACTGGACCTAATAATGTTCTTATTTTATATTAGAAATGCTGTAGACTCTCTACTCTTAAAATTTAGCAGAAAATGAACATTTCAAAATATTTAGAATTTCTTCTTAAAATTATAGGAACTTAAATAAAATGTTTCCCTGAGTTGATAGAAGCTTATTCTAATGCCTGGTTTAAGCACAGGTCCTTATAATGTTATGGTGCTATGTGAAATACACTGTAGGGCTTGTACATTTAAAATTTAGCTAAAAATGAAAAATTTTAAAAGGACAAAATTTCTATATTTATTCTGGGCATAAGTGTGTGTGCTTCTGTGTGTGTGTCTGTATATTACTCTGGGTATGACTCTGGGTGTGACTCTGGGTATGAGTCTAATTATGACTCTGGGTCTGACCCTGGGTATATCTTTATGTGACTCCAGGTTTACCTGTGCTTGACTCTGCGTTTGACTATGTGTGATTCTGGGCAGGTCTGGACATGTCTGGTCATGTCTTGGCATGTCTGGACATGTCTGGGCATCTCTAGACATGTCTGGGCATGTCTGGGAATAACTGGAAAACTGATATCTCTAGTTCTGGTCATAGTAGAGACAAGCTGCCAGTGTCCACCGAAAGGGGAGAGTCCTAGCTATTTAAGTTTACCCTCAGAAATACTGTAAGTCAGGCAGTTCCTGAGATACCTAGGTGGGATAACAGGTTTGGACCAGGACCACTGCATTGAAGTCAGATATCTCCGATTCCCTAGAGCCAATTTTGAATAATCTAGTACTCTTAGAAAAAGGGGACCCTCAGGTGTTTGCCTAAGACCCATATACCCCTGGTGCCCTTAGGCAAATGCCCATTGAGATCATACAAAAATAAGGCCCTGATTTGGCCACGTCTTGGCATGACTTTAGTTATGACCAGGAACATGTCTGTACAAGACTCTGGGTACATCTGGGCATGACTCTAAATGTGACTTTGTTTGACTCTAGATGTGAGAATATAATCTTTAAATGTAGCTGAAAATGAAAATTTCTAAATATTAAGAATTTCTTCTTGAAATTATAGGAATTTTAATAAAATGTTCCCCTGAGTTGATAGAAGCTGGTTCTGATGCCTGGTTTAAGCACATGACCTAATAATGTTATAGAGTTATATTAAAAATTCTTAAGGTCCTAAACCCTTAAAATTTGGCTGTAAATTAAAATTTCAACATTTTCCAAATTTCGATTTAAAATTATAGGAACTTTAATAAAATGTTCCCCATAGTTGATAGAAGCTGATTCTGATGCCTGGTTTAAGCACTGGACCTAATAATGTGACAATGTTACATTAGCAATTCTGGTGACCCTCTACTCTTATACTCTGGTAAAAATGAAAATTTCTAAATATACAGAATTTAGACTTAAAATTATAAGAACTTAAATAAAATATTTACTTGAGTTGATAAAGAGGATTCTGATGCCTGGTTTAAGCACTGGACCTAATAAATGTTCTTATTTTATATTAGCAATTCCGTAGACTCTCTACTCTTAAAATTTAGCAGAAAATGAACATTTCAAAATATTTAGAATTTCTTCTTAAAATTATAGGAACTTAAATAAAATGTTTCCCTGAGTTGATAGAAGCGTATTCTAATGCCTGGTTTAAGCACAGGTCCTTATATTGTTATGGTGCTATGTGAAATACTCTGTAGGCCTTGTACATTTAAAATTTAGCTAAAAATGAAAATTTTTAAAATGTCAAAATTTCTATATTTATTCTGGCCATAAGTGTGTGTGCTTCTGTGTGTGTGTGTGTGTGTGTGTGTGTGTGTGTGTGTGTGTGTGTGTGTGTGTGTGTGTGTGTGTGTGTGTGTGTGTATATTACTCTGGGTATGACTCTAATTATGACTCTGGGTCTGACCCTGGGTATATCTTTATGTGACTCCAGGTTTACCTGTGCTTGACTCTGCGTTTGACTATGTGTGATTCTGGGCAGGTCTGGACATGTCTGGGCATGTCTTGGCATGTCTGGACATGTCTGGGCATCTCTAGACATGTCTGGACATGTCTGGGCATATCGTGGCATGTCTGTACATGTCTGGGCATCTCTAGACATGTCTGGTCATGTCTGGGAATGACTGGAAAACTGATATCTCTAGTTCTGGTCATAGTAGAGACAAACTGCCAGTGTCCACCGAAAGGGGAGAGTCCCAGCTATTTAAGTTTACCCTCAGAAATACTGTAAGTCAGGCAGTTCCTGTGATACCTAGGTGGGATAACAGGTTTGGACCAGGACCACTGCATTGAAGTCAGATATCTCCGATTCCCTAGAGCCAATTTTGAATAATCTAGTACTCTTAGAAAAAGGGGACCCTCAGGTGTTTGCCTAAGACCCACATACCCCTGGTGCCCTTAGGCAAATGCCCATTGAGACCATACAAAAATAAGGCCCTGATTTGGCCACGTCTTGGCATGACTTTAGTTATGACCAGGAACATGTCTGTACAAAACTCTGGGTACATCTGGGCATGACTCTAAATGTGACTTTGTTTGACTCTAGTTGTGAGAATATAATCTTTAAATGTAGCTGAAAATGAAAATTTCTAAATATTAAGAATTTCTTCTTGAAATTATAGGAATTTTAATAAAATGTTCCCCTGAGTTGATAGAAGCTGGTTCTGATGCCTGGTTTAAGCACATGACCTAATAATGTTATAGAGTTATATTAAAAATTCTTAAGGTCCTTAACCCTTAAAATTTGGCTGTAAATTAAAATTTCAACATTTTCCAAATTTCGATTTAAAATTACAGGAACTTTAATAAAATGTTCCCCATAGTTGATAGAAGCTGATTCTGATGCCTGGTTTAAGCACTGGACCTAATAATGTGACGATGTTACATTAGCAATTCTGGTGACCCTCTACTCTTAAACTCTGGTAAAAATGAAAATTTCTAAATATACAGAATTTAGACTTAAAATTATAAGAACTTAAATAAAATGTTTACTTGAGTTGATAAAGAGGATTCTGATGCCTCGTATAAGCACTGGACCTAATAATGTTCTTATTTTATATTAGAAATGCTGTAGACTCTCTACTCTTAAAATTTAGCAGAAAATGAACATTTCAAAATATTTAGAATTTCTTCTTAAAATTATAGGAACTTAAATAAAATGTTTCCCTGAGTTGATAGAAGCTTATTCTAATGCCTGGTTTAAGCACAGGTCCTTATAATGTTATGGTGCTATGTGAAATACACTGTAGGGCTTGTACATTTAAAATTTAGCTAAAAATGAAAAATTTTAAAAGGACAAAATTTCTATATTTATTCTGGGCATAAGTGTGTGTGCTTCTGTGTGTGTGTCTGTATATTACTCTGGGTATGACTCTGGGTGTGACTCTGGGTATGAGTCTAATTATGACTCTGGGTCTGACCCTGGGTATATCTTTATGTGACTCCAGGTTTACCTGTGCTTGACTCTGCGTTTGACTATGTGTGATTCTGGGCAGGTCTGGACATGTCTGGTCATGTCTTGGCATGTCTGGACATGTCTGGGCATCTCTAGACATGTCTGGGCATGTCTGGGAATAACTGGAAAACTGATATCTCTAGTTCTGGTCATAGTAGAGACAAGCTGCCAGTGTCCACCGAAAGGGGAGAGTCCTAGCTATTTAAGTTTACCCTCAGAAATACTGTAAGTCAGGCAGTTCCTGAGATACCTAGGTGGGATAACAGGTTTGGACCAGGACCACTGCATTGAAGTCAGATATCTCCGATTCCCTAGAGCCAATTTTGAATAATCTAGTACTCTTAGAAAAAGGGGACCCTCAGGTGTTTGCCTAAGACCCATATACCCCTGGTGCCCTTAGGCAAATGCCCATTGAGATCATACAAAAATAAGGCCCTGATTTGGCCACGTCTTGGCATGACTTTAGTTATGACCAGGAACATGTCTGTACAAGACTCTGGGTACATCTGGGCATGACTCTAAATGTGACTTTGTTTGACTCTAGATGTGAGAATATAATCTTTAAATGTAGCTGAAAATGAAAATTTCTAAATATTAAGAATTTCTTCTTGAAATTATAGGAATTTTAATAAAATGTTCCCCTGAGTTGATAGAAGCTGGTTCTGATGCCTGGTTTAAGCACATGACCTAATAATGTTATAGAGTTATATTAAAAATTCTTAAGGTCCTAAACCCTTAAAATTTGGCTGTAAATTAAAATTTCAACATTTTCCAAATTTCGATTTAAAATTATAGGAACTTTAATAAAATGTTCCCCATAGTTGATAGAAGCTGATTCTGATGCCTGGTTTAAGCACTGGACCTAATAATGTGACAATGTTACATTAGCAATTCTGGTGACCCTCTACTCTTATACTCTGGTAAAAATGAAAATTTCTAAATATACAGAATTTAGACTTAAAATTATAAGAACTTAAATAAAATATTTACTTGAGTTGATAAAGAGGATTCTGATGCCTGGTTTAAGCACTGGACCTAATAAATGTTCTTATTTTATATTAGCAATTCCGTAGACTCTCTACTCTTAAAATTTAGCAGAAAATGAACATTTCAAAATATTTAGAATTTCTTCTTAAAATTATAGGAACTTAAATAAAATGTTTCCCTGAGTTGATAGAAGCGTATTCTAATGCCTGGTTTAAGCACAGGTCCTTATATTGTTATGGTGCTATGTGAAATACTCTGTAGGCCTTGTACATTTAAAATTAAGCTAAAAATGAAAATTTTTAAAATGTCAAAATTTCTATATTTATTCTGGCCATAAGTGTGTGTGCTTCTGTGTGTGTGTGTGTGTGTGTGTGTGTGTGTGTGTGTGTGTGTGTGTGTGTGTGTGTGTGTGTGTATATTACTCTGGGTATGACTCTAATTATGACTCTGGGTCTGACCCTGGGTATATCTTTATGTGACTCCAGGTTTACCTGTGCTTGACTCTGCGTTTGACTATGTGTGATTCTGGGCAGGTCTGGACATGTCTGGGCATGTCTTGGCATGTCTGGACATGTCTGGGCATCTCTAGACATGTCTGGACATGTCTGGGCATATCGTGGCATGTCTGTACATGTCTGGGCATCTCTAGACATGTCTGGTCATGTCTGGGAATGACTGGAAAACTGATATCTCTAGTTCTGGTCATAGTAGAGACAAACTGCCAGTGTCCACCGAAAGGGGAGAGTCCCAGCTATTTAAGTTTACCCTCAGAAATACTGTAAGTCAGGCAGTTCCTGTGATACCTAGGTGGGATAACAGGTTTGGACCAGGACCACTGCATTGAAGTCAGATATCTCCGATTCCCTAGAGCCAATTTTGAATAATCTAGTACTCTTAGAAAAAGGGGACCCTCAGGTGTTTGCCTAAGACCCACATACCCCTGGTGCCCTTAGGCAAATGCCCATTGAGACCATACAAAAATAAGGCCCTGATTTGGCCACGTCTTGGCATGACTTTAGTTATGACCAGGAACATGTCTGTACAAAACTCTGGGTACATCTGGGCATGACTCTAAATGTGACTTTGTTTGACTCTAGTTGTGAGAATATAATCTTTAAATGTAGCTGAAAATGAAAATTTCTAAATATTAAGAATTTCTTCTTGAAATTATAGGAATTTTAATAAAATGTTCCCCTGAGTTGATAGAAGCTGGTTCTGATGCCTGGTTTAAGCACATGACCTAATAATGTTATAGAGTTATATTAAAAATTCTTAAGGTCCTTAACCCTTAAAATTTGGCTGTAAATTAAAATTTCAACATTTTCCAAATTTCGATTTAAAATTACAGGAACTTTAATAAAATGTTCCCCATAGTTGATAGAAGCTGATTCTGATGCCTGGTTTAAGCACTGGACCTAATAATGTGACGATGTTACATTAGCAATTCTGGTGACCCTCTACTCTTAAACTCTGGTAAAAATGAAAATTTCTAAATATACAGAATTTAGACTTAAAATTATAAGAACTTAAATAAAATGTTTACTTGAGTTGATAAAGAGGATTCTGATGCCTCGTATAAGCACTGGACCTAATAATGTTCTTATTTTATATTAGAAATGCTGTAGACTCTCTACTCTTAAAATTTAGCAGAAAATGAACATTTCAAAATATTTAGAATTTCTTCTTAAAATTATAGGAACTTAAATAAAATGTTTCCCTGAGTTGATAGAAGCTTATTCTAATGCCTGGTTTAAGCACAGGTCCTTATAATGTTATGGTGCTATGTGAAATACACTGTAGGGCTTGTACATTTAAAATTTAGCTAAAAATGAAAAATTTTAAAAGGACAAAATTTCTATATTTATTCTGGGCATAAGTGTGTGTGCTTCTGTGTGTGTGTCTGTATATTACTCTGGGTATGACTCTGGGTGTGACTCTGGGTATGAGTCTAATTATGACTCTGGGTCTGACCCTGGGTATATCTTTATGTGACTCCAGGTTTACCTGTGCTTGACTCTGCGTTTGACTATGTGTGATTCTGGGCAGGTCTGGACATGTCTGGTCATGTCTTGGCATGTCTGGACATGTCTGGGCATCTCTAGACATGTCTGGGCATGTCTGGGAATAACTGGAAAACTGATATCTCTAGTTCTGGTCATAGTAGAGACAAGCTGCCAGTGTCCACCGAAAGGGGAGAGTCCTAGCTATTTAAGTTTACCCTCAGAAATACTGTAAGTCAGGCAGTTCCTGAGATATCTAGGTGGGATAACAGGTTTGGACTAGGACCATTGCATTGAAGTCAGATATCTCTGATTCCCTAGAGCCAATTTTGAATAATCTAGTACTCTTAGAAAAAGGGGACCCTCAGGTGTTTGCCTAAGACCCATACACCCCTGGTGCCCTTAGGCAAATGCCCGTTGAGACCATACAAAAATAAGGCCCTGATCTGGGCACGTCTTGGCATGACTTTAGTTATGACCAGGAACATGTCTGTACAAGACTCTGGGTACATCTGGGCATGACTCTAAATGTGACTTTGTTTGACTCTAGATGTGAGAATATAATCTTTAAATGTAGCTGAAAATGAAAATTTCTAAATATTCAGAATTTCTACTTGAAATTATAGGAATTTTAATCAAATGTTCCCCTGAGTTGACAGAAGCTGGTTCTGATGCCTGGTTTAAGCACATGACCTAATAATGTTATAGTGTTATGTTAAAAATTCTTAAGGTCCTGAACCCTTAAAATTTGGCTGTAAATTAAAATTTCAACATTTTCCAAATTTCGATTTAAAATTATAGGAACTTTAATAAAGTGTTCCCCATAGTTAATATAAGCTGATTCTGATGCCTGGTTTAAGCACTGGACCTAATAATGTGACGATGTTACATTAGCAATTCTGGTGACCCTCTACTCTTAAACTCTGGTAAAAATGAAAATTTCTAAATATACAGAATTTAGACTTAAAATTATAAGAACTTAAATAAAATGTTTACTTGAGTTGATAAAGAGGATTCTGATGCCTGGTTTAAGCACTGGACCTAATAATGTTCTTATTTTATATTAGCACTTCTGTAGACTCTCTACTCTTAAAATTTAGAAGAAAATGAACATTTCAAAATATTTAGAATTTCTTCTTAAAATTATAGGAACTTAAATGAAATGTTTCCCTGAGTTGATAGAAGCTTATTCTAATGCCTGGTTTAAGCACAGGTCCTTATAATGTTATGGTGCTATGTGAAATACTCTGTAGGGCTTGTACATTTAAAATTTAGCTAAAAATGAAAATTTTAAAAATGTCAAAATGTCTATATTTATTCTGGGCATAAGTGTGTGTGCTTCTGTGTGTGTTTCTGTATATTACTCTGGGTATGACTCTAATTATGACTCTGGGTCTGACCCTGGGTATATCTTTATGTGACTCCAGGTTTACCTGTGCTTGACTCTGCGTTTGACTATGTGTGATTCTGGGCATGTCTGGACATGTCTGGGCATGTCTTGGCATGTCTGGACATGTCTGGGCATCTCTAGACATGTCTGGACATGTCTGGGCATGTCTTGGCATGTCTGGACATGTCTGGGCATCTCTAGACATGTCTGGTCATGTCTGGGAATGACTGGAAAACTGATATCTCTAGTTCTGGTCATAGTAGAGACAAACTGCCAGTGTCCACCGAAAGGGGAAAGTCCCAGCTATTTAAGTTTACCCTCAGAAATACTGTAAGTCAGGCAGTTCCTGAGATACCTAGGTGGGATAACAGGTTTGGACCAGGACCACTGCATTGAAGTCAGATATCTCCGATTCCCTAGAGCCAATTTTGAATAATCTAGTACTCTTAGAAAAAGGGGACCCTCAGGTGTTTGCCTAAGACCCATATACCCCTGGTGCCCTTAGGCAAATGCCCATTGAGATCATACAAAAATAAGGCCCTGATTTGGCCACGTCTTGGCATGACTTTAGTTATGACCAGGAACATGTCTGTACAAGACTCTGGGTACATCTGGGCATGACTCTAAATGTGACTTTGTTTGACTCTAGATGTGAGAATATAATCTTTAAATGTAGCTGAAAATAAAAATGTCTAAATATTAAGAATTTCTTCTTAAAATTATAGGAATTTTAATAAAATGTTCCCCTAATTTGATAGAAGCTGGTTCTGATGCCTGGTTTAAGCACATGACCTAATAATGTTATAGAGTTATATTAAAAATTCTTAAGGTCCTGAACCCTTAAAATTTGGCTGTAAATTAAAATTTCAACATTTTCCAAATTTCGATTTAAAATTATAGGAACTTTAATAAAATGTTCCCCATAGTTGATAGAAGCTGATTCTGATGCCTGGTTTAAGCACTGGACCTAATAATGTTCTTATTTTATATTAGCAATTCTGTAGACCCTCTACTCTTAAAATTTAGCAGAAAATGAACATTTCAAAATATTTAGAATTTCTACTTGAAATTATAGGAACTTAAATAAAATGTTTCCCTGAGTTGATAGAAGCTTATTCTAATGCCTGGTTTAAGCACAGGTCCTTATAATGTTATGGTGTTATGTGAAATACTTTGTAGGGCATGTACATTTAAAAATTAGCTAAAAATGAAAATTTTAAAAATGTCAAAATTTCTATAACTATTCTGGGCATAAGTGTGTGTGCTTCTTTGTGTGTCTGTATATTACTCTGGGTATGACTCTGGGTATGACTCTAGGTATGACTCTGGGTCTGACCCTGGGCATATCTTTATGTGACTCTGGGTTTACCTGTGCTTGACTCTGCATTTGACTATGTGTGATTCTGGGCATGTCTGGACATGTCTGGGCATGTCTTGGCATGTCTGGGCATCTCTAGACATGTCTGGGCATGTCTGGGAATAACTGGAAAACTGATATCTCTAGTTCTGGTCATAGTAGAGACAAGCTGCCAGTGTCCACCGAAAGGGGAGAGTCCTAGCTATTTAAATTTATCCTCAGAAATGCTGTAAGTCAGGCAGTTCCTGAGATATCTAGGTGGGATAACAGGTTTGGACTAGGACTATTGCATTGAAGTCAGATATCTCTGATTGCCTAGAGCCAATTTTGAATAATCTAGTACTCTTAGAAAAAGGGGACCCTCAGGTGTTTGCCTAAGACCCATATACCCCTGGTGCCCTTAGGCAAATGCCCATTGAGATCATACAAAAATAAGGCCCTGATTTGGCCACGTCTTGGCATGACTTTAGTTATGACCAGGAACATGTCTGTACAAGACTCTGGGTACATCTGGGCATGACTCTAAATGTGACTTTGTTTGACTCTAGATGTGAGAATATAATCTTTAAATGTAGCTGAAAATGAAAATTTCTAAATATTAAGAATTTCTTCTTGAAATTATAGGAATTTTAATAAAATGTTCCCCTGAGTTGATAGAAGCTGGTTCTGATGCCTGGTTTAAGCACATGACCTAATAATGTTATAGAGTTATATTAAAAATTCTTAAGGTCCTAAACCCTTAAAATTTGGCTGTAAATTAAAATTTCAACATTTTCCAAATTTCGATTTAAAATTATAGGAACTTTAATAAAATGTTCCCCATAGTTGATAGAAGCTGATTCTGATGCCTGGTTTAAGCACTGGACCTAATAATGTGACAATGTTACATTAGCAATTCTGGTGACCCTCTACTCTTATACTCTGGTAAAAATGAAAATTTCTAAATATACAGAATTTAGACTTAAAATTATAAGAACTTAAATAAAATATTTACTTGAGTTGATAAAGAGGATTCTGATGCCTGGTTTAAGCACTGGACCTAATAAATGTTCTTATTTTATATTAGCAATTCCGTAGACTCTCTACTCTTAAAATTTAGCAGAAAATGAACATTTCAAAATATTTAGAATTTCTTCTTAAAATTATAGGAACTTAAATAAAATGTTTCCCTGAGTTGATAGAAGCGTATTCTAATGCCTGGTTTAAGCACAGGTCCTTATATTGTTATGGTGCTATGTGAAATACTCTGTAGGCCTTGTACATTTAAAATTAAGCTAAAAATGAAAATTTTTAAAATGTCAAAATTTCTATATTTATTCTGGCCATAAGTGTGTGTGCTTCTGTGTGTGTGTGTGTGTGTGTGTGTGTGTGTGTGTGTGTGTGTGTGTGTGTGTGTGTGTGTGTGTGTGTGTGTATATTACTCTGGGTATGACTCTAATTATGACTCTGGGTCTGACCCTGGGTATATCTTTATGTGACTCCAGGTTTACCTGTGCTTGACTCTGCGTTTGACTATGTGTGATTCTGGGCAGGTCTGGACATGTCTGGGCATGTCTTGGCATGTCTGGACATGTCTGGGCATCTCTAGACATGTCTGGACATGTCTGGGCATATCGTGGCATGTCTGTACATGTCTGGGCATCTCTAGACATGTCTGGTCATGTCTGGGAATGACTGGAAAACTGATATCTCTAGTTCTGGTCATAGTAGAGACAAACTGCCAGTGTCCACCGAAAGGGGAGAGTCCCAGCTATTTAAGTTTACCCTCAGAAATACTGTAAGTCAGGCAGTTCCTGTGATACCTAGGTGGGATAACAGGTTTGGACCAGGACCACTGCATTGAAGTCAGATATCTCCGATTCCCTAGAGCCAATTTTGAATAATCTAGTACTCTTAGAAAAAGGGGACCCTCAGGTGTTTGCCTAAGACCCACATACCCCTGGTGCCCTTAGGCAAATGCCCATTGAGACCATACAAAAATAAGGCCCTGATTTGGCCACGTCTTGGCATGACTTTAGTTATGACCAGGAACATGTCTGTACAAAACTCTGGGTACATCTGGGCATGACTCTAAATGTGACTTTGTTTGACTCTAGTTGTGAGAATATAATCTTTAAATGTAGCTGAAAATGAAAATTTCTAAATATTAAGAATTTCTTCTTGAAATTATAGGAATTTTAATAAAATGTTCCCCTGAGTTGATAGAAGCTGGTTCTGATGCCTGGTTTAAGCACATGACCTAATAATGTTATAGAGTTATATTAAAAATTCTTAAGGTCCTTAACCCTTAAAATTTGGCTGTAAATTAAAATTTCAACATTTTCCAAATTTCGATTTAAAATTACAGGAACTTTAATAAAATGTTCCCCATAGTTGATAGAAGCTGATTCTGATGCCTGGTTTAAGCACTGGACCTAATAATGTGACGATGTTACATTAGCAATTCTGGTGACCCTCTACTCTTAAACTCTGGTAAAAATGAAAATTTCTAAATATACAGAATTTAGACTTAAAATTATAAGAACTTAAATAAAATGTTTACTTGAGTTGATAAAGAGGATTCTGATGCCTCGTATAAGCACTGGACCTAATAATGTTCTTATTTTATATTAGAAATGCTGTAGACTCTCTACTCTTAAAATTTAGCAGAAAATGAACATTTCAAAATATTTAGAATTTCTTCTTAAAATTATAGGAACTTAAATAAAATGTTTCCCTGAGTTGATAGAAGCTTATTCTAATGCCTGGTTTAAGCACAGGTCCTTATAATGTTATGGTGCTATGTGAAATACACTGTAGGGCTTGTACATTTAAAATTTAGCTAAAAATGAAAAATTTTAAAAGGACAAAATTTCTATATTTATTCTGGGCATAAGTGTGTGTGCTTCTGTGTGTGTGTCTGTATATTACTCTGGGTATGACTCTGGGTGTGACTCTGGGTATGAGTCTAATTATGACTCTGGGTCTGACCCTGGGTATATCTTTATGTGACTCCAGGTTTACCTGTGCTTGACTCTGCGTTTGACTATGTGTGATTCTGGGCAGGTCTGGACATGTCTGGTCATGTCTTGGCATGTCTGGACATGTCTGGGCATCTCTAGACATGTCTGGGCATGTCTGGGAATAACTGGAAAACTGATATCTCTAGTTCTGGTCATAGTAGAGACAAGCTGCCAGTGTCCACCGAAAGGGGAGAGTCCTAGCTATTTAAGTTTACCCTCAGAAATACTGTAAGTCAGGCAGTTCCTGAGATATCTAGGTGGGATAACAGGTTTGGACTAGGACCATTGCATTGAAGTCAGATATCTCTGATTCCCTAGAGCCAATTTTGAATAATCTAGTACTCTTAGAAAAAGGGGACCCTCAGGTGTTTGCCTAAGACCCATACACCCCTGGTGCCCTTAGGCAAATGCCCGTTGAGACCATACAAAAATAAGGCCCTGATCTGGGCACGTCTTGGCATGACTTTAGTTATGACCAGGAACATGTCTGTACAAGACTCTGGGTACATCTGGGCATGACTCTAAATGTGACTTTGTTTGACTCTAGATGTGAGAATATAATCTTTAAATGTAGCTGAAAATGAAAATTTCTAAATATTCAGAATTTCTACTTGAAATTATAGGAATTTTAATCAAATGTTCCCCTGAGTTGACAGAAGCTGGTTCTGATGCCTGGTTTAAGCACATGACCTAATAATGTTATAGTGTTATGTTAAAAATTCTTAAGGTCCTGAACCCTTAAAATTTGGCTGTAAATTAAAATTTCAACATTTTCCAAATTTCGATTTAAAATTATAGGAACTTTAATAAAGTGTTCCCCATAGTTAATATAAGCTGATTCTGATGCCTGGTTTAAGCACTGGACCTAATAATGTGACGATGTTACATTAGCAATTCTGGTGACCCTCTACTCTTAAACTCTGGTAAAAATGAAAATTTCTAAATATACAGAATTTAGACTTAAAATTATAAGAACTTAAATAAAATGTTTACTTGAGTTGATAAAGAGGATTCTGATGCCTGGTTTAAGCACTGGACCTAATAATGTTCTTATTTTATATTAGCACTTCTGTAGACTCTCTACTCTTAAAATTTAGAAGAAAATGAACATTTCAAAATATTTAGAATTTCTTCTTAAAATTATAGGAACTTAAATGAAATGTTTCCCTGAGTTGATAGAAGCTTATTCTAATGCCTGGTTTAAGCACAGGTCCTTATAATGTTATGGTGCTATGTGAAATACTCTGTAGGGCTTGTACATTTAAAATTTAGCTAAAAATGAAAATTTTAAAAATGTCAAAATGTCTATATTTATTCTGGGCATAAGTGTGTGTGCTTCTGTGTGTGTTTCTGTATATTACTCTGGGTATGACTCTAATTATGACTCTGGGTCTGACCCTGGGTATATCTTTATGTGACTCCAGGTTTACCTGTGCTTGACTCTGCGTTTGACTATGTGTGATTCTGGGCATGTCTGGACATGTCTGGGCATGTCTTGGCATGTCTGGACATGTCTGGGCATCTCTAGACATGTCTGGACATGTCTGGGCATGTCTTGGCATGTCTGGACATGTCTGGGCATCTCTAGACATGTCTGGTCATGTCTGGGAATGACTGGAAAACTGATATCTCTAGTTCTGGTCATAGTAGAGACAAACTGCCAGTGTCCACCGAAAGGGGAAAGTCCCAGCTATTTAAGTTTACCCTCAGAAATACTGTAAGTCAGGCAGTTCCTGAGATACCTAGGTGGGATAACAGGTTTGGACCAGGACCACTGCATTGAAGTCAGATATCTCCGATTCCCTAGAGCCAATTTTGAATAATCTAGTACTCTTAGAAAAAGGGGACCCTCAGGTGTTTGCCTAAGACCCATATACCCCTGGTGCCCTTAGGCAAATGCCCATTGAGATCATACAAAAATAAGGCCCTGATTTGGCCACGTCTTGGCATGACTTTAGTTATGACCAGGAACATGTCTGTACAAGACTCTGGGTACATCTGGGCATGACTCTAAATGTGACTTTGTTTGACTCTAGATGTGAGAATATAATCTTTAAATGTAGCTGAAAATAAAAATGTCTAAATATTAAGAATTTCTTCTTAAAATTATAGGAATTTTAATAAAATGTTCCCCTAATTTGATAGAAGCTGGTTCTGATGCCTGGTTTAAGCACATGACCTAATAATGTTATAGAGTTATATTAAAAATTCTTAAGGTCCTGAACCCTTAAAATTTGGCTGTAAATTAAAATTTCAACATTTTCCAAATTTCGATTTAAAATTATAGGAACTTTAATAAAATGTTCCCCATAGTTGATAGAAGCTGATTCTGATGCCTGGTTTAAGCACTGGACCTAATAATGTTCTTATTTTATATTAGCAATTCTGTAGACCCTCTACTCTTAAAATTTAGCAGAAAATGAACATTTCAAAATATTTAGAATTTCTACTTGAAATTATAGGAACTTAAATAAAATGTTTCCCTGAGTTGATAGAAGCTTATTCTAATGCCTGGTTTAAGCACAGGTCCTTATAATGTTATGGTGTTATGTGAAATACTTTGTAGGGCATGTACATTTAAAAATTAGCTAAAAATGAAAATTTTAAAAATGTCAAAATTTCTATAACTATTCTGGGCATAAGTGTGTGTGCTTCTTTGTGTGTCTGTATATTACTCTGGGTATGACTCTGGGTATGACTCTAGGTATGACTCTGGGTCTGACCCTGGGCATATCTTTATGTGACTCTGGGTTTACCTGTGCTTGACTCTGCATTTGACTATGTGTGATTCTGGGCATGTCTGGACATGTCTGGGCATGTCTTGGCATGTCTGGGCATCTCTAGACATGTCTGGGCATGTCTGGGAATAACTGGAAAACTGATATCTCTAGTTCTGGTCATAGTAGAGACAAGCTGCCAGTGTCCACCGAAAGGGGAGAGTCCTAGCTATTTAAATTTATCCTCAGAAATGCTGTAAGTCAGGCAGTTCCTGAGATATCTAGGTGGGATAACAGGTTTGGACTAGGACTATTGCATTGAAGTCAGATATCTCTGATTGCCTAGAGCCAATTTTGAATAATCTAGTACTCTTAGAAAAAGGGGACCCTCAGGTGTTTGCCTAAGACCCATACACCCCTGGTGCCCTTAGGCAAATGCCCATTGATACCATACAAAAAAAGCCCTGATCTGGGCACGTCTTGGCATAACTTTAGTTATGACCAGGAACATGTCTGTACAAAACTCTGGGTACATCTGGGCATGACTCTAAATGTGACTTTGTTTGACTCTAGATGTGAGAATATAATCTTTAAATGTAGCTGAAAATGAACATTTCTAAATATTCAGAATTTCTACTTGAAATTATAGGAATTTAATCAAATGTTCCCCTGAGTTGACATAGGTGGTTCTGATGCCTGGTTTAAGCACATGACCTAATAATATTATGGTGTTATGTTTAAAATATTTAAGGTCCTGAACCCTTAAAATTTGGCTGTAAATTAAAATGTCTACATTTTCCAAATGTTGACTTAAAATTATAGGAACTTTAATAAAATGTTTCCCATAGTTGATAGAAGCTGATTCTGATGCCTGGTTTAAGCACTGGACCTAATAATGTGTTGATGTTATATTAGCAATTCTGGTGACCTCTACTCTTAAACTCTGGTAAAAATGAAAATTTCTAAACATTCAGAATTTAGACTTGAAATTATAAGAACTTAAATAAAATGTTTCCCTGAGTTGATAAAGATGATTCTGATGCCTGGTTTAAGCACTGGACCTAATAATGTTCTTATTTTATATTAGCAATTCTGTAGACCCTCTACTCTTAAAATTTTGCAGAAAATGAACATTTCAAAATATTTAGAATTTCTACTTGAAATTATAGGAACTTAAATAAAATGTTTCCCTGAGTTGATAGAAGCTTATTCTAATGCCTGGTTTAAGCACAGGTCCTTATAATGTTATGGTGTTATGTGAAATACTTTGTAGGGCATGTACATTTAAAATTTAGCAAAAAATGAAAATTTTAAAAATGTCAAAATTTCTATAACTATTCTGGGCATAAGTGTGTGTGCTTCTGTGTGTGTGTCTGTGTATTACTCTGGGTATGACACTGGGTATGACTTTAATTATGACTCTGGGTCTGACCCTGGGTATATCTTTATGTGACTCCAGGTTTACCTGTGCTTGAATCTGCGTTTGACTATGTGTGGATCTGGGCATGTCTGGACATGTCTGGGCATGTCTTGGTATGTCTGGACATGTCTGGGCATCTCTAGACATGTCTGGACATGTCTGGGCATGTCTTGGCATGTCTGGACATGTCTGGGCATCTCTAGACATGTCTGGTCATGTCTGGGAATGACTGGAAAACTGATATCTCTAGTTCTGGTCATAGTAGATACAAACTGCCAGTGTCCACCGAAAGGGGAGAGTCCCAGCTATTTAAGTTTACCCTCAGAAATGCTGTAAGTCAGGCAGTTCCTGTGATACCTAGGTGGGATAACAGGTTTGGACCAGGACCACTGCATTGAAGTCAGATATCTCCGATTCCCTAGAGCCAATTTTGAATAATCTAGTACTCTTAGAAAGAGGGGACCCTCAGGTGTTTGCCTAAAACCCATATACCCCTGGTGCCCTTAGGCAAATGCCCATTGAGACCATACAAAAATAAGGCCCTGATTTGGGCATGTCTTGGCATGACTTTAGTTATGACCAGGAACATGTCTGTACAAGACTCTGGGAACATCTGGGCATGACTCTAAATGTGACTTTGTTTGACTCTAGATGTGAGAATATAATCTTTAAATGTAGCTGAAAATGAAAATTTCTAAATATTAAGAATTTCTTCTTGAAATTATAGGAATTTTAATAAAATGTTCCCCTGAGTTGATAGAAGCTGGTTCTGATGCCTGGTTTAAGCACATGACCTAATAATGTTATAGAGTTATATTAAAAATTCTTAAGGTCCTGAACCCTTAAAATTTGGCTGTAAATTAAAATTTCAACATTTTCCAAATTTCGATTTAAAATTATAGGAACTTTAATAAAATGTTCCCCATAGTTGATAGAAGCTGATTCTGATGCCTGGTTTAAGCACTGGACCTAATAATGTGACAATGTTACATTAGCAATTCTGGTGACCCTCTACTCTTAAACTCTGGTAAAAATGAAAATTTCTAAATATACAGAATTTAGACTTAAAATTATAAGAACTTAAATAAAATGTTTACTTGAGTTGATAAAGAGGATTCTGATGCCTCTTATAAGCACTGGACCTAATAATGTTCTTATTTTATATTAGCAATGCTGTAGACTCTCTACTCTTAAAATTTAGCAGAAAATGAACATTTCAAAATATTTAGAATTTCTTCTTAAAATTATAGGAACTTAAATGAAATGTTTCCCTGAGTTGATAGAAGCTTATTCTAATGCCTGGTTTAAGCACAGGTCCTTATAATGTTATGGTGCTATGTGAAATACTCTGTAGGGCTTGTACATTTAAAATTTAGCTAAAAATGAAAATTTTTAAAAGAACAAAATTTCTATATTTATTCTGGGCATAAGTGTGTGTGCTTCTGTGTGTGTGTCTGTATATTACTCTGGGTATGACACTGGGAATGACTCTAATTATGACTCTGGGTCTGACCCTGGGTATATCTTTATGTGACTCCAGGTTTACCTGTGCTTGACTCTGCGTTTGACTATGTGTGATTCTGGGCATGTCTGGACATGTCTGGGCATGTCTTGGCATGTCTGGACATGTCTGGGCATCTCTAGACATGTCTGGACATGTCTGGGCATGTCTTGGCATGTCTGGACATGTCTGGGCATCTCTAGACATGTCTGGTCATGTCTGGGAATGACTGGAAAACTGATATCTCTAGTTCTGGTCATAGTAGATACAAACTGCCAGTGTCCACCGAAAGGGGAGAGTCCCAGCTATTTAAGTTTACCCTCAGAAATACTGTAAGTCAGGCAGTTCCTGTGATACCTAGGTGGGATAACAGGTTTGGACCAGGACCACTGCATTGAAGTCAGATATCTCCGATTCCCTAGAGCCAATTTTGAATAATCTAGTACTCTTAGAAAAAGGGGACCCTCAGGTGTTTGCCTAAGACCCATATGCCCCTGGTGCCCTTAGGCAAATGCCCATTGAGACCATACAAAAATAAGGCCCTGATTTGGGCATGTCTTGGCATGACTTTAGTTATGACCAGGAACATGTCTGTACAAGACTCTGGGTACATCTGGGCATGACTCTAAATGTGACTTTGTTTGACTCTAGATGTGAGAATATAATCTTTAAATGTAGCTGAAAATGAAAATTTCTAAATATTAAGAATTTCTTCTTGAAATTATAGGAATTTTAATAAAATGTTCCCCTGAGTTGATAGAAGCTGGTTCTGATGCCTGGTTTAAGCACATGACCTAATAATGTTATAGAGTTATATTAAAAATTCTTAAGGTCCTGAACCCTTAAAATTTGGCTGTAAATTAAAATTTCAACATTTTCCAAATTTCGATTTAAAATTATAGGAACTTTGATAAAATGTTCCCCATAGTTGATAGAAGCTGATTCTGATGCCTGGTTTAAGCACTGGACCTAATAATGTGACGATGATACATTAGCAATTCTGGTGACCCTCTACTCTTAAACTCTGGTAAAAATGAAAATTTCTAAATATACAGAATTTAGACTTAAAATTATAAGAACTTAAATAAAATATTTACTTGAGTTGATAAAGAGGATTCTGATGCCTGGTTTAAGCACTGGACCTAATAATGTTCTTATTTTATATTAGCAATTCTGTAGACTCTCTACTCTTAAAAATTTAGCAGAAAATGAACATTTCAAAATATTTAGAATTCCTTCTTAAAATTATAGGAACTTAAATAAAATGTTTCCCTGAGTTGATAGAAGCTTATTCTAATGCCTGGTTTAAGCACAGGTCCTTATAATGTTATGGTGCTATGTGAAATACTCTGTAGGGCTTGTACATTTAAAATTTAGCTAAAAATGAAAATTTTAAAAACCAAAACATAAAACCCGAAAAATTTCTGGTGCACATCTCTAGTAATTAATATTACAATTTTTGTAGAACATGGTATTTAACAAGCATTGATATAAGGCACAAATTGCAATTGTACAATAAGTCGATTTGTTGTCACAAAAATATACTGAGTGCGTATTATTTCAAAACAACATAAGTACAGTCAAATTGAGTGCAATTAAACTGAAGTGGCATCAGGCCATCGGTGCCCTTTCCCCTCACCACCACTGACCCCCCGAGCGAGAAAGAGAAGGAGTATACATGAGATGGTTATAGCTACCTCAAGTTATCTTTTCAAGAGAACTTTAAAATTGAATAGGAGGATCGTTGGCTGCTAATTGTAGCATGTACCAAGATGAGTTTTTCAAGCTGTTATGGATTTGCATTTTCAATGGAGTCGATAGAGTGGCTATGTATGACTCCCACAATAAAAAAAATTATCTGTTTTGGCTTCTCTGTCCAAAATAACCACAACCCACTGCATTCTGAATAAATAGTGTAATTTGGCTTTAACCACTTAACTAACGATTTATTTCTCAAAAAAATGTTCTGAAATTGTCTTTTTTTTTTAATGAGTGAATTAGGTGAAGAACATGAATTTAACCCTATCCCAAATGATTTTAGTAAAAAAAAAGAAAACAAAATATTTTTTTAATTTTTTTTAATAAAAATATTTTTTCCGAAACATCGATCGGGAACATCGCGACGATCGGAATATTGGGAACATCGCGACCATCGCGGCTTTCATTTTGAAAGCCAAGACAGCCTCAAGGTATGCAGGGGGGTCTGGGGGCAGCTAGGGAGGGTTTATTTACACTCCCCAGCGGCTGCCATTGTCTGCAGCCTCTGGAGTGGGGTGATCCTGTCGTGCTGACCGATCAGCAGTGATCGGCAGCACGGCAGACACGGGGAGAGTGCAGGGAGTCAGAGGGGCCTTTCCGGTCCCTCTGACAGCAGCAGCGGAGGGACGTTTCCCTTCCCTGCCGCTGCTAACACTCTATCTGACTGGTCGCATCCTGTGCAACCAGGTCAGATAGAGCACTTGCAGGCATGGTCGCATCTGACCATGCCAGGCAAGTGGTTAAAGAGTGAAAGAGAAGGCTGGGATGGTTGCAACCAGGTCTGTAATATAGTCTTACAGGCTGCTCCACGGATTGCCAATAAAAGCCGTTTCCCACCTTGTGTAATGCGAATATCAGGGGGTAACATACCAAACAGGGTCCACTCTGGCATTAAGGGGATGTAATTGACCAACTTGGTGGTGGAGTAGTTTTTAAACTTGAGCCAAAAACCACAAATTACTGGGCAAGCCCAAAGACAATGAAACAAGTCTGCTGAAGGTGTACCACATTTATAACAATTTGAATTTAAAGTGTCTGCCATTAAAGATTTTTTATTTGGGGATAAATATGCTCTATGTAGTATGTCCAGGAACATGGTAATGTATGGGAATAGGGTAATAATGTGCATTATCTGTAATGGGAACAAAGTAGATCATTTGCTGATACATTAGGAAATTGAGAGAGCCATGAAGTAAGATATTCAGAAGAGTTGTCCGGCAAAAATACCAGATGAATACAATTGTAAATCATTGAGATGGCTTTCCTTATCAAACTTGGGCTTTGTAATAGAATGTCTAATGGATCATTCCAATCTAAATTTGAAAAAACTCTTATGACGCCACTGGTGTAGTGCTGGGCCTGCAAGAATGCTATGGGATAATAAAGGGTTTCGCTCCTTGAACTCCTGGAACATGGAAGGCCTCTTTGCCGACCTGCTAGCCAGCTTTCCTACTGTATATACCTCAAGAATTTGCCAAATGTTAAAGGGATTGGGAGGCCTGACCATGTTGAAATTCAGGGTTATCGGAGAAAGTGAGAAATAATGATTTATATGCGTTTAATCCAAATTTGTGTCTCAGAATATCCCAAGATTTTAGAGTATTCCAAAGTAGCGGGTTGTCATGTATGTCAGATTGAATTTCTTGATCATGTGTGTGAAGATAATTAGTAAGATTAATGCCGTTTAAAAAGTCCCTTTCTAATGACGTATTTGCATATAGGTCACGACCATTCAGCCAGTCTGCAATGTATCTGATGTGGGCTGCATATGAGTATAGTTGGACACTAGAAAAATTGATTCCCCCATTATTTCTGGGTTGTTGTAATTTGTTTAAGCCTATTCTTGGGTGTTTACTATTCCAAATAAACCTTCTGGAAGTACAATTTATTGTCTGTGCTTCTTTATTAGTAATTAATAAAGGAAGAGCCAGTATCGGAAACATAAATTTTGGTAATTAAATAATTTTAATAAGGATAGCTCTACCTAGGTAAGATAATAATAGACTTTTCCAGCCATCAAGCTCTGCCGATATAGAGCACATAGCGGAGGAAAAAATAAGATCAGAAAGAAGATGTGGGTTGCTAGCGATTTTTACTCCCAGGTAAGTAAACTGCTGTCGAGCCCACATTATAGGGATATTTGAAACTAATGGAGTGCGGGATGAGGGATTTCCCAACCGTACAGCCACAGATTTAGATGTGTTGACTTCAAAGCCAGATATTGAGCCAAACTGAGTTAAAACAGTAAATATTCGATTAAGAGATTCTGAAGGGTTCGATACATAGAGTAACACATCATCTGCGAAAGCAGTCAGTTTAATTTCTTTCCTGCCAATTTTTATACCTTGATAGTAATTACTTTTTTGTAAAATACGAAGCAATGGGTCGCTGGCAAGGTTAAATAAAATAGGGGGAAGTGGGCAGCTATGTCGTGTTCCTTTAAACATAGTTATGGGAACACTACAAGTTCATTTTATCAATAAGTAGAAGGGTTAGTATATAAATATTTAATGAAGTTGATAAAAATCAAATCAAATTGCCTGATATGAAGTACCTCAAATAAATGTGGACACAGGACCGTATCAAAGGCCTTTGTTGTGTCCAAATTTAAAAGCATGTTCTGAGTATTCGTTTCTCCATGGGAAGCTACCACAGCTGCCACTGCCGTTCTAATTCCCCTGACCAGGTGTTTATTGCGAACAAACCCTAGCTGATGATCTGTGAGAAGGTGCGGAAGTAATAACTGGAGTCTATCCGCCATGATTTTGGCTAGGAGTTTTATATCTATATTGAGTAGCATAATGGGTTTGTAGGAGTCAATTTGTTGAGGATCTCTTTGTGGCTTGGGAATCAACACTGTGTAAGCATTATTAAAATGTGGAAAAACTGTAATATGTTGAAGAATATTTTAAATAAATCCACTAGTATGGGGGCTATATGACCCTGAAGTATTTCATAATATTCGTTGGATAACCCATCATGGCCTGGCCATTTGTGCAATTTTCACTTAGAAACTGCAGTCGTCACCTCATCCAATGATATGTCCTGTTGAAGGATTTCATCCTGAGAGTTAGACAGAGGTGGGAGATCTGCCTCAGACATCATGTGATTATGTAAGGTTTGATCAAATGGGCGTGTACCATATAAATTAGAAAAATAGTTTTTGAAATGTTTACGAATGCAAGGGGTGGTGGTATCAATTAACGCTGAATTTGGATTTTTGATTGCCGTGATCAATTTCCTCGGGGCTTGGGATTTTGCCATAGTGGCCAACAAGGGGCCTGTTTTGTAAAATATTTTGACTTTGGAAAGATTAGGTCACGTTGTGTCTGCGATAATAAAAAATCATCTCATAATTGTCGTGCCTGTGTGTAATTCAATTGGGTATCTGGGGAGGTGGAATTAATTTAGGTGCATAAAGTCACCGTTAATGCAACATGTAAAGTCTGGTATTCTGCAGATGCTTTTTTCTTTTGCTGTGAGGTATAATTCATAATTTGGCCCCACATGGTGGCCTTAGACACTCCCCAGAAAACAGTTGGTTGATCCCAATAGTCAATGTTATCATTTGTATATGTCATCCAACTATTAATAAGGAAATGACGAAATTCTTCGGAGGCATATAAATGAGCCGGGAATTGCCATGGTCTAAAATTCCCAGTAAAAGCTGATCCTGCAAGGCTGAGCGAAATTGGGGCATGGTCAGAGACCAAAATGTTGTGGATATCTGATTTAACTACACATGGGACCATGGAGTCACCCACTAGAAAAGAATCTATTCTGGACCAGGAGCCATGTACGGTAGAATAATAAGTGAAAGAATGATCAGTTGGGTTAAAAAGTCTCCAAATGTCACTAAGTTGTAATGTTGTTTTAAGGAACTGTCGTTGTCTACAAGAGGATGATGTGAGGTTTTGTGGAGAGGGTTGTTTATCTAGTGTTAAGTTATCAACTGAATTAATGTCTCCTGCAAGAATTAATAGATCATTTTGACGTTGCACCAGAGTTTGTGTTAACGACTGAAAAAAGTCAGAGACCGATGCATTAGGTGCATATATGTTGACCAAAATATATTGTTTGCCCCATATGGTGACATCCAAAATGAAAAAACAGCCTTCTGGATCAGTTGTTGTGGAAGTAACGGTATATTGTGCATCTCTGTGGGATAAAATAGACACTCCCCTAGTTTTCCTATGAAATTTAGAAGAAATACATTCACCCAACCATGGGGCCCGTAATGTCGAATTACCACCCACCTCCCAATGCGTTTCTTGAAGGAAGATTATGTCCGGGTGAAATTTATGTAAGTGAGTCACCACTCTCTTTTGATAGGGGCGTTAAGGCCTCCCACGTTCCAGGATACGAATTTAAGAGGAGCAGGGGGAGCTAAGGGAGAAGATGGGGAATTAGTACACATTAGCCGATACCTATCTTGGGAAACCAATGAGCCAAATGATATACATACATGTAAGAGACCCCTTTGTCCCAGCCCGCGAAGGGGGCCCGTCCCGCAGGGGCACAGGGAGAGAGGGCAGACACCGACAGCACGAGCACTCTGAACACACAATGGTTCAACATTCCTTTTCTAAATTTTCCAAATCCAAACATCATAAGGGGGGTCAATGCAATAAATGCACTGGCCTACCTGAACAAATTGCAAAAAATCATCAAATAAAAAAGTAAAGGGAACAACATCAAGTAGCCTCATAGAAGGCGTCAGTGTATCAGGTTACTGTCTATGGTGAAATACAAACATTCTAAGTCAGCTGTTTGAGGGTCCTGGGACATTCAGAGATCTGGCTAGGTGGGTCTTTGCTAGTACAGGGTCTGAAAAAAACAGGTCACGACCATTTTCCTGAAATTTAAATTTAGCAGGATATAAAAGTTGGAAGCGTTTGTTATTATCATGAAGCAACTTACACACTACCATAAATTCTCTCCTTTTTTGGGAGACAGAGGGCGAAAAATTTTAGAAAATTAAAATTTTCGCGCCATCTACCTCCAGTTGTGGGACCCTACGATAAGCACCCAGAATCGCTTCCTTCATGCGATAATCCAGAAACTTTGCTATGACTGGCCTTGGTCTAACAGCTGAATCATGTTTTTCTGGACCAAGTCGATGGCCGGGAGTTGCTCGTCGTTCCCACTGGCTGCAGCAGCTGCGTGAGACGTCACACAGCCACCGCGGCCCGCCCCCCCAATGGTCCAGCCATGCCTGCGTTGGCCGGACCGATCCCCTAAATGGCGGCTTAACGCAGCCATTCAGCACCCTCCCACCTAGCGACCGCCTCTGTCAGACCATGCCAGGCAAGTGGTTAAAGAGTGAAAGAGAAGGCTGGGATGGTTGCAACCAGGTCTGTAATATAGTCTTACAGGCTGCTCCACGGATTGCCAATAAAAGCCGTTTCCCACCTTGTGTAATGCAAATATCAGGGGGTAACATACCAAACAGGGTCCACTCTGGCATTAAGGGGATGTAATTGACCAACTTGGTGGTGGAGTAGTTTTTAAACTGGAGCCAAAAACCACAAATTACTGGGCAAGCCCAAAGACAATGAAACAAGTCTGCTAAAGGTGTACCACATTTATAACAATTTGAATTTAAAGTGTCTGCCATTAAAGATTGTTTATTTGGGGATAAATATGCTCTATGTAGTATGTCCAGGAACATGGTAATGTATGGGAATAGGGTAATAATGTGCATTATCTGTAATGGGAACAAAGTAGATCATTTGCTGATACATTAGGAAATTGAGAGAGCCATGAAGTAAGATATTCAGAAGAGTTGTCCGGCAAAAATACCCGATGAATACAATTGTAAATCATTGAGATGGCTTTCCTTATCAAACTTGGGCTTTGTAATAGAGTGTCTAATGGATTATTCCAATCTAAATTTGAAAAAACTCTTATGACGCCACTGGTGTAGTGCTGGGCCTGCAAGAATGCTATGGGATAATTTGCCAATAAAGGGTTTCGCTCCTTGAACTCCTGGAACGTGGAAGGCCTCTTTGCCGACCTGCTAGCCAGCTTTCCTACTGTATATACCTCAAGAATTTGCCAAATGTTAAAGGGATTGGGAGGCCTGACCATGTTGAAATTCAGGGTTATCGGATAAAGTGAGAAATAATGATTTATATGCGTTTAATCCAAATTTGTGTCTCAGAATATCCCAAGATTTTAGAGTATTCCAAAGTAGCGGGTTGTCATGTATGTCAGATTGAATTTCTTGATCATGTGTGTGAAGATAATTAGTAAGATTAATGCCGTTTAAAAAGTCCCTTTCTAATGACGTATTTGCATATAGGTCACGACCATTCAGCCAGTCTGCAATGTATCTGATGTGGGCTGCATATGAGTATAGTTGGACACTAGAAAAATTGATTCCCCCAATATTTTTGGGTTGTTGTAATTTGTTTAAGCCTATTCTTGGGTGTTTACTATTCCAAATAAACCTTCTGGAAGTACAATTTATTGTCTGTGCTTCTTTATTAGTAATTAATAAAGGAAGAGCCAGTATCGGAAACATAAATTTTGGGAATTAAATAATTTTAATAAGGATAGCTCTACCTAGGTAAGATAATAATAGACTTTTCCAGCCATCAAGCTCTGCCGATATAGAGCACATAGCGGAGGAAAAATTAAGATCAGAAAGAAGATGTGGGTTGCTAGCGATTTTTACTCCCAGGTAAGTAAAATGCTGTCGAGCCCACATTATTGGGATATTTGAAACTAATGGAGTGCGGGATGAGGGATTTCCCAACCGTACAGCCACAGATTTAGATGTGTTGACTTCAAAGCCAGATATTGAGCCAAACTGAGTTAAAACAGTAAATATTCGATTAAGAGATTCTGAAGGGTTCGATACATAGAGTAACACATCATAGAGTAACACATCAACGCACATCAGTTTAATTTCTTTCCTGCCAATTTTTATACCTTGATAGTAATTACTTTTTTGTAAAATACGAAGCAATGGGTCGCTGGCAAGGTTAAATAAAATAGGGGGAAGTGGGCAGCTATGTCGTGTTCCTTTAAACATAGTTATGGGAACACTACAAGTTCATTTTATCAATAAGTAGAAGGGTTAGTATATAAATATTTAATGAACTTGATAAAAATCAAATCAAATTGCCTGATATGAAGTACCTCAAATAAATGTGGACACAGGACCGTATCAAAGGCCTTTGTTGTGTCCAAATTTAAAAGCATGTTCTGAGTATTCGTTTCTCCATGGGAAGCTACCACAGCTGCCACTGCCGTTCTAATTCCCCTGACCAGGTGTTTATTGCGAACAAACCCTAGCTGATGATCTGTGAGAAGGTGCGGAAGTAATAACTGGAGTCTATCCGCCATGATTTTGGCTAGGAGTTTTATATCTATATTGAGTAGCATAATGGGTCTGTAGGAGTCAATTTGTTGAGGATCTCTTTGTGGCTTGGGAATCAACACTGTGTAAGCATTATTAAAATGTGGAAAAACTGTAATATGTTGAAGAATATTTTAAATAAATCCACTAGTATGGGGGCTATATGACCCTGAAGTATTTCATAATATTCGTTGGATAACCCATCATGGCCTGGCCATTTGTGCAATTTTCACTTAGAAACTGCAGTCGTCACCTCATCCAATGATATGTCCTGTTGAAGGATTTCATCCTGAGAGTTAGACAGAGGTGGGAGATCTGCCTCAGACATCATGTGATTATGTAAGGTTTGATCAAATGGGCGTGTACCATATAAATTAGAAAAATAGTTTTTGAAATGTTGACGAATGCAAGGGGTGGTGGTATCAATTAATGCTGAATTTGGATTTTTGATTGCCGTGATCAATTTCCTCGGGGCTTGGGATTTTGCCATAGTGGCCAACAAGGGGCCTGTTTTGTAAAATATTTTGACTTTGAAAAGGTAAGGTCACGTTGTGTCTGCGATAATAAAAAATCATCTCATAATAGTCGTGCCTGTGTGTAATTCAATTGGGTATCTGGGGAGGTGGAATTAATATAGGTGCATAAAGTCACCGTTAACGCAACATGTAAAGTCTGGTATTCTGCAGATGCTTTTTTCTTTTGCTGTGAGGTATAATTCATAATTTGGCCCCACATGGTGGCCTTAGACACTCCCCATAAAACAGTTGGTTGATCCCAATAGTCAATGTTATCATGTGTATATGTCATCCAACTATTAATAAGGAAATGACGAAATTCTTCGGAGGCATATAAATGAGCCGGGAATTGCCATGGTCTAAAATTCCCAGTAAAAGCTGATCCTGCAAGGCTGAGCGAAATTGGGGCATGGTCAGAGACCAAAATGTTGTGGATATCTGATTTAACTACACATGGGACCATGGAGTCACCCACTAGAAAATAATCTATTCTGGACCAGGAGCCAGGTACGGTAGAATAATAAGTGAAAGAGTGATCAGTTGGGTTAAAAAGTCTCCAAATGTCACTAAGTTGTAATGTTGTTTTAAGGAACTGTCGTTGTCTACAGGAGGATGATGTGAGGTTTTGTGGAGAGGGTTGTTTATCTAGTGTTAAGTTATCAACTGAATTAATGTCTCCTGCAAGAATTAATAGACCATTTTGACGTTGCACCAGAGTTTGTGTTAACGACTGAAAAAAGTCAGAGACCGATGCATTAGGTGCATATATGTTGACCAAAGTATATTGTTTGTCCCATATGGTGACATCCAAAATGAAAAAACAGCCTTCTGGGTCAGTTGTTGTGGAAGTAACGGTATATTGTGCATCTCTGTGGGATAAAATAGACACTCCCCTAGTTTTCCTATGAAATTTAGAAGAAATACATTCACCCAACCATGGGGCCCGTAATGTCGAATTACCACCCACCTCCCAATGCGTTTCTTGAAGGAAGATTATGTCCGGGTGAAATTTATGTAAGTGAGTCACCACTCTCTTTCTTTTGATAGGGGCGTTAAGGCCTCCCACGTTCCAGGATACGAATTTAAGAGGAGCAGGGGGAGCTAAGGGAGAAGATGGGGAATAAGTACACATTAGCCGATACCTATCTTGGGAAACCAATGAGCCAAATGATATACATACATGTAAGAGACCCCTTCGTCCCAGCCTGCGAAGGGGGCCCGTCCCGCAGGGGCACAGGGAGAGAGGGCAGACACCGACAGCACGAGCATTCTGAACAAACAATGGTTCAACATTCCTTTTCTAAATTTTCCAAATCCAAACATCATAAGGGTGGTCAATGCAATAAATGCACTGGCCTACCTGAACAAATTGCAAAAAATCATCAAATAAAAAAGCAAAGGGAACAACATCAAGTAGCCTCATAGAAGGCGTCAGTGTATCAGGTTACTGTCTATGGTGAAATACAAACATTCTAAGTCAGCTGTTTGAGGGTCCTGGGACATTCAGAGATCTGGCTAGGTGGGTCTTTGCTAGTACAGGGTCTGAAAAAAATAGGTCACGACCATTTTCCTGAAATTTAAATTTAGCAGGATATAGAAGTTGGAAGCATTTGTTATTATCATGAAGCAACTTACACACTACCATAAATTCTCTCCTTTTTTGGGAGACAGAGGGCGAAAAATCTTAGAAAATTAAAATTTTCGAGCCATCTACCTCCAGTTGTGGGACCCTACGATAAGCACCCAGAATCGCTTCCTTCATGCGATAATCCAGAAACTTTGCTATGACTGGCCTTGGTCTAACAGCTGAATCATGTTTTTCTGGACCAAGTCGATGGCCGGGAGTTGCTCGTCGTTCCCGCTGGCTGCAGCAGCTGCGTGAGACGTCACACAGCCACCGCGGCCCGCCCCCCCAATGGTCCAGCCATGCCTGCGTTGGCCGGACCGATCCCCTAAATGGCGGCTTAACGCCGCCATTCAGCACCCTCCCACCTAGCGACCACCTCTGTCTCAGAGGCGATCGCTAGGTAACGAAAGCTGCCATGCGTCGGCGCACTGCAGCACCGGCGCATGCGCAGTTCCAACCCGATCGCTGCACTGCGACAAACTGCAGCAAGCGATTGGGTCAGAATGACCCCCAATATGTGGTAAAGGTGGGGAATCTTGGACTTTTAATTCCCTAGGGAGGCTTATGGCGATTTTCAAGGTTGTCGACCTTGGCCTGTAGAGCTTGAATAGAAGTGACCTGAGTATCGACCATTTGTTGTAAAGAGTTAGTGCGATCTTCAGAGTCACTCGTCCTTAGCTCCAAGGAAGCAATTTGGGTGGTTTTGGTGTCTATTTTAGTTAAAGCCACATCAAATGCGGTTTGTAGGGTTTCCGATTTTTTGTCAATTAATGGCATGATAATCTTTGAGATTTCCTGAGCTGTCTCAGCAGCAGTAGGAATTCTTGTGGTGTTAAGGGGAGAGGAGGGTGCGCTTAACAGACCCTCTTCATCTGAATTATGTATAGGGGAAGATGGAGCAGTGGATCTCCCCTGTTTTTTTTTCCCCGTTTTACCCATTCTAGTGGCAGTGGAAGAGTTATAGGACTTGTTGGATGATGCTCTATGGTAATATTTATCCATAGTCCTCAACCCCGTCAAGCAGGGTAGAAGGCCGTTAGAGTTGCCTGTGCATACAATATCTGAAATATGACTGACAACACACAATTTTTACACTAAATAAAAGTTTGCAAATTCAAAAAGACTACTCAAAAATGTAAAATAAGTATTACATGTGGTAAAATAAGTAAATGCAATTACTTTTCAATAGCGAGTGATATTACCTTAAGTTTGCATAAAAGAACAGGTTATTAAAGTCAAGTACATGTAAAAGAGCAATAATATATCTGGTAGTATATACAAAACTTGAAAACGCACACCCTGTGGTGAATTCCCAGGATGTGTGGGTGGTACAAAATCAGGTACGTGGATACCGGGATAGTTTCAAGGTCTTATGCTAGTGATGGAGATATCTAAGAAGTGGTATAACAATCAACCACAATAATGAGATCATCAGCCAATAATTGTGTTGATTTGTAATGGCAAAAATAGAGTACAATTTGAGTTAGACCCCTTCGTCTAGTAGAAGTTATTAGCCAGTAGTATTTAAACACAATAAGTATTATGGGGCTCACTTTATATGTAAGCTGGTAGCCCGCACCATGACTGGTAGTATCCACTGAGTGATCAGCTGATACCACTATTTTTGTGGCACTAATCCTGGCGGCAATCAATTGACTGCAACAGTTTGTACTGCAAGTAAACGACTAAAAGAAGAGAAAAAAAAATGTTTCTCCAATTATATTCATTGGGGTTACTGGATGGCACCGTCGTATTAGATACGAATGTCACAGTAATCCCAGAAGCATTCCAAATGTAATAATTAACACAAGAATGAACCCCTTAAGTAGTCAGATTGTACTGTCAATATATTCAACTATGACAGTATGGCTAGGCTATTAGCAACAGCAGGTAGCTAATGTGTTATAGATATGTGGTTTTTAAAGAACAAATATAGTAAACAATTGCTTTACCGAGCATGTTATGTATGTACAATTTCACTTGGAAGGCAAACTTAAAGTACGTTAGAAATCTGGAATATTCCTTCTAATATAAAATTGAAAGCCACTAGATGGCACTGTTGTATCAGTTATAAATGCTGCACACTCAATATGATTTCCAATACAACAACTGGATATATAAAGCTGATAAGTGTAAAATGTTCAAACTCAGTGTTGAGGAAAACTGAGTGACCGTGATTATATTTGTGCACCAAATGAAAATGGATGAAAAAGTAGACACCAGCTTATAAGCATCAATATGCAGGGTCACTTTGTGGCATTAGTATCCCAATGCTCCGTTATGCCTCAGAGGGAACAGTCTCCAGAGATTTGTGAGTCTCTGAAATGGTTTTAGTCACTGTAGCTACCTTTAATGTGGGGGAGAGAAGGTAAGGAGAAAAAGAGAAAAATAAGGGTAGAAAGAGTCAGGGGAATAGGGCAAAACATGAGGTATGTAAGGCAGGATGATTAGTAAGGGTGACAAATACCAGGTAAGTATGAGATGAGTGTGGGATTTCTCAGGATACGGAGCCCACCATGGAGTCTTCCAATCCAGATGTGTGCCAGTCCTCTACCAGTCAGGGGGACCTGAATCTTCTCTCCCCGAAGCACCAGTCACCATCAAACAGGGCAGTGGCATGCGGTGAGGTCAGTGGCTGATGAGGCACTGCAGCCATAATGTCCGCCAAATCCTGCCGATGACCTCTACCGCCGCTGAGCCAATGCCCGCTGCTGCCCCTGAGCCAATGCCCGCTACCCCCGCCACCGCCTTACAAACTTGCCCACACATCAACTTCCCCTGCACTCCACCACTAATTTGCATCTCAGTCCAATGCCACCACTGACACTAATGCCCGCAGCCTGCCTGCTCATTAAACTTGTGATGAGCAGGCAGCTAATATATTGTAGATTTTTATAGGAAAAATATAAATTAGTGTTTGGGACTGGGGAGGGAGTGGGAGGAGAACATGAATGCAATTTTGTTGTCCAGAGTTTCCATTAACTTAATAGCACCATGAGTGTGGCGCTATTAAGTTAATGGAAGTCCTGGACAACAAAATAGCCAGCAGTGGGTGACAGGGAGAGGGTGACGCTAGAGAGAGGGTGACAGCTGTGGATGACAGAGAGAGGGTGACGCCAGGGAGAGGGTGATAGAAGGAGCCTGATGCCAGGGAGAGGGTGACAGCAGTGGATGATGCCAGAGAGAGGGTGACGGGAAGGGTGACACTAGGGAGAGGGTGGCAGCAGTGGGTGACAGGGAGTAACGCCAGGAAGTGGGTGACTGCAGGGAGAGGGCGCCAGGGAGAGGGTGATGACAGGAAGAGGGTGACACCAGGGAGAGGGTGACAGGAAGAGCATGATGCCAGGGAGAGGGCGACAGCAGTGGATGATGCCAGGGAGAGGGTGGCAGCAGTGGGTGACAGGGAGTAACGCCAGGGAGAGGGTGATTGCAGGGAGAGGGCGCCAGGGAGAGGGTGATGACAGGAAGAGGGTGACGCCAGGGAGAGGGTGACAGCAGTGGATGATGCCAGGGAGAGGGTGGCACCAGGGAGAGGGTGGCAGCAGTGGGTGACAGGGAGTAACGCCAGGGAGAGGGTGATTGCAGGGAGAGGGTGCCAGGGAGAGGGTGACACCAGGGAGAGGGTGACAGGAAGAGCATGATGCCAGGGAGAGGGCGACAGCAGTGGATGATGCCAGGGAGAGGGTGACGGGGAGGGTGACGCCAGGGAGAGGGTGGCAACAGTGGGTGACAGGGAGTAACGCCAGGGAGAGGGTGATTGCAGGGAGAGGGCGCCAGAGAGAGGGTGATGACAGGAAGAGGGTGACGCCAGGGAGAGGGTGACAGCAGTGGATGATACCAGGGAGAGGGTGACACCAGGGAGAGGGTGGCAGCAGTTGGTGACAGGGAGTAACATCAGGGAGAGGGTGATTGCAGGGAGAGGGTGACACCAGGGAGAGGGTGACAACAGGAAGAGGGTGATAACAGGGAGAGGGGGACAGGAAGAGCGTGACGCCAGGGAGAGGGTGACAGCAGTGGATGATGCCAGGGTGAGGGAGACAGGGAGGGTGATGCCAGGGAGAGGGTGGCAGCAGTGGTTGACAGGGAGTAATGCCAGGGAGAGGGTGATTGCAGAGAGAGAGCACCAGGGAGAGGGTGACGACGTGAAGAGGGTGACACCAGGGAGAGGGTGACAGGAAGAGCATGATGCCAGGGAGAGGGTGACAGCAGTGGATGATGCCAAGGAGAGGGTGACGGGGAGGGTGACGCCAGGGAGAGGGTGGCAGCAGTGGGTGACAGGGAGTAACGCCAAGGAGAGGGTGATTGCAGGGAGAGGGCGCCAGAGAGAGGGTGATGACAGGAAGAGGGTGACGCCAGGGAGAGGGTGACAGCAGTGGATGATGCCAGGGAGAGGGTGACAACAGGGAGAGGGTGGCAGCAGTGGGTGACAGGGAGTAACGCCAGGGAGAGGGTGATTGCAGGGAGAGGGCACCAGGGAGACGGTGACAACATGAAGAGGGTGACGCCAGGGAGAGGGTGACAGGAAGAGCGTGACGCCAGGGAGAGGGTGACAGCAGTGGATGATGCCAGGGTGAGGGAGACAGGGAGGGTGATGCCAGGGAGAGGGTGGCAGCAGTGGGTGACAGGGAGTAATGCCAGGGAGAGGGTGATTGCAGGGAGAGGGCGCCAGGGAGAGGGTGACGACATGAAGAGGGTGACACCAGGGAGAGGGTGACAGGAAGAGCATGATGCCAGGGAGAGGGTGACAGCAATGGATGATGCCAGGGAAAGGATGATGGGGAGGGTGGCAGCAGTGGATGACAGGGAGTGATGCCAGTGAGAGAGTGATGACAGGAAGAGGGTGACAGTAGTGGGTGACAGGGAGAGGGTTACGCTAAAGAAAGGGCAACATTAGTGGGTGACAGGGAGAGGGTAATCTGCATTGACCTGCACCATTGAGGGCTTGTAACAGCAGTTGGATACCTTCCTGGTAGCAGACCAGACTATCTTGGTACCAGTAACTTCAATCTAGCTCCACTGCCCGCCTGAGCACTACCCCTGTCGAGGTGTCCAGCTGGTTAGGACAGACATGCAGGGAGAAGTGGTCACTATCCACCCCCTCTCCCACTCCTGCTATTTCCATTACCGGTGTTTACAACCCCACCCCCCACCCTCCCGCTTTAGCAATGTCTATTGCCGGTGCCTACGAACCCCCCTCCCCGCTCCCGTTCCGGATCTCTGACACTCACCCGGGCTGGCACCGCGGGCTAAACGCTGTCCAGCAGGTCCCAGGGGCCACCTGTAGTTGGGCCAGCTGTGACTGTGATCCATTGCTGAGCCCGTGCCACGGTAGAGCATCATCCGGCATAGGAGGCGGTGAGTCAGCCCGAACAGCTGTGGCAGCAGGTCTCCGGGAGAAAGGAGCTGGGGTGCATCAAGGGGGAAGGTGGCTGGGAGGGCAGCTGATGTGGAGAGGGGTTGTCATGGCATAGCAGTGGTGGTCTGGCATAGCAGAGGCTGTGGGTGATAACTCCCACAGCCGCCCTCAGTGCCATGTAAAAGGATGTCTCTGAGGTAGACAGACCGGCGCCTGATCACCTCCTCCACAGTGACAGGGGCATGCTTTCATATGGGCTGAAAGCACGCCCCTGTCAAAGAAGCACTTCTAGTAGTGCCGCTTACAGGGTTTTTTTTTAATGGGATTTTACACCCCACTGCTTGGCCCCGCCCCCTGTTTCCAGACCTTTTACATTGTCAGCGGGAGACACCGATAGCGATGCCTCCGAAACACTTTTAACACGGAAAAAAAAGATTAAAATAATACAAATATACTTATGACACAAAATATGTGTCATAAGTATCTGCTTTGTATTATTTTAATCATTAATGATAGGGGAGGTACTGCCTCCCCTGCCTCCCCTGACTGCACATCCCTGAAACAGGGTCACCCACCGAGTCCATCCAGTGCATTGCAGACAAAGCCACTGGGATTCCCTCACCCCTGTCACGTCACCCTTCTCAGATCTGGGTCCAGCCGCCCCACTCCCGGGCCACCAAGGGATATTTTTCAGCAGCCTGATCCCTCCAGTGGAACGAGCCCCAGGAACAACAGTCGCGGGTCCCATGCGGTAAGATGCCGTCAGACAGCAGTACAGCGGCATGCAGTTCCACAGTCCCCAGGCACAGGAGCGGTAGCTGTGTCGGCTGTCCATAAATTCGGTAAGGAACTTAGTGGGTAGTGACTCGCAGGTCAGGGATACTGATCCGGTGAGTAGTGGAAAGAGGCCCAGATACAGTGGCCGCGGGTCCCACCCTGTAAAGTGTCTTCAGTCAGCAGCTTGGCTGCATGCCGCTCCGCAATCCTGGCACCCCAATCACCCAGGCACAGGCTTTGTTAGCAGCATTAAATATTAGCAGCTCCGGTGAGTGGGTAGTGGTGCGCAAGCCAGGGACACGAGTCTAGCAGGTAATGGCGTCCTGCCACACCACAGAGAAGCGGAGAGGCCTGATACCTTGCAGGCTGAATTCCAGTTGGTATACAGCTCCGATCGCCCCGATCCACAACTTATGTTGTGCAAGTTTTCCTACACTCAGTACAATAGGAGTATGAGTCTGAATGTGGATTGTGTCCAGGGATGAGGATAGATTGTTCCCGGAGGAGACAGAGCTAAGCTAAAATGCAGGCAACATGATGCACCACCCACCAGAAGTCCCAGGGGTCTTCTTTTTCTATGGGCTCAATGGGCATTTGCCTAAAGGCACCAGGGGTATAAGTGTGTTAGGCAAACACGTGAGGGTCCCCTTTTACTTAGGGTAGCAGATTTTTTTAAAATTGGCTCTATGGAATCGGAGATATCTGATTTCAATGCAGTGGTCCTAGTACGTACCTGTTATCCCAGCCAGATATCTCAGGAACTGCCTGACATACAGTGTTTCTGAGGGTATACTCCAAAAGCTGTGACTCTCCTCTTTCGGTGGACACTGGCAGCTTGTCTCTACTATGACCAGAACTAGAGATTTCAGCCTTCCAGTCATTCCCAGACATGCCCAGACATGCCTAGGGTCACACATTGTCAAACCCAGAGTCAAACACAGGTGAGCCCAGAATCACGTAAAGACATGCCCAGGGTCAAACCCAGAGTCATACCCATAATCATATACAGACATGCCTACAGGCACACACAGTTATGCCCAGATGAATCATGTACCGACATGTCCAGCTTCACATATAATTATACCCATAGTAACACACAGTCACACCCAGAGTCATGCCCAGACATGCCCAGTGTTATGTACAGACATGTCCAGGGTCACACATTGTCACATCCAGAGTCACACAAAGTCACATTTAGAGTCATGCCCAGACGTACGTAAAGTCATGAGGGTCTTTACACCTGAGGGTCCCCTTTTTCTACAAGATTTTTGAAAATTGGATCTAGGGAATCAGAGATATCTGACTTCAATGCAGTAGTCCTAGTCTGAACCTATTATTCCAGCCAGATTTCTCAGGAACTGCCTGATTTAGAGTATCTCTGAGGGTATACTGAAAAAGCTGGGACTCTCCTCTTTGGGTGGACACTGGCAGCTTGTCTCTACTATGACCAGAACTAGAGATATCAGCCTTCCAGTCATTCCCAGACATGCCCAGACATGTCTAGAGATGCCCAGGGTCACACATCGTCAATCCCAGAGTCAAACATAGGTATAAGAGTAATATTGATTAAAATGCTTTTGCTGTATTAATGTGTCAATATATTCTAAATACTGTATATATGAACCTTTACATATATTGTAAGGTCAGTGTTGTTTGTATGTGTATTAGAGACAACAGGTGTTTTCCTTAAATACTTTACAAGAAAGAATACGAAACCAGAAGACAAAGAATGACAGAAATAGAATATCTCCAGCAATCGCCTCATTCTTTGACAAGAAAGACTCCAGGAATAGTTTGGGACGGTGTCTTATGTATATTACCTTCTATGTCACTGAAACATGTAATATGTATGATTACTTAATTAGAAATAGTATTATCATAGTTTAATCAGAGTATGGGTACTGAATGGTCGGTTGTCATCCATCCTTATGATAACATATGAGGTGATATAAGGTATCAGAAGTGCTCAGGTTATTACTATTACAATATGTGTAAGGCAGGATCGGAGTAAGATTTTAATCAAAAGAGGGGTTTGTAAGAGTAATATTGATTAAAATGCTTTTGCTGTATTAATGTGTCAATATATTCTAAATACTGTATATATGAACCTTTACATATATTGTAAGGTCATCATTGCTTGTGTGTGTATTAGAGACAATAGGTGTTTTCCTTAAATACTTTACAAGAAAGAATGCAAAACCAGAGGACAGAGAATGACAGAAATAGAACATCTTCAGCAATCACCTCATTCTTTGGAAAGACAGACTCCAGCAATAGTTTGGGACTGTGTCTTATGTATATTACCTTCTATGTTATTGAAACTTGTAATATGTATGATAACCTAATTTTATCATGAATACTTCACTGTGATTGGCAGGCATGTAACGAGCCCACTTCTTGGTATAATTAAAAGAACTCCCTGTCACAGGAAGGACAGAGCAGTATTATACTGGCAACTGTGTCTAGTGTGATTTCTTGCTCCCCAGCAGACTGTATACAGTACTTTGAATCTCCAAGACAGAAGGGCTACTAAGGTGTTGATAATAGGTGTAAGCCTTATTACCCCAACATTTTCTTGGGGGCTCGTCTGGGATTCCCCTACATTCCTGCCGCCACTGACCAGACCAACCGCTGATGCCCAGGAACCATCTGAAATAATCTGTACAGTGGGGTAAGCAAAGACAAGTGCATTTGCACCTTAATACTCTCTTTCAGCTCTTCCTGAGGTATGGTGGGGTTCAGTGGGGACGGGCTAGCAGGGATCCAAGAATACAGTAACCTTCTGTCTTTAAAGTATAAATTGTCTCGTTATTTGTGTATTACTGCATGATATGAGTGTGTTGTATGAGTGGTACATGAGATGAATATAAAAGGCTGGCAAAATTGATCCGAGGACCAAAGGGTACCTAAAGTCTTGTCCTGTCATTTGGGAACGGTGGACATTTTTATGTAAGGTTTCCGGATATGTACCCATGATTCCAGGTCAGGGACCTTCACGTTTGGAGTGTGTCTTGTATGACATTTGTGTTATATGTCTAGATTGCCAGATTTATGTTAGAAATGCATTTGTTTTTTGATTATAAGTTCAGTCTTTGCAGAAACAAAATTTGTCGGAATTGCAGATAGGTCTGTTGGTTGTATTTGCGTGGAAAACAGGGAGGTGGGGGAAACAGTGGTCATTGTGGGAACACATCTCAGTAGAAAATATCTGTCACAAGTTGTAGGATAAGATTGGTGTAAGGTGATCACATAGTTACTAGAGATGAGCGCCTGAAATTTTTCGGGTTTTGTGTTCTGGTTTTGGGTTCGGTTCCGCGGCCGTGTTTTGGGTTCGACCGCGTTTTGGCAAAACCTCACCGAATTTTTTTTGTCGGATTCGGGTGTGTTTTGGATTCGGGTGTTTTTTTAAAAAAACACTAAAAAACAGCTTAAATCATAGAAATTGGGGGTCATTTTGATCCCATATTATTATTAACATCAAAAACCATAATTTCCACTCATTTTCAGTCTATTCTGAATACCTCACACCTCACAATATTATTTTTAGTCCTAAAATTTGCACCAAGGTCGCTGGATGACTAAGCTAAGCGACACTAGTGGCCGACACAAACACCTGGCCCATCTAGGAGTGGCACTGCAGTGTCACGCAGGATGTCCCTTCCAAAAAACCCTCCCCAATCAGCACATGACGCAAAGAAAAAAAGAGGCGCAATGAGGTAGCTGACTGTGTGAGTAAGATAAGCGACCCTAGTGGCCGACACAAACACCGGGCCCATTTAGGAGTGGCACTGCAGTGTCACGCAGGATGTCCCTTCCAAAAAACCCTCCCCAATCAGCACATGACGCAAAGAAAAAAAGAGGCGCAATGAGGTAGCTGACTGTGTGAGTAAGATTAGCGACCCTAGTGGCCGACACAAACACCGGGCCCATTTAGGAGTGGCACTGCAGTGTCACGCAGGATGTCCCTTCCAAAAAACCCTCCCCAAACAGCACATGACGCAAAGAAAAAGAAAAGAAAAAAGAGGTGCAAGATGGAATTGTCCTTGGGCCCTCCCACCCACCCTTATGTTGTATAAACAAAACAGGACATGCACACTTTAACCAACCCATCATTTCAGTGACAGGGTCTGCCACACGACTGTGACTGATATGACGGGTTGGTTTGGACCCCCCCAAAAAAAGAAGCAATTAATCTCTCCTTGCACAAACTGGCTCTACAGAGGCAAGATGTCCACCTCATCATCACCCTCCGATATATCACCGTGTACATCCCCCTCCTCACAGATTATCAATTCGTCCCCACTGGAATCCACCATCTCAGCTCCCTGTGTACTTTGTGGAGGCAATTGCTGCTGGTCAATGTCTCCGCGGAGGAATTGATTATAATTCATTTTAATGAACATCATCTTCTCCACATTTTCTGGATGTAACCTCGTACGCCGATTGCTGACAAGGTGAGCGGCGGCACTAAACACTCTTTCGGAGTACACACTTGTGGGAGGGCAACTTAGGTAGAATAAAGCCAGTTTGTGCAATGGCCTCCAAATTGCCTCTTTTTCCTGCCAGTATAAGTATGGACTGTGTGACGTGCCTACTTGGATGCGGTCACTCATATAATCCTCCACCATTCTTTCAATGGTGAGAGAATCATATGCAGTGACAGTAGACGACATGTCCGAAATCGTTGTCAGGTCCTTCAGTCCGGACCAGATGTCAGCATCAGCAGTCGCTCCAGACTGCCCTGCATCACCGCCAGCGGGTGGGCTCGGAATTCTGAGCCTTTTCCTCGCACCCCCAGTTGCGGGAGAATGTGAAGGAGGAGATGTTGACAGGTCGCGTTCCGCTTGACTTGACAATTTTCTCACCAGCAGGTCTTTCAACCCCAGCAGACTTGTGTCTGCCGGAAAGAGAGATCCAAGGTAGGCTTTAAATCTAGGATCGAGCACGGTGGCCAAAATGTAGTGCTCTGATTTCAACAGATTGACCACCCGTGAATCCTTGTTAAGCGAATTAAGGGCTCCATCCACAAGTCCCACATGCCTAGCGGAATCGCTCCGTGTTAGCTCCTCCTTCAATGTCTCCAGCTTCTTCTGCAAAAGCCTGATGAGGGGAATGACCTGACTCAGGCTGGCAGTGTCTGAACTGACTTCACGTGTGGCAAGTTCAAAGGGCATCAGAACCTTGCACAACGTTGAAATCATTCTCCACTGCGCTTGAGACAGGTGCATTCCACCTCCTATATCGTGCTCAATTGTATAGGCTTGAATGGCCTTTTGCTGCTCCTCCAACCTCTGAAGCATATAGAGGGTTGAATTCCACCTCGTTACCACTTCTTGCTTCAGATGATGGCAGGGCAGGTTCAGTAGTTTTTGGTGGTGCTCCAGTCTTCTGTACGTGGTGCCTGTACGCCGAAAGTGTCCCGCAATTTTTCTGGCCACCGACAGCATCTCTTGCACGCCCCTGTCGTTTTTTAAATAATTCTGCACCACCAAATTCAAGGTATGTGCAAAACATGGGACGTGCTGGAATTTGCCCATATTTAATGCACACACAATATTGCTGGCGTTGTCCGATGCCACAAATCCACAGGAGAGTCCAATTGGGGTAAGCCATTCCGCGATGATCTTCCTCAGTTGCCGTAAGAGGTTTTCAGCTGTGTGCGTATTCTGGAAACCGGTGATACAAAGCGTAGCCTGCCTAGGAAAGAGTTGGCGTTTGCGAGATGCTGCTACTGGTGCCGCCGCTGCTGTTCTTGCGGCGGGAGTCCATACATCTACCCAGTGGGCTGTCACAGTCATATAGTCCTGACCCTGCCCTGCTCCACTTGTCCACATGTCCGTGGTTAAGTGGACATTGGGTACAACTGCATTTTTTAGGACACTGGTGAGTCTTTTTCTGACGTCCGTGTACATTCTCGGTATCGCCTGCCTAGAGAAGTGGAACCTAGATGGTATTTGGTAACGGGGGCACACTGCCTCAATAAATTGTCTAGTTCCCTGTGAACTAACGGCGGATACCGGACGCACGTCTAACACCAACATAGTTGTCAAGGCCTCAGTTATCCGCTTTGCAGCAGGATGACTGCTGTGATATTTCATCTTCCTCGCAAAGGACTGTTGAACAGTCAATTGCTTACTGGAAGTAGTACAAGTGGGTTTACGACTTCCCCTCTGGGATGACCGTCGACTCCCAGCAGCAACAACAGCAGCGCCAGCAGCAGTAGGCGTTACACGCAAGGATGCATCGGAGGAATCCCAGGCAGGAGAGGAATCGTCAGAATTGCCAGTGACATGGCCTGCAGGACTATTGGCATTCCTGGGGAAGGAGGAAATTGACACTGAGGGAGTTGGTGGGGTGGTTTGCGTGAGCTTGGTTACAAGAGGAAGGGATTTACTGGTCAGTGGACTGCTTCCGCTGTCACCCAAAGTTTTTGAACTTGTCACTGTCTTATTATGAATGCGCTGCAGGTGACGTATAAGGGAGGATGTTCCGAGGTGGTTAACGTCCTTACCCCTACTTATTACAGCTTGACAAAGGGAACACACGGCTTGACACCTGTTGTCCGCATTTCTGGTGAAATACCTCCACACCGAAGAGCTGATTTTTTTGGTATTTTCACCTGGCATGTCAACGGCCATATTCCTCCCACCGACAACAGGTGTCTCCCCGGGTGCCTGACTTAAACAAACCACCTCACCATCAGAATCCTCCTGGTCAATTTCCTCCCCAGCGCCAGCAACACCCATATCCTCCTCATCCTGGTGTACTTCAACACTGACATCTTCAATCTGACTATCAGGAACTGGACTGCGGGTGCTCCTTCCAGCACTTGCAGGGGGTGTGCAAATGGTGGAAGGCGCATGCTCTTCACGTCCAGTGTTGGGAAGGTCAGGCATCGCAACCGACACAATTGGACTCTCCTTGTGGATTTGGGATTTCGAAGAATGCACAGTTCTTTGCTGTGCTTTTGCCAGCTTGAGTCTTTTCATTTTTCTAGCGAGAGGCTGAGTGCTTCCATCCTCATGTGAAGCTGAACCACTAGCCATGAACATAGGCCAGGGCCTCAGCCGTTCCTTGCCACTCCGTGTGGTAAATGGCATATTGGCAAGTTTACGCTTCTCCTCCGACAATTTTATTTTAGGTTTTGGAGTCCTTTTTTTACTGATATTTGGTGTTTTGGATTTGACATGCTCTGTACTATGACATTGGGCATCGGCCTTGGCAGACGACGTTGCTGGCATTTCATCGTCTCGGCCATGACTAGTGGCAGCAGCTTCAGCACGAGGTGGAAGTGGATCTTGATCTTTCCCTAATTTTGGAACCTCAACATTTTTGTTCTCCATATTTTAATAGGCACAACTAAAAGGCACCTCAGGTAAACAATGGAGATGGATGGATACTAGTATACAATTATGGACGGACTGCCGAGTGCCGACACAGAGGTAGCCACAGCCGTGAACTACCGTACTGTACTGTGTCTGCTGCTAATATAGACTGGTTGATAAAGAGATGTCGTAGTATGTATGTATGAAGAAGAAAGAAAAAAAAACCACGGTTAGGTGGTATACAATTATGGACGGACTGCCGAGTGCCGACACAGAGGTAGCCACAGCCGTGAACTACCGTACTGTACTGTGTCTGCTGCTAATATAGACTGGTTGATAAAGAGATGTCGTAGTATGTATGTATGAAGAAGAAAGAAAAAAAAACCACGGTTAGGTGGTATACAATTATGGACGGACTGCCGAGTGCCGACACAGAGGTAGCCACAGCCGTGAACTACCGTACTGTACTGTGTCTGCTGCTAATATAGACTGGTTGTTAAAGAGATGTCGTAGTATGTATGTATGAAGAAGAAAGAAAAAAAAACCACGGGTAGGTGGTATACAATTATGGACGGACTGCCGAGTGCCGACACAGAGGTAGCCACAGCCGTGAACTACCGTACTGTACTGTGTCTGCTGCTAATATAGACTGGTTGATAAAGAGATGTCGTAGTATGTATGTATAAAGAAGAAAGAAAAAAAAACCACGGTTAGGTGGTATACAATTATGGACGGACTGCCGAGTGCCGACACAGAGGTAGCCACAGCCGTGAACTACCGTACTGTACTGTGTCTGCTGCTAATATAGACTGGTTGATAAAGAGATGTAGTAGTATGTATGTATAAAGAAGAAAGAAAAAAAAACCACGGGTAGGTGGTATACAATTATGGATGGACTGCCGAGTGCCGACACAGAGGTAGCTACAGCCGTGAACTACCGTACTGTGTCTGCTGCGACTGGATGATAAATAATGATATAAAAAATATATATATATCACTACTGCAGCCGGACAGGTATATATATTATATAATGACGGACCTGCTGGACACTGTCTGTCAGCAGAATGAGTTTTTTATAGAATAAAAAAAAAAAACACCACACAAGTGAAGTCACACGACGAGTGTTTAACTTTTTCAGGCAATCACAATATAGTATACTACTAACTATACTGGTGGTCAGTGTGGTCAGGTCACTGGTCAGTCACACTGGCAGTGGCACTCCTGCAGCAAAAGTGTGCACTGTTTAATTTTAATATAATATGTACTCCTGGCTCCTGCTATAACCTATAACTGGCACTGCAGTGCTCCCCAGTCTCCCCCACAATTATAAGCTGTGTGAGCTGAGCACAGTCAGATATATAATATATACATAGATGATGCAGCACACTGGGCTGAGCAGTGCACACAGATATGGTATGTGACTGTCTTGTACTCCTGGCTCCTGCTATAACCTATAACTGGCACTGCAGTGCTCCCCAGTCTCCCCCACAATTATAAGCTGTGTGAGCTGAGCACAGTCAGATATATAATATATACATAGATGATGCAGGCATGCAGCACACTGGGCTGAGCAGTGCACACAGATATGGTATGTGACTGAGTCACTGTGTGTACCGTTTTTTTCAGGCAGAGAACGGATATATTAAATAAAACAACTGCACTGCTGGTGGTCACTGTGGTCAGTCACTAAACTCTGCACTCTCTTCTACAGTATCAGCCTCAGGTCAATCTCTCTCTCTCTCTCCTAATCTAAATGGAGAGGACGCCAGCCACGTCCTCTCCCTATCAATCTCAATGCACGTGTGAAAATGGCGGCGACGCGCGGCTCGAGTCCTTATATAGAATCCGAGTCTCGCGAGAATCCGACAGCGTCATGATGACGTTCGGGCGCGCTCGGGTTAACCGAGCAAGGCGGGAAGATCCGAGTCGCTCGGACCCGTGAAAAAAAACATGAAGTTCGTGCGGGTTCGTATTCAGAGAAACCGAACCCGCTCATCTCTAATAGTTACCAGTAAGTTTTATTTCTGTATAGAGACATATTATGTGTCATAGTATGTGTCCTATAGTCCAGCCCTATATACCTGTTACATCATATATATATGAAAAAACAAGTGAAAATAGGCGCCTCCTAGTGTAATATTATAATAATGGGTAACCTCCACCAGTATATAAACACCCTAAAAATCGGAGGTGTACTGTTGTAGGTGGTATTCAAACCACCTTCATGCAGAGTATGATCATCCAAATCACCACGGTTCTGGTATTATTTCTGGGACGCTCAAACCACTCAGGTATCCTTAGCCATTATTCGCATATTCACCAAAATGCAAAAGATGAAAGTGAAAGGACCATAGTGTAGCAAATTTTATAAACATTTATTTGACGTAAAACAGTAAGTAAATAGTTGCCCGTACCATATACAAAGATAAAAACAGCTTATCTGAAACGAGTATCTCAGTCCATCGATCTGTCATTCAACGCGTTTCGTCCGTTGTTTTCTGCTGGACTTCCTCAGGAGTGTGTTTATATTAGCCCACTGGACATATATTTATACCCCTCTCAGTTGGGGGAATGTGTTAATTGACCGTATTACCGGAAGTGACGTAATTTTCGATCCGGAACATAACCTTGACAACCACATGATGCTTATTAAACAATTTGATATAAAACAATTACAACATTCCTATTTATTTATCCTTGGAGTGGCGCTTTTGTGATGCTGCATCACAATCACCACATTGCCAGCGGGCAGCCTTGCTCCCACATCCCGCGACCGCCGGAAGTCGCGAGCATGCCGGGCAGCACTTCCAACCATAGCCCACTCAGTACCAAGCACGCCCATGGCGCAAGCGCGGACAGAGACAGTCACAATGCCGCCCATCCTTGCAGCTTCCATGTGTGCTTGCTATGAGTGTTGTGGAGTTCCCGTCTGTGCATCGCGGGACCATTTTGATGGAGACCAATAGTGTGTATGTATATATATATATATATATATATATATATACACTGCTCAAAAAAATAAAGGGAACACTTAAACAACACAATGTAACTCCAAGTCAATCACACTTCTGTGAAATCAATAGACAACAGGTGGAAATTATAGGCAATTAGCAAGACACCCCCAATAAAGGAGTTGTTCTGCAGGTGGTGACCACAGACCACTTCTCAGCTCCTATGCTTTCTGGCTGATGTTTTGGTCACTTTTGAAAGCTGGTGGTGCTTTCACTCTAGCATGAGACGGAGTCTTCAACCCACACAAGTGCCTCAGGTAGTGCAGCTCATCCAGGATGGCACATCAATGCGAGCTGTGGCAAGAAAGTTTGCTGTGTCTGTCAGCGTAGTGTACAGAGCATGGAGGCGCTACCAGGAGACAGGCCAGTACATCAGGAGACGTGGAGGAGGCCGTAGGAGGGCAACAACCCAGCAGCAGGACCGCTACCTTTGTGCAAGGAGGAACAGGAGGAGCACTGCCAGAGCCCTGCAAAATGACCTCCAGAAAGCCACAAATGTGCATGTATCTACTCAAACGATCAGAAACAGACTCCATGAGGGTGGTATGAGGGCCCGACGTCCACAGGTGGGGGTTGTGCTTACAGCCCAACACCATGCAGGACGTTTGGCATTTGCCAGAGAACACCAAGATTGGCAAATTCGCCACTGGCGCCCTGTGCTCTTCACAGATGAAAGCAGGTTCTCACTGAGCACATGTGACAGACGTGACAGAGTCTGTAGACGCCAAGGAGAATGTTCTGCTGCCTGCAACATCCTCCAGCATGACCGGTTTGGCAGTGGGTCAGTAATGATGTGGGGTGGCATTTCTTTGGGGGGCCGCACAGCCCTCCATGTGCTCGACAGAGGTAGCCTGACTGCCATTAGGTACCGAGATGAGATCCTCAGACCCCTTGTGAGACCATATGCTGGTGCGGTTGGCCCTGGGTTCCTCCTAATGCAAGACAATGCTAGACCTCATGTGGCTGGAGTGTGTCAGCAGTTCCTGCAAGATGAAGGCATTGAAGCTATGGACTGGCCCGCCCGTTCCCCAGACCTGAATCCAATTGAGAAAAAAATCTATAAAACATTGCGCTAAAAAATAAAAGTAAAATATATAGATATATATGTATATATTTATTAGGAGATAAGAAATGGCTGTGAAGTTGTCAGAAATGAGGTCGGGAGACTCTCTATGTATAGTAAAATACCATTTACATCGAACAAAGTAGTCCACAAAGTGGAATATAAATATAAAACATATGCATAAGCATCAAATGATTAATATGTGCATAACATTCCAAGGTAAGCAATAACTGTTCTAACAACTCTATTTGTGTGCTACAATAACATAAAAATAGATACTTGAGTGTCCTTTTTAGAGACAATGTGCAGCAATTGTTGCAGTTTCCTTTGTATGATCCACATAAATGTATCTACTGGCTTTAAATGCCGGCGTCCCGGCTATAATTGATAGTTCAAAGTGAACTGAAGATTTTATATTTACCGCCTGTGGCTCCCATACACATATAGAATCGTCCCTCCTTTCCCGGTGGTAAGGCTATCACCGCCCGGGCGCGGTATAGCGTGTGTCCGCGAACAGAAGGAAGTCAGGGAACTCACCAGTTCCTACCACTGAGATGGTGTTGCCGTCTCCCCTCTCCCGGTGGTGAGGCTATCACCGCCCCGGTTGATGTATTTCGGAGGTCCAGCGTGACGTAGCAGGATGATGCTCAGCTGACGAGCTGACAGGCGGGTGAGCGGCTAGGTCAGCGGCAATGAGAAAGGGTCTCAATTTCGCCCCCAGTAAAGAACCAAATTTGTTTGAATTGTTTCTAGACCTAAACAAAATAACTAGAGATCTTTGTAGAAAGAGGTATTTTGCCTCTAAATGTCTAGAAAGACAAAATGAAGAGGGTGTCCCTATTATACTAGATGAAACTGATCAGGAAGGAATTCTAACATTAGAGCAATTATTAAGGGAAAATACAGATGAAGTTTTACTTTATGATCAATCCAGTACCGAGTTTAAAGAAAATAAGTCAAATTTAGAAAGAAGTCACAATTTTTTCCGCTTAATCAGAAAAGTACAGCAATTACATTATTTTATAATAAAACACTCACTGATTTTAAAACAATATGTGAAAATGAGGAGAAAAAGAAAGGTACAGTAGTGGTAATAAAAGCAAAAATAAGAAGAAATATTATCCCGTATCATTTAAAAATAACTTAACCAAACAGGAGAGAAAGGCACTTAAGGAGTTGAAAGACATCAACTCCTTGGTTATAAAACCGGCAGATAAGGGGGGTAGGATTATTATACAAGATCGCTCAGATTACATTTTGGAAGCAGAGAGACAGCTATGTGATGATCCACATTACAGATGTCTGTCCGGAGATCCCACCTCCTCCTATAAGATGGAGTATGGAGATATGTTGTTGAAAGCCCGAGCGGAGAGCGCAATTACAGAGGACGAATATAAATTTTTGGTGTGTCCCTATCCTATCACTCCCATTTTTTATCATTTACCTAAAATTCACAAATCACTTATTACACCTCCTGGTCGTCCTATTATTTCAGGTATTGGGTCCCTCACCTCTAATTTATCACAATTTGTTGACTCTCACAGGGTCACGTCAGTAAATTGAACTCCCATATTAAGGATACAAAACTTTTTTACAGAAAATTTCTGAGATTTTCTGGACGGAAGGGTGGGCATTTATGACCCTTGACGTCCAGGCATTATATACTAATATTCCGCATAAGGCGGGGATAGAAACAACTAATTACAATTTAAATGAAGATCTAAATATAACACAAGAGAGACGTGACTTTGTAACTGAGGCTATATCATTTATTTTGACACACAATTAATTTTTGTTCAATAACACATTATTTAAGACACTGGGCACGGCCATGGGGACCAGATTCGCACCGAGTTTTGCGAATCTCTATATGGGCCGCCTTGAGGAGCGGTATATTTGGGGCGGACCATATAGAGATGATCTGGTCCTCTATGGCCGTTTTATTGACAATTTATTTATTATTTGGAAAGGGGGTTGTCACCGAGCACTGGAATTTGTTGAGTATTTGAATAAGAATGAATTTAATTTAAATTTCACTTATACTTTTTGTTTTGACACTATAGTCTTTCTGGATATTGCGCTCTCTGCTAGGGATAATATCATCATTCCATCTAATTATATGAAACCTGTGGGCGCATCTACGTAGGAAGGACCACTAGAAGTATAAAAAACAGATTCAGGGAACACAGATGTAACATTCTAAATAGAAAAATGGCACATAGCGTTTCTCATCATTTTGCGAAGCACCATGGAGGAGATCCTACAGGCCTGTCTATTATAGCAGTAGAAAGATTTACCAACACCAAAAGAGGGGGGAATAGATTCAGGCAACTGTGTATTGGCGAGTCTTTGAGGATATTTAAATTAGAGACACTTGTACCTAAAGGTCTAAATGAGGCACTTGACTATACGTATCTAGATGACTGAATACATTCGCTTTGGAGAGTTTGGGTTAGACACTGAATGAACAGTTTAATTGGAAGTAAACCTATAAGTATCTGACTAAATAGATTTTGGTTCTCTCTATATATGCATATATATGTACTGTGTGGTCGATTTGGGGTTAATTGATTGACCTAAGTAAGGGTCAATGAGTTAAAATAACAAATGATATAGGATTATTACTAAAGGGGCATTTCCATGCCCTATTTGTGTATGGCCCCTTTCCTTTTTCCTTCCTTCCCGTTCCCCCATTCCCCCCCCCCCCCCCCCTCCTTTCTCTTCTCTTTTTCTCCTCGGTGCAGTAACTTCTACCTCTCCAGTATCTTTAGGCCATGTGTATATATATATATTTTCGGACAGAAGAAAAATCACTCTTAGACAAGCCTTTCTGATGTCATCAATTCCCCCCTCTCTCTCTTCCTTCTTTTGGATCTCTGTTTTTAAAATAGAATCTGGTAGCCTTTATGAGGCTTTTATACTTGAGTTTTTGAACTTTTGCTTAGATGAGACATATTAAAGCTATAGTGTCTCCTTTAAACTTAATAGTAAATCAGAGCTATAAGGTTAGGAGACCTTCTTGTTTGTCATTGTTATTTTATTATCATTATGTTTACTATTTTAATAAGCATCTTAAAATAAATAAGGTATATCGAAAATGAAAATACAGATACCTATTAACATGGGAGTATAGAGACTTGGAAAGAGCCAATTTGCTGCAAACAGATGTAATTAATTAGCGATCACTGCTAGCTATAAGAGGAACATCCTAACTAAATGGTAGTCTTGAGGAAGTCCCAAGGCATTGTTGGACGAAACGCGTTGACGCTATATTGGATAATTACCAGTGTACCGATCCACCTATCTTGGACCTTACTGGCTTTGGAAAATATCCACTGAGACCTCGCTGCAACAATACTGCTAACAGAACCTTTTTCTCATTGCCGCTGACCTAGCCGCTCATCCGCCTGTCAGCTCGTCAGCTGAGCATCATCCCGCTATGTCACGCTGGCAGCGGGAGCATGCAGTGAGCACACACGGACCTCCGAAATACATCACCCGGGGCGGTGATAGCTTCACCACCGGGAGAGGGGAGATGGCAACACCATCTCAGTGGGAGGAACTGGTGAGTTCCCTGACTTCCTTCTGTTCGCGGACACACGCTATACCGCGCCCGGGGCGGTGATAGCCTTACCACCGGGAAAGGAGGGACGATTCTATATGTGTATGGGAGCCACAGGCGGTAAATATAAAATCTTCAGTTCACTTTGAACTATCAATTATAGCCGGGACACCGGCATTTAAAGCCAGTAGATACATTTATGTGGATCATACAAAGGACACTGCAACAATTGCTGCACATTGTCTCTAAAAAGGACACTCAAGTATCTATTTTTATGTTATTGTAGCACACAAATAGAGTTGTTAGAACAGTTATTGCTTACCTTGGAATGTTATGCACATATTAATCATTTGATGATTATGCATATGTTTTATATTTATATTCCACTTTGTGGACTATTTTGTTTGAAATAAATGGTATTTTACTATACATAGTCTCCCGACCTCATTTCTGACAACTTCACAGCAATTTCTTATCTCCTAATAAATATATACATATATATCTATATATTTTACTTTTATTTTTTAGCGCAATGTTTTATAGATTTTTTTTATTTTGTTTATGCTAGAGACCCTAACCAAGTCTCAAAACATACGCTGCTATTAATTCTAATTTTCTTTTTTTTATATATATATATATATATATATATTTTTTTTTTTTTTTTTTATCTTTAGTATTATTTTTATTACCAGCGCCAGGAGAGTGGGATTGGCATACCACTGGGGATTAGATCTCCCTTTTATACCCTGAATCCAATTGAGCACATCTGGGACATCATGTCTCGCTCCATCCACCAACGCTACGTTGCACCACAGACTGTCCAGGAGTTGGCGGATGCTTTAGTACAGGTCTGGGAGGAGATCCCTCAGGAGACCATCCGCCATCTCATCAGGAGCATGCCCAGGCATTGTAGGGAGGTCATACAGGCACGTGGAGGCCGCACACACTACTGAGCCTCATTTTGACTTGTTTTAAGGACATTACATCAAAGTTGGATCAGCCTGTAGTGTGTTTTTCCACTTTAATTTTGAGGGTGACTCCAAATCCAGACCTCCATGGGTTAATAAATTTGATTTCCATTGATAATTTGTGTGTGATTTTGTTGTCAGCACATTCAACTATGTAAAGAACAAAGTATTTAATAAGCATATTTCATTCATTCAGATTTAGGATGTGTTGTTTAAGTGTTCCCTTTATTTTTTTGAGCAGTATATATATATATATATATATATATATATATCTCAACAAAGCATCACTCCACAAGGTTGTTCAGTAATAGAAAAACAGATTGAAAAGTGGATAAGATTGGGAAAAAATGGGAACACTACTATTGCAATATTATTAATCGATTTTTAGATGTACTAGCTAACCACAATATATAAATGATGCCATAAATGAATAACCCTATAAAGGCTAAAAATACGTTCAGGACTTATATAAGAAATACGACTATGCTTCATACGATATCCCTATATATAAGGGTTACGATACTATGCCATAGCTGTAGATTATATTACAAAAATATTTTAGAAAATATATATATTTTTTAAATAAATAACTATATGTACACTTTTAAAAGTGGGGTTCACTACGATATGCCGGCGGTCGGGCTCCCGGCGACCAGCATACCGGTGCCGGGAGCCCGACCGCTGGCTTACCGACAGTGTGGCGAGCGCAAATGAGCCCCTTGCGGGCTCGCTGCGCTCGCCACGCTACGCGCGCCACACTATTTTATTCTCCCTCCAGGGGGGTCGTGGACCCCCACGAGGGAGAATAAGTGTCGGTATGCCGGCTGTCGGGCTCCCGGCGCCGGTATGCTGGTCGCCGGGAGCCCGACCTCTGGCATACTGAAGACCACCCTTAAAAGTGCATCTTTAAAGAAACTGAGCTATTTCATAATTGTCATTCAGTCCGCTGGGAGACAATGTTTTTAATTCGTGTATCCAAAACATTTCTCTTTGGGATAGTTTTTTCTCTCTATCTCCACCTCTTGGCCCTAGCTTAACATTCTCCAGGGTCCTAACAGTCAAATCTTTCACATCAGAGCTATAAAAAGTTTGAAAATGTCTCGGGATGATATGATGTTCCTGTTTATTCTTTATGCTTCTTATGTGCTCCTGTTTCCGAAGTTTCAATGGACGTTTAGTCTTTACTATGTATTTCAATTTACATGGGCATACTATCATGTAGATTACCCATGCCGTGTTACACGTAGTTCGATCTTTGGATACATAGGATTTAGATCCCTCAGAATTGGTGAAAGTTCTTGATCGGGGATGAACAAACTGACAAATATTACAATGTTGACATTTAAAAAGGCCTTTCACTGAGTTTTCTTCTCTGGTTTTATTGGTGGTAACATACTTTGTGCCAAATGGTCTTTCAGATTTTCGGCTTTTTTAAAAACTACATTAGGTCTCTCTGGTAAGATGGTATTTAAAACTGTATCCATCTTTAAAACTCCCCAGTGTTTGTTCAAGATTCCACAAATTTGTTTCTCTTGACAATTAGAACGTGTGATGAAACTAAAACCTGGGCCTATATTTACTAATAATCAGAATTTGTCCGATTTGTGTTTTTTTTTCTAAGTCCCAACATGGGAATTCACTAAGCACAAATCTCGGCAGAGTTTGGGCTATTCGTAATGGTTTCAACGGCAAAGTTCAGAAATACGAATGAATAGACCATCGGTCAAACGCGGCTGTTATTTCATAGAACACGGGTATCCACTATTCATTCGTATTTGGGTGTTAGTCTCTGAATGCTCAAGTGCGGGTGTATTTTTTTGCGATTAGTTAAAAAAGCAGCAAAAAAATAGACCTGCTTTTTCAAGGTGAGTTTGGATAATCATGCACAGATCAGTGAGATCTGTGCATGGTTATCTATGGGAAAGGGTCTGTTTACTGTAAAAACTGAAAAAAAAATTGCGTGGGGTCTCCTCTCCTATGCATAACCAGCCTCGGGCTCTTTGAGCCGGTCCTGGTTGTAAAAATACGGGGAAAAAATTTACAGGGGTTCCCCCATATTTAAACAACCAGCACCGGGCTCTGCGCCTGGTCCTGGTGTAAAAAATACGGGGGACAAAAGACGTAGGGGTCCCCTGATATTTTTCACACCAGCACCGGGCTCCACTAGTCAGAGAGATAATTCCACAGCCGGGGGACACTTTTATATAGGTCCCTGCGGCCCTGGCATTAAATCCCCAACTAGTCACCCCTGGCCAGGGTACCCTGGAGGAGTGGGGACCCCTTAAATCAAGGGGTCCCCCCTCCAGCCACCCAAGGGTCAGGGGTGAAGCCCGAGGCTGTCCCCCCCATACAAGGGCTGCGGATGGGGGGCTGATAGCCATAGTGTAAAAAAAATAGTGTATTGTTTTTTGTAGCAGTACTACAAGTCCCAGCAAGCCTCCCCCGCAAGCTGGTACTTGGAGAACCACAAGTACCAGCATGTGGGGGGGGAAATGGGCCCACTGGTACCTGTAGTTCTACTACAAAAAAATACCCCCCAAAAAAACAGAACACACACACCGTGACAGTAAAACTTTATTACATACATGCACACCTACATACACACATACTTACCTATGTTCACACGAGGCTCGGTCCACTTCTCCACGTAGAATCCACGGGGTACCTGTAAATAAAATTATACTCACACAATCCAGTGTAGCTCCGTCCTCTTTTTAATCCACGTACTTGGCAAAAAAACAAACCGAAAAACCCGATCCACGCACTGAAAGGGGTCCCATGTTTACACATGGGACCCTTTCCCCGACTGCCGGGACCCCCCGTGACTCCTGTCAAAGAGGGTCCCTCCAGCCAATCAGGGTTGACCGCGAGTAACCTCAACCGCTGACCGCAAAGTTCCCACCATTGAATACAATGGAGCGCCTATGCGCTACATTGTATCTTCAGTGCGCAGCCTGACTGACAGCTCAGGAGCGCACAGTCAATCAGGAGAGTGCCATGACATGGCGCTCCCTGATTGGCTTAAGGGACCCTCTTTGACAGGAGTCACGGGGGGTCCTGGCAGTCGGGGAAAGGGGTCCCATGCGTAAACATGGGACCCCTTTCAGTGCGTGGATCGGGTTTTTCGGTTTGTTTTTTTGCCAAGTACGTGGATTACAAAGAGGACAAATCTACACTGGATTGTGTGAGTATAGTTTTATTTACAGATACCCCGTGGATTCTACATGGAGAAGTGGACCGAGCCTCGTGTGAACATAGGTAAGTATGCGTGTATGTAGGTGTGCATGTATGTAATAAAGTTTTACTGTCACGGTGTGTGTGTTCTGTTTTTTTGGGGGTATTTTTTTGTAGTAGAACTACAGGTACCAGCGAGCCCGTTTCCCCCCGCATGCTGGTACTTGTGGTTCTCCAAGTACCAGCTTGCGCGGGAGGCTTGCTGGGACTTGTAGTACTGCTACAAAAAACAATATTCTTTTTTTTACACTATGGCTGTCAGCCCCCCATCCGCAGCCCTTGGATGGGGGGACAGCTTCGGGCTTCACCCCTGGCCCTTGGGTGGCTGGAGGGGGGGACCCCTTGATTTAAGGGCTCCCCACTCTTCCAGGGTACCCTGGCCAGGGGTGACTAGTTGGGGATTTAATGCCAGGGCCACAGGGACCTATATAAAAGTGTCCCCCAGCTGTGGCATTATCTCTCTGACTAGTGGAGCTCGGTGCTGGTGTGAAAAATATAGGGGACCCCCTACGTCTTTTGTCCCCTGTATTTCTTACACCAGGACCAGACGCAGAGCCCGGTGCTGGTTGTTTAAATATGGGGGAACCCCTGTAAATTTTTTCACCGTATTTTTACAACCAGGACCGGCTCAAAGAGCCCGAGGCTGGTTATGCATAGGAGGGGGGACCCCACACAATTTTTTCTGTTTTTGAACTCTTTAAACACTGTTTTTAAGGTACACAATGAAGCCCTGCACGGATCTCACAGATCCAGCCGGGATTCATTTTGTTTTGTTAGGCAGTGTTTTACTCATCACTCATATAAAACACTGCCTGACATTACGAATCACAACGACATCGGAAAAGACGAATGAGGAAAACTTGGCAGCTTAGTAAATGACCGTATCAGGATTCAAAAAGTTGCAGTAAAATGCACCCAAAACCATTCGAGATCAAACACCCTTAAAAACGGCTAAAACATGAATATTAGTAAATATTCCTCCTTGTTCCTTTGGAGTTTTATTTTTATATGTTAAAAGGGCATTCCGATCTGTTATATATACTATATTCTGTGCTTCTTTAACCAGATCCTTAGGATATCCTCTTTCTAGAAATCTTTCGCCATATAATCTTACTTGTTCCTCACAGTCTTCTATTCTACTACAGTTTCTTTTGATTCAACAGAATTGGGAATAAGGTATATTTGTTTTCCATTTCATTGCGTCGCTACTCTTAAAATTTACATATGAATTAGTGTCAACCGTCTTCACAAAGTTCCCGTATCCGCCCAACGTATTACTATTTCCTTGTTATCTTTTAGGTTTTTTTAAGGCTTTCTTCAAAAAATTAGTGAGATTCTTCCCAGTTCTTGGTTTAAGTTGTTCTTGATCCTTTTTTACTAATTCATAAAATAAATCTATCTGGCCACTCCTAGATTCAAGGGGGTAAAACTTTGACGGTGGTTTTAGGCCTGATTTGGAGACATTTTGCCCATTTTCATTCTGTCCCAAAGTTTTTTTCTGGAAATGTCTTTTTAGAGCGAGTTTTCTCACATACTTGTTTAAATCTGTGAAGACCTCAAAATCATCCATTTGAGACACAGGCGCAAAAGAAAGTCCTTTCGTTAATAGAGTATTCTCCATAGGTGTCAGTGTGTACTCAGACAAATTAAAAATTCCTTTTCCTCCTATTCCCGGTACATTTACTGGCTCATGTTTCTTCTTCTTTTGTTCTCACTTAAGACCCCCCTTCTTCCTCTTTGAGTCTTCTTTTTAAAGGCGAAGCTCTTCTTACCACTTCCTGGACCTGCCAATCTCCTCGTGTCCTCTTGCCTGAGGCCACTGGTGATAAAAAATTGTCCACATCAGTTTCAGAGTTTAATCTTCCCAGCACCGAGTATCTGTTCTTTGTCTCAAAACTGACTGTTCTCTGGGTTCTTGGTTGTTTGTAATATTCTGTCTGAAAATCCTCTGTTTCTGTGGGTATTCCTTCCAATTCTGATTTCTCTGTTTCAGATACATAATTCCTCTGAACATCAAAATTCCTTGCTCCGTTCCATTTCTTTATTCTTTTATTCATATAGTCTGCCTTGTCCCGTTGGTATTACCTTTCCTTAATCAATATCACTTCCTCTTCTATTTTTTCCAGTTTCTTTACCAATACAACTTCATTGGACTTATATTCTTCTTTACCTTTATGTGGTTCCAAAGCTGTTTATTCTTTTCTAATTTCTTCTTCTATAATAAGTAGTTCTCTTTTTTTCTTCTCTGTTATTAGATTCATGAGTGTTATCAAACAATCATGTAATATCTGATCCCAATCTTTCATAAACTGGTCATTCTGAATATTGAATGTAAGTTGTTTAAGGACCCTAAGGCCCCGTGGTACTCTATTCACCTTTGTATACTGCTCTAGACTAGTGATGTCCCACCAAGTTTTCATTTCTTTTACCAATAATTTTTCAATGTGCCAGAAGTTATCATCCAGACTACCATTCTCTCATGGTAATGGATCCTTATTTGCATTAAAGATTTTTTGACAAATGTCTCCTCTCCTCAACCCCCCCAGCTGTGACTTGAAGGAAGCCATTGTATATGGAGTTAGAAGGTTTCAGCCCTATATCCAGATGAACAACGAATAGTATAATAGCCAGCGGTGATATTCGTCGCAAAAATATACATTATGGTAAGAACTTACAGTTGATAATGTGATTTCTCTTATGTCCACAGGTATCCACAGGATAACATTGGGATATGCCGGAGCGATAGCGGAAATGGCACCAAACGGTCACAAGCTTTCTGGCCTCCCAGGATACATCGGGGCTTCACCATATAATCCCGCCCACTGACTCAGTCAAATCAGTTCTTTTCACAGCAATTAGGCAGGAGCATCAGGTAGAAACCTATTCAGGCGATAAGAACACACATGCACACCTTTCCATGCAAGAGGGAAGAGGTTTAGTGATTGTAAAGATCCTAAAATCAGGTGCATCAGGGTGGGACCCCTGTGGATACCTGTGGACATAAGAGAAATCACTTTATCAACTGTAAGTTCTTACCATAACGTATATTTCTCTGGCTGGGTCCACAGGTTATCCACAGGATAACATTGGGATTCCCAAAGACAGTTTTAGTGGTGGGGACGCTCCTGATTACACAGGAGAACCTTTCGCCCGAATTCTGCGTCATGAGAGGCAAAAGTATCCATTGCATAATGTCTAATGAATGTGTTAATGGAAGACCATGTTGCTGCCTTACATATCTGTTCTGCTGAAGTACCATGTTGTGCTGCCCATGAAGGACCTGACTTATGTGTAGAGTGAGCAGAGACATTAGCAGGAGTAGGGAGATCAGCACGAGAATAAGCTTCTGAAATTGTCATTCGGAGCCATCTTGCCAGCGTCTGTTTACTAGCAGGCCATCCTCTTCTATGAAATACGTAGAGGATGAAGAGAGAGTCTGTTTTTCTGATGGCACTAGTACGATCTATGTAGATTCTTAATGCTTGGACCACGTCCAGCGACGCTTCTCCCGCAGACAGTCCCGATACCTGAAAAACTGGGACTACAATCTCTTCATTAAGGTGAAACTTTGAAACCACCTTCGGAAGATAACCAGATCTAGTTCAGAGAACTGCTTTATCTGGAAAAAAAACTTAGGAAAGGAGACTTACACGACAGTGCTCCTAAATCTGACACTCTTCTAGCTGACGCCATTGCCAGTAGAAAGAGTACTTTAGCTGTTAACCATTTAAGATCTGCTCTCTTAAGTGGTTCAAATGGAGGTCCCTGAAGGAATTTAAGAACTAGATTCAAATCCCAGGTAGCTACAGGAGGAACAAATGGAGGTTGAATATGAACAACTCCCTGAAAGAAAGAAAGTATGCACATCCTGTAAGTCAGCAATCTTTCGCTGAAACCATACAGTTAATGCTGATACTTGAACTCTCAGGGAAGCTACTTTTAACCCCTTATACAATCCTGCTTGAAGAAAATCCAAAATCCTGGATACTTTAAAAGATCTTGGATTCAAACTTACTTCACTACACCAATGAATATAGGCTTGCCATATTCGATGATAAATACGAGCTGAAGAAGGTTTTCTTGCTCTAAGCATAGTTTGAATTACTTGTTTTGAAAATCCTCTAGCTTCTAGGATAGAGGTTTCAACAGCCACGCCGTCAAAGACAGACAATCCAGATTGCTGTGACAACAAGGACCCTGCATTAGCAGATCTGGACGTTGACGGAGCAGTATTGGTGCTTCCACGGACATCCTTAGTAGATCTGTGTACCAATGCATTCTTGGCCAAGCTGGAGCTATTAGAATTATGACTCCCTTTGCTTGCTTTATTTTCCTCACTACTCTGGGTAACAGAGAGATTGAAGGGAACAGATATGCCAGATGAAATTTCCATTTTACGGACAATGCATCTACAAGGATCGCTCTGGGATCCCTTGTTCTTGATCCGTACGTCGGAACTTTGTTGTTTAGACGAGATACCATGAGATCTATCTCTGGTAGACCCCATCTGTTCACTATAGTCTGAAACACTTCTGGGTGTAATGCCCATTCAGTTTCCTTAATGGTGTGTCGACAGAGAAAATCCGCTTCCCAGTTCAGTACACCTGGAACAAACACTGCTGACAATGCTGGAAGATGGAGCTCTGCCCATCTTAGTATGGGAGTTACTTCCTCCATCAATCTTTTGCTGTGAGTTCCTCCATGATGATTGAGGTATGCTACTGCTGTTGCATTGTCTGAGCGGATCTGGACTGGTCTTCCTTGCAGACTGTCCTTTGCCTGAACTAGAGCCATATAAATGGCCCTTATTTCCAACAGATTTATTGGCAGGCGACTTTCCCTTATGGTCCAATTTCCCTGGAGCCAAAGGCTTTCGAGCACCGCTCCCCAGCCCTGAAGTCTGGCATCTGTTGTCAGGACTTGCCATTCTTTTATCCAAAAGGGGCTCCCCTTGTTTAAATGGTCCCTCTGTAGCCACCAAGCTAGAGACCTTTTTACGTTTACCGGAAACTTTATCATCTGTTTTTTTTTGTCTGATGATTTCTGTTCCATTTGGTCAGAATAAGGTGCTGTAATGGTCTGGAGTGGAACTGTGCATATTCCACCATGTCAAAGGTTGACACCATCAGACCCAACAGTCACATTGCTGCATGGACTGACATTGTCTGAGTGTGCAATGCCTCCTGAGTCATGACCTGCACCTTGGCTATCTTTTTCTCTGGTAAGAAAATTCTCTGTAGACCTGAATCCAATATGGCCCCCAAATAAACCATCTGCTGTGACGGATTCAGAGACGACTTTTCCCAATTTATGAGCCACCCGTGTCTTTGTAGACAAACTACTGTCTGTTGAAGATGGCTCAAAAGTAATTCCTGCGAATGTGCTAGGATTAAAAGGTCGTCGAGGTATGGAAATATTCTTATACCCTGCTTGCGGAGATAATCTGCCATCACCACCAATTTTGGTAAACACCCTGGGTGCTGTTGCTAGCCCGAAGGGCAAGGCTTGGAACTGAAAATGTTGCTGGAGGATGGCAAATCTGAGGTAACATTGATGAGACCTTGCTTTAGGCACATGTAGGTAAGCATCCTGTATATCCAGAGATACCATGTAATCTCCCGGTTCCATAGCCAACAACACTATGGAGCGTATGTCTCCATGTGAAACCTTGGAATCCAAATGTATTTGTTTAACATTTTGAGATTGAGAATTGGTCAGAATGACCTATTTGGCTTCTGAATCAAAAATAGATTGGAGTAAAAACCCTGTCCCCATTGGTATGGGGGTACCGGGATAATCACACCCGACTAAAACAATTTCTGAACTGCTTCTTGCAGGGCATTGGCCTTCGACTCTATACGAGATGGGCTGGTGGAAAAAATCCTTTGAGGAGGCTGCCTCCTGAATGGGAACCCATAACCGAGAGATACCACCTTCTGCACCCAAGCATATGTCGTTGACTGTTGCCATATGCGTGCAAAATGAAGGAGTCAGCCCCCAACCCTGTAATCCTCCAGGCGGAGGCCCGTCTTTTCAGGCTGATGGTTTCTGTTCAGGCTTGGAAGCTGGCTTTCTACTAGCCCATTGCTTCCTACCCTTGGCTGATCTATTGAACTGGGGTTGCTTAGACTCCTCTTTAGCCTTTGCTTTGCCTTGCCATCGAAATGGCCGAAACTTTTAACCCCTAATCTTAGGGTTATAACCAGCCGGAAATCTGACCTTTTTGGATTCAGCTTCTGATTCTAGAATATCTGACAATTGTTTCCCAAACAATATATTACCAACAAAAGGCAATGCTTCCAACTCTTTCTTAGATTCTGCATCTGCTTTCCAAGTGCGTAGCCAAACTGCTCTACGAGCGGCTACTGTCAAGGCTGATGCTTTAGAAGCAATCGTACCCATATCAATTGCTGCTTCTTCCAAATATTTGGCAGCTTGTCTTAAACAGCCTAAATGATACTCCTGCTCCCTATTAGGAGGGGAGAGGCCATTCTCTAGTTCCTCTATCCATTCTCCCATTGCCTTTGCCATCCAGGCTGAAGCCATAGCAGGCCTTACCACTGCTCCCGAGAGAGAAAATATATTTTTCAAGAAGCTATCTTCTGTCTGGGACATCATTTAATGAGGTAGAAGACAATGGCAAAGCAGATTTATTCACAAGTCGCAGTACATGTGCATCTACTTTAGGAGGAATTTCTCTTTTTGAACAATCCGCAGCTGGAAATGGATAATAAGAATCCCATTTTTTCGGAATCTTATATTTTTTACTGGGCGTCGCCCAATATTCTTTCTTAATTTCCGTCAGATCCTCTAACGCTGGGAATTCAGTCTTAACTGTTTTTGTTCGTTTAAACACAGGTGCTTTAGATTTTGACACTGTTTTGGCTGATTCCTCCAAAGAGAGAATAGCCTTCATAGCATCAATAAGTTCAGCTACATCCTCTGAGCTGAAACTCTGCGACTGATCATCATACGGAGTATTTGAATATACTGTATCATCATCTGTTGTATCATCTTGTGTAGTCTGCAACATAGACATATCTGTCTTAGTCTTACCTGTACCTTGGTTAACAGCCTGGTTACTTGTAGAAATTACTGGAACCAAACCATAGGAAGGGAGCTGCATGTATGGGTTAATAGTGTACCCTATTCCTTGGGGAGGAACTGCAGGAGTTAATCTGTCCGCTATTGAAGACAAAGTCTGCGTGAACATACTCCATGGTGGCTCTGCTGGTTGTTGAACCAATTCCTGTTTTTTACTTTGCTGAAAAGCAAAACAGTTTGCACATAACTCCTCATAAGTGATCAACTGACCTATTTCCATTAACCCTGTTTTACAAGATAAACATGTTAAGGATGTAGGAGTGCCAGATAAATTCTCCTTTTCACTTTTTCCACTCACAGACATGGTAATACTCTGTTTTAATGACTACACAATTTGTGACTGAAAATCACCTATATATATATATATATATATATATATATACAGTATATATATATATATATATATATATATATATAGAAGTGAGATCAATCTGACCACAACCGTGCACCTGAATTTAGGTTCAGAACAGGACTGACAACATATAAAAGTCAGCACACATACTAGCAGTCAGTCACATGTTAACATATTAGACCTTGTCATATGAGAATGCAATCACCATCATAACAACTTACAAGTGGGTACAATTGTATTTCTGTGTTTAACTAGTTTTTTCAAACATATCATGCAGAAAACAGTAATATACAGGCCTCATATGCAATATGTACCAAAAATTAACAATTCATACTAACAAGTAGAGAGAATTTTTAGTACTGTATAACCCAGGGACGTGAAGTCAGGGGAGGCAGTGCCTCCCCTGTCATAATCATTAAAATAATATAAAAGAAATACTTATGACACATATTCTGTGTCATAAGTATATGCATTAGGCTTTATATTATTTTAATGATTCTTGGTGTCTATATATTCTTTATAAATGAGTTTAGGAGGCACCGCTGTAGGTGCCTCCCGCTGTCAGTGTAAAGGGAAGGAAGCGGGGAGGCGGGACCAAGAATTGGGCAGTAAAAGCCCATTAAAAAATGCCACTGGAGCGGCGCTTAGTGGAAGTGCCGCTTTGACAGGGGAGTGGCAGGGGCGTGCTTTCAACCCATAGCACGCTCCTGTAGCTAAGACTGACCAGCAGCGGCAGCGGTGGAGCGGGAAGCTGCCGGCTGCCCGTCAGCCCGGAATCAGCAGAGCGGGAGGGGAGCTGTCCCGGAGCGCAAGTCTCTGTCTCGGCGCTGCAAGGGGTGTGAGGCGCGCCTTCCCCTTGTCCCTCCACCGCCGTCGTCCGTGAGTCCCACCGCCGCCGTCCCTTGTCCCTCCACCGCCGGCTGTCTTCCGCTCTAAGGGGCTCCGGAGCGTCGCAGCAGCTGCCAGACTCTGCGTCCTGTGGATGGTGGATCGTGGCCCCCCCAAGGTGAGTACCACACACACACACACACACACACACACACACACACACTCTCTCTCTCTCCTGCTGATGTAATGTGTAAGAAAAATAAAAAAGGGGACGTCTGCCGTAATGTGTAAAAAAGGGGACGCTGTCTGCTGTAATGTGTATAAAAAGGGGACGCTGTCTGTCGTAATGTGTAAAAAAGGGGGACTGTCTGCCGTAATGTGTAAAAAGGGGATGCTGTCTGCCGTAATGTGTAAAAAGGGGACGCTGTCTGCCGTAATGTATAAAAAAGGGGACGCTGTCTGTCGTAATGTGTAAAAAGGGGACGCTGTCTGCCGTAATGTGTAAAAAAGGGGACGCTGTCTGTCGTAATGTGTAAAAAAGGGGGACTGTCTGCCGTAATGTGTAAAAAAAGGATGCTGTCTGCCGTAATGTGTAAAAAGGGGATTCTGTCTGCCGTAATGTGTAAAAAAGGGGATTCTGTCTGCCGTAATGTGTAAAAAAGGGGACGCTGTCTGTCGTAATGTGTAAAAAAGGGGACGCTGTCTGCCGTAATGTGTAAAAAAGGGGGTCGCTGTCTGCCGTAATGTTTAAAAAAGGGGATGCTGTCTGTCGTAATGTGTAAAAAGGGGACGCTGTCTGTCGTAATGTGTAAAAAAGGGGGACTGTCTGCCGTAATCTGTAAAAAGGGGAGACTGTCTGCCGTAATGTGTAAAAAGGGGACGCTGTCTGCCGTAATGTGTAAAAAGGGGACGCTGTCTGCCGTAATGTGTAAAAAGAGGCCGTAATGTGTAAAAAAGGGGACGCTGTCTGCCGTAATGTGTAAAAAGGGGACGTTGTTTGCCGTAATCTGTAAAAAGGGGGACTGTCTCCTGTAATGTGTAAAAAGGGGAATCTGTCTGCCGTAATGTGTAAAAAGGGGTACTGTCTCCTGTAAGGTATAAAAAGGGGTACCTAACTCTGATCCCAAATCCCCCAACTATTTCAACTCAAGGGCTACCTAAAACACATATTTAAAAAAAATGTTTAAATAAATAAATAGAAGTAGGCAGGCACTGTCAGCCTACTTCCATGACATCACAAGTGGCGGTAAGGTCACATCGCCGGACTTTGCAGATCATTATGGCTGCAGTGCCTCACCAGCCAATGACCTCACCGCACGCCACTCCATAGAGTGGGATACAGGGAGACTCACCACACTTCCATATCCATCAATACGCTCACAAGATGCTGAGTGGATTCAGACGCTACTAGTGTACACTGCCACTGTTGATGAGAGACACAGACACTCTTTTGGACACAGACGCTCATTGAACGATAAGTGTATGCAGACGCTCCTGTCTGCGACCGGGTCTAAGCGGAAAGTCTAGTGTACACCATCGCAGCATCTAAGCTGCGACCAAGTACCCTCATGGTAGCGTCTGAGACGGAAATGAGGTCATTAGTTCATGGACGGGAGACGCACGGAAACTGGTCATGAACTTGGGGGAGGGGAGGCCAGGAGAGCATCTAACTCCCCCTGTTGACTTAAACTCTAAGGATCGCGGCCTCACCTAGTCCTGGTGCCTATGATCACTAAAGCGTAGCGCTGTTGCACTTAAGAGTGGCGGCGCATCAACACACTGTTTGTAGTCTCCTCCAATACAGTGTAGCTGTGTCCGGAACCCCTAGTAAGAGGAAACCGATGCCTTACCTTCTCCCCATGCTCCGGCCTAGCCTGGTTACGTCTGCTGGACCTGCTAGAATAATCCGACACAGACGCCCGCTGGCAATGTGGTGATCGTGATGCAGCATCATGGTGATTTGGATGATCATACTCTGCATGAAGGTGGTTTGAATACCACCTACAATGGTACACCTCCGATTTTTAGGGTGTTATATACTGGTGGAGGTTACCCATTATTATAATATTACACTAGGAGGCGCCTATTTTTACTTATTTTTTTTCAGATTTTCTGAAGATCTGTCGGAAAAACAGATCATTTGGAAAAAAGGGAATCCACCCCAGAAAGCACAGGGGGAGTGTTGTTTGAACATATCACAGACTTTATATAATTTTTGAAGGCAGGTTTTTTGCGCCGAATATCACCTCTGGCTATTTTATTTTTATATATATATATATATATATACTTAGAAACATCGAGAGGCACACCACAGATTTATGAAATAAATATCACAGCCACCAAAGCTTGCTTAATCAATGTTTCAGGTGCACTTTAATGGAAACTTTCGTCAGGGGGGTGCGATCGTTTTGCAGGACCTCAGTAAATATAATGAAGGAATTTACCATCAACTGCGTGATCATACAGTATACAGCAAATTGACAACTGATCCAACGGGTGTATATAAACAAGAATTGGATGCCATCTTGATTAAGGCACAGCAGGATTCTATCATTGATAAGATTACATACAAGGCCCTGGTAACGGATCACCCTATTACACCGGTTCTACTTCCAAAGGTGCACAAGGACTTGCAATGCCCTCCCAGACGCCCAATAATTTCAGCTCGTGGTTCACTGTATAGCGGAATAGCAAGATACCTTGACTTCTATTTCCAGCCGGTAATACAAGCAGAATGAACTGTCCTATTGGACACAACACAGTTACAGGTAAACCTTCAGACATGCACAGAACTCCCAGGTGAATGTGTTCTGGCAAGTATTGACGTCGTAAGTCTTTATACCAATATTCCTCATAAAGAAGGAATTGAGGCGATGAGATACCTGCTGGAGGTTAATGTGCAGTATAAAGGGCCTGATATTGATTTTTTTCTGTTGTTGGAGAAAACGTTGACTCTGAATTTTTTCTTATTTAACGGGGAGTACTATCTCCAATGCCTGGGATGCGCAATGGGGAGCAATGTCGCACCGGCATTCGCGAATGCCTACATGCTAGCCATTGAACGGAAGTTATTCCTGGAGAATCCGCAATTTGCTAAAGGAATAATTTTATTCTTTCGTTACATTGATGATCTGCTGGTGATTTGGTCTGGCAAGTTAGAAGAGTTTGTAGAATATATGCAAGCAATCAACATGATGGATGCTAACATCAAATTTACATTTGAAGCAAGCACTGATACCGTCCATTATAAAGACGTCTTGATAACTAAAAGAGGGAAGTACCTTGAGACATCGGTGTATCATAAGCCTACGGACATCAACACTCTATTGCACGCAAGAAGCTTTCATCCAGAGGCCATGAAGAAAGGCTTGCCCTACTCACAGTTTTTATGGGCGACAAGGATTACAAGCGATATCCGAGAAGCCAAAAAAGAGTGACAGAGTTTTGGAAAAATTCTTACAGAGAGGAAATCGTAAGGATGATCTTGTAAAGGCCAAGTTGAAAGCACTTGCAGTATCTCGTGAGCAATGTTTGAACAGAAAAACAAAATCTAGCCAAAAGATTGTACCACTCATCATGACTTACATGACTGCCAGCAGTGTAATAAGAAAGACTGCAAGGAATTTATGGCCAATTGTGAGGTCAGATACCTCCATTCCAACCCTCACCAATAGTAAGTTACTGAAACACCACTGTAGAGGCCGCAATCTCAAGGACTGGCTTGTCAAGTCCGACACCACTCAACCTAGAGAATTAAGGTCACATTTCCTCAGTAAAGCCACAGGTTCATACAAGTGTACAGGGTGCACAACTTGTCATTACCTGGAAACAGGATCTTAATTTTTTGATCCTCAATCTGGGAAAGAGATGGCGATTAATCATGTTTTGACTTGTACTTCAAAATATACAGTATATATCATCAAATGCCCTTGTGGTCTCACATATGTGGGCAAAACTATTTGTACCTTTCGGGAAAGGGCTGCGCAACATAGAACAGTCATCAGACATGCCTTGGAAGGCAAATTGGTGGAGCAACCTGTAGCAAGGCACTTCAAAGAAGCAGGCCATTCGAAGGCAACTTTACGCTACAAGCTGATTGACCACATTCCCCCTATAGCTAGGGGAGGTGACCACAATGGAAAATTGCTGCAGTTGGAAGCGAGGTGGATCTGTGAACTGAACATGGTGTCACCCGCTGGCCTTAATGAAAATTTGTCCTTTTTATAGGAAATGTACAGTAGTTGATGGGATTTTGTATCAAGTTTGGCGTCACCTGTTTAATATGATGGAGATTAGGACATAGTATGGTAGATAATATCAGACATAGTCCAATTGATACTGGTAGTTATATTTTCCAGCTAGGCTGAGTGCTTTAGTAAATAATAGGATATGTATACTATGCCTACAGTGTTAGTCTTACTGCAGATCTATTGATAAGTCCCTTGTTTATGTTGTTTATATATATATATATATTTTTCATGTGTTAAAAGCAGTGTTTTTATTAGTGTTAGCACTTGTTTCCATGGTGACTGCCTCCGCCTACCCCTGCCGCCTGCTGAACGTCAGATGACATCATCATGTCCGGAAATGCAGGGGGGATAGGGTCCTGACTCTTTTCAAACTTTTTGTCGCCTTGGTGACTTGGTGCCCACCCCCGCCACCAACGGGATGCTGCGTGATGTCATTGCGCTCCATATCCGGAAGGGCGGGGCAGCAGGGACCTGAACCTTCACTTGTACTCTATTTAAGGTAAGATTTGGTTCTATTCTTTATACTAACGGAAGGTGCCATTAAAGTGCACCTGAAACGTTGATTAAGCAAGCGGTGGTGGCTGTCATTTTTTTTAAATAAATCTGTGGAGTGCCTCTCGATGTTTCTAAGTATACAGTGTTCCCTTGAGGTCAGCGGGAGGGCACCCAGGTTGCTACTGTTTTTTTCAAAGGAGTGCCGGTTAAAAACATGCAGATAATATATATATATATATATATATATATATATATATATAGATACACTGCTCAAAAAAAATAAAAGGAACACTAAAATAACACATCCTAGATCTGAATGAATGAAATATTCTTATTAAATACTTTGTTCTTTACATAGTTGAATGTGCTGAAAACAAAATCACACAAAAATTATCAATGGAAATCAAATTTATTAACCCATGGAGATCTGGATTTGGAGTCACACTCAAAGTTAAAGTGGAAAAACACACTACAAGCTGATCCAACTTTGATGTAATGTCCTTAAAACAATTAAAAATGAGGCTCAGTAGTGTGTGTGGCCTCCACGTGCCTGTATGACCTCCCTACAATGCCTGGGCATGCTCCTGATGAGGTGCCGGATGGTCTCCTGAGGTATCTCCTCCCAGACCTGGACTAAAGCATCCGCCAACTCCTGGACAGTTTGTGGTGCAACGTGGCATTGGTGGATGGAGCGAGACATGATGTCCCAGATGTGCTCAATTGGATTCAGGTCTGGGGAACGGGCGGGCCAGTCCATAGCATCAATGCCTTCATCTTGCAGGAACTGCTGACACACTCCAGCCACATGAGGTCTAGCACTGCCTTGCATTAGGAGGGTCCCAGGGCCAACTGCACCAGCATATGGTCTCACAAGGGGTCTGAGGATCTCATCTCGGTACCTACTGGCAGTCAGGCTACCTCTGGCGAGCACATGAAGGTCTGTGTGGACCCCCAAAGAAATGCCACCCCACACCATTACTGACCCACTTCCAAACCGGTCATGCTGAAGGATGTTGCAGGCAGCAGAACGTTCTCCTTGGCGTCTCCAGACTCTGTCACGTCTGTCACATGTGCTCGGTGAGAACCTGCTTTCATCTGTGAAGAGCACAGGGCGCCAGTGGCGAATTTGCCAATCCTGGTGTTCTCTGGCAAATGCCAAACATCCTGCATGGTGTTGGGCTGTAAGCACAACCCCCACCTGTGGACGTCGGGCCCTCATGCCACCCTTATGGAGTCTGTTTCTGATCATTTGAGTAGACACATGCACATTTGTGGCTTTCTGGAGGTCATTTTGCAGGGCTCTGGCAGTGCTCCTCCTGTTCCTCCTTGCACAAAGGCGGAGGTAGCGGTCCTGCTGCTGGGTTGTTGCCCTCCTACGGCCTCCTCCACGTCTCCTGATGTACTGGCCTGTCTCCTGGTAGTGCCTCCATGCTCTGGACACTACGCTGACAGACACAGCAAACCTTCTTGCCACAGCTCGCATTGATGTGCCATCCTGGATGAGCTGCACTACCTGAGCCACTTGTGTAGGTTGTAGACTCCGTCTCATGCTACCACTAGAGTGAAAGCACCGCCAGCTTTCAAAAGTGACCAAAACATCAGCCAGAAAGCATAGGAGCTGAGAAGTGGTCTGTGGTCACCAACTGCAGAACAACTCCTTTATTGGGGGTGTCTTGCTAATTGCCTATAATTTGCACCTGTTGTCTATTCCATTTGCACAACAGCATGTGAAATTGATTGTCAATCAGTGTTGCTTCCTAAGTGGACAGTTTGATTTCACAGAAGTGTGATTGACTTGGAGTTACAATGTGTTGTTTAAGTGTTCCCTTTATTTTTTTGAGCAGTGTATATGGGTAGTCTTCAGTATGCCCAATGTCGGGATCCCGGCACACAGTATACCGGTGCGGGGATCCCGACATTCGGCATACCGACAGATATTCTCCCTCGTGGTGGTCCATGACCCCCCTGGAGGGAGAATAAATAGCGTGGCGTGCATAGCGCACCACCGTGCCCGCAAGGGGCTCCTTTGCGCTCGCCACACTGTCGGTATGCCGGCGGTCGGGTTTCCGGCGCCGGTATGCTGGTCGCCGGGAGCCCGGCCGCTGGCATACCATACTACACCCGTGTATATATATATATATAGTTACTATAAAGCAGCGGCACTCAGCAGTCTGACGTAGTGGAAAAAAAGCCTTTATTGCGGTCCTACGCCGTTTCGGGGGTAAACCCCGTCTTCAGGGACAAAACAGTACATGTACTGTTTTGTCCCTGAAGACGGGGTTTACCCCCGAAACGGCGTAGGACCGCAATAAAGGCTTTTTTTCCACTACGTCAGACTGCTGAGTGCCGCTGCTTTATAGTGACTACATTTGGATGGCAACATTCCCAGAGGGCACCGCAGCAAGTAATCAGTGCCCAGAAGTGAGTGCCGAGCCTGCCAGTTTCGTGCTATATATATATATATATATATATATATATATATATATATATATATATAAGCAAAAAGTTCAGCACTCACCATAGGAAGCTCACTTATCCTCACAACATCAATAAATAAATGATGGGGGTTTAGCTAGTGAATTGGCCAATGCACGGAAGCCTGCAAACCGCTCGCCAAGGTACCCCACCTTCTTGCAGGTCCTATACTATCACAATTTCCAAAAATTAAAACCTGGAAACTGTATCACACATAATATAACTGCAAACATGCCCACTAGGTATAATGTGTATCTGCCAAACATCTTATGGCTTTTAAAGGGTTTCGGTATAAAAGATAGATAGTGTCTAGTTAGACAGTCAATAGATAGACACCATATCTTAAACAGACATTAGGTCGACAGGGTCAAAAGGTCAACATGGAAAAAGGTAGACAGTACAAAAGGTCGACATGGCCAAAAGGTCGACAGGGTCAAAAGGTCGACATGAACATGGTCGACATGAAAAAGGTAGACACCATGTTTTTTGCATTTTTGTGGTTTGTGTGGATAGTTTTGTCATCTGCGACCCCCAATTGTAGAAAGGCATACCCTCGCGGGGCTCGCCACAAGGTTTATAACCAACTCTGTGCCGACATGGATAGAGAAGGTATGAAATAGTCCAAAAACATGTTAAATTTTAAAAAAAGTCTATCTTTTTCATGTCGACCATTTTCATGTCGACCTTTTGAAACTGTCGACCTTTTGAAACTGTTGTCCTTTTTCATGTCGACCTTTTGACCCTGTTGACCTTTTGATCCTGTCGACTTAATGTCTGTCTGACATATGGTGTCTGTCTATTGACTGTCTAACTAGACACTGTCTATCTATCAACCGGATACCCTTTAAAAGGTACACTAGTCACCTGACACTAGGCTGGTAAATTACTAAGGAGCAGCTGACACAGGTTTAGAACAAATGAGATTACACAGGGGTGCATGAAAAGTCCTTTGACCACAGTTAATAAGAGTTAACCAAAGATTAACCCTGCAATATACAAACAAACCTAGAAAACCACAGCACTCGCCACCCCAGAAGCGGGGCGCAATGTCTGCACTCAACACTCATAGGGTGGGGTGCATGCAGCCCATGGTCACCTACCCAAATACATACATGCAAAAAGCTCAGTACTCACCATAGCAAGCTCACTTATCCTCTCAACATCAATAAATAAATGATGGGGGTTTAGTTAAACCTGTCAGCTGCTCCTTAGTAATTTACCAGCCTAGTGTCAGGTGACTAGTGTACCTTTAAAAGCCATTAGATGTTTGGCCATTTACAGTGTTCCCTTAAGGTCCATGGGAGGGCACCCAGGTTGCTACTGTTTTTTTTAAAGGTGTGTCGGTTAAAAACGTGCAATATATATATATATATATAGGCCCTCATTCCGAGTTGTTCGCTCGCAAGGCGAATGTAGCAGAGTTACACACGCTAAGCCGCCGCCTACTGGGAGTGAATCTTAGCTTCTTAAAATTGCGACCGACGTACGCGCAATATTGCGATTACAAACGAGTTAGCAGTTTCAGAGTAGCTCCAGACTTACTCTGCCTGTGCGATCATTTCAGTGCTTGTCGTTCCTGGTTGACGTCACAAACACACCCAGCGTTCGCCCAGGCACTCCCACCGTTTCCCCGGCCACTCCTGCGTTTTTTCCGGAAACGGTAGCGTTTTCAGCCACACGCCCCTGAAACGCCGTGTATCCGCCCAGTAACACCCATTTCCTGTCAATCACATTACGATCGCCGGAGCGAAGAAAAAGCCGTGAGTAAAAATACTTTCTTCATAGTAAAGTTACTTGGCGCAGTCGCAGTGCGAACATTGCGCATGCGTACTAAGCGGATTTTCACTGCGATGCGATGAAAAATACCGAGCGAACAACTCGGAATGAGGGCCATATATATATATATATATATATATATACATACAAGCAAAAAGTTCAGCACTCACCATAGCAAGCTCACTTATCCTCACAACATCAATAAATAAATGATGGGGGTTTAGTTAGTGAATTGGCCAATGCACAGAAGCCTGCAAACCGCTATCACAAATTCCCAAAAATTAAAACCTGGCAACTGTATCACACATAATATAACTGCAAACATGTCCACTAGGTATAATGTGTATCTGCCAAACATATTATGGCTTTTAAAGGTACACTAGTCGCCTGTGTAATCTCATTTGTTCTAAACCTGTTCTAAACCTGTGTCAGCTGCTCCTTAGTAATTTACCAGCCTAGTGTCAGGTGACTAGTGTACCTTTAAAAGCCATAAGATGATTGGCAGATACACATTAAACCTAGTGGGCATGTTTGCAGTTATATTATGTGTGATACAGTTGCCAGGTTTTCATTTTTGAGACTTTGTGATAGTGTAGGACCTGCAAGAAGGTGGGGTACCTTGGCGAGCGGTTTGCAGGCTTCTGTGCATTGGCCAATTCACTAACTAAATCCCCATCATTTATTTATTGATTTAGTGAGGATAAGTGAGCTTACTATGGTGAGAGCTGAACTTTTTGCTTGTATGTATTTGGGTAGGTGACCATGGGCTGCATGCACCCCACCCTATGAGTGTTGAGTGCAGACATTGCACGCCACTTCTGGGGAGGCGAGTGCTGTGGTTTTCTAGGTTTGTTTGTGTGTGTGTGTGTTTATATATATATATATATATATACACACACAATGTGATAATCCCGGCACTCCCTCTCCCAATGGTAAAGTGCTGCGGTGTCCTCCTAGAGAAGCAATGCTGATCCTCAGAATATAAAATGGAGACAGGCGGCACTCAAGCAGACTCAAATCATGTGAAGAAAAGCGGTCTGTTTATAAATAGACAGACCGCTTTTCTTCACATGATTTGAGTCTGCTTGAGTACCGCCTGTCTCCTATATATATATATATATATATATATATATATATATATATATATAGGAAACATTATTTTTTAAGAGGATACCCTGAAGATCAGAGTATCAGAAATAGTAGACGCACAGACCCTTTGAACATGAATGACTCATGTGTATGAATTCAGTAGAAAATTTATAAGGCTGGACTATTAAAAAAATGTCTCATTATATTAATGAGGGTAGCTGTCGAATACCTTATAAAAAACCATCAGACATATTATGAGATCTACTGGGGTATTATATACTGAAGTTATGGGAATTTATTACAATTCATAAACAGCTCAGTGAATATATTGTAATATAGCTGTAGTGAATACACTCAGCTATCTCTCCCAACCGTTACATTCATATCCATAGGTTATGAGTATAACCACTACTGAATGGATGACACATTAAGGAGCTGTCACGCTCAGCGTAAGTTGGGGTTCCGACAACAGAGTTTTGGCTGAAGAGTAAACGAGGTGGCTGAATGTAATTCCTCCTCATGGGGTGGAAGCCAAACTAAGTGTTAACGTTGGTCGGAGGGCATAAAGAAAAGGAGGACTTTGTAGGAAGATAACTGTAGTTTTAATGAATAATCATGCTGTACACGAATATTGGAGAAATAGAAGAAACTGGAAGAATTAGAGTTAAATGACTTGAAGAGTGAAGCTGAAGAACTCCGGTAAAGAAGAACTGAAGACTGTGTTTTATGATTAAAAGATGAGGCTGAAGTACTTGGACTTTGAAGAAATGAAGACGTGGTTTGTGATTGAAAGGTGAGGCTGAAGAACTTGGACTTTGAAGAAATGAAGACTGTGGTTTGTGATTGAAAAGCGAGGCTTAAGAACTTGGACTTTGAAGAAATGAAGACTGTGGTTTGTGATTGAAAGAAGAGGCTGAAGAACTTGGACTTTTAAGAAATGAAGACGTCTGCGGGAACCACCGTTAGCACCTGGAGCTCCTCTATGACCTGGGACCACGTGAGCACTTCCACGAGTGGCAACGGACTTAGACAGCAGGACTGCAGCAGCGTTTAGGTAACCGATGGATGAGAGCAACCAGAACCAGGGAACCAGAAGTAACCTGGGAGCACAGAGCTGGAGAACCTTTCACAAGGAGGTAACTTGAAGCACTGGCACTCTCCCTCTGAGCCAGCCCCTTTTGTAAGGGGAGAACACGCAGGATTGGCTGGACACAGATTGGGAACTTCATTGGTAATACTCTCGTCTCCAACATGGCTGCCTCCAGCACAGGAGACATACTTAGCTGTTAGCACCAGCTTTAGACAGCTTCTGTCTCTGACACACTATACTGTGTCACCATTAGAGTACCTTACCGCAGCGATCCCTGCCGCAGCGCCCGGCTCTCCAGACCCTCGGCCCTTGGCAGCCGCAGATCCGTCCAGGAGGACCCGCCGGCAGCAGCTCCCTGCAGCCGCACCAACCAGCGTGACGGTAACCCGCGGGAACACCCGCCGGAGGTAAGGTTCCGGAGCCTGACAGGAGCATATAAAGGTTCAACTACCAGTGACAATTTAATTAAGTAACTTAGCGAGCTTATGAAAATGTAACTGGAGGTAGTACTCAGTGATTCTGAAAAATAGTCATATTTGTATCAATCTGTAACAACTTCAGCTATTACTGAACAGATGGCATAATTACACTTGTATTAATTTGTGACAACTGTAAACACTATTGAATAGATGGTACTTTAAGGAGTCTATAAAGATTTAACGGTCATAGATAGTTGGCTCTCACTTAGAAATTACATGAATGTGATCTATATAGTATGAACAATCTATATATATATATATATATATATATATATATGAGCTCAGTATAATGGAGGTAAATAATCACCAGACAGCCTACAATATATATTTTGACACATTATATGTGGAACATTGAATAATTATTCTTGGGGTGATTTTGGAACATTTAGTTGATGTTTGTTAATGCCCTCTTTCTCCACACATAACGGTTCAATCAGAGATTGATATTTGGACTCTGATCTACAGTAATACATTCAAACTATTTGATAAATAAGTACATGATACAGGTAGCGAGCCTTGATTTTAAAATTTCACTTTATTAAGCACTTTATTCACTGAAAAGTATATATGACAACTACATTCTTGTTATATTGTCTTTATTTCGTTATTGTCCACTAGGTATAATGAATTTATTGAAAGCATTTTGTAATGAATTTATTTAAAGCACATTTTTAATTATTCTACTTGCACCAACAAAGAGACATTCTTTTCTCTTCTTCTGCTGTTCAACTCATTTTGTCTCTGGTAGCACCCCCAAATATCCAGTAGGAGATTCATAACTTATTGATGGATATTAGTCAGGGTCTTTTCGTAGATATGACAAAAGGAATTGTTAGCTGGTGCAGAGTGTTTCCCATTTCCCCATTCCTTTTATGATTCTAGATGGATGAGGGCATAGAAATTGGGATAATTACTTTAGTGTGTCCTTAGCGCTGTTAGTTGTATTATACGGTCTTTGGGAACTTAGGCAGGGGGTACAAGGTGTAAGGAAAATACTGAATGGTGGAATAAGGGTCTAGTGATTTTAGTTGTGTGCATTGTACAGGAGTTTTAGTATTCCAAACAGAGGGAGATCCCAAACCCACACTTACGGGGAATCCTGCTTCCAGGAACAACTCCAGGGGTGTACATTAGAGAACCACCTAAAAAAGTCACAACATGCACTGACCATATTGGTGGGAAGACACACATCAGATCACAATTACCTAAAGAAACTACAAGGCATTATTTGGGTATCACTGGTGGTAAATTTGCCCATGAATAAAAGAGGTACAGGAGCAAAAGCAGGGCAAATATTTTTATCTTTACAAAATAATACAGGAGGTAATAGGAGTGGCAGTATATAAGGTAATTTAATCTAGAGAGAGGGGAAAACAAGGACCTTGAAAGGGTCAGACTATACATAAAGTATCTGTGACCGGGAACCCATACGGAGGCACTAAGGTAACTGTGACCAGTAACCCATATGGGGGCACAGGGGAGCAAGGGTATGGCAGACCAAGCACCCTAGACTCCCATTGAGATAGTCAGACAAAAGGAAGGTCCTGAAGCCATTAAGGGAATACAAAAAGTATTCAAAAGGGCACAATTTCCCACTCAGGGAACTCTAGATTTCAAGAGATGGGAAATATTTTTTAGGGAACAGAAAGTTTGGATAGAAAAGAAAGAAATGAAACATCAAGTAGAAATGTGGAAGAGAGTAGCAACAGAATATCTGCCCAAAAAAGAACCAGAATTTTTAAAGGACAAAGCATGGGACATACAGATACCAGTAATAACACCAGTAGTAAACCCACCAACACCACAAGTGACACCATTGATTCAGGTACCCCCACCATTTGTACTTAATACAGCACCAACCCTGACTACACATGCAGCACCCTTACCTAATGTGGCACCAGAACCTAATGTGGTACTGAAGAAAAAAGATGGTAAGTGGTATACAGTTTCTTCAGAACCATACAATCCAATTTATCCAGATTTGCAAAAGGAATTGAGATAAAGTGTCCACAATGTCACCAATGTATACTTGAAGGATATGAACATTGCCTCTTTTGTAACAATTGGGTACCCCCCAATGAACCACCCTGTGACAATAGTCAGAACACACCCATAATCTCCAAAAACAACCCGTTTCTGGCAAATAGTCCCCAGACTATTGGGACAAGGATAATACATAGAGAACAGTGTAAGAAAATGCAATCAGGGGACCCTAGTACACTATGTTGATGTAATACCTGTGCACCACATGTCCAGATGTTTTATTAGACACAGCCACCACCATACCCCGAAAAGACCACCACAGCGTACCCAGTATCTGTATAAATCACTAGAGACCTTAATGCCGCAGCACTAGCAGGAAATTTTGTTAGACAACAGAAACACCACAGACCATGGGCTGCATCAGACATGAATGACATAATTTTCAAAGCTCCAGACCCACGCAAGCGTCCAATTGCATATTTGAATTATATGTAGAGAATAAATCTTGTTTGGACAGGATCTTGGATACACTTCGAGATCTAAACTCAGTGTTATTGGGTTCGTCAGCTGAAGCTGAAGTAAGAGGATATCCAGCAGGAGCAGCTGCAAACATAGTAGCTCCACTAGCAGAAGATGCACAGAGGACAAAGATAAGCAGGGAACAGTACATGCACAGATTAGAACACTGGTGAAACTAGCAAAGAGACAGAGTACCTGCATTTCCAGATGTTAAACAGAAGAGTGGTCAGACTGTCAGACAGTACCATGATATGGTGCATCAAGGACATATAGATGGAGGATTTGATATGGCCAATGCCCAACATGCAAGGCTTTTGAAAACACATTTCTTAAATGGTCTCACTGAAGCCCTGAGAGAATTGTTCCAGGTTAGACCAGAAGCCTCTACCTTAACCATGGAATTACTCCTACAAGTCTTAGAGGCCATAGAAGAAAGACAAGAAGAGAAGAAAAGAAAACAGAAAGAAAAGAGCTCTGTACCCAGAATAACTGTCCATGTAATGCAAGGAACAGGAACAAGATCCAAGTAATAGATGTCCAGAAACACAGGAGAGAAGCCCCAAAGGAAAGTCTCTTCAGAAGAAGCTAAGATGAAGGGTTAGTGTTCCTTCAGCAATGAACAGGGATACATGAAGGACTGTTCCAAATACAAGACATTGACTCAGAACAGAGCGGCCTCTGAGGCCAGCTCATAGGAAACAGGCGCTCCAGAACTGTATCTTCTGGTCCAAGTAATTGACTCTCCTGGACCCAAAGTAACAACCACACTTACCGTACCTGGAGGGGAACAATTGGACTGTATTATAGATACCGGAGCAAGATGAACTATATTAAGATAACAGGAGGTACCAACAAAACTGCAAGCGAAAGAAATTATATTGGCAACAGGAATGGCAAGTACAACAGTCCCTCTGAAGAAAAGTAAACCTGCAAAATCAGTGTGGGACAAGAAGTCATTCCAGTACCTATGAGGTTCCTCATCTCTGAAGACTGTCCAGTTAATTTATTTGGAACCAATGTGTTATCAGCCATTCAAGCCACAGTACAGTATACAAGTGAAGAAATAACATTATCCACAAGAACAAGCAACAAGCTTCAACAAGCTGTACTAGCTGCTATAATGTTGATGGAAGAACAGAAGCCACAAGGTGATCAATTTCCAGAATGGCTAGACCAGGTACCAGCCAAACTCTAGTCCAAAGGAAAGACGGATGTTGGATTATTGACAGTACAACCTGTCCACCTGAAACTTAAAAACAAGGCTTCAGATGTTGTGCTTAACCACCCCTTAACAATACAGGTACCACATGCAGTTACAGAAATTCTGAATCAAGCAAGAACCAAACATCTGTCAGCAACTAGATTAACCAAATATGAAGTAGCGCTGTTGACTCCTACAAATGTCATCATTTCACGTTGTACAGTATTGAATTCTGCTACATTGTTACCAGTAGAGGATTTAAAAGAGGGGAGGAAGTACACATTATCTGATGAACTATATGATGATGATGACAGAAGATGATACAACAAACTCTGGAAATACACAACACTCAAATTTTTTTTAATCATGATTGTTTTGAACTCCTGAAATCAGAGATGTCTCCTCTTGATAATGTTACCGAACTGACATTGGACAATGCAGACCTTATACTGTTTATGGATGGATACAGGTATTATCATGAAGGGTCACCATGTACAGATTATGCAGTAACAATGGATGAAGTCCTGGTCCAAGAACCACTCCCTCCACACTACTGCGCAAGAAGCTGAACTAAAAGCACTCACAACAGCATGTATAATAGTGGAAAACAAAACAGCTAAGAAACTAATGGAAGATGTGATCTGCAGATAAGTGGTTCTAGAAACAATTGATCAGACAGAGGAACTCATTTTACAGGAGAAATAATGCAACACATAATGCAAGACTTGGGTATCAGTTAGGCATTTCACACACCCCGTCCACAGGGCAGAGGCGAGTGGCAGGGTAGAATACCTTAAATTAAAAAGATACAGGAAATAATGGCAGAAACAAAGAACACATGGTTAGAGTGTCTACCTATAGCCCTATACTCAGTTAGAACCACACCCAATAATAAACACAAACTGACATCATATGAAGTGTTATTCATGACTGCACCTAAGACAGGATGTTATTTTCCCCAGCAGTCGTGACGTAATCATGGAGCTATGACTACTTATGTTACCTCGTTAAGCAATGAACACAACACAGTGTTTACATCTCTTCCAGATCTTATCTCCATTGTAGGAGGATGTTCATTACAACCAAGAGATTGGGTCTATACTAAGCGGCATGTCAAGAAAGCACTAGAACCACGCTTTGATGGTCCATTCCAGGGTTTGCTAACAACCCTTACAGCAGTCATGCTTTTAGGAAAAAGAGACCTGAATACACGTCTCGCACTGTAAGAAGCTGGCTGAGCCACCATGAATCCTTTTTACGTGTTAATAACAATACTAAGGGGCCCTACACATTTGACGATGCGCCGCCGAGCTGCCCGACGGCCGAAACGGCCAACGAGCAACCCGGCGGCGGGGGGGCAGTGACGGGGGGAGTGAAGTTTCTTCACTCCCCCCGTCACGCGGCTGCATTGAAGTGCAGGCAAATATGGACGAGATCGTCCATATTGGCCTGCATGCACAGCCGACGGGAGACCAGCGATGAACGAGCGCGGGGCCGCGCATCATTCATCGCTGGAGTCTCCACACTGAAAGATATGAACGAGTTCTCGTTCATTTATGAACGAGATCGTGCATATCTTTCAGAAAATCGGCCAGTGTGTAGGGCCTATTAGTTTAGAGGTATTGCAGACACAACAGGTGACACCAGGGGGGCAAATTATGTTCTCAAAAGAGGTTCAGGGTATTATCAATGCCATTAATAATACAATAAAATGTGCACTACATCTAGAGAAAGTAAACTATTCAGTTTGTCATGCTCAGATGTAACAATTATAGAAGCAGAAAAATTAGTAGAAATAGCAGCCAAATTAAATGGAAACTTACAGCATCATTGCTGGGATATATTTACAGCTAAATCCAGGGACGTGCAGTCAGGGGAGGCAGTGCCTCCCCTGTCATTAATGATTAAGTTAATACAAAGAAGATGCATATGACACATATTCTGTGTCATATGTATCTTCTTAATATTATTCTTTACATTGCTCCCCTCTGTATGTGTTTGGGAGACACCGATCGTGGTGCCTCCCGTTGTCACTGGGGAAAGTATGGGGAGCGGGGGGCGGGCACGGGCGGGGACTAGCCATGGGCTGTAAAGCCCATTGAAAATATATGGGAAAGCGGCACCATTAGAGGTGCCGCTTTCCTACAGGGACGTGCTTTCAACCTATGAAAGCACGTCCCTGTCAGTGAGGCCACAGTGATTGGCCAGCGGATCCGTCACTGGATCCGCTGTCAATCACTGTGTCGGCGACGCTGGCGGAGGAGGTGCGGGCGGCTGGATGCGGCGGTGGTGCGGGCGGCGGCGGTGCGGGTGGCGGGTTGCGGCGGCGGTGCGGCGGCGGAAATGTACCGTTATCTGCAGAGTTTGGCAGCGGAGCGGTTCCAGTTTCAAAAATGGCGCCTCAGCGTCATTTTTTAAATTCAAGATGGCCGCCGCGAGCCAATCACGGCTCGCCGCATCATCGCCCCGCCCCCTCCGGCTGACTTATATAAGTCAGCGCGAGGCGGAGGAGAGTCAGTTCGACGGCGGAGGAGGAGCAGTGAAGAGCTCCTGAAGAAAGAAGACGCCGGAAGTCCTGGCTGGGCGGCGGCTATGCAAAAGAGCTTAGCAGCCGCCGCCCACCAGGTGAAGACGCTGGAAGCCCTGGGGAGGTGGCGCCCCCCAGGTGAAGACGCCGTAAGCCCTGGGAAGGCGGCGGCCACGCAAAAGAGCTTATTTTTGTGTGGTGTTTTATTTTAATATTTTCTTTACAGGTGGACTACAGGTGCCAGCGGGCCCTTTATGTCCGGGCATGCTGGCACTTGTGGTTCTCCAAGTGCCAGCATGCTGGGACAGGCTTGCTGGGACCTGTAGGCTACCTGTAAAGAACAATATTACTATTCTTTGCAGGTGGACTACAGGTGCCAGCAGGCCCTTTATGTCCGGGCATGATGGCACTTGTGGTTCTCCAAGTGCCAGCATGCTGGGGCAGGCTTGCTGGGACCTGTAGGCCACCTGTAAAGAACAATATTAACACACAATGAACCCCGCACCCACCACCACCAGGGGTGCGGGGCATAGCACTGGGCTATCAGCCCAGTGCTGGTTATTGCTCGGGAGGGGGGACCCCATTTTTATTTTTTGGGGTTCCCACTTTCCGAGGAATACCAACCCTGGGCTGACTGGCTGGGGGGGCAGATTAATGTTATGGCAGGGGGACACCACACTGAGTGTCTCCCCTGTTATGGCATTACTCCCCCTGGCTGGTTCTGCCTAGTGCTGGTTTTACTGATGTGTTGGGGGACCACACTTTTTTTTTTTTTCGGGTGGGGTGGGGGGGGAAGGCTTGTTAGCTGCCAGTGCCTCCCCAACTAGTGACCTCACCGCACGTCACTGGCTAAATCTCCATCATTCACTAGAGCATATAACATTAAGTGATAGGGATAACAGTAGTATTGATTCTGTTTGTCCTTTGGAACTGTTATCTATCCTGTAGTTTCAGAAAAATTATTTCTAGAAGTATGACCCCAGTAAAAGCGCTTGTTGTGAGCACAAACGAAGAAACATGTAGTAAATGCAAAAGACCTAACATGGGAAAATAGGATTTTGGTACTTACCAGGTAAATCCTTTTCTTTGAATCCATAGGGGGCACTGGAGTACTCTTGGGATATGGACGGGCGCAGCCGAACAAAGGCACTGAATATTCAAATTTAGGACTCTCCCCCCCCCTCCATATCCCCGAGTACCTCAGTGTACTCTCAGTGTTTTTTACTGAGCGAACAGGAACTATATAGAGAGGTTGACAATGGAGAATACCTATAACATAACGGACAACAACAATGTTGACCCATAACCTTACTGTCAACTAAACAGTTGACACCATAACCGATAGAACTTTATAATTTGAACCAATCGGTGAAAATGTGTTACCATAAGCTCCTCTGAGCTTAATAACAATCAAGTAAAACGTGTTCACTAAGCTCCCTTGAGCTTAAAACAACCCAGGTAAAACTGCTCTGGGTGGGCGTCCAGTGCCCCCTATGGATTCAAGGAAAAGGATTTACCTGGTAAGTACCAAAATCCTATTTTCTTTATCATCCACTAGGGGTCACTGGAGTACTCTTGGGACGTACCAAAGCTTCCCTCGTGGGCGGGAGAGCTGTTTGATACTTGTAACAGTAGGCAGCCCAAAGCCAGATGCTGATGGCGCCACCATTCATAACGTGTAAACGTGCACAAACGTGGTGCACTAAAGGCTATGTAGCCGCGTCGTAGACGCTCCACGACCCGCTGGGTCTGACATTCCCACAGAACCTGCGGGATGAGCTATTACTGACGTAGGCGATTGTAACTTAGCCTTAAAGTAAGCCTGACTTGTAGTCATTATTATTATCCAACTGGATAATGTCTGCTGAGAAACTGGCTAACCCCAGTTGGCAGTATCATAGAGAACAAACAACGTATTCATATCACCTACTGTAGACGTTCGGGACCTATATAAACGCGTAATGCGTGTACCACATTCAGAATTCTAGAATGTGCTGTCCACACAGAAACCACTATTATTGATGTGAAGAATACGAAAGCGGAATTCGTCCGAAGATCTGCTTTGTCATGAGAAAACTCAAATACGGTGTCTTGGAATACAAGGCACCCAAATATGAAACAAACCCTTGCCAAAGCCAAGGCTAGAAGCCAAGGCTAGAAGAAAAATGTTTTCCAAAGTGAGAAACTTAATTCCCATTTGTTGAAAGGGTCCAAAATATGAAAACTGTAAGAAATCTGAACCCAACCTCAAGTCGCCTGGCGCTGTAGGTGGGATAAATAGAGTCTGAACTTTGATGACACCTTGTAGAAAGATGTGTACAGACGCAAATAGAGGCAAACATCTTTGAAAATAAGTTTACCACACAGATACCTGCACTCTTAGTGCAGATTAACGCAGTTTTCCATCCCACCCCGTTTAACAGAATACGGGTAACTTGAAGGATGATGTTGGAAACTTCCGAGGTTTACAACCTATGTAAGCACACGAAATTTTGTAATAATGAGCTGCCTTAAGCGGCTTACTAGTTAACATGGTTGGTATAACCGATACTGTAATGCTCTATTTCTTAAGAGGGCGGCCGTCAACCGCAGCTGCGGTACATAGATAATAGGTACATAGGTAACTATGGGTAAAAGAACGTTCCCCGATATAACAGGTTGAACGTATTATGAGCGGGCCAAGATCGTGTGCAAGTATTCCTTGGAAATTCGAGAAGCAAACTTCTCCGAAACCCCTGAGATACCACCAGTATGACTGTGACGAACTGTCTTATGATCCGTTTTGGCAACGGAGAAATTAGCGGAAAATAGTGGAGCCAGATACACGATGCTGAATGACCACCTGAATGTGAGAGACTCCATCGCCACTGCCCTTGTGATCTGTTGTTTTGTACACATACTGAGCTTTTGTAATTGTGGCGAGATGCCATCATGTATACCTGAGGGTAACCCCCTTCTGTGGACTCACATATGAACACTTCTGGATTTAATGTCCAGTTTTCAGGATCCAAATCCTGACGGGTGAGATCATCTGTCTAAGAGATGTCCACTTATGGAATGATCTCTTGACATTTTCACATAATGGTGTTCTGAGTCATTTGAGGATTTGAGTTACCTGCCGCCTTGCCATGCGGCTTCTTGGTTCTCCTTGGTTGTTGTGTATGCAACTGCCGTTGCCTTGTCTGACTGTCCCTGGTTAGACTGAAAGCGAAGCATGTATTGCATTGTAAAATGCACGTAGTTCCAGGACATTTATTGACAGCAATCTGTCGTGATTTTAGAACCTTTGTCGCTGAACTTATTTAACTACAACTCCTGAACCTCTGCGACTGTAGTCCAGAGTATATACCCCCTCGCCCCTCTGTGGGACACGCGAGTGAAGGGCGGCGACTAAATCGCTTGGAAACACATCATTATTTTTAATAGTTGAATACACCAATGTACCGCTAGTGTGCGTGTTTTGCACTAATTACTAGCTGTACATTTGTTCTTGCTGGTGTAGTAGGTAAAAGTCTTTGATTTACCGTATATATAATCTTACCTAGGAATTGACATCGTTTAGACGGAATTAGATGCGATTATTTTTGAACTTGATCTGCTACCGCCGTATACTTAGTAACGCAAGTTAGAGGAACTTTGTTGAGACAGAGTTCTTATGAGTAGATCATCTAAGATAGAGAAACTCTGTTGAGACAGAGTTCTTATGTGAGATGAGCTATCATCACCAACATCAGCTTGGTAAATAACCGAGGCGATAAGAAACGGTAGACCTGAAATGGTTAATGGTTGTGGCGATTTCAAACGCTAGAACCTGTGATGAACAAACCGGAATGGGTAAATACGCATTGTGAAGATTAAATGCAATTATGCAATTTTGTGGCTCCAATAAGCAAATACTAACCGCAGAAAATCCATTTTCCAACTGTAGTAAGTGACTTGCTGATTGATATTGCAACGGAGCTGTTTGGTTTTGCTCAGAGGGGAATAAGTAACTCTGACTCTGTTGGAGTACTACTGCCTGGTTTATAAATCAGCAAAGAGTAAATGGCAACCTGCCAAACCGTTCGACAGAGGCAGTCTTGTCCTTTAAGCTGTAAATAGCTGAGACATGCATGAGTTGAAGTCATGAAACCTCGCAAATGTAACATGTAAAGACGCGCTTCCACAATTGTAAAAGAGGTCATCAAACCACTGGCTTGCTGACTGTAACGTCCTGTCGTTACAAGGCGTGACTGTTTCTTATAGAGGGATAAAACGCCGTTACAAGTATACTGTATGCGGTAATGGCTGAATAGCATAAAGGGATAAAACGCCGTTACAAGTATATCAAATTTAGGAGCAAACAAGCTCTGGCCTTGTCGCGCTGAACTAGCGACAATGAAAGTAACCGGCGTTAGCAGAAGCTTTACAGATATACTCTGCAGCTTCTTTTAACAGTGATCGTCATTTCTAGTGACCCAAATGTATCCTGGGTTTTTATAATGTTTGACAGAAAATCATCTACCAATGGCGGATCGCGTCCTTTTGGAAACGATTATGTATGGTTGTTAAAAACCCCCCGCACTATCTGAGTGCTGGACTAATGTACCCTTCTCACTCGTAGTTATCGGTGTGAAATTTGACATAGAATCGTGCATTAAATTATAAGACCAGTGAAATAAACACTCTGGTACCCAAAGGGAAATTGACCCTTTGGAAAGACTGTCTTTTGTTAGAGCTGGCGGAGTCATTCCGAGACTCCGAATTGCCAATGTTAACATAGGATTTGTTAAAATTATTTTTAGTCTGCACTATAGCCTTACTCGCTATGTAGACAGACACCATAATAGACAATAGACAGACACTTGCACGACTTAATGAAGTTATTATGTGTCATATATATATATATATATGTTATTGCTGAACAGCATATTCATATGAAACTCAAGCTTGTTTCTCTCTATGAAAATCTTTAGCAAAAAACGAAAGATTTATTCGATATGAAGAGAAACCAAAGTATTCTTTATGTGAAAAGCAGTTCACATGGGCATATGAAACCCGAACCAAATTCCTACTAACTTCCCTGCGCCTCTGGTGGCTTAGAGATGTAGGGCAGGAATGTTCTAGAATTAAGTAGAAATACAGATTACATGTGTGAAAACTGAACCAAAAAATTCCCACTAACACCCCTGCGCCTCCTTGTGGAGTATAGGTGTATGGGCGGAATGTTCTGGAATTATAAACTGGAAGAACAGCAATGATTAAAATGACCGTCATGCCATGCTTCCACTGAAAATCACAGGACAGGTTACCTGCTGCAGTGTTAATATAGGCTTAATAGCCTATTATACATTAAATATAGGCTTAATAGCCTATTCTACAGTTACAGGTCTATTATACAGTAAAATCCATGCAGTTTACAATACATTATCTTGCAGCCTTATGCTTTAGTTAGCCTTCCAGTTAAAATTTCCATTAACTGTTTAAAAACTAAGCAGTCTCTTAACCCATGCAGCCTTCTGCTGCTATGGGCTTTACTCAACACTGCCTGCAGTGAATTGTATTATTTCCAATATTTAAAACTGAGCAGTCTCTTATTCCCAAGCAGCCTTTGCTGCTGCTATGGGCTTTACTCAACACTGCCTGCAGTGAATTGTATTATTTCCAATAACTTGTTTAAAACTGAGCAGTCTCTTATTTAAAACTGAGCAGTCTCTTATTTAAAACTGAGCAGTCTCTTAACCCATGCAGCCTTTGCTGCTGCTATGGGCTTTACTCACCGTCACCCCCCTGCAGCCGCGCTGCTTGTGATGTAGCTTTTAGCTTCTCCCCCCTGTGCAGCGGAAGCGAGTGCAGGGAGCCTAGGGAAACCCGGGGAGCGCTGCTATATTGCGCCGGGGAGCCCTCCGGAAGAACGGGCGGCGCCTCATACAGCAGTGGCCGGGTGCAGCGCTGGAAGAGCGGCCGGCGTCTTTAGTGACGGACGGCCGCTCGGAGCTTTAGACACGGGTACGCAGAGTGGCTGCTTGGGCGGCGCTTCTCGTACAGTGGCTGGGAGAGCGGCCGGCATCTGTGAGTGACGTGCGGCCGCTCGGATACGTTCTACAGTGGCAGAGTTCTCGTACAGTGGCTGGGAGAGCGGCCGGCGTCTGTGAGTGACGTGCGGCCGCTCTCTTCGCTCAGCGGGGTATCCTGCTAATGAGCGCGCTGTAAGCGACGGGCAAAGCGGCGGTAAACAATAAAGGCTTTCCCCACACAGCAGGGCGGCAGCGTGAGCTGACCGCCCTGACCCCACCATACCTTGTAGTGTCGCACTCCTGTAAGCTCCGTCCAGATTGTGACGGGGCTTTCATCCTGGCTGTGACGGGGCTTCTTTCTGTAAGCTCCGTCCAGCTCCAGTTTTCAGATCTCCTCCTGGCTGTGACGGGGCTTCTTTCTGTAAGCTCCGTCCAGTTGCAGTATGAGACAGTGTCTGCCTGTGGCTGTGAGGGTGCTCTTTGTGAGGACCGACACGCCATGCGCTGCCTTGTAGCGCCTGTGGCTGTGAGGGTGCTCTTTGTGAGGACCGACACGCCATGCGCTGCCTTGTAGCGCCTGTGGCTGTGAGGGTGCTCTTTGTGAGGACCGACACGCCATACGCTGCCTTGCAGCGGCACCATCCCGGACCCATGTTTTTCAAGAACTGGGGAAGGGAAGTGTAAAATAAAAAGTAAAAAGAAAAATAAAATCTCAAATGTGGGCTCTTCCCACAAGCCGATGTTCGTGCTGTGAGCACCGAAAAAACACTGGGAGAGTACACTGAGGTACTCGGGGATATGGAGGGGGGGGGAGAGTCCTAAATTTGAATATTCAGTGCCTTTGTTCGGCTGCGCCCGTCCATATCCCAAGAGTACTCCAGTGACCCCTAGTGGATGATAAAGAAATAGAAGTACATGAATGTATTGCTCACATCCCCTAATGGTTTAAGAAGAAATAGTACTATCATAGTTTAATCAGAGTATGGGTACTGAATGGTCGGTTGTCATCCATCCTTATGATAACATATGAGGTGATATAAGGTATCAGAAGTGCTCAGGTTATTACTATTACAATATGTGTAAGGCAGGATCGGAGTAAGATTTTAATCAAAAGAGGGGGTTGTAAGAGTAATATTGATTCAAATGCTTTTGCTGTATTAATGTGTCAATATATTCTACATACTGTATATATGAAACTTTACATATATTGTAAGGTCATCGTTGCTTGTATGTGTATTAGAGACAACAGGTGTTTTCCTTAAATACTTTACAAGAAAGAATGCAAAACCAGAGGACAGAGAATGACAGAAATAGAACATCTTCAGCAATCGCCTCATTCTTTGGAAAGACAGACTCCAGCAATAGTTTGGGACTGTGTCTTATGTATATTACCTTCTATGTTATTGAAACTTGTAATATGTATGATTACCTAATTTTATCATGAATACTTTACTGTGATTCGCAGGCATGTAATGAGCCCACTTCTTACTTGGTATAATTAAAAGATCTCCCTGTCACAGGAAGGACAGAGCAGTATTATACTGGCAACTGTGTCTAGTGTGATTTCTTGCTCCCCAGCAGACTGTATCCAGTACTTTGAATCTCCACGACAGAGGGGCTACTAAGGTGTTGGTAATAGGTGTAAGCCTTATTACCCCAACACATGTGAGCCCAGAGTCACGTAAAGTCATACCCAGAGTCATATACAGACATGACTAGAGGTGCATACAGTTATGCCCAGCTGAACCATGTACAGACATGCCCAACAACACATATAGTTACACCCATAGTAACACACAGTCACACCAATAGTCATGGGTGTAACTGTGGACGCTTTTACTGGGCTCAATGGGCATTTGCCTAAGGGCATTATGGGTATAATGGCCTTAGGCAAACACCTAAGGGTCCTCTTTTTCTAAAGGTACCAGATTTTTGAAAATTGGATCAAGGGAATCAGAGCTATCCAACTTCAATGCAGTGGTCCATGCCCAAACCTGTTATCCCAGCCAGATTTCTCAGGAACTGCCTGACTAACAGTATTTCTGAGGGTACTCTCCCCTTTCGGTGGACACTGACAGCTTGTCTCTACTATGACCAGAACTAGAGATATCAACCTTCCAGTCATTCCCAGACATGCCCAGGGTCACACATAGTCAAACCCAGAGTCAAACACAGGTGAGCCCAGAGTCACGTAAAGACATGCACATGGTCACACCCAGAGTCATACCCAGAATCATATACAGACATGCTTAGAAGCACACTCAGTTATGCCCAGATGAATCATATACAGACATGCCCAGCTTCACATATAGTTACATCCATAGTAACACACAGGTACACTCAGAGTCATGCCCAGATATGCCCAGAGTCATGTACAGACATGCACAGAGTCACACATTGTCACATCCAGAGTCACACACAGCCACATTTAGAGTCATACTTAGATGTGCCCAGATCAGGGCCTTCTTTTTGTATGGGCTCAATGACATTTTCCTAAGGGCACCAGGGGTGATATGGGACTTAGGCAAACAACTGTGGGTCCCCTTTTTCTAAGGGTAACAGATTTTTGAAAATTGGCTCTAGGGAATCTGAGATTTCTGACTTCAATGCAGTGGTCCTAGTCCGTACCTGTTATCCGAGATCTAGTATTCTTCTATGGTGAACTGGAAGAGTTTTACAAGTTAATGTCGCAAACTATGCATACGGCTACACTCTGTTCCTCTCAGGCAGAAGTTGTGCTTGTTCTTCTGATGTCTTCAGTGGGGAGGCTAGGAGATGGGCTAACCAGTTAACCAAGTCCAGTGATCCAATTCTAAAGGACCTGAATGCCTTATGTCAAGCGGTGTTCAAGAGGTTTGGAGGGTCGGAGTTAGTTTCTTCTGAATCTCCTGGGGGGTTCTATGTCTTTGGCCAAGAATTCAATCTCCAACAGGAAAAATCGAGTTTATAAGAACCAAGTGTCTACGGATATTAAGATTCAGGTAGATCACAGTAAAATAACATCTTCACCAAGACCAGAAGTCTGGAAATTAACTGTCGGCTGTGCCTCTCTGAGTCTTGTGAAGTTATTAATAAGAATTACCCCCAATATTCAGTGTCCAACCAATCTGTCAAGAGCCCTACCTATGCTCAGTCTTGCCATACTTCTTCTCCAGTGCCATCTGTTACAAAGAAGAAAACTGTAACCCTTCCTTTGGATGTGGACTCCAACTCAGATTACAACTCTGATGCCAATGAAAAACCTTTGGTTGAAGATACATTTAGTTCATACAATATATTTGGCATTACTGTGTTCACACCTAAACAACCTGGGAAAAATAAAAATAAGTCATCTCGTCGGAAGAATTTAGTCTGTCTTGTCAATCCTTGTTCTTGATTTGAAAATTAGTTCCCATTGGTCCAGGTGGGGTGTCTGGAGTCCACCCCTGACGGGGTGGCTACTGTTATGTGTGCAGCAGCTACAAATCTGTCAGTTCTGCTTTCTGCATTGATTATCACCTGGATCCAGCTGCTCCCTTCTACTGTTCTCGTTTCCTAGCAACTGATCACCTGGACCTCATTACCTGCAACTCCAGCCTGACTATCATGTGATTGGTCTGTCTACCTTTAACTAGGGAGTTTCAACATACCACCATGCCAGTGATAGAGTTCAGTGTCAGAGAGAGTCAGTATCTAGTCTGGACTCTTTAGAGCCTGTTTCTGTGAGCTCAGCACATGGCCAGTCTCCTGTGTCCTGGTAACTGGTCCCAGTATTCCTGCCAGTTCTGCACCCAGTTCATCTTTGACCTGTATCTACTACAATTATATATCCAGTGTGTCCTTCTGCATTGGTATCCCTGCTTCAAGATATCAGTGCACCATTCCAGCCAGTCTTGCACCTTGCCTCAGTAATCCTGCACCTGTCCAGTTTTGCAAACAGCAATCTAAACAAACAGACCTTTCTGCAAGTTCATCTCCATTTAGTACCTGTAATTCTGTATCCAGACTCCAAACAAACTCCTGCTCTGCTATCCAGAACTTACAGCCTGCAAGTTTAAGTTTCCCGCTGTGACCGAGCTCAGCTCTCATCAAACCTCTGCCATTAGCCCTGCTGTCAGTCACTCTGCAATAAACTCCTGCCTTACCATCTTAAAGCCACAGCGCAGTATTCTTTATTCTCGCCTTAAAGACACAGCTGCAGTATTCTTCAATCTAGTCTTAAAGACACAGCTGCAGTATTCTTCAATCTCATCTTAAAGCCACAGCCTGTGATCTTCAGCCTTTTCTTAAAGTCACAGCCACCGTTCTACTTACAGTTGCGTTTCCAGTTATATCTGGTACCAGCCCAGATTACAGTTGCATTCCAGTATACCAGTACACAGCCCGGTTCACAGTGCGGTTCTCAGTCTCACCGGTAACCAGCTCGGCTAACAATATTGCCTGTAACCAGCCCAGTTCTGTGCAATTCCATAGAACCTATTTCATAGTAACCTTGAGTACACAAGCACCTACTCCTGTGAAAGTATATCCAGTTCAATCTCACCAATACATTCACCATCCTATCAACACCAAGTCCCTGGTGATCCAGTGGTCAGGATACGGCTTCCTCTGCCGAGACCCAGGTTCGATCCCCGGTCAGGGATTGCTCCTTCTTCTCACTGATTCCTACAGACCAGTCTAATATACACATAGTCCTCCAGTCACCCGCACAGACTTCACTAACACCGGGTTCACAAAAACCATAGTCATGACAGTTATCCACAGGATAACAAGGGATTTCCCAAAGCAATTTAGTGGTGGGGAAGCTCCTGATTGGACAGGAGAATCCTTCGCCCGAATTCAGCGTCATGAGAGGCAAAGACATCCATGGCATAAAGTCTAATGAATGTGAAAATGGAAGACCATGTGGCTGCCTTACATATCTTTTCTGCTGAAGCACCACGTTGTGCTGCCCATGATGGACCTACCTTACGAGTAGAGTGAGCAGAGATATTAGCCGGAACAGGGAGATCAGCTTGAGAATATGCTTCTAAAATCGTCATCTGAAACCATCTTGCCAGTGTTTGCTTATCAGCAGGCCATCCTCTCTTGTGAAATCCGTAGAGAATGAAAAGAGAATCTCTCTTTCTGATGGCACTGGTAAGATCAACGTAGATCCTTAATGCACGGACCACGTCCAGCGATGCATCTCCAGCAGAAAGGCATGGTACCTGGAAAGCCGGGACTACAATTTCTTCATTAAGGTGGAATTTAGACACCACCTTCGGAAGATACCTAGATCTAGTTCATAATGCCCCTAAATCTGATACTTTTCTATCTGACGCCATAGCCAGTAGAAAGAGAACTTTTGTTATTAACCATTTAAGATCCACTTTATTAAGTGGTTCAAATGGGGCAACTTGAAGGGCTTTCAGGACTAGACTTAAGTCCCAAGGCACTGTAGGAGGAACAAAAGGAGGTTGAATGCGCAGCATTCCAAGGAAAAAAGTACACACATCCTGTAAGTTGGCAATTTTCTTTTGGAACCATACAGTCAATGTTGACACTTGAACTCTCAAGTAAACCACCTTGAAACCTTTATCCATTCCTGCCTGAAGGAATGCTAAGACCCTGGAAACTCTGAAAGACTAAAGGCCCACACACACTTACCAATAAAATGAGCGATGTCGCTCATTTTATCGGCAAGTGTGTATGCCGCCAGCGATGAACGATGCGCGGCCCCGTGGGTTGGCAATGATTGTCACTGTTGCCAGTGCATGCATGCAGGATCTGGACTGTCATCCACGACCTGCATGCAGGGCTGGCGGAGGCGTGACGTCACTGAGCTATATGAGCGGTCATATCGCTCAGTGTGTACAGTCGGCCGCCGACCAGCCGGCCCGGGACGGGAAACATTAGATGACGATGCTCACAGAGCGACATCATCTAATGTGTATGGACCCTTAGGGTCCATTTTCCGTTCACTGCACCAATGAATATAGGTTTGCCATATTTGGTGATAAATGCGACCTGAGGAAGGTTTCCTTGCTCTGAGCATAGTGTGAATTACCTTTTGTGAGAATCCTCTTGACTTCAGGATAGAGGTTTGAAGAGCCACGCCATCAAAGACAGTCGATCCAGATGTCTGTGATAACAAGGACCCTGCTCATCTGGATGTTGAGCAGAAGTGGAGCATCCATTGACATTATCTGCAGATCTGTGTACCAATGCCTTCTGGGCCAAGCCGGATCTATTAGTATCATGGCACCTTTCCCTTGCTTTATCTTTCTCACCACCCTGGGTAATAGGGTGATTGAAGGAAACACATAAGCCAGATGAAAGTCCCATCTCACCGATAGGGCATCCACAAAGGTCGCTCTGAGATCCTTTGTTCTTGATCTGTATGCGAGAACTTTGTTGTTCAGACGGGACGCCATGAGATCTACCTCTGGCAACCCCCACTTGTCTACTAGGGTCTGGAAGACCTCCGGGTGTAGAGCCCATTCGCTTGCCTGAATGGCGTGCCGACTGAGAAAGTCCGCTTCCCAGTTTAGGACTCCCAGAACGAACACTGCTGACAAGGCTGGATGATGAAGTTATTATTTATTTTATTATTTATTACCAGTTATTTTATATAGCGCACACATATTCCGCAGCGCTTTACAGAGAACATTTTGCCCATTTACATCAGTCCCTGTCCCAGTGGAGCTTACACTCTATATTCCCTACCACATGTACACACGCACACACACATTCACCCTAGGGTTAATTTTGTTGGGATCCAATTAACCTACCAGTATACTTTTGGATTGTGGGAGGAAAGCGGAGTACCCGGAGGAAACCCACACAAGTACGGGGAGAATATACAAACTCCACACAGTTAGGGCCATGGTAGGAATCGAACGCATGACCTCAGTGCTGTGAGGCAGTAATGCTAACCATTACACCATCCGTGCTGCCAACTTTAGTTTATGACTTACCTCCTTCATCGCTTTTCGGCTGCGAGTTCCTCCCTGATGGTTTAGGTACGCTATTGCCGTTGCATTGTCCAAGCACAGGACTGGTTTTCCCTGAAGAATGTCCTTTGCTTGAATCAGTGCCATGTATATGGCCTGAAGTTCCAATATTTTTATTGGCAGGCAACCTTCTTCCTTGGCCCATTGCCCATGGAACCACAACCTTCCTGGACACTGCTCCCCAGGCCTGGCGACTGGCATCTGTCGTCAGAATTTACCAATCTGATATCCAAAAGGGATATTCCTTGTCCAGATGGGATGTCTGTAGCCACCAGGCTAATGACCTTCTTACTTCTATCGTAAGAACTATGGTCTGTGTTTTAATCATCTGATGCAACCCATCCCATTTGGCAAGAATCAGACACTGCAGAGGCCTCGAGTGGAATTGTGCATATTCCACCATGTCGAATGTTGACACCATCAAACCCATCACATGCCTTGCTGCGTGAATGGATACCTTTTGACTGTGTAGCACAGGACTGGCCAACCTGTGGCTCTCCAGCTGTTGTAAAACTACAAGTCCCATCATGCTTTGCAACAGTTTTGCTATTAGAGAATACTAAAACTGTGAAAGGGCATGCTGGGATGTGTAGTTTCACAACATCTGGAGAGCCACAGGTTGGCCAGGCCTGGTGTAGCACGTCCTGAATCCTTGACTGAACCTTGGCTATCTTTTTCAGAGGTAACATTACTCTCTGAAGACTTGAATCCGGTACATGGAAACCAGAGACGATTTTGCCCAATTTATGAGCCACCTGTGCTTCTGAAGACACGTTATTGTCTGTTGCAGATGACATAGGAGCGATTACTGCAACTGTGCCAGGATTAAAAGATCGTCGAGGTATGGATAAATTCTTATCCCCTGCTGGCAGAGATAAGATGCCATTACCACCATAATCTTGGTAAATACTCTGCGGGCTGTGTCTAACCCAAAAGGTAGGGCCTGGAACTGAAAATGGTGTTGGAGGATAGCGAACCTGAGATAGCACTGATGGGACAGTGCTATAGGAGCATTTAGGTAAGCATCCTGTACATCCAGGGATACCATATAGCCCCCTGGCTCCATGGCCAAAATGATGGTACATAAAGTATCCAGGTAAAACCGAGGTACCCAAATGTATTTGTTCAGCACTTTGAGATTGAGAATGGGCTGAAATTACCCATTTGGCTTCTGAACTAAAAACAGGTTGGAGTAAAACCCCTGTCCTCATTGTGCATGAGGAACTGGAATGACTACTCCTGACTAAAGCAATTTCTGAACTGCTTCTTGCAAAGCCCTGGCCTTCGTCTCTACCCGAGATGGGCTGGTACAAAAAACCTTCAAGGAGGGTGCTTCTTGAAGGCAAAAGCATAACCTACAGATACCGCTTCCTGCACCCAGGTATCTGTTGTAGACTGCTGCCAGATCTGTGCAAACTGAAGAAGTCAGCCCCCCACTCTGTTTTGCCAACTGGTCCTCTGGTAGCCCAATGCTTTTTAGTCTTACCAGACTTGTTGTATTGGGACTGCCTGCTATCACTTTTACCTTTAGCTTTTCCTTGAGACCGAAAGGGCTGAAAAGCTGGAACTTTAGGTTTGAAATTGTATGTGGAAGGAAACTTTACTTTCTTGAAGTCTGCTTCTGACTCCAAAATATTTGTAAATTCTTTACCAAAAAAAATCTCCAGACTTTAGATTTACCATGTCCTGATTTCCCGATCCCTTAGTCGGTTTTCAACTGTTGTGTTGTTACAATGTGATAATCCGTTTTTTCCATGCTCTGTTTTTCTCTTCTTCGATTTCTCTCTGGAGCTGGTGCTCCATCTGCACTTCGTTCCTGTTTTCTCTCTAGCTTTTCCCCTCAGGTCTTTCCAGGGGTCTGCTTCCTACCCGTTGCTGCGTGGTCTGTGATGCATTGTCTGCATGCCATGCTGCGCCCCCCCTGGGGCTTATTGCTGACCTAGGTGCCTTCCCGACACCTAGTATCCCTGCCCCCTGTCAGCAACACCGGTCCTGGCCTCTACTGCCTGATGACCAACTACCCTCCCCTCCCTTCCGGTTTCCTTCCCTTCCTCCTGACCACGCTATCTTACGCCTTGCATCTCTCTTATCTACTTCTTTACCTCCTTATGCTACTTTCAGGGCTCTACACTCTTTCTATTCTGCCTACCTCTTTGCTGTTTGCCCATGGGTCTCCGGGTACTTTCTTTTAATGTGAAGGGCCTGAATAGCCCTCAAAAAAGAGGTAAGCTTTTTACGTCTCTTAAACTCCATAAGGGCGATCTGGTCTTTCTCCAGGAGACTCATTTCCTACATAACTCCCACCCTACGCTGCAATGTAAACCATACCCTGATTCTTTCCATGCTTGTGATCATTCGGCCAAAAAACAGGGGGTCGCGATCTTATTTGCCCATCACCTCACCTTTGAGCTTCTTGAGTCCCACGCCGATAAGGATGGTGGTTTCTTGTTTTGGTGGGGAAACTTAACAATAAATTATGCACTTTAGCTAACATTTACGCCCCTAACCAACATCAAGAGTTATTTTTTGCCAAAATGGATACCCTCCTTACTCAAGTCCGACAAGGGAACCTCATACTCGCAGGGGATTTTAACTCTGTTTTAAACCTAACTATAGACCGCTCTCCCTCTCTGCCCTCTGATTCCCCATCGGACTCTCTCTGCTCTAGGTCCCTCCTCCGTCTCATGCGATCCCAGCTTCTCTATGACTCCTGGAGGATAAAAGATCCCTCTGCGCGTGACTATACCTTTTATTCCTCACCTCATAATTCCTACTCCCGCATCAATATGGTCCTGCTCAGCCATGAACTTGCCCTGAATCTCCACGCTGCCCATATTCACCCATTAATCTGGTCTGACCATGCCCCTATCTCTTGCGACCTCTCGGGCCTACTCTCTCGCCCCGTCCCATGACATGGCATCTTAACGAATCCCTCCTTCACAACCCGAAGATACGCTCCCATCTTTGGGACAAGCTCTCTGACTATTTTGCTCTGAACGACTCCCCTGACATTTCTAGGCCCACTATCTGGCTGGCACACAAGGCAGTTCTTCGTGGGCACATCATTAGCCTGGCCTCGAAAGCCAAAAAACAGTCTCTCACCCAGTTTAACAAACTCTCTATTAAACTCCACACCCTTGAGCCCAGCATAAGGTGTCCTCTGACCAGTCTATTTTGTCTGAACTCCGTACTGTCAAAGTGTAACTCGATCTCCTTCTCTCCAGAAGGGTGGCTAAACGTCTTAAATGGCTTCACCAGTCTTTTTATGAGAAGGGGGATAAGGCTGACAAAATCCTGGTGGCACGACTCCGCTCCACGAGAGCCAAAACTAATATTATCTCTATTAGAGACCCTCTCAATCAGTTAGTTCATGACCCTACCACCATTAGGTCCACCTTCCAATCCTACTACGATGACTTGTACAACCTACCACCCCCCTCGCCTGCTTCATCCTCTTCGTCCCACTCTGACCTGGTCTCTCACTTTCACTCTGCTTCCAATCTGCCTAGATTGCCTCAGGACGCTATGGATCATCTAAACAGTGAGATCTCGGTGGAAGAAATTGCCCAGACTATACTCATGCAAAAGATCTGTAGATCCCCAGGCCCAGATGGGTTTACGGTTCTTTACTACAAAAAAAATTCCGATCTTCTCTCCCCCCACCTTCAGTCCCTGTTTAATAGGATTATCCATGGTGACTCTTTTCCTCCTGAGATGTTAGGGGCTAGAATTGTGGTGATCCCTAAGGAAAGCAAGGACACCCTTAACTGTGCTAGCTACCGACCTATCTCCCTCCTGAACCTGGACTTGAAAATTTTTGCTAAAATCCTGGCCAATCGCCTTAACCCATATCTCCCTTCCCTTGTCCACTACGACCAAGTGGGGTTTATTCCGGGCCGCCAAGCGAGGGATAACACCAGACGTGCTATCGATCTTATACATATCTCGACCTCCAGGGGGTCCCCTGCTATCATGCCCTCAGATGCTGAAAAAGCTTTTGACCGGATCTCCTGGAGTTTTCTGAGAGCTGCCCTGGAGGCCTATGACTTGTCTGGTGTCTTTCTCACTGGTGTTCTGGCACTATACTCCACCCCCTCCACCACAGTCTTAATCAACAGTGTCCCACCTGCCCCAGTCCGCATATCAAATGGTATTCGCCCTCATTATTGAGCCGCTCGCCTCTCAAATTAGAGCTCATCAAGGTATACATGGTATACAAGTAGGCCGTACTGACCCTAAAATCTCCCTCTTCGCTGATGACATTCTACTTTCCCTGACCCAGCCCCTTATCTCACTCCCAAATGTATTCTCAGTCCTGCATTCTTATAGCTTTATATCAGGCTACAAGATTAATTATTCCAAATCCGAGGCTATGCTGCTTCATGTCCCCCACCGGGAAGCTGAATCCCTCCGCGACAACTTCAATTTTAAATGGCAGCCTACAAAGATCAAATATTTGGGGATTTATCTGACCTCCTGCTACGACTCTCTTTTCCATGAAAATTTTCCACCTCTTCTCACCAAAACACACGCTGACCTGACGTCCTGGAACAGTCTCTTCATTTCGTGGCTGGGTAGGATCATAGCGGTTAAAATGAGCATAGTCCCCAAATGGCTCTATCTTTTTCAGACCCTCCCTGTGGCTGTCCCGGCCTCCTTCCTTCGTAATATCCAGCGAGCCCTCGTTCATTTTATCTGGAATCACAGACCCCCCCGCATAGCTGCCAACACTCTGAAAAGACTGACCTCCGCTGGCTGTAGGGGTCTTCCCGATATCAAACTCTATTACCTATCCTCCAATTTCTCCCATATTGTCACCTCTTATGCTCCTCCTGGGCCCGTATCCTGGTTGGATATCGAATCAGCCTATGTCAACCTTCCGGACCTGACCTCTTGTGGGGTTTGCCCTCTACCTCCCGGCCCCCAACGTCCAAACTACTCCCCACTATTAAATTTAATCTTAGAATTTGGGACTCTCACTCTCTGAAGATGGGTCTTACCACTACTCCCTCACCCTTGACCCTTATCTGGCAGAACCCTATGTTTCCTCCTGGATTCTCGATTACGAAGTTCCGTACATGGACACTGCTGGGCTTCAAATTCCCGACTGATTTTGCCGACCGGGGTCAATGGTTGTCCCTATCTGATCTCCAACAGAAGACCCCTTCGCACACACTTAATCCCTTTCAATTCCTACAAATTCGTCACTTTTTAGGTTTCCTGCCCTCTTCCGCTTTGCTCCGTATATATAAACTCCCACCTCTCCAAAGGCTTGATTTCCCAACTTTACTCCCTTCTACTAGATTCTTCCCTTCCCTCTTCCTGGTCCCACGAACTCGCTTGGGAGCGTGATCTTGGGTCTCCCCTGGAGAGCGAAGACTGGGAGGACATGAGACTGGGGATAGCTAAGTGCTCTATTGCTACTGCTTTCAAAGAGACAGCTTACAAGATTTACTACCGTTGGTACTATATCCCTGATAGACTCAATAAACTCTTTCCATCGTCCTCCCCTAACTGCTGGAGGAACTGCGGTTGTAGAGGCACTATGCTTCATATATGGTGGACCTGCCCAATCATCGTTTCCTTCTAAAATCTAGTCCATTCCCTCCTTAATTCCCTTCTGGAATCTCCCGTGCTGATAGATCCCCGGATTTTTTTGTTGTGTTACCCTCCCCCGATGCTTGATAAATTCTCCTAAAAACTGACTACACACATTCTAACTGCAGCAAAATCGCTGATTGCTCTCAATTGGAAAAACCCCTCTCTCCCGTCCCTTAAAGCCAAAATCTGGCATATTGCATCAATGGAGAGTATTACATATCTCCATGATCGGTGTCACGTTTTTGAGCAGGTCTGGGCCCCTTGGCTCATTGCGGAACGTAGATCGCTGCCTCCCCCCTCTTATTCTTAGCTCCATCCGCAGGCATATGGGCATCGGCTACCGCTCCTCTTCCATCTTCTCTTTTTTTTCTCTCTTCTCTCCCTTGCCCTTCTTTTTTTTAATCTGTCTCCAAAATATGTACTGTGCTTTGATTACACCGTGGTTCTCCCCTCCCCCCATCCCCTCTTCCTTCTCCCCCTCACATTTGATACTTTGTTGCCAATGTTTTATTTTTGATTGTTCTTGTTCTTTATTCCAAAAATATGGTTTTTGCTGGACGTTGGTTTTCTTGACCGCTTGTCCTTTTTCTTATTGTATTGCTTACTCACTATGTTTAACCATGAAAAAACAAAGAATTAAAAAAAAAATCTCCAGAAAAGGGCAAAGATTCCAAAACCTTTTTAGATTCTGAATCAGCATTCCACGTACGTAGCCAAACTGCTCTGAGCAGCTATTGTTGAAACTGATGCCCTGGAGGCAATAGTACCCATATCCAATGCTGCTTCTTCCAAGAACATTGCAGCCTGTTTTATGTGTGCTATATGGGATTTTTGCTCTCTACATGCTATTGAAAAATTCCCCTCCAATGCATCAGCCCAGGCAGCCATTGCCTTTGCCATCCAAGCTGAAGCCATGGCTGGCCTTATGACTGCCCCAGACAGGAAAAAAATGTTTTTTTAGAAAACCATCCACACTCCTATCCATGACATCATTTAATGATGTTGAAGGCAAAGGTAATGTAGATTGTTGCACTAATTGAATCACATGCATATCTACATTAGGAGCTACCTCCATTTTTAAACAATCCCCAGCTGGCGAGGATAATTGGAATTCCATTTCTTAGGAATTCTAAACTTTTTATTAGGTGTAGCCCAAGACTCTTCCATGATTTCAGTCAGGTGATCTGACCCTGTAAACTCAGTCTTAATAATCAACACTTCCACAGTGCACTACACAATTTGTGACTGTAATCACCTTAAGCTTTTTAAAGTGACATACAATCCGACCCTACCCATGCACCAGCATTGAGGATCGGAATAGAACAAAACTAACAGAATATAGTAAAGTCAGCATTCACACTAGCAGTCAGTCACATGTTATACATTAATATAATAAGCAATATGAGCACATCATCAACTACAACTACATTTCAAGTATGTAGAACATATTACTGAATCATGTTTAAATAGATCTACCGCATTCAGATGCATTGCGAAAGAAACAACAGTAAATGTATAGACTCATATGCAATAGGCACTTATATAACTATTTATACTCAAAAAGGTAGATAGAAACTTAGTGCTGTATTACCCTTACTCAGTAGAGTGGGATACAGGGAGACTCACCTCGCTTCCAGGACCAATCAATACGTTAGTGAACGCTGAGTGGATCCAGACGCTACTAGTGTACACTGCCGCTCCATGAACCTATAGTGAACAGAGACGCTAAGTGAACACAGACGCACCAGTCACACAGCCGCCTATGCTGCGACTGGGTCCCCTTCATGTACAGCGTCTGAGACGGAAGCGGGAAACAGTTCATGGCGAGAGACTTGGAGGAAACTGGTCATGAACCTGGGGGAGGGGCGACCAGGAGAATGTCTGACTCCCCACTACTGACATCAACCCTAGGGATCACAGCCGCATACTATTCCTGGAGACTATGATCCCTAAGGCCTAGCCCTGGTGCAACCGAGGTGGCAGCCACATCAGCGATTGTTTGGTAGTCTCCTCCCAAAACAGTGTGGCTGTATCCATATTCCCCTTCTTAGTGGAACCGATGCCGTACCTTCTCCCAGTGCTCCGGCCACAGCCTGAAAACATCTGCTGGACCTGCTAGTATATCCGACACAGAAGCCAGCCAAAAAAGCACTGTACTCGTGGGTAAGCGTTGTTGCGACCCGGCGGAGTTTTGTTGGAGCAACTCTTTCTAAGGTACGTATAAGACGCTGTTTTGGAAAGATTGCTAAGAAAAACACTAAGACTATAAAAATAAAATAAGAAAGCTTATGGCTGCTAAAAAACAGCAGCCCTCTGACCATGGTCCGGCTCCTGCCGCACCAAACAAAAAACTGATTTGCCTGAGCCAGGAGGAGGGGATATATAGATGGACCTGCTGCATGCTGGGATGCCGGAAAGCTTGACCGATTGGTGCAAATCTGCTGTCGCTTCATCATATCCCATTGTTATCCTGTGGATAACCTGTGGACCCTGCCGGAGAAATATCAGCATTTCAGTCATTCACAGACATGCCCATACATGTCCAGACATGCACAGGGTCACACATAGTCAAACCCAGGTGAGGCCAGAGTCACGTATAGACATAGCAAGGGTCAAACCCAGAATCATATACAGACATGCATAGAGGCAAACAGTTACACCCAGATGAATCATGTACAGACATGCCCAGCATCACATACAGTTACACCCATAGTAATACACACAGTCACACCTAGTCATGCCCAGAGTCATGTACAGACATAGCAAGGGTCACACATTGTCACATCCAGAGTCACACACAGTCATGCCAGAAGTACCCAGAGTCATGTACATACATGTCCTGGTTCACACCCAAAGTCATGCCAAGACATGCCCACACCAGGGCCTTTTCATATGGGCTCAGTGGGCATTTGCCAAAGGGCACCATGTGTATAAGGGACTTAGGCAAACACCTGAAAGTCCCCTTTTTCTAAGGGAACAAGCTTTAAAAAAAAGGCTCTAGGGAATCGGAAATATCTGACTTCATTTAATTGGTCCCCGCCCGAACCTGTTATCCCAACCAGATATCTCAGGAACTGCCTGACTTACACTATTTCTGAGGGTATACTCAAAAAGCTGGGACTCTCCCCTTTCGGAAGACACTGGCAGCTTGTCTCTACTATGACCAGAACTAGAAATATCAGCTTTCCAGTCATTCCCAGACATGCCCATACATGTCCAGACATACCCAGGGTCACACATAGTCAAACACAGGTGAGTCCAGAGTCACAAAAAGACATGCCCAGGGTTAAACCTAGAGTCATACCCAGAGTCATATACAGACATGCCTAGAGGCACACAGTTACGCCCAGATGAATCATGTATACACATGCCCAGCATCACATATAGTTACAACCATATTAATACCCAGAGTCATGCCAAGACGTGCCCAGAGTCGTGTACAGACATGCCCAGGGTCACACACTGTTACATCCAGAGTGGCATACAGTTACATTTAGAGTCACGCACAGACGTACCCAGGGTCATGTACAGACATGACCCTGGTCACACCCAAAGTTATGCCAAGACGTGAACAGATCAGGGCATTCTTTTCATATGGGCTCAATGGGCATTTGCCTAAGGGCAACAGAGGTATAAGGGCCTTAGGCAAACACCTGAGGGTCCCATTTTTCTAAGGGTAGCAGATTTTTGAAAATTGTCTCTAGGGAATCAGAGATATCTGACTTCAATGCAGTGGTCCCCGTCCGAACCTGTTACCCCAGCCAGATATCTCAGGAACTGCCTGACTTACAGTATTTCTGAGGGAATAGTCCAAAAGCTGGGACTCTCCCCTTTCGGTGGACACTGGCAGCTTGTCTCTACTATGACCAGTACTAGAGATATCAGCCTTCCAGTCACTCCCAGACATGCGAAGACATGCCCAGGGTCACACATCGTCAAACCCAGATTCAAGCACAGGTGAGCCCAGTCATGTAAAGACATACCCAGGGTAAAACCCAGAGTCGTATACAGACATGCCTAGAGGAACACACAGTTACGTCTAGATGACTCATGTACAGACATGCCCAGGGTCACATATTGTCACATCCAGAGTCACACACACAGTCACATTTTCATGTACAGACATGTCCTGGGTCACACCCAAAGTCATGGCAAGACGTGCCCAGATGAGGGCCTTCTTTTCGTATGGGTGCAATGGGCATTTGCCTAAGGGCACCAGGGGTATAAGGGCCTTAGGCAGATACCTGAGGGTCCCTTTTTTCCAGGGGATACTAGATTCTTGAAAATTGCCTCTGGGGAATCGGAGATATCCAACTTCAATTCAGTGGTCCCGGTCCGAACCTTCTACCCCAGCCAGATATCTCAGGAACTAACTGACTTAGAGTATTTCTGAGGGTATACTCCAAAAGCTGGGTCTCTCCCTAGTCGGTGGACACTGGCACCTTGTCTCTACTATGACCAGAATTAGAGATATCCGCCTTCCAGTCATTCCCAGACATGCTCAAAGTCACACAATCAAACCCAGAGTCAAGCACAGGTGAGCCCAGAGTCAAGCACAGGTGAGCCCAGTCACGTTAAGACATACCCAGGGTCAAACCTAAAGACATACCCAGAGTCATATTCAGACATGCCCAGAGGCACAGTTACGCCCAGATAAATATGTACAGACATTCCCAGCATCATAGTTACACCCATAGTCATGCCCAGTCATGTACACACGTCCAGTGTCACACCCAGAGTGAATGCCCAGATGTACCCAGTCATGTACAGACTAGCCCAGGGTTAAGCACATAGTCATAACCAGAGTCAAACACAGACCTGCCAAGAGGCACACAAATTTACACCGAGATGAATTATGTAGACATGCACAGAGTCACTGAGTTAAATAAAACATTTTATTTACGTTCCTATAATTGAAAGTAGAAATGTAGAAAATTTAGAATATTTTATTTGCACACAAATCGTAAAGGTGCAGGCCTATGGAATTTTTAACATAACAACATGACATTAGTAGGTCATGTGCTTGAACCAGGCATCAGAATCTGCTTCTATCAACTCAGGGAAACATTTTAAGTTTCTATAATTGAAAGAAGAAATTTTAAAATTTTCATTTTCAGCAAAATTTTAAGGGTCCAGGCTTACGTCATTTTGTTTAACATAACACCATAACATTATTAGGTCCTGTGCTTAAACCAGTTATCAGAATCAGCTTCTATCAACTCAGGGAAACATTTTATTTAAGGTCATATAATTGAAAGTAGAATTTTTTTTATAATTTTTTTTAGACTAATTTTGAGGGTCAAGTACTATGTAATTTGTAACATAAGACCATAACATTATTAGGTCCTGTGCTTAAACCAGGCATCATAATCAGCTTCTGTCAACTAAGGGAAACATTTTAAGTTCCTATAATTGAAAATAGAAATTTAGACATTTTTATTTTCACATAAATGTTAAGGGACTAGGCCTATGGAATTTTTTAACATAACACCATAACATTATTAGTTCCTGTGCTGAAACAAAGCATCCAAATCAACTCATGGAAACATTTTGTTTAAGTTCCTATAACTGAAAGTAGAAATTCTGAAAATGTTGACATTTTCAGACAAATTTTAAGGGTCCAGACCTTATGGATTTCTTAACTGAACACCATCACATTACTGAAACCAGGCATCAGAATCAGCTTCTATCAACTAAGAGAAACATTTTATTTAAATTCCTATAATTCAAAGTACAAATTCTGAATATTTTGAAATATTCATTTTCAGCCAAATTGAAGGGTCCAGGACCTTTGGTTTTTTTTAACATAACACAGGAACTTAAATAAAATGCATTCAAGATTTTAAATAACCGATTTCTGATGCCAGGACCTAATAATGTGATGGTGTTATATTAAAAATTCCATAGGCCCTGGACCCTACATTTTGGCTGAAAATGAAAATTTTAAAACTGATCCAATTTCTTCAGTTATATCTTATCCATCCTAAATGTATTCCAGAGATAAAATAATTCTGATACCTGGTTTAAGCAAATGATGCGATGGTGGTATTTTAAATATTCCATAGGCCCTGGACTCTTCAATTTATCTGAAAGTTAAAATTGTAATAAATTGATCCAATTAATGATTTACATTATATGTCACTAAACAAAATACATCCTTAAGTTGAAAGAGGTTGATTATGATTCCTGGTTTAAGCACAGAAGCTAATAATGTGATGGTATGATCTTAAAACTATAATAGGCCCTGGACCTTTAATTTTGGCTAAAATTTCAAAATCGACCCAAGTTCTGCTTCAATTATTAGATATTCATCTGAAAGGCATACCAGTCATAAAAGAAGATAATTTTAACAGCTGGTTTAAGCAAAGGAACTAACAATGTGATGATGGTGGTATGTTGAAACTTACATAGGCAATGGACCCTTCATTTTGGCTGAAAATGAACATTTCAAAATTGACCCAATTTCTACTTCAGTTATTAGGTTTCCATCCCAGAGTAGAAAGTAGATTATTCTAATGCCTGATTTAAGCACAGGAGCTAAAAAGGTAATGATGTTATGTTAAAAATTCCATAGGCCCTGGACCCTTCAATTTAGCTGAAAATGAAAATTTCAAATTTGATCCAATTTCTGCTTTAAATTATATGGACTTAAACAAAATGCATCTCTGAGTTAAAATAAATTGATTCTGATTCCTACTTTAAGCACAGGAGCTAATGGGATGGTGGTGCCCTGGACCCTTCATTTTGTCTGAAAATTAAAATTTCAAAATTGACCCAGTTTCTGCTTCAGTTATTTCTTATCCATCTGAAATGTATCTGACATAAAAAGAAGATAATTCTGATGCCTGGTTTAATAATGTGGTATGTTTAAATTACATAGGCCCATAAGAATTCAATAGGCACTGGACCCTTCAAATTGGCAATAAATGAAAATTTCAAAACGGACCCAATTTCTGATTTAAATTATAGGTACTTATACAAAATCCATAAAAGAAGTTGATTCGGATGCCTGGTTTAAGCACAGGAGCAAATAATGTGATGGTGGCATGTTAAAAATTCGATAAGCCCTGGACCCTGCATTGTGGACTAAAGTGAAAACGTCAATATTTACCCAATTTCTGCTTCAATTATTAGTTATCCATCCAAAATGCATCCCAGAGTTGAAAGAAGTTGATTTTGATGCCTGGATTAAGCACATGAGCTTATAATGTGATGGTGGTATGTTAAAAAATCCATAGGCGCTAAACTTTTCATGCGTGTTGAGAGTGTCACATAGGTGAGAGGTAATAATTAAAGTGTTAAAAAGTGTTACATTAGTTAAAAAAACAATTTGATGCTAAGAAAGTGATAGATTCAGAGTTACAATATAATGCCTCAAAGCATCCTAAAACTTACAAATTCTTTACATTTATTTGGACTTACCATTCAATATGCAGTCTGTAAATGGCCGAGATCCATGCTAATTAAAGACACCCTATTATCATAGCGTAATGTGTACACATCATGGCATAGTGTAGTGAGTGTATACATGCATGTATACATGTGTGTGTGTGTATATTTATACATATATATATATATATATATATATATATATATATATATATATATATATATATATATATACATACACACACACACACACACACACACTAACTCCGTTGGCTGCAGCAGTCTCATCTATGGGTGGCGGGAGCATAGCTTCCTGTGCTAATGATACTTCCAGCCTCCCCTCTATATGCACAGGTAGCGGGAGCATTGTTCCCCGCTACCAATGCCGACTGTTTGGTGTCCTGTGCTCGGAGTAGCAGGCAAAGATATAAGAGAACATGTCTACAGAATATATGGAGGGGGGGCTTAGACTGCACACCCTAATTCTAAACATAATGGTTTACATTAGTGTCTGATCCAATTTTTTTCAATATATGTAGTAATTGCTTTTAGCTCATAAAGTATAATGTAACATGTTATGCACTGTAGTGAGTAAGCCACAGTCCTAGGAATGTAGCAAAATGTATCTTATATGAGAACAATGATAATAATAACACAGCACATGATGGTGATCTAGTCTGTAAATAACACGTTAATGCACTCTACCTATGATAGGAGACACCACACACACCAGCCAGTGTCTAAAATTGTGAGAACTGTACAAAATGTAGATTAGGTCAAATACATGCTGTTGTAACAAAAATATATATATAAGAAAATGTTCATATATGTAATATTCTTACAGTATGATATATTTGAAATGTTATTTTCACACAAGCAAACATTAGATCTGTTATTCCAACCCTTAGTAGAATCTTGGTGTAGTTTTTGGCACCCATGTCCATCTGGAATACAAATGGGTGACCGGCAGACGGGATGCCAGCTGTCATTCCATCTGCTGGAATCCCGGCAGCGAATGCCCTCATGTGCTTGCCACGCTTCGAGCCCAGTTGTTAGCTGTGTTCGCCACAGGTTATATTCCTACTCGGTTGGTGACGTCAACCCACCAATAGAGTGGGAATAACCTGTGTCGGTCGGGATTCCAACTGTCGGCATTTCACTGGCTGTTGGTATTCTGGCATCGGTCTCCTGATCACCGGGATCCTGACAACCACTATAACTGCATCCAGTCCATCCATGTTTCTGTTTTGCCAAGTAACTGCCCTTCTAGAGAGTAACAATAAATCATTTGAGTGCAAGGACTGGAAACTGACTTTAGAAAGTTGTGCTATCATCAGGCATTGTGGCCAACCAGGGATTCTCCTGTACCCTCTGTGGGCAGTCCAACCCAGGCCAGATACTTTTCATCCTTACTTTCAACACTGGCATAGCTCTGAAAACCATGAGCTTCCCCTTAAAACTTAATTGTACTTAGGCAAATTTATACACAATATATATTACAAAAAAGCATATGTGCTGCTGCTTTGCATTATGATTTGTAAATTCACTTTACTGGCTGAATCCATACATTGAACAATGCAAATGCAAAACTTCTGCAGAATTGTTATCTCATGTTGATTACTCAACAAAAAAAATAAGACATTGTATTTGAAAATTGTCATTTTAATTTCAAAATATGAAATAAACACAGTAGTATGTACAGTCTGGTTTTATCTGAATAGAGGCTAATCTTGATAAAAACAAATGTCATATCTATTTAAAACAGGTCCTTCTGAAAATGACCCTTTTATGTTGTTCTGCATTGAACAATAGTTGAATTTCTATAGGGTGGTGTCTTTTTTGTGGGGAAAGACGATTTCTAAGAGCAGACGTTTTACCTACAGACTGCAATATCATGTTGCCATTAGTTTAGTAACAAAAGCGTTTTTTTAAAGGGCAATCAACTGGCTTTGCTGCATGATTTTTCTCTGATTGTTGAGGGTCTTTTCTGGACCATGGAATTATTCACAAATACCCACAAATGCTATAGAAATACAACATTTACAGAGCTAAAACATGACAGTGCATTAGATACAGTATATTCAAGTACAATACATATTAATGATTTGATTAAATGTTAATTTTTGGCTGTACATCTGGAATGTGTACAAGAGAAGGCCACAGGTATCAGAGTCAATTCATTGTTGTGAGCAAACATATCTTGTTGAATATCATGCACGGAACATAAGCTTCTCAAGATCTCACTTATTAAAGAGCACAGTGGGTTCACCTTCACTGACAGAACAACCAACATTGGGGGTAATTCCAAGTTGATCGCAGCAGGAAATTTTTTAGCAGTTGGGCAAAACCATGTGCACTGCAGGGGGGGCAGATATAACATGTGCAGAGAGAGATAGATTTGGGTGTGGTGAGTTCAATCTGCAATCTAATTTGCAGTGTAAAAATAAAGCAGCCAGTATTTACCCTGCACAGAAACAAAATAACCCACCCACATCTAACTCTCTCTGCACATGTTATATCTGCCTCCCCTGCAGTGCACATGGTTTTGCCCAACTGCTACAAAATATCCTGCTGCGATCAACTTGGAATTACCCCCATTAGTCCAACTAAGAGGATCTGAACCCATAGGTAGGGATCTTAGGACTGAGGGGGTTATTCAGAGTCCAAAGTTAGCAATTGGGCAAAACCATGTTGCACTGCAGGTGGGGCAGATGTAACATGTGCAGAGAGAGTTAGATTTGGGTGGGTTACATTTTTTCTGTGCAGGGTAAATGCTGGCTGCTTTACTTTTACACTGCAATTAAGATTCCAGTTTGAACACACCCCACCCAAATCTAACACTCTCTGTACATCTTACATCTGCCCCACCTGCAGTATAAGATGGTTTTGTCCATTAGTGTGCTTTTTTTTAGTTTGCTAACAATTCTGAATAACCCCGAGGCCACAAACATGAAAAATGCAAACCTGTTATTCACCAGAAAAGAAGGGAAACACCCTGTTTAACTGAAAACTTCTAAAACCTACAAAATGATTTTTATACCTTGATTTGGTGTCATTAAAGGACAACTACTTCTACAAGACAAGCTGCATTTTTTATTTTAGCCACACACACAGATGTGTCCTCATACATGAGTGAGCTGCCAGGTCCCATGCAACTCTGCTAATGGGCGTTTTTGATGATAATGCGTCTTATTCGCACCGTTAAGACGTACAAGGAGACTGTGTTGATTAATTTGATATAGGACACTTGCGTATTGTGTGTGACTAAGTCTGTACACAGATCAGAACTTGTATTGGAAAAAAGCTGTGACTGCTACATTGTATCACTTCGTTCGTATACAGATTCATGGAAAATGGGGTCTATTTACTAAGCCTTGGAGAGAGATAAAGTGAACAGAGATAAAGTACCAACAAATCACCTCCTAAATGCCATGTTATAGACAGTGTTTAAAAATGACAGGATCTAGTTGGTTGGTTGGTACTGTAGATAGTTTATCTCCGTCCCCTTTATCTCTCTCCAAGGCTTAATTAACAGACCCCTCAGTCACACACAGATATACAAGTGTCATATAACAAATTAATCAGTATAGTTGTGTTGCAAATAAGACGCATTTTTGACAAAAAAGAAGCCAGAAAAACGCCCAAAGCCATAAGATTCACAAGCGACCTGGCAGGCCAAAGGGGGCTGTTTGGTGTGACTGAGGTATGAGGACACATCTATATATGCAGTGGCGTATCGTTAATACTTACCCTCTGGATTCCCATGTCGATGGCAGCAGCAGAGCACAAAGCACCAGAAAATGGTGTGGCTGGCATTTTCCTGGGGACCTGCGCAAGCGCACTAGACTCAGGCACAGCACTGTGGTTTACTAGTGAACCTAGTGCTCAGACTCCGCTGCTTTGCCAGATGGAGAGGAGGGGGCCTGAATGTAGACTGCACACAAACCTCACCTTCCTTTATTAATACACCCCTGTATATATGCAAAGGCTTTCAAACATTGACATTAACTGTAATGTTGACATTGCATTCACTTTTCCTCTACTGCTGTGTGTTAATTACTGTCCTGTTGTCCTCCATGTCTTGTTGTGAAGTTTAACAAAGAGACTGGAAACACGTTTTGTATGGGAAAGATCTATCTAGCCATAAGATCAAATATTAAGAATAGCACTATGACTGGATCTTTCCCTTATACACAGTACTTGGGATTGTTATCCTTAGCTCCTTTATAGGATAACATGTATTTTAGGTTATGAAGGTCCTGCATGACTAACATTTGCTGTTAAACGAGCTATAGAAAGCCAATGTTAGCAAAAGATCAACAATTTATGTTGGACATGTATTCTTATCTACAGGCTCTAAAAAATAAGCTTATTTCTTTATAGAAACCATTTAAATAGGGATCGTTTCCATGCGAGCGTGGCTACCACTTATAGGCAGTAGATATCATATCATTAGAAAGATTGATAATGGACAGCTGATGATGCAGACTTTGTATGCCCTCAATAACCAAAATAATAATTTATCAATATGCCTTTTCTTCTATTAACCCAGTGGTTCCCAAACTTTTTGGAATCACGGCGCCCTAGAGTGTAAAAAAAAATTCACGGCACCCCTAGGACACAAGTTTCTTAATGAGAAACTTAGAAGGAAATACAAAATTTAGTAAATTTGTTTATATGTCATCCTTTGGTTCAGTTATTGTGGTGAGGAACAGGATTTGCTACTGTTTGTCCACGGATTATATGACTGACAGCCACCAGCACTGGTTTTGCCTATTACAGTGACCATAAATAATTTTAAATTGGTCCTGGACCACCAACTGGGGCCACCCCTGCAAGTGTCCTGAGGCATCCCATGGTGCCACGGCACACAGTTTGAGAACAACTGCATTAACCTATCACAACAAAGATATTCTAACTCTGCACAACCAGAAATAGGCTGGGTATCAACCTACAAGAACAGCTGAATTAAATGACAATAAAAAGGATACAAGAACAAGTGCTTAGTCAAAGTACCACTACTGTTTTATGGAGTATGTATATGATTTTTGCGAGAAATGGAAGTGGCCATCTTTACTTGACTATATTTAGATTATGTGGTAAGACCTATACACATGTACATAATGTTTTAATTAGGGAGGCCAATCCCGGGCCATTTTTTCAATCCCGGGTATCGGGACTGAAAAATGGTCAATCCCGGGATTGGCGTTTCTCTGTGTGGCCACCGCCGTGCCCCGCCCCAAACACTCACCATACACCAGGGGAGGGCGGATGGGACACATCTACTCTCCCGGCAGCTCCCAGTAGCGTATGACAGCGCAGCGTGACCTCTCGCTGCATGTCATGCTGCAATGGGGAGACGCTAGGAGGAAATCAGGCAGCGTCTGAGCATCCTGAGGATGCTCAACGCTGATCCCTCAATCCCCGGGATTGGAGCTTCCAATCCCGGCCATTTCTGGGCCAAAATCCCGGGATCCCGCCGATCCCGATCCCGGGATTGGCCTCCCTAGTTTTAATGCTTTTCTATAAGATGTGAACGTAAACACTGGAAAAACATCCATGTTACATACATAATACTGTTACTGGCAGAAATACAAACGTCCTGATATTTACAACATTTCAGTCCTTCATTAACCTCTAACTACAAGAAGTGATACCTGTATAAAACGATTTAAATACAAACATCTCAATGTTAAATTATTTTTGTAAACTATGGACATCAGAATAATTTATAGTAGATTGGTCCCAGATTAGAGAAAAACACTTCATACCATGTGCAGAAAATGACTACAGAGTAAAGGACTCTGGGTAAGATGTTCTTGGACTGGAAATCTACCACATGAATAGCAAAGTGTAAGGAGATACAATTCTTTACTTGTTTTGATTCCCCCTTTCATCTGTTTTCTGCTGAAGCATCTTTAATTATAAAAGTATAATTCCACATATAAAACATAATTAAAATAAGATTTTCAATAAAAACAAAATTATATTTTTACCAGAACATCATTGAATCTGTAAGGGGTGGGGGTTTAAACATGGTTAAAAGTCATAATAAATACTAAAAAAGAGAATAGTTTTGTGCCATTGATGGTTTGAAAGTGCATGTATCTTAGCGGTACTGGCAAGTGATGCTAGTTGTTGGATGGATGGAAATTGTATATGCGCAATTGTTTCAAGTCTGTTTTAGGCATCGTCTCTTCTAGTTGTGCACTCAGCAATGGGTACACTATTTATTACCAGTTATTTATATAACTGGTAATAGTCACTATGTGACTAGAACACTTCATGGTATTCCAGCAGCCACATTATAACACTGTTACATCTTGGCAAAATCCCAGTGTCCAAAGTTTGCCTGTCATTTGCTAGAAGACTGGAGACGTGCACAGGAAAAAGGCATGTTCTGTGTTTTTTTTTTCTCTCGACTGTAAAAACAGACACCAGTTCCTCTACTTTGAACAGGTCCCTTCATCTTCATCGGTGCCCACTGGCATACAGTATAAGCTTCATCCCATACAGAAGCATGTTATGTAATCACAGGTCTCCATCTACTGGGGGCACACACAGTCTGTATATCCTGAGAAAAACATCATGATGTATATGGTGAGCACATATATAACGAAACATCTTTCAACTACATGACACAGTTTTGTTGTAAAAAAAATTAGTTGTGTTAAAAGAACCCCAAACACTGAAATGAAAGTTTATCCATTATAAAAAGGCACCTGAAAATACTGCAAATTTTGGTACTTGGCATTAAATTATTTTCTGAACCCAGTTAGGGGACACTGCTATCTTAGAGTGTAAGTGGAGTGGAGTGGAGAAGGCACTGCTGTAAAACTTGTTTGCAATCAATATCAACCCCTTTACTCCTCTCCCCCAAACTCTAGTTGTTATATCTAATTGACAGCCATGACAGTGACTACAGTAGGAATGCCTGCAGTGTTCTGGTTCTCATGCAGCACCAAGCTACCCAGTAGAGAGACCATCATGTCATCCAACAATTCAAAATCCAGTAGCTCTCTGGAAAAAGAAACAATGGTAAATGGCATGCCATTTCACAAAACTGTCTTCTCACCTCTCAGATATGCTTTTAAACTCAGTAGAATATTTTGAGTGTTTTCTTCATCACCAAAGAGATGACAATTTGGGCACTCTGCTCAGCAGCTATATCAATCTAGGGTGCTAGAGACGTCAACTGTATATGGTATAAAGATACTTTGTAATAAAGTGATCCGACAAATAAATGTAAATAGGAGATCCTATTGCAAGCAGTGGACATGGGTTTAATTTCAGAAAAAATGAAGGAAATATTGATACCAGAATTCCCATTAACCCCACTTTTGTACACCATGAACCCTCCACCAGGCCATCCTATTATATTAGCCATGGGATCTTTATTCCAACTGGTAGCAATGTTTTGGATTCTCTGCTTCAACCACTTATATAGAAAGAACTGACATTTCTGTTGGACACTATATTACTTCTCAATAAACTGTACAGTTTAATCACTTCTGGACGATTGTCGACTGGCCACGGTTGACGTGGTAAATTTGTATATATCTATCCCGCATGACCTAGCTCTGAGGGCTATTCAAATGTTTCTGATCGATAGTCAGTTTTTCAATGTAACAACCATAGATGTCATTGTGCAGATTTTTTTATTAATCTTGACTAACAACTTTTTCTATATGATAGAATTGTTTCTTATAGGAAAATGGCTGCATAATAAGATCAAGTGCAGCCCCGGTTTACACAAATGTGGTAATGTTTGCGGTAGAAAAGATATTTTTTTCAGAATCAACAGGTTTCATCTAATGTCTTATTTACATTCTTTATTGATGATTTGGTGTGGAAATAAGACTCACTTTGAGGAAGTAATATAAATGCATAATTTAACTGATAGCCCTTTTAAACTGACATATTCCGTGAGCCATGAGGCTATAAACTTCCTAGATGTTAACATTTCTATTGAGGGATCACAAATAATGACCACATTGTACACAAAACCAACAGATAGAAATATGTTGTTACAAGCCACGAGCTGCCATTCCAAAAGCTTAATCAGAGGTCTATCCTTTTCCCAAATGAGCCGAATAAAAAAGGATCAACAGTGATTCTTCTATGGCAATCATTCAACTTGATGAATTAATTCAGAGGCTATTCATTAAAATCATTATTGCAATCTAAGATCAAGGTATAATCCCTGGATAGAGAAACACCCCTTAGGAAGAAAAAAACCTTTGTCTCCTATCTTGAAATTCCCATGGGTAAATAAGTACACTACAGCTTCTCTGTAATCAAATAAAAAAAAAACTGGCTGTTGTTAGAATCGGAGAAGTCTCTACATTTGTCTCAGTTTAGCCTTATGCCATGTTACTCTAGTGGCCGGCATCTTCAAGACTCTTTGGTCAAAACTGATATTTCAAAGAGGGATCACGTCCCATCCTCTTCTTCTTTGTTTTTGCCTAGTGCAAAACTAGGTTGTATCAGGTGTTCTTGTACGACATGACAGTTCTTAATCCCTGGGGACACTTTTTCTCATCCACACAGTGGAAAAACGATATCAGACATCAACTGAATAATAACTCTAATTTTGAATTATTTAAAATTCTGTGTACATGCAGATTATCTTACATTGGTAAGATGTAAAGAAGGTTTAAGGAACATGTGATGGTGCATAGATCCGCCATCCCCAATGCCTTAAACACTGGTACTAGTGAGCAACAGATTGTCCAAAATAATCACCCACTATTGAGCATACGGTACCACATGATCGACCATATACCAGTTTCTATAAAAGGGGACGATCGTGCTCACAAGTTGTTACAAAGTGAGGCATGATGGCTAGTGAGACTGATGAAAATGGATTGTATACCAGTTTTATTTAATTCTTATTCTAGATATCTGGATCCACAGGAAAATTACACCATTGGACCTAGAAGTTGAACGTATTGGGGCATTTGAACCTGAACCTGGTTAGTCTAAGGTGTCTGAGTTATTACACACCTTTTTTTAAAGTGCTCAGGTGAATGGGCCACATTACTAGAAGCTTTGTGCTCAATCTGTTAGGCTAAAGTGTTCGAATGTATATTCACTACAGCTAGCATTGAAGACAAAGTCTATAGCTATAAGATATACCCCTGATGAAATCTCTGATTGAGACAAAACGTGTTGTATAACAATATAGGGGACCTATTCACTATTGTGTATTAGATACATACACACACATACATACATACTATCCAGTGTACGGCACTCAGCGGTCTTCTTTATACAAAAATTCAATAAGCCAGCCTCTTTTGCAACATTTCGGGTTTATTATCCTTTTTCAAGCACCACAGTTAAGGGTAATAAACCCAAAACGTTGCAAAAGAAGCTGACTTATTGAATTTTTGTATATAGAAGACAGCCGAGTGCCTTACACTGGATCGCATGCATGAAATGTCTGCAATGTGCACCGCGGCCATTTACTGATGGAATGAGAGTACCTGCTATTTGCATATATATATATATATATATATATATATATACACACACAACGTGGGGCCCGGCACTCTCCACATAAATGTCCGTTACTTTCTCCGGTGCCCTCCGTATTAGGGGGGTATAGCAACTCCCCAACAATAGGACAACGTGGACGGCGGCACTCAGAAGTAAAGACACTGCACGTCAAACTTGTAGCCAACGTTTCAAAGCAAACGGCTTTTTCGTCAGGGCATATATATATATATATATATATATATATATATATATGGGTGGTCTTCAGTTTGCAGGTGTGTCGGTATACTGGCGCCGGAATCCAGACAGCCGGCATACCGACACTTTTTCTCCCTCTTGGGGGTCCACGACCCCCCCTGGTGGGAGAATAAATAGCGTGGCGCGCGTAGCGAGCCCGCAAGGGGCTCATTTGCACTCGACACGCTGTCGGTATGCCAGCGGTTGGGTTCCCGGCGCCGGTATGCTGGTCGTCGGGAGCCCGGCCGCCATACCATACTACACCCATAAAATATATATATATATATATATATATATATATATATATACACACATGGTCGAGTCACACTATTATGATCGCTTCCTAAATTTGACGTCGGCAGTGCATAGCCCATGAAGTACGCCATGTGTCATGCGCTGGTTTGGTGGGTATATAAGGTGTGTAATAGGCCATCTATACACACATCACTCATCGCTGTTATGGGTAAAAGGGGCGATTTATCAGAGTTGCAAAAAGGGATTATTATCGGTTTCATTTTGAGATCTCCTTGCATGCTGCTGTGATGAAAGTGATGACGGTGTATCATGACTGGACAAATGGCACCACTGCGAATAAAATTATGTGAAAACAGCGGAGCACCACGTGCAATTGATGTGAGAGGTGAATGTTGGCTACGAAGGTACGTGATGGCCGACTAAAATGCTACAGTGGAGCAGCTCACTGTCAAAATGAACCTGGGGTCTACTAGACATGTGTCTAAAGCAACAGTTCAGCCTGTATAGCTGCTGACTGTGATGCACATGGCGGTTACTCTGGCTATTAGCTGGTGTTCATAATACTGTGACTTGACCGTATAATTTTATATATATATATATATATATATATATATATATACATATATATAAACAAATATATAACCAAATTGCGCTATTAATCCGCCTTAGACCTAATAGTCCTTGGGGAGGATCGGTTGCTAATCTCCAAATAGGTCCTCCTGCCAGTCGAGAACCAGGTGGTTGAACACTGTAAATGGTTGTATGGAGAGCGCTCTTATCGTGTAGTTATGTCTCTTTAGCTTTTCTTTCTCTCTAGGACAGTCCTTCAATTTTAGCTTTGATCACGAGAAGATGGATATTTCTGCAAAATACCCACTCACCAGATTCACCCAGATAACAACATCACTCATTAGTTTAAAACTTCCATGAAATTTATTGTTGATAAAATCTTCTTATTTTTAAATGAATGACTCTTACATTAAATGTAACATTCGTGGGATAAGATCTCAATGGCACAGCTGTCTACCCCAGCCGGGGAGGAGCTCCTATGACAGCCCGTCCAACCCACAAATGTTAATTCACCAAACGCGTTTCGTCTAACAGACTTCCTCAGGGGTGTTTTTTATATGTAATATACACATACTTACACACACACACACACACACACACACACACACACACACATACATACATACATACATACATACATACATACACCCACTGTATATATGTATTTGAAGATACTGGGTTCCAAATCAACCAGGCACGGTGGTAGAGGAAAAACCAACAGTGGTTTATTGAACAGAATGGGTTATAAACAGATCAGTATATCTCTGTAATCCAATCCCACATGACAATTCCCACCGCAAACTCGTGACAGAACATTACTTTTTAGTCTTGGAGCAGTGAATCACCCTCAGCTCTCTGGAAAGCTCTACTTATACCCCCAGAAGCTTCATTTTGCAGGAGTGTGTTTGACTTCTTTGTCTTAGGATCTTACAGCATTGGGATACAAAACATATTCTAATCAAGGTGATTACATCAGTCAGTGAGACACCCTGTCTGTTCAGCTCACTATTGGACAATAGGGAGTAAACAAAAAGGGACAATGGTACCTTATATGACACCCTTTGAGTGTCCACTGTGGTGTAAGTAAACAACAGGAAAATAGGATTTTGGTACTTACCAGATAAATCCTTTTCTTTGAATCCACAGGGGGCACTGGAGTACTCTTGGGATATGGACGGGGCGTTAGCAGGGATAGGCACATTTAAATATTTAAATTAGTAACTCTCCACCTCTTCCATACTCCCAAGGTACCTCAGTGTTTTTTACTGAACCGAACAGGAGCGATGGAGAGGATGAACAATGGAGAATTACATATAACATTATAACATAACTTACAACGATAAAGTTGACACATAACATAACGGACAACTAGAAAGTTGACACAACAATAGATAACAATCATGTTAACATTTGAACAAGTCAGTGAGAATGTGTTACCATAAGATCCACTAAACTTACCATAAGCCAGGTGAACCTGCTCTGGGTGGGCGTCCAGTGCCCCCTGTGGATTCAAAGAAAAGGATTTATCTGGTAAGTACCAAAATCCTATTTTCTTTTTCATCCACTAGGGGTCACTGGAGTACTCTTGGAATGTACCAAAGTTTCCCCCATGGGCGGGAAAGCTGTTTGGCACCTGTAACACGCAAACATATCAAACTTGTAAAAGTGCACACACGTGTGCACTGAAGACCATGTAGACGCACTGCAAAGTTGCGTCATAGAAGCTCCACGACCTGCTGCCCATGATGTTCCCACAGAACATGTGGAATGAGCTGAAACCGATCTAGGCAGTTGTAACCTTGCATGAAGATAAGCTTGACGAACGGTCAGCTTAATCCATCTGGCCAAGGTCTGCTTGGAAGCTGGCCAACCAATCTTGACTGCATCACAGAGAACAAACAATGTATCTGTTTTACGTACTGTTGATGTTCGGGCTACATATGCGCGAAGTGCGCGTACCACATCCAAAGTAGCTGGAGTTCCTGAACCTTCTGATAACACAGTAACTATGATTCGTTGATTGATGTGAAAAGCAGATACTACCTTTGGTAGGAAAGCGGGATTCGCCTGAAGTTCCGCTCTGTCATCATGACATACCAAATACGGTGGTTTGCATGACAATGCACCCAAGTCTAAAACAAGCCTTGCTAAGGCTAGTAGAAAAACTGTTTTCCAAGTTATAAACTTAACATCCACTTGTTGTATAGGTTAAAAAATTTAAGACTGTAAAAAATGTAAAATCAGATTCAAGTCCCATGGAGCTGTAGGTGGTATAAATGGAGGTTAAACTCTGAGGACCCCTTGCAGGAAAGTGTGAACTGTTGGCAAAAGGGCCAAACGTCTTTGAAAATAAACTGACAAGGCCGAGACCTGCACCTTTAGTGTAGATAAACATAGTCCTCCATCTAACCCCGCCTGTAAAAATAGTAAAAGGATAACTTGAACGACGTTGTCGGGAACTTCGGAACTTCACACCACCGTATATAAGCTCTCTAAATCCTGTGATAATGAGCTGCTGTAATTGGATTCCTAGCACGTAACATGGTTGGAATAACTGACTTAGAAATGCCCTCTCGTCTTAAGAGTGCGGTATCAACAGCCACCCCGTCAAACACAGCCATGCTAAATCGGGGTAAAAGGAACGGACCCTTTTGTAGTAGGTCTGGACGTAGCAGTAGCGGCCACGGATCGTCTGCGAGTAGACTGCGGAGATCCGAGAACCACGCTCTCAGAGGCCAATGAGGTGCCACTAGTATGACTGTCATGAACTCTCTTTTGATCCGCTTTTGCAACGTTAGGAAACAGATACACGGGGCTGTACGGCCACGCGATTGTGAGCGCATACACTGCCACAGCCTTTGGATCTCTTGTTCTGGACACATACTGGGATGTCTGATGATTTTGGCGAGATGCCATTAGATCCACCTGTGGTTAACCCCACCGCTGGACCAACATCTGAAACACCTCTGGATTTAATGTCCATTCTCCTGGATGAAAATTCTGACGGCTGAGATAATCCACTTCCCAGTTGTCCACACCTGGAATGAACACTGCCGACAATATCACCTGGTGATGCTCGGCCCAATTCAGGATCCGAGCAAATTCTCGCATGGCCATGCGACTTTGAGTCCCTCGTTTGTTTATGTATGCGGCTGCCGTCGCGTTGTCTGACTGGACCTGGACAGTCTGAGACTGGAGCATGTGAACTGTCTGCGCGTTGTAAATCGCCCTGAGTTCCAGGACATTTATTGACAGTAATCTTTCTCGGTCTGACCACAGACCCTGAAACTGACAATTGAGGACCACTGCCTCCCAACCTCTGAGACTTGCGTTCGTGGTCAGAATTATCCAATCCCAGACAATTAATATTTTTCCTGCAGTGAGATTGTGTATGTGGAGACACCAGAGTAGTGATACTGTGGCCTTTGGAGACAACTGCACCAACTGATGTATTTGTAGATGCGAGCCTGACCACTGAGCAAGAAGATCTAGTTGAAAAGGACGTGAGTGAAATCTTCCGAACTGCAATGCTTCGAAAGACGCCACTATCTTTCCTAACAGTCGAATGCACAACTGCACTGAGACAGTCCGTGGTTTGAGTACTAACTGTACTACTGTAGATGGCGAATGCTTTGTGCTTTCTGTTCTGGAAGGTAAATTTGTTGATCCACCGTATCGAGAATCATTCCTAGGAATTGAAGTCTTTGACACGGAACCAGGCTTGACTTCTTGAGGTTGACAATCTAACCATGCTGAACTTGAACACTCTATGTCGGTAAGGCATGTTGAAGGAGTATTTGTTGAGACGGAGCTTTTATGAGAAGATCGTCTAAGTATGGAACTATTATCACTGCCAGAGATCTGAGATGAGCTGTTATCACAGACATCACTTTCGTGAACCCCCGCGGTGCTGACGAGAGACCAAACGGTAGTGCCTGAAATTGATAATGGTTTTGTTGTACTGCAAACTTTAAGTACACCTGATGCGGTGGCCAAATCAGAATGTGTAAGTACACATCCTTGAGATCCAGCGAAATCATGAATTCCTGTGGCTCTAAACCTGCAATCACTGACCGCAGGGATTCCATCTTGAATCTGTAGTAAGTCACATACTGATTGAGCCCCTTGAGGTTCAATATCAGTCGGACCGAGCAGTCTGGCTTTGGTACTACAAAGAGACTGGAATAATAACCTTGACCCTGTTGGTGAAGTGGAACCTGGATCAAAACTGCTGAATCTACGAGCGACTGAATCACGGTCTGCAGAACCGCCTTTTTGTCGTCCATCTGTGGATGTCTGAAACCACGCCAAGTGAAACATTTGATGGCGTGCTCACACCACTGAAGATCTGAGATGGGATGGAAGCCCGTCATGCCACTGGCTTGTCTGCATACTTTGTGCCCTAACAACGGTTACTGGTTTGTTGGAAACCACATCCTCTACCACAGGCCTGGCCAACCTGTGGCTCTCCAGCTGTTGTAAAACTACAAGTCCCATCATGCCTTGCCACAGTTTTGCTATTAGGGAATGCTAAAACTGTGGCAGGGCATGCTGGGATGTGTAGTTTCACTACATCTGGAGAGCCACAGGTTGGCCAGGCCTGCTCTACCATGTCCCCTGTATGGTCGTTTCTCTAGCATGGCCTCGAAAGGACTGAGGTCTAAAAGATTTAAATGCCGGTCCAATGTATGTCCATTTAGGAGCTGATCTAGGCAATGTCAGGAAACCAGACTTACGCCCAGTAGCCTGAGAAATACATTTGTCCAATTCAGGACCAAATAACATTTCACCAGTGTACTGCCCTGATGAGATTATCAATGGCTGGGCTATCAGTAACCTCACTATATGACTGCTGGGCCAATTCACCTGCTTCCTGTGCGTCCTGAGATATCAGGTCTGGCATTGAATCGTCAGAATGCAACATAGCTGAAACCGGTAAATTATAAGACAAATAATAACTATTTTTCAGAGCTGGGCTAGACTTGGACTTTTGCAACCCTTGCAAAGTCCTAGACATCTCTTGAGCCCATTCTGGTATCTGAGGTGATATTACCCTAGCCTCAGATCTAGTCGCCTCACGCTCCTTTCGCGCAGTGCCCAACTCTGATTGTGAGTCAGTCATCACACCTGCCATCATCGCCCGAGGCGGATCAGGGTAGAGGTTCGTATTGGTACCCGTATGTACCAGACACACTGTGCAAGTGGTAGTTCCATCAGGTAACACACTCTTACAGACATCGCAGACAAGCTTTTTTGATTCTGCATTAGCTTTACTCATTATGAAGACAGACAGACAGTATACAAATAAAGACAAGTCCCACGACTCAGTAAAAATCTATTTAAAGTGTGTATAGTCCAGAAGTGCTGTGCACCTGGTACACACTAAAAGCAAAGAAATATGCTGTGCTGAATTCCTACAAACACCCCTGCTCCCCCGGTGGCCGAGTGTTGTAGGACCGCAGCAAACTTCCTGCAAGAAGAAACAGAAAGTTGAGTTAAAATGGTGTCCTGCCATGTGCTTTCACCATATACAGGATTTTTATGTATAATCAAGCAGTTACACCAATCTCAGTTACAACAGCATACATACTTTGTAACAGAACCTTCCTATGCATATACTACATATTACAATATACATATATGTAATATATACATATGTAACAACCAGATACCAGGGACCATTATTATTATATAGTCATAATGAACCTCCCCAGATCCGTGGTGCTGCGAGGTATAATCTCCTATTCTGCCCCCGCTATCCTCTGCAGCGTCGCTGCCTGTAGCATGTAGCGTTTAAGGGTTGTTGAAGCAGTCCGCGGTAATGCTCCCCCATCTCCTACCATGACCAAAGGTAGCGGCCGGGAGCCGGAGAGCATAGGGAGCCGGGTAGTAGCGGCAGACGCCCAGCGGCGGCAGTGTAGCTGTCTGCAGCTGGGCTGATTAGCTGACAGCGGGAGGCTGTGCGACTGCGTGTTAAGGACTGAGCCCCGGCTGGACTGATTAGCGGGCAGCGGAATGCTTTGCGAGCGCCATTAACAATGCACACAGCGGGACCAGTAAATAACATCAATGGAGCGGTGGCAGTGTGAGCTGCCGTGACGTTCCAGTACCTGATCCCAGTGGAGGATATGACGGGTCTTCTCTTTACAAGCTCTGTCAAGCTCCTTCTGCAGCCCTAGGCTTTGCTGATTGTGGTCTATGGCGGTGCTCCTCTCCTGAGCACCGACAAGCCAATAGATGCAGCAGCAGCACCAACAATCCCGGACATTAGCTTCTTAATAAACTGGGAAGGGATTGAGTGTTAAATAAAAATTAAAAATAAAAACTAGTCAAAAATAGATGAAACTGTGGAGCATTTTCCACGTGTGTCTATCCCGACTGAGGCACAGAAAAACACTGAGGTACCTTGGGAGTATGGAGGGGGTGGAGAGTTACTAATTTAAATATTTAAAATGTGCCTATACCTGATAAAGCCCCGTGGATATCCCAAGAGTACTCCACTGACCCCTAGTGGATGAAAAAGAAACTAGGTCTAACAAATACATTATCTAAAGGGTAACAAATAACAACACAATTGCATATATTAACAATATTAAGGTTGATTTAAACACAATATGGGGTGAGCAGCAATGGACATGTTATGGAGAATGAACAAACAGATGAATTGAATGTATAGGGATATGGGGATAAAAAGTCCATATCTGACATGGGAAATTAGGCATAGTTATATTAATTGTTACAGACCTCATTTCCTCACAATGTACAGTATATGTAATTTATTTTTCTTAAAAGGATGGGCACTCAGCAGGCTTTTAGTTTTTAAGCTTTAATATCTCTGAATCAATTCATTGTTCTACAGCAATCATAAGGAGATGCTTGAGCTGATGTGACCCCTATCTTCTCCTTATCATCCTCAGGTACTCTGCAACTTTATCTTACTTCTGCAACATTCTCATTGCTGCAACTTTCATGCTTATTTGAATTCTGCTAGATAATCTGCAACTTTACTTATAATTAGTTATTCCTAGCCACTACTAAAGTAGGAAATCACTGTGTACTAGTGGAGGTGTATTGGTTTGTTGATGTTCACACCTAGTGCAATCCTCTTGCTGCTAAGTACAGTATGTTAGTGCAAAGTATGAGCATATGAAATTTTGGAGATATAAGAAGATTAACAGAAGAGAAACAGAAGGACAGCAGACGATCTTCCCAACCTCTACTAAAGAACTGCAACCCACAATCAACATGCTACAGTTAGTTAACTAATCTTCGCCTGCACCTGGACACTGAACTACGCCTACACAGCCTGGACACTGAATTACGTCTGCACAGACTGGACACTGAACTACCTGTCTGATTAAGTAACAGCCCTACTGCTCTCACACATTGCTCACACTCCTCATTTATACAATCTACAACCACTGTGTAACCATCTCAGCCTTTCCATTCCTTCCCTTATGTCTAAAAATCCTGTTTACACGGTCTTTGCTTTCAATACACCCCACGTTCTCCTTGTTCATTTGATATTACACCCACACCATTCTATTCCTCAGAACAATACTACTGTACTGGAATTATGGCTCCTCGATCCTGTCCCATACCAATCCTCACTGCCAGGTCTCACCCCCCAATTTCCAAATCACCCACATGCACTCAGAACTCAGTCAACCTTATCCCCATCTCCCGTCTCCTCCCTTCCTTTCTCCTGTGCACTCTGGAATGCTAGATCAATCTGCAACAGGCTGCCAACTATCCATGACCTCTTCATCTGCCACACTTTTAACCTTCTCGCCATCATTGAAACCTGGCTCTCCTCCAATGACACCACCTCCCCTGCTGCCCTCTACTTCCTCTACAGGATCCTCTTCAAACTCCTCACCCTCACATACAAGGCCATCTGTAATTCCACTGCTCCCTACATCTCCAACCTCCTCTCCCTTCATACTCCCTCCCGCCCCCTACGGTCGAACAATGACTGTCGCCTCTCCACCACCCTGGTCACTGCTTTCCATGCTTGAGTTCAAGACTATGCCCGTGCTGCACCCCTTCAGTAGAACGCACTCCCCCGCTCCATTAGACTCTCCCCAACCTTGCAAAGCTTCAAACGGGCACTAAAAACCCACCTATTCATCAAAGCATACCCTACCGATGCATAACCTAGTCCTGAGGCCGCTTCTCCATCCCCCTGCCTCATGACTTGAGAATCTCAGCTTTGCTTAAATACTGCCATCAGGCTACCTCCCACTTGCTTGCACCTCCTGTCATCTGTCTGTCGATCCTTCCCACTAGATTGTTAGCTCTTCAGAGCAGGGCCCTCTTTCCTCTTGTTATCTAAGTCCTCTTCTCGACACATTTGACTCGTAGCTTGCCCCTACTAAGCGACCATCTTTACCTGTTTTTTCTTCTGCTGGTAAAGGCTAATCTCCATCTATATCCACTAGCCCCTAGTAGTATGATGATTACTCCCTCACTACTTACGTCTTAGCTGTATTATGTCTTGAGAATTGTGGTGCACTTTGTTACCTGTACTCTATTTCTGTTATTTATTTACTGTAATGCTAAGTTTTGTCTCCCTGTACTGTCATTTGTACGGCACTGCAAAACACTTGTGGCGCCTTATAAACAAAATGTAATAATAATAATAATAACAGCGGCAATCAACATTTAGGTCCTAATGGACCTATGTCAAGATCAATATCCAAATGATTATACTTTACTTGGTACCTTTGTGGAGTGCCCCAGCAGCTGTATGGATTGATGGGAGTCCAGATATTTCTGAATTTTACAAACACACACAGAACACAAGCAAAAAAGGGGTATTCATTACGTACTAATTGGTACTACTCAGTACAACCAAGGTAGATAGAAACTCAGTGCTGTATCACCTGCCTCAGAAGAGGGGGATACAGGGAGACTTAATCCCCGCTTCCGTATTCGACCATGCCGCTAACAGATGGCTGAGAGGACACAGATGTACCAGTGAACACAGCCGGTCAGCGACTCTGACTGAATTGTATTATAAAAAGCATCTCAGACAGAAGTGGAAATATCAGTTCATGGCAGGAAACTGGTCGTGAACTGGGGGGGAGGGACAACCACTGCGGACATGAACACCAGGGATCAACCACTGCTGACATCAACCCCAGGGATCGCAGCCTCTACTGTTCCCCAAAACCTATGATCCCTGCTCCGGAGGTGGCAGCCGCGTCAGCTACAGTCCTGTAGTCTCCACCCGAGACAGTAAGGCTGTGTTAAATGCGTTTTAAACCACTAACCGGAAAAGACCCCTTACCTTCTCCCCGTTCTCCGGCCAAGGCCTGGGATCGTCAGTATGGACTTGCTAGCATATCCAGCTGTTGCCCCCCAAAACAGCAGTGTATTTGGAGGTGAGTTGTCGCTACCCGGCGAGAGTTGTTGGAGCGACTCTTTCTATTATGCATTTAAGATGCATAGAAAGATCACTCAAAAAAAAAAAAAATGACTATATGAAATAATAAAGCTTGTGGTGCAAAAAAATAAAAAATTAACAGCCCAACAGTTCACAGTGGTCCAGCTCCTGCTGCACCAAACAAAAAAATAAGAATTTACTCACCGGTAATTCTATTTCTCGTAGTCCGTAGTGGATGCTGGGAATTCCGTAAGGACCATGGGGGAATAGCGGGCTCCGCAGGAGACTGGGCACTCTAAGAAAGAATTAGGACTACTGGTGTGCACTGGCTCCTCCCTCTATGCCCCTCCTCCAGACCTCAGTTAGGGAAACTGTGCCCGGAAGAGCTGACACAATAAGGAAGAGATTTGGAATCCCGGGTAAGACTCATACCAGCCACACCAATCACACCGTACAACTCGTGATACTATATCCAGTTAACAGTATGAATAACAACTGAGCCTCATGAACAGATGGCTCATAACAATAACCCTTTAGTTAGGCAATAACTATATACAAGTATTGCAGACAATCCGCACTTGGGATGGGCGCCCAGCATCCACTACGGACTACGAGAAATAGAATTACCGGTGAGTAAATTCTTATTTTCTCTGACGTCCTAGTGGATGCTGGGAACTCCGTAAGGACCATGGGGATTATACCAAAGCTCACAAACGGGCGGGAGAGTGCGGATGACTCTGCAGCACCGAATGAGCAAACTCAAGGTCCTCCTCAGCCAGGGTATCAAACTTGTAGAATTTTGCAAATGTGTTTGAACCCGACCAGGTAGCAGCTCGGCAAAGTTGTAAAGCCGAGACCCCTCGGGCAGCCTCCCAAGAAGAGCCCACCTTCCTCGTGGAGTGGGCTTTTACTGATTTAGGATGCAGCAGTCCAGCCGCAGAATGTGCAAGTTGAATAGTGGAGCAGATCCAGCGAGCAATAGTCTGCTTAGAAGCAGGAGCACCCAACTTGTTGGGTGCATGCAGGATAAACAGCGAGTCAGTCTTTCTGACTCCAGCCGTCCTGGAAACATAGATTTTCAGGGCCCGGACCACGTCCAGCAACTTGGAAGCCTCCAAGTCCCGAGTAGCCGCAGGCACCACAATAGGTTGGTTCAAGTGAAACGCTGATACCACCTTAGGGAGGAATTGGGGACGCCTCCTCAATTCTGCTCTGTCCATATGGAAGATCAGATAGGGGCTTTTACAGGACAAAGCCGCCAATTCTGACACCCGCCTTGCCGAAGCCAAGGCCAAAAGCATGACCACTTTCCACGTGAGATATTTTAACTCCACGGTCTTAAGTGGCTCAAACCAATGTGATTTTAGGAAATCCAACACAACGTTGAGATCCCACGGTGCCACTGGGGGCACAAAAGGGGGCTGAATATGCAGCACTCCCTTAACAAACGTCTGAACTTCAGGCAGTGAAGCCAGTTCTTTTTGAAAGAAAATAGACAAGGCCGAAATCTGGACTTTAATGGATCCCAATTTTAGGCCCATAGTCACTCCTGACTGTAGGAAGTGCAGAAATCGACCCAGCTGAAATTCTTCTGTGGGGGCCTTCCTAGCCTCACACCAAGCAACATATTTTCGCCATATGCGGTGATAATGTTTTGCTGTCACATCTTTCCTAGCCTTTATTAGCGTAGGAATGACCTCAACCAGAATGCCCTTTTCCATCAGGATCCGGCGTTCAACCGCCATGCCGTCAAACGCAGCCGCGGTAAGTCTTGGAACAGACAGGGCCCCTGCAGTAGCAGGTCCAGTCTGAGAGGTAGAGGCCAAGGGTCCTCTGAGATCATTTCTTGAAGTTCCGAGTACCAAGTCCTTCTTGGCCAATCCGGAACAATGAGTATAGTTCTTACTCCTCTTTTTCTTATTATCCTCAGCACCTTTGGTATGAGAGGAAGAGGAGGGAACACATAGACCGACTGGTACACCCACGGTGTCACTAGAGCGTCCACAGCTATCGCCTGAGGGTCCCTTGACCTGGCGCAATATCTGTTTAGCTTTTTGTTTAGGCAGGACGCCATCATGTCCACCTGTGGCTTTTCCCAACGGTTTACAATCATTTGGAAGACTTCTGGATAAAGTCCCCACTCTCCTGGGTGGAGGTCGTGCCTGCTGAGGAAGTCTGCTTCCCAGTTGTCCACTCCCGGAATGAACACTGCTGACAGTGCTAACACGTGATTTTCCGCCCATCGGAGAATCCTTGTGGCTTCTGCCATCGCCATCCTGCTTCTTGTGCCGCCCTGACGGTTTACATGGGCGACCGCCGTGATGTTGTCTGACTGAATCAGCACCGGCTGGTTTTGAAGCAGGGGTCTTGCCTGACTTAGGGCATTGTAAATGGCCCTTAGTTCCAGGATATTTATGTGCAGGGAAGTTTCCTGACTCGACCATTGTCCTTGGAAGTTTCTTCCCTGTGTGACTGCCCCCCAACCTCGGAGGCTTGCATCCGTGGTCACCAGGACCCAGTCCTGTATGCCGAATCTGCGGCCCTCGAGAAGATGAGCACTCTGCAGCCACCACAGCAGACACACCCTGGCCCTCGGGGACAGGGTGATCAGCCGATGCATCTGAAGATGCGATCCGGACCACTTGTCTAGCAGATCCCACTGAAAGATCCTTGCATGGAACCTGCCGAATGGAATTGCTTCGTAAGAAGCTACCATCTTTCCCAGGACTCGCGTGCAGTGATGCACCGACACCTGTTTTGGTTTTAGGAGGTCTCTGACCAGAGATGACAACTCCTTGGCCTTCTCCTCCGGGAGAAACACCTTCTTCTGTTCTGTGTCCAGAATCATACCCAGGAACAGCAGACGCATCGTAGGAACCAGCTGCGACTTTGGAATATTCAGAATCCAGCCGTGCTGTTGTAGCACTTCCTGAGATAGTGCTACTCCGACCAACAACTGCTCCCTGGACCTCGCCTTTATAAGGAGATCGTCCAAGTACGGGATAACTATAACTCCCTTTTTTCGAAGGAGTATCATCATTTCGGCCATTACCTTGGTAAATACCCTCGGTGCCGTGGACAGACCAAACGGCAACGTCTGGAATTGGTAATGACAGTCCTGTACCACAAATCTGAGGTACTCCTGGTGAGGTGGGTAAATGGGGACATGCAGGTAAGCATCCTTGATGTCCAGTGATACCATGTAATCCCCTTCTTCCAGGCTTGCAATAACCGCCCTGAGCGATTCCATTTTGAACTTGAACCTTCTTATATAAGTGTTCAAGGATTTTAAATTTAAAATGGGTCTCACCGAACCGTCCGGTTTCGGTACCACAAACATTGTAGAATAGTAACCCCGTCCTTGTTGAAGGAGGGGAACTTTTATTATCACCTGCTGGAGGTATAGCTTGTGAATTGCCGCCAGCACTACCTCCCTGTCTGGAGAAGCAGCTGGCAAAGCCGATTTGAGGAAATGGCGAGGGGGAGATGTCTCGAATTCCAGCTTGTATCCCTGAGATACCACTTGTAGAACCCAGGGATCCACCTGTGAGCGAACCCACCGGTCGCTGAAGTTCCGGAGATGGGCCCCCACCGTACCTGGCTCCACCAGTGGAGCCCCAGCGTCATGCGGTGGATTTAGTGGAAGCAGGGGAGGATTTCTATTCTTGGGAACTGGCTGTATGGTGCAGCTTTTTCCCTCTACCCCTGCCTCTGGGCAGAAAGGACGCGCCTTTAACCCGCTTGCCTTTCTGGGGCCGAAAGGACTGTACCTGATAATACGGTGCTTTCTTTGGCTGTGAGGGAACCTGGGGTAAAAATGTCGACTTCCCAGCTGTCGCTGTGGAAACGAGGTCCGAGAGACCATCCCCAAACAATTCCTCACCCTTGTAAGGCAAAACCTCCATGTGCCTTTTAGAATCAGCATCACCTGTCCACTGCCGAGTCCATAATACTCTCCTGGCAGAAATGGACATTGCATTTATTCTAGATGCCAGCCGGCAAATATCCCTCTGTGCATCTCTCATGTATAAGACTACGTCTTTAATATGCTCTATGGTTAGCAATATAGTGTCCCTGTCAAGGGTATCAATGTTATCAGACAGGGAATCCGACCACGCAAGTGCAGCACTGCACATCCATGCTGAAGCAATAGCTGGTCTCAGTATAGTACCTGAGTGTGTATATACAGACTTCAGGATAGCCTCCTGCTTTCTATCCACAGGCTCCTTTAAGGCGGCCGTATCCTGAGACGGTAGTGCCACCTTTTTTGACAAGCGTGTGAGCGCTTTATCCACCCTAGGGGATGTTTCCCAACGTAGCCTGTCCTCTGGCGGGAAAGGGTACGCCATTAGTAATTTTTTAGAAATCACTCATTTTTTATCAGGAGAAGCCCACGCTTCTTCACACACTTCATTTAACTCATCTGAAGAGGGAAAAACCACTGGTTGCTTTTTCTCCCCAAACATAATACCCTTTTTTGTGGTACCTGGGTTAATGTCAGAAATGTGCAATACATTTTTCATTGCCGTAATCATGCAACGGGTGGCTCTATTGGAATGTACACTAGTCTCGTCGTCGTCGACACTGGAGTCAGTATCCGTGTCGACATCTGTGTCTGCCATCTGAGGTAGCGGGCGTTTTTGAGCCCCTGATGGCTTTTGAGACGCCTGGGCAGGCACTGGCTGAGAAGCCGGCTGTCCCACAGCTGTTATGTCATCGAACCTTTTATGTAAGGAGTTGACACTGTCGTGTAATACCTTCCACATATCCATCCACTCAGGTGTCGACCCTGCAGGGGGTGACATCACATTTATCGGCACCTGCTCCGCCTCCACATAAGCCTCCTCATCAAACATGTCGACACAGCCGTACCGACACACCGCACACACACAGGGAATGCTCTGACTGAGGGCAGGACCCCACAAAGTCCTTTGGGGAGACAGAGAGAGTATACCAGCACACACCACAGCGCTATATAAACAGGGATTTACACTACACAAAGTGATTTTCCCTATAGCAGCTATAATACACAGTTTTGCGCCTAAATTTAGTGCCCCCCCCCCTCTCTTTTTTACCCTATTGAGCCTGGAAACTGCAGGGGAGAGCCTGGGGAGCGTCCTTCCAGCGGAGCTGTGAGAGGAAATGGCGCCAGTGTGCTGAGGGAGATAGCCCCGCCCCTTTCTCGGCGGGCTTCCCCCGCTCTTATATTAATATAATGGCAGGGGATTTTTACACATATATAGTTTTTAGGCTATATTATGTGTGTTTTTGCCAGTTTAAGGTACTTTTATTGAAGCCCAGGACGCCCCCCCCCCCCCCCCTGCACCCATCAATGACCGGAGTATGTGGTGTGCATAGGGAGCAATGGCGCACAGCTGCAGTGCTGTGCGCTACCTTAATGAAGACCGGAGTCTTCAGCCGCCGATTTCCTGGATGTTCTTCTTGCTTCTGGCTCTGTCCGGGACCGGACGACCGAGGCTGGGCCTGTGTTCGCTTCTCTCCCCTAAGTCCCTCGCTGCAGTGAGTCTGTTGCCAGCAGATCTCACTGAAAATAAAAAACCTAATAAATACTTTCTTTACTAGAAGCTCAGGAGAGCCCCTAGTGTGCAACCAGCTCGAGCCGGGCACAGATTCTAACTGAGGTCTGGAGGAGGGGCATAGAGGGAGGAGCCAGTGCACACCAGTAGTCCTAATTCTTTCTTAGAGTGCCCAGTCTCCTGCGGAGCCCGCTATTCCCCATGGTCCTTACGGAGTTCCCAGCATCCACTAGGACGTCAGAGAAAACTGAATTTCCTGAGCTGGAAGGCGGTGATAAAAGGGCTGGCCCACTGTATCCTCTGAGTCTGAAAAGCTTTACCGTTTGGTGCCTGTTCTGCTGTCGCTACCTAATATCCTATGGACAACTGTGGACCCTGATAGAGAAATAATGTTTTACTGCAGTGCGTGCTCCAGCAACAGTGCCCTCTCCACTCCAGAGCAATGTAGCAGTGTCCCCCAAATTGGTTGAATGAGAAGTGTTTACAAGTTGTCATACCAGTAGCGAATTTGAGAGCATCTAGTGTGCTGAGTGTCTACATTTGCAGTACAGCTGAGTAGAAGCTATTCCTGTTTCCGTGCTTTCTGTGTGTCCTGCTACAGACTTAGGGCCTAATTCAGACATGATCGTAGCAGCAAAATTGTTCTCTAATGGGCAAAACCATGTGCAGTGCAGGTGGGGCAGATATAACATGTGCAGAGATATTTAGATTTGGGTGGGGTGTGTTCAAACTGAAATGTAAATTGCAGTGTAAAAATAAAGCAACCAGTATTTACTATGCACAGAAACAAAATAACCCACCCAAATGTAACTGTCTCTGCACACGTTATATCTGCCACCCCCCTGCAGTGCACTTGGTTTTGCCCATTACAGAACAATTTTGCTGCTGTGATCAGGTCTGAATTAGGCCTTTAAACAAGAAGTTTATGTTCAGAGGAATAAGAATCAATGCTTTATTTCAAATCCATTTAAATATGACATAGGGGTCTATTTACTAAGACACAGAGATAAAGTGGACAGATATACAGTATGAGTCAATCAGCTCCTAACTACCATGTTGCAGGCTGTGTTTGAAAAATGACAGGAGCTGATTGGTTGGTACTTTATCTCTCTCCAAGGCTTAGTACATAAACCCTTTAATCGTGGCACTTTCACATATATATTTGCGAGTAAATACTGTGCAGCGCTGATCCACAGTTCTTCTACAGATGTGTCTTCATACACTGTTAAGTCGCAGTAAACATCCTCTCTCAGTGCACCAGGTTGTGGTTGACTTGGCCACGCTGATCATTTTTCTCGCTCAAAATGTGCATCTTGTTCGCATAAAGAATAACAACTGCGGACAGCAAACCTGCTTTGCTAGATTGCACTGATCAATTTGATGTGTGACATTTGTATATCTGTGTGCGATGGAGTCTGAATCTATGAGCTGTATTCCAAAAAATATATCACACCCAATCACCTACCTGAAGTGATCCCCGTTATCACGCATATTGCGCCCATAGTAATCAGGTTTAACTGCGTAAAGGGTTAGGGCGCCTCGTTACCTCGGGGGTAGCGAGATGAAATGATGATACCACACCCATCAGCAGAAACAGAACGGGGGTGTAAGGGGGGCGAAAAGAATTGAATACAGCCCTATGTATGAAGTACTGGGATGCACCGGCCGAGGCTTTTTCTCACGCCACGTTCCGCTGTGCTTCATCTGCAACTTTGTACATATTTAAAACTAATTCCTGTGTGGTTAAAGTTGCAGCCCAGCATCTTTAGTACACTGTCAGTGGTGTTTTGCTGCATCAGAGATGCAAATAAGATGCAAAATTTGAAGAAAACTTCGGTATGCTAATCCTCTCGGAGTGCCTCAGTCGCACTGTATGGCTTATAGTCCCTAGATGTATGAGGACACATCTGTATGGTGGGATGGGGACAATAAATTATGGAGACACAATGAAACTGCATTCCAGGGTTTGATTAAACACTATATAACTCACTGAAGCATCATTACATCATAGTCTCAAATTATAGCACAAACTTACCGTGGTGGAGACTGTAGAATTTGATCCCTGACTTTTAAATTTTTAGCAGAGATTTCAACACGAGGACCCTAGAAAATGAACAAAATTTTTTTTTAGGAGGAAATGCAGTCATTCCAAGCATAGATGTGCTGCGGCAAAGCTGAGCTGCATATTTAGAAGCTCCCATTCATGCGAATGGGTCTCGTGCGCATCTAAGATGCACGTGCCCCACACACGCATAACAAGGCGTGATCGTGCTGAGATGTAGCCACGATGAGCTATAGGGCCTGAGTCGGACGCAGTGGCTAGGTCGGACACAGTGGTGTGATGTTTTTCAACTATGTATGCGGCAGGAATCGCATTGTGCATGTATTCAGATTTTGTTTGTACAGAGTTGCAGCACACATTTAGATGCATCTTAATAGAAATAAATGATGTGTTCCTGCATGCTGACTGGGAGGTAAGAGTGGGGTGGCTAAACAGATGCACAGTGATTTTACATCTTATGGGAGTGTCGCATGTGCTGTTGAAAGCAGTTGCACAGAGATGCTCATCTGCTCACATAGGAGACCCGATGGAGAAACTGTAACTAGCATAGGGCTGGCCAAAGTTTCGATGGTGCAAGATACACCAAGCAGTATTTCAATGGGCAACTCAGTCCTTGCACAGCTGTGGCTGCATCAGGCTCAAAATCAGCCTATAACCATGTATGCGCTTATAAAATCAGATATTTGCTTGTCATTACTCACTTGTTTCCTCATAATGTCCATCGCCTGCATAATGCACTTGGGGAGCAGTCCGTGACTGCGGGCTAGGATTGCAGCCTGCTCTAGAGACACACTTAAAGTGCTCCTATGTAAAGTGGAACATAAAATTATGTGAAAAACTGAACAATAAACTTCTCTAATTAATAACCCACAAGAGGTGAAATTTGTTTAACCTCAGTCATACTGCTATTTCAAGGGACCCACTGTTTACTAACAGCTCTGTTAAAAAAATAACTAGTAGTAAAAATCTTTTCCTCAGCAACAACTAAAATCAGTGGTTTCTTCCACTAGTATAACAGTGGGGCAGATGTATGAACATGGAGAAGGCATTGGGAAGTGATAAAGCAGTGATAAGTGCAAGGTGATAAACGCACCAGCCAATCAGCTGTTAACTGTTAATTTACATATTGGAGCTGATTGGCTGGTGCGTTTATCACCTTGCACTTGTCACTTCCTTATGCCTTCTCCAGGTTAATACATCTGCCCCAGTAGGTGGTATGGTTTCAGAATTAGACACAGCAATTATCATACACTGCAGAACTGCATGCTAGAAGAAGGAAGGGCACAATTGAGAACCGGAGGAGAAATACAATTGCTTGTAATGGTAACATTTACCTTTGCATCCCAGTGCCACACATGACAATCTGGCATGCCCCCAAACGATAACAGAGCTCAGAAGATATGGATAAAAGACCAGCCCCCAATATATTGTTTTTACAATATTCTGATTGATGCTGTTTTGGGGAGATGAATGATTTCATCAGCCGGCAGAGTTCATCCATAGCATTTATAGGACGAATCAGCTGTGGAAACATAAGGTTGGATTAATCCATAATCATGATTGACAGCCATAGAGAACATGAAACCAGAAGAGCAGACACTTCATATATCTTCTTAGTAATAAGCGTGTGGGTCATACAAGTCAGTTTTTTAAATTGATTTCAACACCCCTCACACAGCTAAAATGGCATACACAGACACGGATAGGGGCCGCAGAGCTGGCTACAACAGTCTGAGTAATTCTGACACTTACCTGGTCTATTTTTATAGCTGTGGTGTTGGAATCTGTAGACTTTTCAAGGTAAAAGGCCCTGATATAAATAAAAAAAGAACACAGGCTATAAATGCCAGCTTACTTGGCAGGAGTCACCAAACATTGGATTTGGATTGTGATCAGTGGGAATGATTTATCAACAGAAACTGTATTTGTAGTAAAGTAGGCTGTTAGATTATGTGTGTTGCAGGAGGTAACTTGTTGCTGTGTGTGGATAGCAAGGTAGTAAAATTATGCTCTGGTGATGGGACTAGTCACTAACAGGACGTACAAAATTATTTAGTGGCAATTATGCAAATTAACATGTACCAAAATAGTGAAACAGTTTCCACAACTTATCAAAAAGTGTTGCAAGTAGTATCCACATGATAGGTTGACAGTTAAAGGTCGACAGTCAAAAGGTTGACATCAAATGGTTGACATGCATATGAACGACATAGTCAAAAGGTCTACACGACAATGGTAGACACATCATGTGGTCGACATGAATTTTAAATTATTTTTCTTTTTTTCAACTTTTTGCTACTTTACAATCCACGTGGACTACGATTGGGAACAGTAACTTGTGCTGAGAGCAGCGGTTGCGAAGCGAGGCACCTTGCCCAAAGCTTGGCGAGTAAAGTGAGGCATGCAAGGAGACGTGGTACACTAATTGGGGTTCCACGTGCTGGAAGAGAAAATTTTACACAAAAAAACATGAAAAACTCATGTTGACCATTCATGCGTCAATCATTTCTGTTTCGACCTTTTGACCCAGTCGACCTTATGACTGTCGACCTATTATACCATAACCTTGCAAGAGATAGATGTAAGGTAGATAAAAAGGTAGTACAATATTTCTATAAACAACGATGATAAATAGAAGAGGTTATTATTATCCTTTAGTTATTTGACACAACAAGGATTTTGCAACATTTTACATGAGCAGAAACAATGCAAACAGCATAAAAACAAATGTAAAAGTCTTACAGTACACAAAACATTGCAAAACATGGGATACAAGCTTCACATTGTTTGCATATGCAGCCATAATTGTCCACAGACATAGTGCTGGCTGTTGAACCCAAAGGTTTGGTGTCGTGTCATTGTGGCCATTGGGTATGAGATGATGGTATAATTGAGGGAAGGAAAAAGCACATAAGGAAAGACAGTTTACAATCTAAATGGGAGGGGAGACCGACAGTTGACACAGAGGTGAGAGACAGTGGGCGAAGAGTAAATAACAATGGGTAGGATGAAAGCAGGAAGGTTTTAATAAAGAAGTGGGGTTTGAGAGCCCGTTTGAAGATTTGGTAAGAGGTAGAGAGTCTGATAGCGGAGGGAGAAAGTTCCACTGGTGAAATCTTGGAGGCCGGAGTGGGGGTGAAATTCAGTTGGAAAGAGAGGTGGCAGTCATTGGCTGAATGAAGTGGGTGTGAGGGTGTGTTTAAAAAAGCGCTGAGACATCCAGGAGGAAACATCAGAGAGACAGCTGGAAACACAAGTAAGGAGAGAGGAGGAGAGAGGAAGATCTGAGTATCCTCAGCCTACAGATGATATTGGAAGCCAAAAGGGCCTAAAGAAGGAGTGTGGAGGGAGAAGAGTTCGGAGATATAGGAAGGAGAGGGTTGTGTGTGATATTTATAGGAGAATGCGAGGAGTCTAAATTAATTCTGAAGGGAAAGGCAATCCAGTGTAGGGCCTGGTAGGGAGGGGAGACAGAAGCATTTCATTTGGAGAGGAAGACGAGCCAAGCCGTAGCACTGAGGACAGATAGGAGACAAGAGAGGTGGGAGTCATGGAGGTGAGATACGAGGAGGCTACAGGAGTCCAGTCTAGAAATGACCAGTTCTAGGATTAGGGTTTTGTTGCCTCTGGGGTGAGAATGGCTAGGATGCTAGAGATATTAAAAAGTGGAAGTGGCAAGACTGAGAAAGGGACTGAATGTTGAGTTTAATTAAGAAGAAGCAGTCAAGGATAACTACAAACAGCAGACTTGCAGGATAGAAGAGATGGTGAGGTTGTTGATGGATAGTGAGGTGACACATGAGGTTTGGAATATGATTAGCTTAGTTTTAGACATGCAAGTTTAAAAAAGTGCTGAGACATCCAGGAGGAAACAGCAGAGAGACAGCTGGAAACACAAGTAAGGAGACGGGAGGAGATAGGTAGATCTATCATCAGCCTACAGATGATATTGGAGGCCAAAAGAGCCTAAGGAAAGAGTATTAAGAGGGAATAGAAGGGGACCAAGAACCAAACCTTAGGGGACACCAACTTGTAGTGGAAGAAGGGGAGAAGTGGAGTCAGCCTCTACAGCACACCCCTCCTTCTATTACCACTCTCCTCTGCACAGCCCTACCTCTATAGTCATCCTCTCCAGCACTCCAGAGAAGGGATGTGCCAGAGCATAGCCCTTTCCTGCACACAGTCCCAACCATCGCCATGTCATGCACATCCACCTCTCTTCCACTTCAAACTCCTCTCTACAGCAACCCTTTCTTCACACTTCCCCTCTACTACTGTCTTCTTCTGCATTTCAACTTCTCTACCAATGCCCTCTCCTGCAAACAAGTCCCCTACCACTGCCTTCGCCTACACATCAATCTCTCTACTGCTGCATTCTTCTGCCTACACCCCTCTACCACCGCCCTCTTTTGCATATCAAATTTCTAAATCTGTCCACTCCAGCACATCCCCTCTCTAAAACTTCCCCTGAACACTTTTTTATTTAATTATTCCACCCACCCTCTCTAGCACTCAACCTTCTCTACCACACCCTACCGTGTGCACCACCTTTTTTATCACAATACTCTTCTATATTTCCATTGTTCTACTTACAATCGCTCCTGTACATTCTCTCCTGACCACCTCTTTCTCTAATACTGTAATTTCCTGTGAGCTCCGCACAACTTACTACTGCCTTCTACTAAACACCACCTTCTCTGTTATTGCAATCCCAGTTTATTCCAACACCCCTTCCTGCATCCTTCTGAGTCTTGAAAAGCTACCACCTTACCTTCCTGCACACCCACTACCTATAACTGTTCCCTTTTACATCCCCCCTATCATCTCCCACTCCTACACTTATCCCAATCATTACCCTCTAATTGACACACCAGATCTGTTACTAGAATCTTGTACCGGAGTTTGCGGTAGTAATTCTGTACTTTCTCCAGAGAAATCTGGTTAATCTGTTGTTGGATCTCCTCCATTGTCACATTCGTTCCAGGGTGACACTGACCTTCTAGACTCTGAATAGCTGCAATTACAAAATACATTTTTATTTTCACAAACATTTCTTAACTGAATATTTATTAACCTAAATGAAAAATGTATGGTATGATATAAATGTTATACATTTTTATATTAATCTGAGGCATTTTGCATAGACAATAATCTACTAATGGTCTCAATGTCTACACAAAAGCTAATATACAACATAAAACTGTACTACACACCCTACTTAGACACATAACTTTATTTTCCTTCACTCAGTTTATGTAATTACAAAAATAAGTCAGCGCGCACCAAAAAAAAAGTGTCTGAGAAAATAGGATTTTGGTACTTACCAGGTAAATCCTTTTCTTTGAATCCATAGGGGGCACTGGAGTACTCTTGGGATATGGACGGCGTAGCAGAACAAAGGCACTGAATATTTAAATTTAGAACTCTCCACCCCTCCATATCCCAGAGTACCTCAGTGTACGAACCCAGTGTTTTTACTGAGCGAACTGCTATAGAGAGGTTGACAATGGAGAATTCCTATAACATACCGGACAACAACAAAGTTGACCCATAAAGTTAATGTCAACTAAACAGTTGACAGCATAACCGATAGACCTTGATAGTTTGAACCAAAAAGGTGAAAATGTGTTACCATAAGCTCCTTTGAGCGTAATACAAACAAGGTAAAACCTGTTACCCTAAGCTCCTCTGAGCTTAAACAACCCAGGTAAACTGCTCTGGGTGGGCGTCCAGTGCCCCCTATGGATTCAAAGAAAAGGATTTACCTGGTAAGTACCAAAATCCTATTTTCTTCTTCATCCACTAGGGGTCACTGGAGTACTCTTGGGACGTACCAAAGCTTCCCTCGTGGGCGGGAGAGCTGTTTGACACTTGTAACAGTAGGCAGCCAAAGCTAGATGCTGATGCCGCAACCATTCATAACGTGTAAACGTGCACAAACGTGGTGCACTGAAGGCTATGTAGCCGCGTAGTAGACGCTCCACGACCCGCTGGGGCTGACATTCCCACAGAACCTGTGGGATGAGCTGTTACTTACGTAGGCGACTGTAACTTAGCCTTAAAAGTAAGCCTGACTTGTAGTCATTGTTATCCAACTGGATAATGTCTGCTGAGAAAACTGGCTAACCCCAGTTGGCAGCATCATAGAGAACAAACAACGTATCCGTATTACGTACTGTAGACGGTCGGGACATATAGACGCGTAATGCGTGTACCACATTCAGAATTCTAGAATGTGCTGTCAACACAGGAACCACTATTGGTATACTGATTGCTTTGTCATGAGAAAACGTAAATACGGTGGCTTGGAATACAAGGCACCCAAATATGAAAACAAAACCCTTGCCGAAGCTAAGGCTAGAAGAAAAATGTTGTCCCAAGTGAGAAACTTAATCCCCATTTGTTGTAAGGGTTCAAAATATGAAAACTGTAAGAAATGTGAACCCAACCTCAAGTCGCCTGGCGCTGTAGGTGGGATAAATGGAGGCTGCACTTTGATGACACCTTGTATAAAGGTGTGTACCGACGCAATAGAGTCAAACGTCTTTGAAAATAAGTTGACCACACAGATACCTGCACCCTCAGTGCAGATAAACGCAGTTCTCCATCCCACCCTGTTTGTAAAATAACAGAATACGGGTAACTTGAAAGATGATGTCGGAAACTTCCGAGCTTTACCACCTATATATGCACACCAAATTTGTAATAATGAATTTGTAATAATGAGCTGCCTTAAGCAGCTTACTAGCTCGTAACATGATAAGTATAACCGATACTGTAATGACCTATTTCTTTTCTTAAGAGGGCGGTCTGAACCCCCCACCCAGTCAACCGCAGCCGCGATATATAGGTAATAGGTACTTAGGTAACTAGGGGTAAAAGAACGTTCCCTGTTGTAACAGGTTGGACGTATTATGAGCGGACCAAGATCGTGTGCCAGTATTCCTTGGAGATTCGAGAAGCAAGCTCTCCGAAACCCATGAGATATCACTAGTATGACTGTGACGAACTGTCTTATGATCCGTTTTCGTAACGGAGAGAGCAGCGGAAAATGGTGGAGCCAGATACACGATGCTGTATGACCACACGAATGTGAGAGACTCCACCGCCACTGCCCTTGTGATCTGTCGTTCTGTACACATACTGAGCGTTTGTAATTGTGGCGAGATGCCATCATGTATACCTAAGGGTAACTCCTTTTGTGTACTCACATATGAAACACCTCTGGATTTACTGTCCAGTTTTCAGGATATAAATCCTGACGGGCGAGATCATCTGTCTAACAGATGTCCACTCGCGGAATGAACCCCGTTGACATCCTCCCATAATGGTGTTGTGGGCAATAGAGGATTCGAGTTACCTGCTGCATTGCCATGCGGCTACTTGGTTCTTGTGTATGCAACTCCCGTTGCGTTGTCTGACCGCACTTGGTCAGACTGAAAGCTAAGCATGTAGTGCATTGAAAATTGCACGGAGTTCCAGGACATTTATCGACAGCAATCTGTCGTGATCCGTTTTAGAACTCTGTCGCTGATCTTTTTTAACTACAACTCCTGAACCTCTGAGACTCTTGTCCAGAGTATATACACCCTCGCCCCTCTGTGGGAAACGCGAGTGAAGGCCGGCGAACTAAAGCGCTTTGAAAACACATCATTATTGTTAACAGGCGAATACACCAATGTACCGCTAGTGTGCGTGGCTTTTACACCAATTACTAGATGTACATTTGTTCTTGCTGGTGTAGTAGGTAAATGTCTTTGATTTACCGTATTTATAATCTTACCTAGGAATTGACGTCGTTTAGACGGAATTAGATGCGATTGTTTTTAAAACTTGACCTGCCACCGCAGTATACATTAGTAGCGCAAGTTAGAGGAACTCTGTTGAGACAGAGTCCTTATGAGCAGATCGTCTAAGTATGGACGATTGTCACTGGCAGGACTCTGAGATGAGCTATCATCACCAACATCACTTTGGTAAATACCCGAGGCGTTGACACGATGCCAAATGGTAGTGAAATGGTTAATGGTTGTGGCGTTTTGCAAACGCTAGAACCTGTGATGACCAAACCGGAATGGGTAAATACGCATTGTGAAGATCAAGTGCAATTATGCAATTTTGTGGCTCCAATATGCAAATAGTAACCGCAGAAAATCCATTTTCAAACTGCATTAAGTGACTTGCTGATTGAGACTGCGACGGAGCTGTCTGGTTTTGTTACCCCAAACAGAGGGGAATAAATAACCCTGACTCTGTTGGTGTACTACTGCCTGGATATAAAAACAGCTGAAAACCAGCAGAGACTAAATGGCAACCTGCCAAACCGTTCGACAGAGGCAGTCTTGTCCTTTAATCTGTAAATATCTGAGACATCCATGAGTTGATGTCTGGAAACCCCGCAAATGTAACGTGTAAAGACGCGCTTCCAGAATTGGAACATGGAGATGCCTAAGAGGTCATCAAGCCACTGGCTTGCTGACTGTAGCGTCGTGTCGTTACAAGGCGTGACTGTTTTGTCTTTGAAAAAACTGAAGTCTAAAGAGATTAAACGCCGGCACCAGTATTTCCGTTTTGATACTGGCTGCGGTAATGGCTGAATATCAAATTTAGGACCAACAAGTTCTGGCCTTGTCGCACTTAAACTAGCGACGATGAAAGTAACCGGCGTTAGCAGAAGCTTTACAGATATACTCTGCAGCTTCTTTTTCATTGTTTCCATACATAGAGTCTAGTGACCCAAATGTATTCTGGGTTTTTATAATGTTTTACACAGACGCATTTACCAATGGCGGATCGCGTCATTTTGGAAACGATAAAATAGTGGTTAGAGTCTACTCAGTCTCTGTAAAAATGGAGACATTGACTCACTGGGATTTAGCAATGTATGGTTGTCAAAAACCCCGCCCTATCTGAGTGCTGGTCTAATGTACCCTTCTCACTGGTAGTTATCGGTGTGAGATTTGACATAGAATTGTGCATTAAATTATAAGACCAGTCAACAACTGTCTTTTGTTAGAGCTGGCGGAGTAACTTCTGAGACTCCGATGTTACCGCTCTTGTAATTTGAATTGCCAATGCTTAACATAGGATTTTTAAAAATTATTTGTAGTCTGCGCTAGAGCCTTACTCGCTATGCAGACAGACCCCACAATAGGCAACGGACAGACACTTGCACAACTTATTGTTATGTGTCATATATATATTTTATTGCTGAACAGCATATTTATATGAAACTCATGGTTGTTTCTCTCTACGGAAATCTATAGTAAAAGCGAAAGATTTATTTGATGTGAAGAGAAACTAGAGTATTCTTTATGTGAAAAACAGTTCACATGGGCATGTGAAACCCGAACCAAATTCCCACTAACACCCCTGCGCCTCTGGTGGCTTAGAGATGTAGGGCAGGAATGTTCCAGAATTACACCCTGGAAAACAACAGGAAGCATGGTTAAAATGGCCCCTTTGCCATGCTGACCGTGATAATCACAGAACAAGTGACAAATGTTTCCGTGTTAATCTAGCCTATTATACAGTATAATCACAGGCTGGGTACAACACATGCTCTATTAATAAATATATATATATATATATATATATATATATATATAGGCTCAATAGCCTATGATAATTACAGACATTAATATATTTATACAGCATTTACATAAGCTGAATAGCCTATTATACAGTGATAATCACAGACTTAATATAGGCTCAATAGCCTATTATACAGTGATAACCACCAACATTAATATATAGGCTGAATAACCTATTATACAGTGATAATAACAGCCATTAATATAGGCTCAATAGCCTATTATACTGTGAAACTCACAGACAGTAATATATGCTCAATAGCCTATTACTCCCAGGACAGGTAACAATACATTATAAATACCTGTCACCTATATATAGCTGCCTATACACTGTGCTGCTGTATATTTAATCCGCCAGAATTCCACCGTGCCTTGTAACGCTGTGTCCTGCGGGAAGCCTGCAGCCTCATAGCGCTGGCACATGTGGGTGGATGGCTGCTGGGCGGCCGGACAGAGCGGCGGTCCCCGTCTCTGTACTGAGACTGAGGGAGCGTCTGCGGCCGTATGGCGCTGGCGGCCGGACGGAGCTGGGCGGCCGGACGGAGCGCTGGGACGGGCGGCCTGCAGACATAGCGGCTGGGGCTTGCGGGCGGAAGAGCGGAAGCAGGTATTAACCCAAACATAGCGGGGCAGCAGCCTGCGCTGACCGCCCCGTTCCCCAGCCTACCTTGTCTCCTGATCATGGCTGCGACGGGCTTCTTATGTGTAAGCTCGTCCAGCTGTTGTAAATTATGGCTGTGACGGGCTTCTTCTGTAAGCTCCGTCCAGCTCTGTAGTCCTGGCTGCGACGGGCTTCTTATGTGTAAGCTCGTCCAGCTGTCTTGTAAATCATGGCTGTGACGGGCTTCTTCTGTAAGCTCCGTCCAGCTCTGTAGTCCTGGCTGCGACGGAGCTTCTTTGTGTAAGCTCCGTCCAGTCCTCTATAGTCATCTGGAGTAGATCATGGCTGCGACGGGGCTTCTTCCTGTAAGCTCCGTCCAGCTCAGGCAGCAGTTCATGGCTGTGACGGGGCTTCTATCTGCAAGCTCCGTTTACAGCAGGTAGTGAACTGCGTGTGGCTGTGAGGGTGCTCTTTGTGAGGACCGACACGCCATGCGCTGCCCGTGCAGCGGCACTGTCCCGGACCCATGTTTTTCTTGAAACTGGGAAGGGATGTGCTATTAAAAAAAAAAAAAAAATAAAAATGAAAAATTAATAAAAATCTTCCAACAAGTGTGGGAATCCCACAAGCCGATGTTAGTGCTTTGAGCACAGAAAAAACACTGGGTTCGTACACTGAGGTACTCTGGGATATGGAGGGGTGGAGAGTTCTAAATTTAAATATTCAGTGCCTTTGTTCTGCTACGCCGTCCATATCCCAAGAGTACTCCAGTGACCCCTAGTGGATGAAGAAGAAAGGGCATGGCCACACAATAATACCCCCAATTTAAATGAAGCCACACAGTAGTGCAACCTTATTTACCTTACAGCACACAGTTACCCCTTATTCACTTTATACCACACAGTATTATCACTTATTCACGTTAAGTCACACACTAGTACCACTTATTCATGTTATGTCACATAGTAGTGGCACTTATTCACATTATGCCACACAGTAGTAACCCTTATAGACATTGTGCCGAACTGTGGTAGTGCCCCTTATAACACAATTGCCAGACAATAGTGCCCATTATTCACATTACGTAAAACAGTAGTGCCTCTTATTCATGTTACACCACACAGTAGAGCGCATATTCAAGATATGCACCCACAGTAGTAGTGCCCCCTTATAGCACATTATGCTATACAGTAGTGCCCCTTATACACATTATGCCACAGGGAATCCTACGCTCTGTATTAGGAATACATTTGAAACTGCTGTAAAACACTAGTCCTTCTGCTTGTTGAGGCATAGGCAATCTGTTGCTCTGCAACTGCCGTGGTTTTCATTCAAGAATGCATAAAGCTTGCTCTGCCTTTCTGTACTGCTGCCATGGGACAGGAAAACACAGATAACCTTAATCTGTAGGCTGGAGCCTCCTGTTTTATTTTCTTCTGTTTCACTATTTCAGCTTATCTCTCCCTCCACCTCTGCTCTTCCAATAGATTTCTAGATTTTAACACCAGTTTACTTCAAAATTATTTTGTCTTTCTTCCATTTTCTCATCCCTCTTTTTAATTCTCTTTACCTCCAATATCATCGTATGTGTCTTCTTGATCATTTTCTGATTATCCCCTTACTTTATCTATTATCTCACTGTTCTTTATTTTGATACTCCTTTCTTTCTATTATCCCTGTTCTCCTGACTTTCAGAGGGGGTCATTCCTAGTTGATCGCTAGCTGCCATTGGGGGTAATTCTGAGTTGATCGCAGCAGGAAATTTGTTAGCAGTTGGGCACTGCAGGGGAGGCATGTGCACTGCAGGTGAGGCAGATATAACATGTGCAGAGAGAGTTAGATTTGGGTGAGGTGTGTTCAATCTGCAATCTAAATTGCAGTGTAAAAAGAAAGCAGACAGTATTTACCCTGCACAGAAACAAAATAACCCACCCAAATCTAACTCTCTCTGCAAATATATCTGTCCCCCCTGCAGTGCACATGGTTTTGCCCAGCTGCTAACAAAGCTCCTGCTGCGATCAACTCAGAATTACCCCCATTGTTCGCAGCGCAGCGATCAGGCTAAAGATCAGCATTTCTACACATGCATATGCACCGCAATGCGCACACGTGACGTACTAAGGCATTTGTTGTTTTGCACAGGTTCTAGCGAAGTTTTCAGTCGCACTGACGGCCGCAAGAAGATTGACAGTAAGGGGGTGTTTCTGGGTGTCAACTGACCGTTTTCAGGGAGTGTTTGCAAAAATGCAGGCGTGTCTGAAAAAAAACGCAGGCGTGGCTGGGCGTTCGCTGGGCGGGTGTATGACATCAAATCCAGACACGAATAGGCTGAAGAGATCGCAAGCGCTGAGTAGGTCCAGAGCTACTCAGAAACTGCACAAACTGTTTTTGCTGAGCTCGGCTGCACATGCGTTCGCACTTCTGCTAAGCAAAATTACACTCCCCAGTAGGCGGTGGCATAGCGTTTACACGGCTGCTAAAACTAGCTAGCAAGCGATCAACTCGGAATGACCCCCAATTTAAGCTTCATACTTTCTCTCCCCTACTGTCTACTCTTCCACATCTACTATGGTTTCCCATTCCTTACTTCTTTTCTACCCTTACCTATCCTCTTTTTCGATCTCTATTCCTTCTCCTTGAAAATAAATCTGCCCTGCCGTGCCCGGCACCCAGTGGATACTTGATTGGCCGCGGCACTGTGGTGGAAGAGATGTCATGTCGTGGCTCCCTACTCACTGTGTGGGAGCCAAAAAGTGTAGCGAAGGAGATTGGAGCAAAAGAGCCAGGTGGACCACTGGTAACAACACTGCAGTGCGCACCCAACCCAATGGGAGATCACATCGGCCAGATCCACACCCATGGCATTTTGCGCTATTTATGGCGTCACCAGCTGCACCGCCCTGGTTATGGCCCTGAGTAGTACCATCTATTTGTAGTACTGTCGAAGCTTTTTATGTTTATTTCAGCCTTATATTAATTCCACCCAGTCATGGATTTTGGATGATTTTCAACAGATTTGGGTAAAGTGTGAAAACCAGATCAAATACAGTACTGTGCAAAGAGTCAGAAAGATTTGAGCAAGCCTACATCCACAGAAGATGTCTTTAGTTTCCCAAGATGTATGGAACAACCTTAATGACGGGTTCCTTCAAAAACTGTGCAAATGTACCTAGAAGAATTGATGCTGTTTTGAAGGCAAAGGATGACCACACCAAATATTAATTTGATTTCGATCTCTCTTCATTTTGTTAACTGATAAAAATAGACTATTAACAGCTCTATTTTTAAAGCATTGTTACTTTGCAACATTTTTTATTTTTCATCCACTAGGGGTCACTGGAGTACTCTTGGGATATGGACGGAGTGTTAGCAGGGACAGGCACATTTAAATATTTAAATTAGTAAACATCCACCCCCTCCATACTCCCAAAGGTACCTCAGTGTTTTTTGTGCCTCACAGGGAATGGCACACGTGGAGGATTCTCAACAAGTTTCTTCTATTTTTGAAAGATTTTTTTCTTTTTTACACTAAATCCCTTCCCAGATTATTAAGAAGCTTAGGTCCGGGATTGTTGGTGCTGCTGCCTGCAGCAATTGGCTTGTCGGTGCACAGGAGAGGAGCACCGCCATAGAGCAAACGCAGCTGAGCTGATTGCAGCCTGCGGCTGCAGAAGGAGCTGGACAGAGCTTGTGAAGAGAAGCCGCATCATAGCCTCCAGTAATCTCAGGAAAGGAGCGGGCAGGCAGCTCACACTACCACCGCTCCCTTGCTTTGTCTTGCTGGGGGTGAGGGGTGGTTGGCTCACGCAGCCGCCCGCCATGTGGGGACTGTGTTTTACTTTATTTTACATGTGTGTGTCCCTGCTGCCCTACCCAGCAGCCGCCGCTGGGCACCAAGCCGCCGCCGCTCCCCAGCCTCCAGCTCCCTGCATGCCTCCGCTCCCACCCTCCCTCCCGCGGTCCATCAGCGAAGGGGGAGATCGCAGGGGGAGAGGGGAGGATTATGACCACATAGCAGCGGGAGGCCCCGTAACGAAGCTGCATTTTAATGCAGCAAGCAGCTCTCTGGTTATTAAGTCTGTGTTAATTATGGGGTCTCAGTTATTTTAATGTCTGCTGGGCAAATACACGGTCAGGCTCTTAATCCTGTGCTGCAAATGGAGGTGTATCTATATCTCTATATATAGATATATCAGCTAATACTGTAATAAGTCTCATCTTGCATGCTTTATTATACATGTGTATAGGCAAGCACATGGCAGGATGCCATTTTAACCTTACTTCCTGGTTCTTCTTGCAGGAAGTGTGATGCCGGGACTACAACACTCAGCCATTGGAGGAGTAGGGGTGTTAGTAGGAATTTTCAGTACAGCATATGTTTAACTGATTTAGTGTGTCCTCAATGCAGTGCACTTCTGCTTATACACTCTAGTTAGATTTTTACTTGTCTATGGTTTGTCTGTGTACATAATGAGTAAAGCTCATGCATAAGCAACAAAGCAGCTTGGCTGCAAGGTCTGTCAGAGTGTGCTGCCTGAGGGTACTACCACTTGCACAGTGTGTCTTGCAAGTACAGGTACAAATACAACCATTTCCCCTGATCTGCCTTGGGCGATGATGGCAGGTGTGATGACTGGCTTACAATCAGAGTTGGCTGCTGCTTATAAGGAGCGTGAGATGGCTAGAGCTGAGGCTAGGTTGCTACCATCTGAGCTGCCGGAGTGGGCTCAGGAGATGTCAAAAACTTGGCAGGGTTTACAACAGTCCAGGTCTAGTACAAATCCGACAAGTAATCATCGGTGGTCTCATAACCTACCGGTGTCAGCTGTGTTGCATTCTGACGATTCCATGCCAGACCTGTTATCTCAGGAGGAACATGAGGAAGGTGAATTGGGAGAGGAGTCAGATAGTGAGGTAGCCCGGCCATGGATAATCTCATCAGGGCAGTACGTCAGGTGTTAAATTTTACTGAAGCTGAAGAACCTCTTTCAAATGATGAGGTTTTACTTGAAAAAAACAGAGATCACCTATGTATTTTCCTTATTCAGATTCTATTAACAAGCAGTTAACGGAAGCATGGAAGAATCCGGATAAACGGTTCTTTATGCCTAGACGTTTTCTGTCTAACTACCCATTCCCAGAGTCTATGACTACGACATGGGAAACTCCACCGATGGTAGACTCCTCGGTGTCCAAACTTTCCAAGAAGTTAACCATTCCAGTCCCGGCTGCTACGACACTTAAGGACCCGTCAGAGTGTAAGCTGGAAGTTATGCTAAAGTCAATGTATACAGTAGTAGGAGTGTTGCTTAGACCTGCTTTAGTTGGTGTTTGGGTTAACAACGCTGTAGTTGCATGGGCAACACAGCTCAAGTTGGGCCTACAACAGGATCTCCCTTTAGACAAGCTTATACTTCTTGCTGATCACATTTGTGAATCTGCTGAGTATTTATGTACGGCTTCTATGGACGTCGGACAAGATAGTTCTCGCCTTTCGACGTCTCTAGTTGTGGCCAGCCGGGCAGTTTGGATCCGTTCTAGGCAGGCGGAAGCAGAGTCAAAACGAGGAATAGAAGCATTGCCTTACACTGGCAATATGTTGTTTGGTCCTGAATTAGACAAATGGATTTCTCAGGCCACTGGGGGAAAGCTGTTTTCCTGCCATTGCCCACACCAGTTCAAAAACGGAAATATGCTACACCAGCGTTCAAATCCATTAGAACTCAGTCCTTTCGAGGCCGTGCTAGAGGATCAACCATACAGAGTAGACGTGGTAGAGGATGTGGTTTTCAACAAACCACTAGCCGTCGTCAGGACACAAAGGCCGCTGACAAGCCAGTGGAATGATAGGCTTCCAGCCTATCTCGGATCTTCTGTTGTGGGAGCACGCCTTCAGACGTTTTCACTTGGTGTGGTTTCAGACATCCACAGATGGGTGGATCCGCAATTTAGTGTTCAAAGGTTACAAAATAGAGTTCGATTGTCTACCACCAATGCGATTTTTCAAGACAGGCCTGCCTGTATCAGGAGACAAGAAGGCAGTTCTGCAGACCGCGAGTCAGTCTCTCATGGATTCAACAGTTTTGATTCCAGTTCACCAATAGGGTCAAGGTTATTATTCTAATCTTTTTGTAGTACCAAAGCCGGATGACTCTGTTAGACGGATATTGAACCTGAAGGGGCTAATCAGTACGTAATTTCCTACAGATTCAAGATGGAATCCCTGCGGTCAGTGATTGCAGGTCTAGAACCACAGGAATTAATGATTTCGCTGGATGTCAATGATGCGTACTTAAACATTCCGATTTGGCCACCGCATCAGGTGTACTTAAGATTTGCAGTACAACAAAACCATTATCAATTTCAGGCACTACCGTTTGGCCTCTCGTCAACAACTCGGGTGTTCACAAAGGTGATGTCTCTGATGATAGCTCATCTCAGAACCCTGGAGTGATAATAGTTCCATACTTAGACGATCTTCTCATCAAGGCTCTGTCTCAACAAGTACTCCTTCAACATGCCTTACTAACGTACAATGTACTGGTTCAGCACAGTTGGATTGTTAACTTCAAGAAATCAAGCCTGGTCCCATCTCAAAGATTTTAATTCCTAGGAATGATTCTGGATATGGTGGATCAACGAACTTACCTGCCAGAAGAGAAAGCACAGAGTATTTGTCATCTGGCGCAGCTGGTGCTCAAACCATGGACAGTCTCGGTGCATCTGTGCATTCGGCTGTTAGGCAAGATGGTGGCATCTTTCGAAGCACTCCAGTTCGGAAGGTTTCACTCATGTCCTTTTCAACTGAATCTTCTCGCTCAGTGGTCAGGCTCACATCTACAAATCCTTCAGTTGGTGCGGTTGTCTCCAAGGGCTAGAGTATCCTTACTCTGTTGGCTCCACATACAAAATCTCACCGCAGGAAGAAGGTTCGGAGTCTGGAAATGGATAATTCTGATGACGGACGCAAGTATCAGAGGTTGGGGAGCAGTGGTCCTCAATTGTCAGCTTCAGGGTCTGTGGTCAGACCGAGAAAGATTACTGTCAATAAATGTCTTGGAATTCAGGGCAATTTACAATGCATGATGCCAGGCAGTGCACTTGCTCCAGTCTCAGAATGTCCAGGTCCAGTCAGACAACGCAACGGCAGTCGCATACATCAACAAACAAGGAGGAACTCAAGGTCGTATGGCCATGAGAGAAGTTGCTTGAATCCTGAATTGGGCCGAGCATCACCAGGTGATATTGTCGGCGGTATTCATTCTAGGAGTGGACAACTGGGAAGCAGATTATCTCAGCCATCAGGATTTTCATCCAAGAGAATGGACGTTAAATCCAGAGGTGTTTCAAATGTTGGTCCAGCGGTGGGGTTACCCACAGATGGATGTAATGGCATCTCACCAAAATCATCAGACATCCCAGTATGTGTCCAGAACAAGAGATCCAAAGGCAGTAGCAGTGGATGCTCTCACAATCGCGTGGCCGTACAGCCTCGTGTATCTGTTTCCACCATTTCTGCTGCTTCCTCGGTTGCTAAAGCGGATCAAACGAGAGTCCACGACAGTCATACTAGTGGCGCCTCATTGGCCTCGGAAAGCGTGGTTCTCGGAACTCCACCGGTTACTCGCAGACGATCAATGGCCGCTCCCACTACGTCCAGACCTGCTACAACAGGGTCCGTTGCTTTACCCCAATTTAGCACGGCTGCATTTGACGAGGTGGCTGTTGAAATTGTCCTCTTAAGACGAGAGGGCATTCCAGAGTCAGTTATATCAACCATGTTGCATGCTAGGAAGCCAGTTACAGCAGCTCATTATCACAGGATTTGGTGACCTTATATAGGGTGGTGTGAAGCTCGGAAGTTTCCGACATCTTCTTTCAAGTTATCCCATCTTTTGCTATTTTTTTCAAAGTGTCCTCAGAGTTCAACCTCCATTTATACCACCTACAGTGCCATGGGACTTGAATCTGGTTTTAGAATTTTTACAGACTTACATTTTTAAACCCTTACAACACGTGGATGTTAAGTTTCTAACTTGGCAACAAATTTTCTCCTAGCCTTAGCTTCGGCAAGGCGTGTTTCAGACTTGGGTGCCTTGTCATGCAAGCCCCCGTATCTGGTGCTTCATGATGATAGAGCGGAACTTCAGGCGAATCCCGCTTTTCTACCAAAGGTAGTATCTTCTTTTCACATCAATCAGCCAATTGTAGTTCCTGTTTTATCAGAAGGTGCCGGAACTCCAGCTACTTTGGATGTGGTACGCGCGCTCCGCATTTATGCATTTATGTAGCCCGAACTGATACATTGTTTGTGCTCTATCATGCAGTCAAGATAGGTTGGCCAGCTTCCAAGCAAACCTTGGCCAGATGGATTAGCTGACCATATGTCAGGCTTACCTTCATGCTAGTCTACAACCGCCTGCATCAGTTTCAGCACATTCCACACATTCTGTGGGAACGTCATGGGCAGCAAGTCGTGGAGTATCTATGACGCAACTTTGCAGTGCGGCTACATGGTCATCAGTGCACACGTTTGTGCACTTTTACAAGTTTGATACATTTGCGGCATCAGCTTCTAGCTTTGGCCGTCTTGTGTTACAGGTGCCAAACAGCTCTCCCACCCAAGGGGACAACTTTGGTACGTCCCAACAGTACTCCAGTGACCCCTAGTGGATGAAAAAGAAAAGAGGATTTTGGTGCTTCCTTTGAATCCATAGGGGTCACTGGCTGTCCACCCAGAGCAGTTTCACCTGGCTTGTGGTAAGTTTAGTGGATCTTATGGTAACACATTCTCACAGACTTGTTCAGATGTTAAGGCGATTGTTATCTATTGTCGTGTCAACTGTTCAGTTGTCCGTTACTTTGTGTGTCAACTTTAGTGTTGTCCGTTATAAGGATATATGTAATTCTCTATTGTTCATTCTCTCTTTCGCTTCTGTTTGGCTCAGTAAAAAACACTGAGGTACCTTTGGGAGTATGGAGGGGATGGAGGGTTACTAATTTAAATATTTAAATGTGTCTGTCCCTGCTAACGCCCCGTCCATATCCCAAGAGTACTCCAGTGACCCCTATGGATTCAAAGAAAAGGATTTACCTGGTAAGTACCAAAATCCTCTTTTTCACACCTGCCTAAAACTTTTGGACCGTACTTTATATCAAAATATTCTGATATCCTTATTTAAACCTAACACTGCATTATCTCAGGATAGTGGGAAACAACATATTCTCTTTTGTTTTTTAATACATGTACTAATACACTATTTGATAACACTTAGCCAATTCCTCCCCTAGTAACCTGATGGGTTCATCCGATCAGGTGACAGGCAGTGACGTATGCGGAAGGTTGCATGGCAACCGCATACAACTCAGGCCAGCCGTTCATTGGAAATACACCGGACGGATACCTTATCTAGCTCCCGGATGGAGAACAGGGACACCCGGAAGTGATCAAGCCCAAACGCACGGGCAAAACGCTTCTTCCACCCCCTGTCCCTCCACACGGACTTCTTACCAGTCAGGACAGCTCAACGGGACCTTGATACCCATACGAATTGCAGAAGCATTGGTAATGTATCATTTGGTTGGTCCACGCAGAGTATTTGGTCTATTCTATTGTATCTCTCCCCGGATTGCAATTTCATTCTGAGATCCAGTCCAAACATATATAAATATATTGTTGGACCTACTACAGTTATAAATCAGTAATCTTTGGATTGTAGGCCTTTGATATTATATCTGCTTATATTGAGAGACCGATTCATAATCAATAGGTTCTTGAGTTTGGGGATTATAGCACTGATTATTGTACTAATTATTGTCACATGATTTGACGACAGAACTCAGGCTGTTCAATTGCACATATTGGTAGTGCAGTAGTCTCCTTCATATATTTTACCTATACTAAGGGGTCCGAATTTGCAGTGTTAAATCTACATCTTGTCTAATACTATGTAAATGTAATCTTCCCGGTGCTGGATTCTGATCATTATTAATTGTCATATACCCACTTGTTTAGATACATTCGTAAGTGAATGAGCATAGACTTAATACTGTGTTTCTCCATCACTTACCTGTTGCATTCGTGGACTCTCACCAGCGATCCAATGGTCATCATTTAGGATACGCAATACGTGGAGTATACCATTGCCTAACACTGGCAGCAGATCCGCTCTAGACACTCTTTCCTTTACATCTTTCTATCAATTACCTCTTTCATGTTCGGGGAACTCATCAGTGATTCCAGAGTGAGAGCGGAATAAGTGATTTACTATCATACCACACTGTAGACGCCCAATACTGTCCGATCTTGGAAGCTAAGCAGTGTTGGGCTTGGTCAGTACTTGGACGGGAGACCTCCTAGGAATACCAAGTGTAGTAGAATCCCCAATTGATTAGGTTACTCTGTGCCTAGTATTGACAGTAGATTCACCACTGTCTTTTTTTACCCAATTGATTCTGGTTTTTCTGAATACAGTCTAGACTTCTATCAGTCTTAAACAATCTGTGGTTAAATTATATAATCTTGAGAGATACAATTAGTAGCTAATCTACCTATAAGTAACCCCTGGTTCCTATTTTGAATATATTCCTATATGCTGAAATAAATCCAGGAACATACGGGCAGATTAGTTCGTGTATGGGATTTGAATAAAATACATTGACCTATTCATTAGGTTTTAGTAATTTTCAGAACATTGTGTGACTAGATAATTTTGAATCTATTTGACATAACAGTAATGTGCAATGGATCACACTTTCTGAATAGTTTTACATTTCAACCAATTCAGTCGTTTTTCAGTGTTGTTCGTCTTGCAGGATATATTTATCCTTTTTAAATCATAATAAAGATGTATTTTTAATCTTTATCATATTTTACTAAGTACAAGAGTGCGCACACACGAGTCTTATTTTCTTCCTTTGTAACATAGATAATGTTAACATACTGTAGGTTGTATGTTTAATTTTTTCAAAAATGACTAAGCACAGACAGAAACTCACACAGAGCACTGCTTTAGTATTAATTATCTTGGAAATGTTATAAACATTTATCAGAATATATATCACGGGCTTACATAAGAAGAACCTAATGTGTTGTTTACACAAAAGCAGGCAGTAGACATTAATAAATTACTTTAACTACCATAGATAGAAAACCCCTGACAACGCCATAAAAGGTGGGCAGTGTCTGATCAACCAATAGGCTGGTCGGGCTGCACCCTAAAGTGCTTGGACTTTGAGGGGGTCATTCCAAGTTGATCGCTCGCTAGCAGTTTTTAGCAGCCGTTCAAATGCTAAGCCGCTGCCCTCTGGGAGTGTATCTTCGCTTAGTAGAAGTACGAACGAATGCATCGCAGAACGGCTACAAAAAAATATTGTGCAGTTTCTGAGTAGCTTCAGACCTACTCAGCGCTTGCGATCACCTCAGACCATTCAGTTCCAGATTTGACGTCACAAATACGCCCTGCGTTCGCCCAGCCACGCCTGCGTTTTTCCTTGCACAACTGCGTTTTTTCGAACACTACCTGAAAACGGTCAGTTGACACCCAGAAACACCCACTTCATGTCAATCACTCTGCGGCAGCCATTGCGACTGAAAAGCTTTGCTAGACCTTGTGTAAAAATACATCGGCAGTTGTGAAAGTACGTCGCACGTGGGCATTGCGCCGCATACACATGCGCAGAACTGCCGTTTTTTTTTCTTAATCACAGCGCAGCGAACAGTTTCAGCTAGCTATCAACTCGGAATGACCCCATGAGTACGCTGTTGAGATCGTTAGGCACCAAGATTAAAGATGTCTCTGGAAAGGACATTTTTATTTTACTTAATGCTAGGAGCGACCGTGAATCTTATAAGCTACTAACCGGCGAGGCTCTTGTTGTTATTCACCTGAGTTTCTGGGTCTGGACATTCCGTCCCTCCAGTGTCTAGTGTAGTATATTTTTAGGTTTTATTGATTAACTTGTCATTTACATGCATATTCACAGTTTTATTTTTCTATTTTCTATGTGTTTTTCCCTTCTATTTGCTCCAGCCAAAGATGAGACGAGGAGCTAAAGATCACAATTTATGAGTATATTAGAATAGGGAAACCAAAACCCCTAATCAGACTCTAAAGCTGAGTAAGTGAGCAATACCTTTTGTGAATAGCACAGACTGAAGCTTTAAACAGCCCCCATGTTCAAATCTGGTTGGTAATTTTGAGAAATGGAAACTGTCCAAGTAAAAGATGACTTTGAGGGACTGTCGGCAGCCCTCTATGTGATGGAAAACTGCTGTGTCTGCAAGAGAATACAGAATATCAATCAGCCTACTATAGCAGAAATGAACAATTTTACACATTATTCACAGGCCAACTAAAGTTAGATAAGGGTGGGCAATAAGATGGGTGGTACACAAGTGGGCGTAATGTTCAAGTATTTCTATAATTCAGAGTATTATGAATAAAGTGACTATTTCTTCTACTGAAAAACATAGATAACGGGTAAGCGGGGAACAAAGCTTCATAGATCTACCCTAAATTTTATTTCTTTACACAAATTGCCTTCTCTTTTTACCCAAATTGCCTTCTCTTGAAACCCATAGTTTTTCAATGGTGAAACTCTCTTATTTTGTATACTGACAATTTTTAAATTAAAGGGGAAAACCGCTATTTAACTCTATCCCATCAGCCATCATAAATGCCACTCTACTCTGCCAGCAGTCAGTGTGGCTAAACCAGAAGCACAGGTCAAAGGGGTGGCACTGTTGCTGCCCTAATGGCACTCTTTTTCAGTTTTGGGGGTGCCTGAAACGGGAAATTAGAGAAGCGGCCGGCAGTGTGTTCTAAGTATGAGCCCAGGCTCAGCTAAATGGCTGCTCCTGGCCCAACCTCCTCTGCGTGACGCCATGGGGCGGAGGCATATTTGGATTGGCACTGGGCACATAAGTGCCCTGCTATGGCTCTGGTGGAGGTTACTGTAAATTTAGAATAAAACAGTATTTGCCTTAATTTTTAGGCAAATACTGGCACTTTATTTGTGAGCACTGGGAACTTTTTTCATAGAAAAATAAAAATCACTGATTTTTCTTGCTCTTGTTCTATCCTATCTTAATCTATTCCCATCTAAAGACCCACAGAGGAATTTTAATGCATTCTTCATCCACAGCATAGGACACAGCAGGTAGACAGACAGGAGGTCCGGCAGTGGATATAGGAAATAGCCTTTTGGTTTCGAGGGACTGTAAAACTGCAACTGACATAGCTGGTACTGTGTCTACATCAGTGTATGTGCACGGCCCTCCACTCCTGTATCTAATCTACAGTGCATGGGATTCAGCACAGACTCTGAGGTCGAACAGCAAGTATGGAGTGGTGTAACCAGGGCGCCCTCTTTCTGTGGTATTTGTGTGAAGCCCAAAGCAATGATCCCCTTTGACCAATTTGATGGTGAACTAAATTGAATGAAATATGTATGAATTCCAGTAGATATCACATATAAGTGGATATAATTTAATACAATGAAAATTCACACACATAACAATAAAAGCATACCATAAAGGTAAGCTAGGAGCCGCAGGTGTATTGGGTGGCAGGGTGATCGAAGATACACCCTGCTCGGGCTCCTAAGCTTACTGATGGGTAGTGAACCCCTGGATAGATGTAGGTAGATATTCAAAACATCACAGGTAACAATTCAAATTATAATGGAAAGCATACCGGAGAGGTAGCTGAGGAGCCGCAGGTGTTATAATAAGCAGGGTGGTCCAGACTTCACCCTGCTCTGGCTCCCAAGCTAACCACAAGGCAGATGTCCAAAAGATGAAAAGTTCAAGTTCCTTCTTGGATCCAGATAGCCAACGCGTTTCGAGATATCCAATCTCTTCCTCAGGGCTTGATGGTGTGGCTTGTCTCAGAGATGGCTTTTAAAGATGGTGGGAGAGTAGTTCCGGGTCATAGGTCACTGAAGCCGGAAATGGTCATAATGGTTCCTTTGGCAAATAATGATGCTGATTTATGGTGTGTTATTGTGTCAATGCTCCTTGTGATGAGCATAAGGTGCAAAAGAGTGAATTAATAAATGAATATAGTAAAGATGAGATGAAAAAACATCCAGCCGGGCGACCGGAAGTGACCCGGACCGGAAGTTAAACCCGGAAGTGACATCGCGGTGTAGACAGCTAATTTAATAGCATGCAAACCTATATTAGGTGAGATAATGGTGGACTAGGGTTGTGGGGATAAGCACCTGTAGGTTGTGATATAGATAGGCGTAATAAGCCGCCGAACGCGCCGCCGCGGTACCGGAAGTGACGCGGCGGTTTGCGTTCCACCGACCGGAAGTGACGCATTGTTTGCGTGTCACCGATGGTATTTCATGCAAAGAGTAGCTTATACAGCAGCTGGGAGTAATGAGATGGTTATGAACATTACAGTGGGAGATAGATAGATGAGGTCATTCAAGAGAGGAGTAGAACAATGTGTTTAGACATCTGAGAAATAAATGAAGGTGGTAGTTAATACCATAGTGAGTGGATGTTTAGGTTAAGTGCACGTAATGTCCTCCGCATAAATAACCGTATTACTGATTTATATATATCAGAAATTAATTGATGGTGGTGGTGAATACTATATTAGGTGAATAATTAGGTTAGATGCATGTAATATACCCCGCGTTGATATCCGTAATTAATGATTTAAATAGTGCATGTCTGTTTAGACACATAAAGAGCGTATATGGTGTTTGTTCAACAATCTGCGTCGAAGTTGTCCCAAAAAAAAGAGATTATGTCATCACGATTTATGTATTACCAAAAATACATAAAAATATCACATCACCTCCTGAACGACCCATTGTCGCCGGCACAGGATGTCTAACATCAAATTTGTCAGCCCTAATCGATCATGAACTCCAACCCATAGTAACTAAGAATCCATCACACTTGAAGGACACCAGTGACACCATCAAAAAACTGGAAGATATATCGTGGGACAGCGAGACGATTATGGTCACAGCAGATGTTACTTCCCTGTACACCATCATCGAACACCAGAGAGGAATAGAGGCCACAGCCTGGTTCTTGGACCAGACTGAGTTCTCAGAAGCAAGAAAGTCTTTCATCATTGAATCCATGGATTTCATCCTGAAAAATAACTTATTTTTCTTTGAGGGGGATTACTATCTACAAAAGAGAGGTACCGCAATGGGTACACGATTTGCACCCAGTTTTGCAAACCTCTTCATGGCGCACTGGGAACATGAAAACATTTACCAACAGAACCAATGGAAGGACAAAATATTAACATGGAACCGTTACATCGACGACGTCATATTTTTTTGGAGAGGGGACAGGGACAGTCTAACCTTGTTTTGCGAACACCTCAACCAAAATGATAGAAACATTGTCCTTACATTTGAAAACAGCCAGACTGAAATCAACTTCCTTGATCTCACTATTTATATCAAGGATGACATCATCCAAACGAAAACCTACAAAAAACCTACGGATACAAACAATTACATCAGTAAAGAAAGTGAGCACCATATAAATTGGCTCAACGGCATACCAAAGTGCCAATTTCTAAGGATAAGGAGAAACTGCAGTGAGGACACCGTCTGCAGGTCCCAAATTAACGAACTTAAAAACGCCTTCATTGAAAAAGGTTATCAACCTGAAAATTTGGAAACTATTCAGACAGAAACAATGAATAAAGACAGGACCTCCCTCATTCATAATAAGAAACAGAAGAAGAACAACGATAAATTCTCCAATCATTCACAATGGTCGTTCATCACAGGATACGACCACCAATATAAAAAAATGGAACTCATCATCAGAAAACATTGGAACCTACTATGCATGGACGACACATTAAAGAACATCATCCCTAAAAAACCCACGTTCATTTACCGGAAGGCGGCAAATTTGAAGAACAAACTTGTCCGGAGTGCCCTACCCCAAAATAATAATCCCGTCAGAACAAGTGGTTTTCACAGGTGCGGACTCTGTCTCCCTTGCCGACTTATTAAAACCGATACATCAAAATACACAGAGATCACCATTAATGGCATTAATTTCAAAATCAAGGATTTCATTACCTGCCACACCAGCAATGTCGTGTATTTAGTAGAATGCACCTGTGGGAAGGTATACATTGGACGCACTTCGAGAGCATTGAAAACACGACTCGGTGAACATCTGCGTAACATAAAAAAAGGTCTCCTGACCCACAATCTGTCAGAACATTTTAAATCTGTACACAATTGTTCATACACTTCAATAAAGAATTTTTTGGGACTACAGCACATAAAATCCACCTGGCGTGACAGAAACACGGAAAAAAAATCTTGCAAGGGCGGAAATGAAACTGATTTACAAACTTCAGTCCCTATGTCCTAAAGGTCTGAATAAAGACTTTGAACTCAAGTGGTTTTTACAGTAGCACATTTATTTCATCAGTCATCTTGTACTTCAATATGATACCACAATAGGTTTTGCCTAACCTATTTTATTTCCCCATTTTTTTATCACGGGGACCTGTGGAGCTGCAATTGGAATGAAGACAAACTATGGACAACTCTGGTGATGACATAATCTCTTTTTTTGGGACAACTTCGACGCAGATTGTGAACAAACACCATATACGCTCTTTATGTGTCTAAACAGACATGCACTATTTAAATAATTAATTACGGATATCAACGCGGGGTATATTACATGCATCTAACCTAATTATTCACCTAATATAGTATTCACCACCACCATCAATTAATTTCTGATATATATAAATCAGTAATACGGTTATTTATGCGGAGGACATTACGTGCACTTAACCTAAACATCCACTCACTATGGTATTAACTACCACCTTCATTTATTTCTCAGATGTCTAAACACATTGTTCTACTCCTCTCTTGAATGACCTCATCTATCTATCTCCCACTGTAATATTCATAACCATCTCATTACTCCCAGCTGCTGTATAAGCTACTCTTTGCATGAAATACCGTCGGTGACACGCAAACAATGCGTCACTTCCGGTCGGTGGAACGCAAACCGCCGCGTCACTTCCGGTACCGCGGCGGCGCGTTCGGCGGCTTATTACGCCTATCTATATCACAACCTACAGGTGCTTATCCCCACAACCCTAGTCCACCATTATCTCACCTAATATAGGTTTGCATGCTATTAAATTAGCTGTCTACACCGCGATGTCACTTCCGGGTTTAACTTCCGGTCCGGGTCACTTCTGGTCGCCCGGCTGGACGTTTTTTCATCTCATCTTTACCATATTCATTTATTAATTCACTCTTTTGCACCTTATGCTCATCACAAGGAGCATTGACACAATAACACACCATAAATCAGCATCATTATTTGCCAAAGGAACCATTATGACCATTTCCGGCTTCAGTGACCTATGACCAGGAACTACCCTCCCACCATCTTTAAAAGCCATCTCTGAGACAAGCCACACCATCAAGCCCTGAGGAAGAGATTGGATATCTCGAAACGCGTTGGCTATCTGGATCCAAGAAGGAACTTGAACTTTTCATCTTTTGGACATCTGCCTTGTGGTTAGCTTGGGAGCCAGAGCAGGGTGAAGTCTGGACCACCCTGCTTATTATAACACCTGCGGCTCCTCAGCTACCTCTCCGGTATGCTTTCCATTATAATTTGAATTGTTACCTGTGATGTTTTGAATATCTACCTACATCTATCCAGGGGTTCACTACCCATCAGTAAGCTTAGGAGCCCGAGCAGGGTGTATCTTCGATCACCCTGCCACCCAATACACCTGCGGCTCCTAGCTTACCTTTATGGTATGCTTTTATTGTTATGTATGTGAATTTTCATTGTATTAAATTATATCCACTTATATGTGATATCTACTGGAATTCATACATATTTCATTCAATTTAGTTCACCATCAAATTGGTCAAAGGGGATCATTGCTTTGGGCTTCACACAAATACCACAGAAAGAGGGCGCCCTGGTTACACCACTCCATACTTGCAGTCCTTATTTTTTGGGGAAGAGGAAAACCCCAGAGGTGTACCCTAGGCTGCCCACTGTTCTTTCAAGCGCCCAATAAGTTTTCTCACACCCTTTTCAGCAAATCTGAGGTCGAACAGCTTACTATTACACCTGCAGAGACCTCAACCACATTGGAAAGTTGCACAATGTGGTGAGTCTCAATTTTATCACATCTACAGATATAAACAGATGTGTCCTCATATATCTTGCCTCAATATGCCATGTAGTGGGAAATGCCTGTCGTGAGTGAGCTGACAGGCTCCTTGCAACTTCGTTGGCATTGGGCGTCTTTTTTGCCGAAAATACATCTTATTCGCATAGCTATATGAATAGGACACACAAGTGGACTCTGCTGATTAAAATGATAAGCAGCATGCCTATATTCTCTGTGCGTGTACAGCTGCATACGAAATGGTACGTTACAGTATGAAGACACTGCTGCGGTGGCACAAAGAATACAGGCATTCTGCATATCATTTTAATCAGCATAAGCTTATGCATTCTATTTGCATTATTGGGAGTTTAATGGTAACAGTCGCATGTAAAGACGCTCAGCGTATCAACTAGAAGGCCTGTTTAACGTGCAGGGAGGCTACATGTACGTAGACACATCTGTATGGACTTTTCTGAATAAGAGTTTTGTTTTTGTTCAGCACTAAACAGATTTTTAGCTGATATAGGGATGGATTCAATTAACCATGGTAATTTACCGCATGTTGAAAAGAGTGGTAGCCTCAGGCTTTTACACCCAAGGCTATTCATTTACAGCCCCTTTTGAGGTAAACTTGCTGCCAACTCACGTTAGCTCACAGGTTTCGGAAAAAGTAGCCGGAGCTACATATGGTTTAACGCATTTGCAGCACTTTCCACGGATTTATGTTTGAGTCTTCCTCGGGCTCGAAAAGAAATCCAAGTTGAATGAAGCCTGCAAGCTCATCACGGTCTGTAATTGAATAGCATCAGCAGACCAATTAGCCTGGGGTTAATTACCGTGGCTAATTGAAACTGGCCCTTAATATACCTGATACACAATGGTATAATATATATATTATTGGATAAGGGTGGCATTCGACTCACCGGCGTCGGGATCCCAACCGCCGGAATGCCGGCAACTATTCTCCCTTTTGGGGTGTCCACAACACACCTGGAGGGAGAATAAATAGCGTGGCGCGCCGTACCCGCAGTGTGGCGAGCGCAGCGAACCCAAAAGGGGCTCTTTTGTGCTTGCCCCGCTTCCGGCATTCCGGCGGTCGGGATCCCGGTGCCGGTATGCTGAGCGCTGGGATCCCGACAGCCGGCCAGTCATACCACACCCTTAGATAATACCTTAGGGTTAACAACTGATGGATGTGTTCACTGTGATATTAGCTATTTTAGACTTTTTATTTTTCGTTTTTATTAAATTGTCATTCATAAACATGATTACAGCTTTTATTTCTATATTCTTTAGGGATATACAGTACCTGACTGCATTGCTGTGTTAGTGTAGACTGAAAGACTGAAGTGATGTATAATATAAGCAATTCATACAACCATCGACAGTATACTGCACTGTCATATGCTGCCTGGTCTGTATGATGATCTGTGTTACGGGCCAGGAAGTTACTGCTACATCTTACTTGCTACAAGTGTTTCATCCATTTGCTTGAAGTAAAACACCACTTTATCCAGATCTTGTAGTGTCGCTTTAATATCTTCCAACATGATCCTTTCCTCTTTCTGTAACACAAATGCGAGATATTTTTGACATACCAGATTTATACATTTATTTATATGCATGCCCCCTCGCTTCTCTCACAACAATTCCCTCAGCACTCCGTAGACCTACAGTACCCTGTCTGACACCTGTGTGCAGGAACTCAAGCCACACGGCTAATATGTACAGTAGTTTTGTAATCAGATTGTGCTTACATCCAAATAGATAATTTAGTCTGCTCATAATGACAAAAAATTCTGGGTTGCAATTCAAATGTTTTCCCTCGCAGCTGTGACTTAAGAGGCGCAAAAGGGAGCAATTAAATTGTTGCTCAGTTCGGGTGCCTATTAGCACGCAGCCTCCTGAGGTAGTAAGAAGAAATGTGCAAAAAGTCTGTTGTTTGGAAGGGGTGTGGTTCATCAAATCGACAGTGTCTAGGTCGACAATGTTTAGGTCGACCACTATAGGTCGACAGTCACTAGGTCAACATGGATGGAAGGTCGACAGGGTTTCTAGGTCGACAGGTCTAAAGGTCGACATGAGGATTTTTTTCTTTTTGGTGTCGTTTTCTTCGTAGAGTGACCGAGATCCCAAATTAGTGCACCGCGTTCGCTCGCCATGCTTCGGGCATGGTGCCTTCGCTCCGCTACCGCTTCGCTCGGCACACTTTACCGTTCCAATCGTAGTCCACCTGGATCATTAAGTATGAAAATATTTTAAAAAAAGAGAAAAAATGTGAAAAACTCATGTCGACCTTTAGACCTGTCGACCTAGAAACCCTGTCGACCTTCCATCCATGTCGACCTAGTGACTGTCGACCTATAGTGGTCGACCTAAACATTGTGGACCTTGACACTGTCGATCTTCAGACCGGATCCCGTTTGGGAGCCCTAACCAGGACCTTAGATGGGTTTAGCTGCATGTGATGGGTGCTGGATAGAAGCAACAGTTAAATTACTCAGACGGACTCCCATTGCTGTGGGTGGCCATTAAAACAATTGAATTGCCCCCTATGTGTTAAGGGGTAAATATTTAAAAGAATGAGTATAACTGACTGCTTTCAATTGAGCTTAAATCTAATTTTGGAAGGTTTTCTGATGTGAGATCATACATGTGAATGTGTCTACAAACATCCTGCAAAATTCTGAACTAATCTTATTTGGTTTAAAGAAGCTGGGGGTTGATTTACTCAATGTTGTATTTTGTGTTTTTATTGCATAAAAAAAGGCTCTGAAAGTCTTGTTTGTATGTATCCTTTTGAATATCTTGAGGTGCGTGAAATCTTGTATGCTGCTTAGTCCCAATACCTTCAATTGGAAATAATTCTTCTTTTATGAACATTTATTGGAGCTAAGAAGCATCTACTTTATTCCAAAGATATCCGCATCTGCTTGTATCCTGAAACTACCAGATACACACCAAATGCGTATCTGTTCTCTCAAAAACACAAAGTATAGGCTAAAAAAAATAATTTCTATATAAACCGTAGGTGTATTCTTCTGTCGTTAGGATGACCTTTTGATCCCGGTGTTTCCCAACTTATCTTCTGTACTATAATAAAGCAGGCTGGTCCACAGTAAACGGCCAGTGGAGAATTAGCCATCACCATCCAGGAGGGTACGGGTCATTGGATCGACTCACCTTAGGTCGACAGTCATTAGGTCGACATGCACTAGGTCGACATGGGCATTAGGTCGACAGGTGAAAAGGTCGACATGAGTTTTCTACTTTTTTTTTGTGTCGTTTTCTTCGTAAAGTGACGGGGAACCCCAATTAGTGCACCGTGTCCCCTCGCATGGCTCGCGAGCTTTGGGCAAGTATGGCAAAATCCAAAAAAGAAAAGAAAAAGAAAAACCTCATGTCGACCTTTTGACCTGTCGACCTAATGCATGTTGACCTTCAGTGGTCGACCTAATGACTGTCGACCTAAGCTGTGTCGACCTTACAACCGTATCCCATTCAGGATGTGCTACAGCACGATGACTGCACATACAGTACCTAGCAGCAAGCTCCAGATGCCACTTTAGGAGCTTGGTGGTGGCAGTGACATAGGCCCAAATGTATTAAGCTTTAACCAGAGATAAAGTGGAGACGGATAAAGACTGATAAATGACCAGTCAATCATCTCCTGTAATTTTTTCAAACATCGCCTGTGACATGGAAGTTAGGAAGCTAATTGGCTGGTCATTTATCACTCTTTATCCATGTCCACTTTATCGCTTGTTAAAGCTTAATACATTTGTGCTTTAATCTCTTACAATGCAGTAGGAAAATTCAGTAACAGGTGGTTACTAATAGTAAGAGAGAATCCCTATACCCAGGAGTGGAGAAGTATGCCTGCTAGGATGCTCAGGAATAGTGACCCCAAGCTAGCAAAGTAAGCCCATCCATTCACATCCTTTGCAATCACAGGCACGCTTCATATGTTCATCTCTTTTACAGGGTCCTTATGAATGGAATTCTCTCCCTTTGTGCCCAACAGAAATTCATCTACTGGAAGCATTAACTATAAATTACACCACTAATCCCCAGCGGGCCCTAAATGGATTGACAAGCACACAAAACCCTCAGTTCTATGTACATTGTATTTTGGGAAGGGCCTCCTGTCCTGTTATATTATGCATTTTTTTACACTGTTTCGTGCTTTGTTGTACTTGTTCATTACTTTTTCTGAAAATCTATGTGAACATCTTTTGATGCTAAATACACACCACAAATCTTTATATTCTTAAAACACACACAATATAGACACATACAGACATGGACAAATTTGTTGGTATCCTTTCACGAAAAAAGAAGAACCCATATTGTTCCCTGAAATAACTTGAATCTGAATCTGTTTATTCTCTATGTCAGAGGTTCTCGAGCGCGATCATCAAGGCACCGCAAAGATCCAGGTATTAGGTAAACTGTTTGCCCTGTTTGCAGCACAAAGCAATGGTGTATGGCAATGCCTTCTGCTTTTGTAGCACATACAATATAATGTGCAGTATGCTGCCAGTTGAGAGGTCCCGGATTCAGAATTATCCTTACTTTGATGCACTTTTGGTGTGAGACTATATCCACTCTCCATTTTGCTCAAGCATCCAGTAGCTGTTTACGACCTCCGATATGAAAGGAAGGATCTATGCTAATTGAGGAAAGTTCACCATAGATTGAGAGTATGTAGCTGTGAACTGGGGAACTTCAACCATAAAAGTTCCCTAAAGAGTTAATATATAAATATTGGCCGTTCCAGCACTTCTCCAAATGCCAAATCCGTAAGGTAGGAGGTAGCCAGACTTTTGGACTTGGTGATTTACTGTAAAGGCAAAAAATCTTTTGCGATCTACCAAGCATGGCCATTTGTGCTCCTGAAAAAGGCAGCATAGCTTCGAGACAAGGGCAGTGGTGACTGTCCCGCCAAAATCGGTATATACATACAGAGCTATTTTTCAGCAGGAACCAGCAGGAACTTAGTTCCTGAACCTCTCAATAAATATGACCTAATTAGGAACTGGGTTCCTGAACCTGTCCTGGGCCAAAATGTATTTTCCATAAGATAAGTTTTATTTTAAAGCCAATTTTGAGTGCCTTCTTTTCTAAAAAAAAAAAAACTATCTACTATCTTTTTTTATTAAATTATATTATATATTATATTAAGGGACCAGGTGACTCAGTTAGGGGCACCGCTATATATCAGGGACCAGGGGTGCATCAATAACTAGGGATCAGGTGTCACTGAGACAGGGGTGCTGCTAGCGGACAAGTTGCTGGGGCTGCCCTGTTCTTAGCAGCTATTCTGTCTCACTGATGTAGCTTTTGAACCAGTTCTCCGGGATCCATGGCAGGGACCACAGGAAGCGTGCCAACATCTCGATGTCCCTCTGTCTTCTCCGACGTCTCGCACACAATTCATATTATACCATGTAATACACTATGAATGGTTGGTAGAGTAATTGCTCATACATCTACATATGTGCACATGACTATTCATACATATATAGAATTACATAAATTTACACATAAAGATATGTCCTAAATACATCTTCGCTGTTGTCGCACCTCTTTGTATGCAAAGTTGCGTGAGACTCTTCTAGTGTTGGGCATCTTTTTTGTTGAAAATGCGTTGCAGACGCAACACGAGGAGACTGTGCTGATTAATGTGCTATATGACACTTGTATATCTGTGTGCGACTGAGTCTCTGAATCTGTATACGAAGTGCTACAAGGTAGCAGCCAAAGCTTTTTTCCAATACAAATTCTGTTCTGCTCTGTATACAGTCTCAGTCACACACAATATACAAGTGTCATATCAAATTAATCAGTACAGTTTTCTTGTGCATACTAGTCACACTGTGTTGTGTCTAAGACGTTATCAGAATTGCACGGGACCCGACGGCTCACTCATGTCAGGCATCTCACGCTGCGTGGCGTTTTGCGCTTAGTTGTATGGGGGCCCCTCTGTGCACGTTTACATAATGGATAAATATACATCTATAGTCTTATGTACACAAATGCACTCATACATCCATATACTTTAATATATCCACATATAAATATATCCATGAAGTTTTATACATCATCTCATATATCCAGTGGCTGATGTGAAAGTACAGTATACATGTGTAACCCACATACATACACATATACATCCATCATCATTCATATACATGCATAATCCTCCTATATACGTACATCGACAAATATAACCCTCCTAAGCCATAGCAGTACCTGACTGGATCAAAGTTGTCCAGAAACACAGAGTTTATCAAACCTATCAAAAGAATAATAGTGTTGGTGTAATATATCATTTAGACAGTAGAGGGCAGTTTCTGACTCCAGAATTATGGAACACATCAACCCTAGTGTGTAAGCATTTTGCAGAATTACTAGGACAGAGAGACCTGTGTTTCACTGACATCAATATGTTTTAGAAAAAGTATTTGTCACTGTTGGAAACACTGGGGGTCTATTTATTAATCCTTGAACAGAGGTAAAGTAAACGGAGATAAAGTACCAGCCAACCAGCTCCTAACTGCCATGCTACAGGCTGAGAATGAAAAATTGACAGTGTGGAGCTGATTGGCTGGTACTTTCTCTCTCTCCCAAGTTTTAGTACATAGACCTCAATGTTTCTTATGAAACAAGAAAGACGGTCGATATTTACCACATTGGGTGACAGAAGTGACTGGTAGCTGAGTAGGACCCCTGTGACTGCAATCTGCTCCAGCCACTTCCTGCTTGCCTCCCGGCTGCTCTCATCATACTCTCCGTTGTTGTTGTATCGGTAGTTGAGTGCTGCCATGAGCTGTTCTGTAAAAGTGCAGATGGCAGCTACCAGCGTCTGACAAAAAATGACATCACGTCTGACTTGCAGCCCAGTATCTAGAACAAGAGACGACCATTACTTGGAGTCATCAGAGTTGCTTTGCCATATTCTGTACATATAGCAAAATAAACCCATTCTAGGACTATTATGAAGGGATGGGTGAAAGGCTTTGCAGTCACTTTGGAAGACTTTCAGGTTTTTGGCTTTGTAAATCGCACCTGTATAATAAACAGGATGAAAAGGTGGCTATGACCAGCAGTGCCAGGATATTATACTCCATCCACCAGTTCCCATGTTGAGGTACTTAGGACCATGAACATCTGGTGTCACTGACGATTACGCCAGCATTTAGTAACAGCCAGGCAGTGGGAACAGTGTGGCTGAGCTCCGCAGCTTGTGATGTAAGATTGCACTGCACTGAGCATATACAGAGTGCTGCCAGCATAATTAATAAGCAGAGACTCTAAATTCTTGTTTTAGTATGAGACTGGAAAACAACTATCATCTCCTTTGATACCGTCACAATGTCATCCTGTGTCTGAAGTGGTCACATTTGAAGAAAAAAAAAAAAAGATAAATGTTTATTTATATGTAATACTGCCGCAATTTAGCATGCCGGGACTGATGAGTGAGTCTTGATGAAAACCTCCCTCCTATGTGATCATTACAATGCTGGAAGCAATTAAATTCTAGCACAAGTAGTATATATTGTGCATGAATGGCTAACATCAGCGCATGAAATATAGTGACCTGTGACAAATCCAGCAAAGGATCCTAGGACGAAACTGGACCTCATGTGAATAAGTGAGTAAAGACTTCCGGCATTGCTTTGTGATGAAATGCACAAGATTTTAGCTTCTTGATGAACTGAGTTAATGTCTATGGGGATGGCAGTAAGTAGGTCAACATAAGAGAAATAGCCGAGTTATCTGTCGTTAACCATTTGTTGGAGAAGACAAAGTATCAAAAGAGCCTGATTTCACCTTAAATTAGGATATTTACTACTTAATAATTAGACACCTTAGCAGTTAGTTCTGGGTAACAACCTGCTCAAAGCCACAGTGTATACAATGTTTGTAGTCCGAACTGCCACTTATTTGTGCAATGACATACTGTAGTTCTTACCAGAACATAATGTTATATTCACATGAAAATTACCTGTGCATTTCAGCAAAGCCAAGAGAAGCTGGTTCTTCCCATCTGGAAAACAGAATAAAAACGATATACTATCAAGAGCAAAACTATATTGTATACTATATATATATATATATATATATATATATATATATATAGATAGATAGATAGATAGATAGATAGATAGATAGATAGATAGAGATACAGACAGAGATTTTCCATGAGGCGGCACTCAGACAGCTGAATAAATCAATATTCAATTTATAACAGTCTATAGTGATAACCTTAAAACTGTCTGGAGAACTTTCACAAGATTAGAGACTTCTCCTTAAAAAGGCTTATCGCTCAAGTATAGTACCCTTTGTGCTAGAGACTATTATAATTTGAACGGTCGCATATCATCCCTTTAACATGTCTCAGTTGTACAAACCTTCCACATATTTCTGGATACTCTCTACCAGAGTTTTAATGGAGTTTGGGAGGTTCCATGGATCTTCTCGAATGCTGATCTGAATCATACTCCTACACTTAATAGTCCACTCTTCCTTCTTCTGGAATTCTGCAAAGTAAAACACACAAAAAATAAGAATTTACTTACCGATAATTCTATTTCTCATAGTCCGTAGTGGATGCTGGGGACTCCGTAAGGACCATGGGGAATAGCGGCTCCGCAGGAGACTGGGCACATCTAAAGAAAGCTTTAGGACTAACTGGTGTGCACTGGCTCCTCCCCCTATGACCCTCCTCCAAGCCTCAGTTAGGATACTGTGCCCGGACGAGCGTACACAATAAGGAAGGATTTTGAATCCCGGGTAAGACTCATACCAGCCACACCAATCACACCGTATAACTTGTGATCTGAACCCAGTTAACAGTATGATAACAGAGGAGCCTCTGAAAAGATGGCTCCCAACAATAATAACCCGATTTTTGTAACAATAACTATGTACAAGTATTGCAGACAATCCGCACTTGGGATGGGCGCCCAGCATCCACTACGGACTATGAGAAATAGAATTATCGGTAAGTAAATTCTTATTTTCTCTAACGTCCTAAGTGGATGCTGGGGACTCCGTAAGGACCATGGGGATTATACCAAAGCTCCCAAACGGGCGGGAGAGTGCGGATGACTCTGCAGCACCGAATGAGAGAACTCCAGGTCCTCCTCAGCCAGGGTATCAAATTTGTAGAATTTAGCAAACGTGTTTGCCCCTGACCAAGTAGCTGCTCGGCAAAGTTGTAAAGCCGAGACCCCTCGGGCAGCCGCCCAAGATGAGCCCACTTTCCTTGTGGAACGGGCTTTTACAGATTTTAGCTGTGGCAGGCCTGCCACAGAATGTGCAAGCTGAATTGTACTACAAATCCAACGAGCAATAGTCTGCTTAGAAGCAGGAGCACCCAGCTTGTTGGGTGCATACAGGATAAACAGCAAGTCAGATTTCCTGACTCCAGCCGTCCTGGAAATATTTTCAGGGCCCTGACAACATCCAGCAACTTGGATTCCTCCAAGTCCCTAGTAGCCGCAGGCACCACAATAGGTTGGTTCAGGTGAAAACGCTGGAACCACCTTAGGGAGAAACTGAGGACGAGTCCTCAATTCCGCCCTGTCCGAATGGAAAATCAGATAAGGGCTTTTACAGGATAAAGCCACCAATTCTGACACGCGCCTGGCCCAGGCCAGGGCCAACAGCATGACCACTTTCCATGTGAGATATTTTAACTCCACAGATTTAAGTGGTTCAAACCAATGTGACTTTTGGAACCCAAACTACATTGAGATCCCAAATTGCCACTGGAGGCACAAAAGGAGGCTGTATATGCAGTACCCCTTTTACAAACGTCTAAACTTCAGGGACTGAAGCTAGTTCTTTTTTGGAAGAAAATTGACAGGGCCGAAATCTGAACCTTAATGGACCCCAATTTCAGGCCCATAGACACTCCTGTTTGCAGGAAATGTAGGAATCGACCCAGTTGAATTTCCTCCGTCGGGCCTTACTGGCCTCGCACTACGCAACATATTTTCGCCAATTGCGGTGATAATGTTTTTGCGGTTACATCCTTCCTGGCTTTAGATCAGGATATGGATGACTTCATCCGGAACGCCTTTTTTTCTTCAGGATCCGGTGTTCAACCGGCATGCCGTCAAACGCAGCCGCGGCAAGTCTTGGAACAGACAGGGTCCCTGCTGGAGCAGGTCCCCTCTTAGAGGTAGAGGCCACGGATCCTCCGTGAGCATCTCTTGAAGTTCCGGTTACCAAGTCCTTCTTGGCCAATCCGGAGCCACGAATATAGTGCTTTCTCCTCTCCATCTTATCAATCTCAGTACCTTGGGTATGAGAGGCAGAGGAGGGAACACATACACTGACTGGTACACCCACGGTGTTACCAGAGCGTCTACAACCATTGCCTGAGGGTCTCTTGACCTGGCGCAATACCTGTCGAGTTTTTTAATCATGTGGACGACTTCTGGGTGAAGTCCCCACTCTCCCGGGTGGAGGTCGTGCTGAGGAAGCCTGCTTCCCAGTTGTCCACTCCCGGAATGAATACTGTTGACAGTGCTTATCACATGATTTTCCGCCCAGCGAAGAATCCCTGCAGCTTCTGTCATTGCCCTCCTGCTTCTTGTGCCACCCTGTCTGTTTACGTGGGTGACTGCCATGATGTTGTCCGACTGGATCAACACCGGCTGACCTTGAAGCAGAGGTCTTGCTAAGCTTAGAGCATTGTAAATGGCCCTTAGCTTCAGGATATTTATGTGAAGTGATGTATCCAGGCTTGACCCTAAGCCCTGGATATTCCTTCCCTGTGTGACTGCTCCCCAGCCTCGCAGGCTGGCATCCGTGGTCACCAGGACCCAGTCCTGAATGCCGAATCTGCGGCCCTCTAGAAGATGAGCACTCTGCAACCACCACAGGATGGACACCCTTGTCCTTGGTGACAGGGTTATCCGCTGATGCATCTGAAAATGCGACCCGGACCATTTGTCCAGTAGGTTCCACTGGAAAGCTCTTGCGTGGAATCTAACGAATGGGATTGCTTCGTAGGAAGCCACCATTTTTACCCAGAACCCTTGTGCATTGATGCACTGAGACTTGGTTCGGTTTTAGGAGGTTCCTGACTAGCTCGGATAACTCCCTGGCTTTCTCTTCCGGGAGAAACACCTTTTTTCTGGACTGTGTCCAGGAACATCCCTAGGAAACAGAAGACAAGTCGTCGGAACCAGCTGCGATTTTGGAATATTGAGAATCCAATCGTGCTGCCGCAACACTACCTGAGATAGTGCTACACCGACTTCCAACTGTTCCCTGGATCTTACCCTTATCAGGGAATCGTCCAAGTAAGGGATAACTAAAATTCCCTTCCTTCGAAGGGATATCATTTCGGCCATTACCTTGGTAAAGACCCGGGGTGCCGTGGACCATCCCTACGGCAGCGTCTGAACTGATAGTGACAGTTCTGTACCATAACCTGAGGTACCCTTGGTGAGAAGGGTAAATTTTGACATGAAGGTAAGCATCCTTGATGTCCCGAGACATCATGTAGTCCCCTTCTTCCAGGTTCGCAATCACTGCTCTGAGTGACTCAATCTTGAATTTGAACCTCTGTATGTAAGTGTTCAAAGATTTTAGATTTTAGATTTAGATTTAGAATAGGTCTCACAGAGCCGTCTGGCTTCGGTACCACAATAGTGTGGAATAATACCCCGTTCCCTGTTGCAGGAGGGGTACCTTGATTATCACCTGCTGGGAACACAGCTTGTGAATGGCTTCCAAAACCGCCTCCCTGTCAGAGGGAGACGTCGGTAAAGCCGACTTTTGGAAACGGCGAGGGGGAGACGTCTCGAATTCCAATATGTACCCTTGAGATATTACTTGAAGGATCCAGGGGTCTACTTGCGAGTGAGCCCACTGCGCACTGAAATTCATTGAGAACGGGCCCCCACCGTGCCTGAGCTTGTAAGGCCCTAGCGTCATACTGAGGGCTTGGCAGAGGCGGGAAAGGGCCTCTGTTCCTGGGAACTGGCTAATCTCTTCAGCCTTTTTCCTCTCCCTCTGTCACGAGCAGAAAAGAGGAACCTTTTGTCCGCTTGCCAACAAAGGACTGCGCCTGATAATACGGCGTCTTATTTTGAGAGGCGACCTGGGGTACAAACGTGGATTTCCCAGTTGTTGCCGTGGCCACCAGGTCTAAAAGACCGACCCCAAATGTCCCTTTTCAAAGGCAATACTTCCAAATGCCGTTTGGAATCCGCATCACCTGACCATTTTACTGGTAGAATTGGACAACGCACTTATACTTGATGCCAGTCGGCAAATATTCCGCTGTGCATCATGCATATATAGAAATGCATCTTTTAAATGCTCTATAGGCAATAATATACTATCCTTATCTAGGATATCAATATTTCCAGTCAGGGAATCCGACCATGCCAACCCAGCACTTCACCTCCAGGCTGAGGCGATTGCTGGTCGCAGTATAACACCAGTATGTGTGTGAATACATTTTTGGATACCCTCCTGCTTTCTATCAGCAGGATCCTTAAGGGCGGCCATCTCATGAGAGGGTAGAGCCCTTGTTCTTACAAGCGTGTGAGCGCCTTATCCCCCCTAGGGGGTGTTTCCCAACGCACCCTAACCTCTGGCGGGAAAGGGTATACACCAATACTTTTTAAGAAATTATCAATTGTTATCGGGGGGAAACCCACGCATCATCACACACCTCATTTTATTTCTCAGATTCAGGAAAACTACAGGTAGTTTTTCCCTCACCGAACAGAATACCCCTTTTTGGTGGTACTCGTATTATCAGAAATGTATAAAACATTTTCCATTGTCTCAATCATGTAACGTGTGGCCCTACTGGAAATCACGGTTGTCTCTTCACCGTCGACACAGGAGTCAGTATCCGTGTCGGCGTCTGTATCTGCCATCTGAGGTAACGGGCGCTTTAGAGCCCCTGACGGCCTATGAGACGTCTGGACAGGCACAAGCTGAGTAGCCGGCTGTCTCATGTCAACCACTGTTTTTTTTTATACAGAGCTGACACTGTCACGTAATTTTCAACAGTACATCCACTCAGGTGTCGACCCCCTAGGTGGTGACATCACTGTTACAGACACTCTGCTCCGTCTCCACATCATTTTTCTCCTCATACATGTCGACACAAACGTACCGACACACAGCACACACACAGGGAATGCTCTGATAGAGGACAGGACCCCACTAGCCCTTTGGGGAGACAGAGGGAGAGTATGCCAGCACACACCAGAGCGCTATATATATATATATATATATATATATATATATATAGGGATAACCTTATATAAGTGTTTTTCCCCTTATAGCTGCTGTATGTTTTAATACTGCGCCTAATTAGTGCCCCCCTCTCTTTTTTTTTAACCCTTTCTGTAGTGTAGTGACTGCAGGGAAGAGCCAGGGAGCTTCCCTCCAACTGAGCTGTGAGGGAAAATGGCGCCAGTGTGCTGAGGAGATAGGCTCCGCCCCCTTTTCGGCGGCCTTATCTCCCGTTTTTCTGTATATTCTGGCAGGGGTTAAATGCATCCATATAGCCCAGGAGCTATATGTGATGTATTTTTTTGCCATGTAAGGTATTTTTATCATGTTTTATTGCGTCTCAGGGCGCCCCCCCCAGCGCCCTGCACCCTCAGTGACCGGAGTATGAAGTGTGCTGAGAGCAATGGCGCACAGCTGCTGTGCTGTGCGCTACCTTATTGAAGACAGGAACGTCTTCTGCCGCCGATTTTTCCGGACCTCTTCGCTCTTCTGGCTCTGTAAGGGGGCCGGCGGCGCGGCTCCGGGACCCATCCAGGCTGGGCCTGTGATCGTCCCTCTGGAGCTAATGTCCAGTAGCCAAGAAGCCCAATCCACTCTGCACGCAGGTGAGTTCGCTTCTTCTCCCCTTAGTCCCTCGATGCAGTGAGCCTGTTGCCAGCAGGTCTCACTGAAAATAACAAACCTAAACTAAAACTTTCACTAAGAAGCTCAGGAGAGCCCCTAGTGTGCACCCTTCTCGTCGGGCACAGAAATCTAACTGAGGCTTGGAGGAGGGTCATAGGGGGAGGAGCCAGTGCACACCAGTTAGTCCTAAAGCTTTCTTTAGATGTGCCCAGTCTCCTGCGGAGCCGCTATTCCCCATGGTCCTTACGGAGTCCCCAGCATCCACTTAGGATGTTAGAGAAATATACAGTACATGAAACCCTTCCACTAAGAACACAACCTCAGATAAAGTGTAAGATCGCACGTTGGATCCTATTTGTCAAAGAAAACAATTAATGCTGGTCAAACACGGGTGGAACCTGCTTTTCTGTCATTTACCCACATAGCAAATTAGGTTCAAGGACCAGCTGTCCGGTGCACGGGTTTATATAACAAATTATTGTGTATAAACTGTGTAATGTATCCTCCATTCTACAGATGTCCATAATACCCCTCCTGATAGTTTATGCTATACTAGGAGAAAATGGTTAAAGAGAAGTGCCCAGTCAGAGAGAAATGGTTCCACAATTTTCCAGCCACTTCCAGTATACGCGTGTCAGCTAAGAGTTCTTCCGTCCTAATCTCATGTCAGCAGAAACCTGTCAGCCAATCGGATCAGGGTTTTCCAGTTGTGTTGGGAGTCAGATTGGCTGCCATGATGCTCTGGGCACTTAGTGAGGCTTCCTTGTCTCATTCAGAGTTGGACATTTCTAATAACAGGGGTCGCAAACTATGAGCATGTGGTTTTGGAATTCTAATTTCCCAGTAGTGAATCACTCATTGAATACTTGGCTGTCAATCACCTTGTAAGCTGTGCTCCATCGGAAAGTGCTTTGTCTCTTCAAAGGCCTTAGACATGATTTTTCCTTTGAGAAGTGTTATGATAGCATCTACCTACGGGAAGAAACACAAAGGAAACGCCTAAGATCAAAACCATATCTGTCGGGAATGCATTTCTGCAGGTCTACAGCAGGTCTACATCATACTTTTCTGGTTCTGTTTCCCTGCAACACTAAGCAATAATATCATAACAAGCTAGATCCCATACTGCTATCTGCATTCTAGAACCCTGCAGAAATGTGTCATAAGAAGAATAGCCTATTAATTCCTTTTGTTCAAAACCATCTATAAAGCATTTAACCCCCACTCCCAAAAGCCAACATGTTCTATAACATACTGTAAATGAAAAGGCAGTAGAAATGTATTGTGGGTATTGTGCCCAGTCAAATTATTACATTTAACAAGGTTAGAGGTCTCATCAATTACAGGTGCTTCTTCATCTCAGCCAGCAGAGGGAGCTCTACACCTGGGTTTCTTTACACTGGCCACTTTAACACTTACAGCACATTATCAGTATCAGTAAATGTTGACCAAGCACCTTGAAATTATTTTTATTCATGCTAATTACCCTCTGCCGTGTGTACATTTATTCAAAGTAGCTCTAAATGCAAGCACATTTACAACAAGATATGTCCTATGCAGTTACATGTTTGGAAAATACCTTTTGGATTATATTGGTATAAGTGTTATTATTTACTAATTAATGTAATGGCATTATGAATTATATCTAATAGACTGAAACACCTCTTGTATCTATCTTTCGTATACATTGACGTACAAGTACTACAGGTTGATAAACTAGGATTTTCACCATAGAATAGTATTTAACCGAATAATTAGAACACCTGTCTACTCCTTTAAGTAATATTATCAGATTAACCTGAGACATGACAACTGCCCTGGTAAAACTTAACAGTCTGGTGTGAGGACTCGGATACATGCCAGGCTGTCACTATCGAATGATGAAAGTTATACTATTGTGGAATAGCTGGGTCACTAATGTAAGTGTTATATTACAGAAGTGTCAGTTACCTGGTTGAAGAGATGCTCTAGACAGCCATGCAGTTTGTCCTGTTTGTCTGAGGGGATCCGCATATCGCAGGGCAGCTCGTCCCCTGATCACATATGAATAGTATTCATTAAAATAAGAAATAATGCAGAGGCACCACCCACTGTGTGTCAGCATATAAACACCAAGCATACAGTAATGGTGGGCAGTAACAGAATTTATGTGGCGGTCAAATAGAAACACTGTAGTAGTATTCAATGTGTGTCTATGGGTCTAAATCATGTCTCTCAAATTAGAAATCTTCATAAACTGACTAGCAAGCTAAGGACTAATCTAGGTGAGGTGGGAGGGAGGAGAAAATACATAAAAGACAAAAAAAAGATAAAATGAAACAAAATAAAAAAATTAAAAGGAATTCAAATGGACATGGTTGAAAATGGGAGAGAGATTGGGAGTGAAAAGGAAAAATAAGAATTTACTTACCGATAATTCTATTTCTCATAGTCCGTAGTGGATGCTGGGGACTCCGTCAGGACCATGGGGAATAGCGGGCTCCGCAGGAGACAGGGCACATCTAAAAAAGCTTTTAGGTCACATGGTGCGTACTGGCTCCTCCCCCTATGACCCTCCTCCAAGCCTCAGTTAGGTACTGTGCCCGGACGAGCGTACACAATAAGGAAGGATCTTGAATCCCGGGTAAGACTCATACCAGCCACACCAATCACACCGTACAACTTGTGATCTGAACCCAGTTAACAGTATGATAACAAAACGAAGTAGCCTCTGAAAAGATGGCTCACAACAACAGTAATAACCCGATTTTGTAACAATAACTATGTACAAGCATTGCAGACAATCCGCACTTGGGATGGGCGCCCAGCATCCACTACGGACTATGAGAAATAGAATTATCGGTAAGTAAATTCTTATTTTCTCTAACGTCCTAGTGGATGCTGGGGACTCCGTCAGGACCATGGGGATTATACCAAAGCTCCCAAACGGGCGGGAGAGTGCGGATGACTCTGCAGCACCGAATGAGAAAACTCCAGGTCCTCTGTAGCCAGAGTATCAAATTTGTAAAATTTTACAAACGTGTTCTCCCCTGACCACGTAGCTGCTCGGCAAAGTTGTAATGCCGAGACCCCTCGGGCAGCCGCCCAAGATGAGCCCACCTTCCTTGTGGAGTGGGCCTTTACAGATTTAGGCTGTGGCACGCCTGCCACAGAATGTGCAAGTTGGATTGTGCTACAGATCCAACGTGCAATCGTCTGTTTAGACGCAGGAGCACCCATCTTGTTGGGTGCATACAATGTAAACAACGAGTCAGTTTTTCTGACTCCAGCTGTCCTTGATATATATATTTTTAATGCTCTGACAACGTCCAGTAACTTGGAGTCCTCCAAGTCGCTAGTAGCCGCAGGCACCACAATAGGCTGGTTTAAGTGAAATGCCGAAACCACCTTAGGGAGAAATTGAGGACGTGTCCTCAATTCTGCCCTGTCCGAATGGAATATCAGATATGGGCTCTTGTATGACAAAGCTGCCAACTCTGAAACTCTCCTGGCAGAAGCCAGGGCCAACAGCATGGTTACCTTCCATGTAAGGTATTTTAATTCTACCGATTTTAACGGCTCAAACCAATGAGATTTGGGAAAATTTTAGAACCACGTTCAAATCCCACGGTGCCACTGGAGGCACTATTGGGGGTTGTATATGTAGTACACCTTTGACAAAAGTTTGTACTTCAGGCACTGACGCCAATTCCTTCTGGAAGAAAATTGATAAGGCCGAAATTTGAACTTTAATGGACCCCAATTTTAGGCCCATAGACAATCCTGCTTGCAGGAAATGTAAGAATCGACCCAATTGAAATTCTTCCGTTGGAGCCTTCTTGGCCTCACACCACGCAACATATTTTCGCCAAATGCGGTGATAATGTTGTACAGTCACTTCCTTTCTAGCCTTAATCAAGGTAGGAATAACTTCCTCTGGAATGCCCTTTTCTTTTAGAATCCGGCGTTCAACCGCCATGCCGTCAAACGCAGACGCGGTAAGTCTTGGAACATACAAGGTCCCTGCTGAAGCAGATCCCTTCTTAGAGGTAGAGGCCACGGATCCTCCGTGAGCATCTCTTGAAGTTCCGGATACCAAGTTCTCCTTGGCCAGTCCGGAGCCACCAGTATCGTTCTTACTCCTCTTTTCCGTATAATTCTCAGTACCTTTGGTATGAGAGGCAGAGGAGGGAACACATACACTGATTGGTACACCCACGGTGTTACCAGAGCGTCCACAGCTATTGCCTGAGGGTCTCTTGACCTGGCGCAATACCTGTCCAATTTTTTGTTGAGGCGAGACGCCATCATGTCTACCTTTGGTTTTTCCCAACGGTTCACAATCATGTGGAAAACTTCTGGATGAAGTCCCCACTCTCCCGGGTGAAGGTCGTGTCTGCTGAGGAAATCTGCTTCCCAGTTGTCCACTCCCGGGATGAACACTGCTGACAGTGCTATGACATGATTCTCCGCCCAGCGCAGAATCCTTGCAGCTTCTGCCATTGCACTCCTGCTTCTCGTGCCGCCTTGTCGGTTTACGTGGGCGACTGCCGTGATGTTGTCGGACTGGATCAACACCGGCTGACCCTGAAGCAGCGGTTTTGCCAGACTTAGAGCATTGTAGATCGCTCTTAGCTCCAGTATATTTATGTGAAGAGACGTCTCCAGGTTTGACCACACGCCCTGGAAGTTTCTTCCCTTTGTGACTGCTCCCCAACCTCGTAGGCTGGCATCCGTAGTCACCAGGACCCAGTCCTGTATGCCGAATCTGCGGCCCACTAACAGATGGGCAGTCTGCAGCCACCACAGGAGAGACAACCTTGTTCTCGGTGACAGTGCTATCCGCTGATGCATGTGCAGATGCGATCCGGACCATTTGTCCAGCAGATCCCACTGAAATGTCCGTGCATGGAATCTGCCGAATGGAATCGCTTCGTACGAAGCCACCATCTTTCCCAGGACTCTTGTGCATTGATGTACTGACACCGTTCCTGGTTTTAGGAGGTTCCTGACAAGTTCGGATAACTCCCTTGCTTTCTCCTCCGGGAGAAACACCTTTTTCTGAACCGTGTCCAGAATCATTCCCAGGAACAGCAGACGAGTTGTCGGGGTCAATTGAGATTTTGGAAGATTCAGAATCCACCCGTGTTGCTGAAGCACTACCTGGGTTAGTGCTACACCGACTTCCAGCTGTTCTCTGGACTTTGCCCTTATCAGGAGATCGTCCAAGTAAGGGATAATTAATACGCCTTTTCTTCGTAGAAGAACCATCATTTCGGTCATTACCTTGGTAAAGACCCGAGGGGCCGTGGACAAACCAAACGGCAGCGTTTGAAACTGATAATGACAGTCTTGTATCACGAACCTGAGATACCCTTGGTGTGAGGGGTAAATTGGGACATGCAGATAAGCATCCTTTATGTCCAGGGACACCATGAAGTCCCCTTCTTCCAGATTCGCTATCACTGCTCTGAGTGACTCCATCTTGAACTTGAATTTCTGTATGTACAGGTTCAAGGATTTCAGATTTAGAATAGGTCTTACCGAACCGTCCGGCTTCGGTACCACAAATAGTGTGGAATAATACCCCTTTCCCTGTTGTAGGAGGGGTACCTTGACTATCACCTGCTGAGAATACAGCTTGTGAATGGCTTCCAAAACCGACGTCCTTTCTGAGGGAGACGTTGGTAAAGCAGACTTTAGGAACCGGCGAGGGGGAAACCTTTCGAACTCCAGCATGTAACCCTGAGATATTATCTGCAGGACCCACGGGTCCACTTGTGAGTGAGCCCATTGATTGCTGAAAATCTTGAGTCGACCCCCCACCGTTCCTGGGTCCGCTTGTAAAGCCCCAGCGTCATGCGGATGGCTTTGTAGAAGCCGGGGCGGGCTTCTGTTCCTGGGCAGGGGCTGCGTGCTGCCCTTTCTTACCCTTTCCTCTGCCTCTCGGCAGATAAGACTGTCCTTTTGGTCGCTTTTTATAGGAGCGAAAGGACTGCGGCTGAAAAGACGGTGTCTTTTTCTGTTGTGAAGGGGTCTGAGGTAAAAAGGTGGATTTGCCGGCAGTTGCCGTGGTCACCAGGTCCGAAAGACCGACCCCAAACAATTCCTCTCCTTTATATGGCAATACTTCCATATGCCTCTTGGAATCCGCATCACCTGACCACTGTCGCGTCCATAAACTTCTTCTAGCAGATATGGACATCGCGCTTACTCTTGATGCTAGAGTACAAACATCCCTCTGAGCATCTCGCATATAAAGAAAAGCATCCTTTAATTGCTCTAGAGTCAATAAAATACTGTCCCTATCCAGGGTCTCAATATTTTCAGTCAGATAATCCAACCACACTACCCCAGCACTGCACATCCAGGCTGAGGCTATTGCCGGTCGCAGTATAACACCCGTATGTGTGTATATACTCTTCAGTGTAGTTTCCAGCCTCCTATCTGCTGGATCCTTGAGGGCGGCCGTATCAGGAGACGGCAACGCCACTTGCTTTGATAAACGTGTGAGCGCCTTATCCACCTTAGGGGGTGTTTCCCAGCGCGCCCTAACCTCTGGTGGGAAAGGGTATAATGCCAACAACTTCTTTGAAATTAGCAATTTTCTATCGGGGGTAACCCACGCTTCATCACACACATCATTCAATTCCTCTGATTCTGGGAAAAATACAGGTAGTTTTTTCACCCCCCACATAATACCCCTTTTTGAGGTACCAGCAGTATCAGAGATCTGTAACGCCTCCTTCATTGCCGTGATCATATAACGTGTGGCCCTATTGGAAAATACGTTTGTTTCTTCACCGTCGACACTAGATTCATCTGTGTCGGTACCCGTGTCGACTGACTGAGGTAAAGGACGTTTTACAGCCCCTGACGGTGTCTGAGACGCCTGAACCGGTACTAACTGGTTTGCCGGGCGTCTTATTTCGTCAACTGACTTTTGCAGTGTGCTGACATTATCACGTAATTCCATAACTAAAGCCATCCATTCCGGTGTCGACTCCCTAGGGGGTGACATTACCATCATCGGCAATTGCTCTGCCTCCACACCAACATCGTCCTTATACATGTCGACACACACGTACCGACACACAGCAGCCACACAGGGAATGCTCTAATCGAAGACAGGACCCCTTAGCCCTTTGGGGAGACAGAGGGAGAGTTTGCCAGCACACACAAAAAGCGCTATAAATGTATAATAACAACCCTAGAAGGTGTTGTTTACTATATATGCGCTCTTAATATATAAATATCGCCAATTTATGCCCCCCTTCTCTTTGTTACCCTGTTTCTGTAGTGCAGTGCAGGGGAGAGTCCTGGGAGCCTTCCTCACCAGCGGAGCTGAGCAGGAAAATGGCGCTGAGTGCTGAGGAGAATAAGCTCCGCCCCTTTTTCGGCGGGATTTTTCTCCCGGTTTTTAAGAAACTGGCCTGGGTCAAAATACATACATATAGCCTTAATGGGTATATGTGATGTATTTCTTTTGCCACTAAAGGTAATTATATTGCTGCCCAGGGCGCCCCCAGCAGCGCCCTGCACCCTCCGTGACTGAGTCAGTGAGCCGTGTGACAACAATGGCGCACAGCTGCAGTGCTGTGCGCTACCTTCATGAAGACTGTGGAGTCTTCTGCCGCCTGTTTTCCGGACCTCCGTTCTGCCGTCTCTTCAGCGTCTGTAAGGGGGATCGGCGGCGCGGCTCCGGGACGAACCCCAGGCTGACCTGTGTTCCGACTCCCTCTGGAGCTAAGTGTCCAGTAGCCTAAGACTCCAATCCATCCTGCACGCAGGTGAGTTGGAAATCTCTCCCCTAAGTCCCTCGATGCAGTGATCCTGTTGCCAGCAGGAATCACTGAGATTGAAACCTAAAAAAAAACTTTTCTAAACAGCTCTTTAAGAGAGCCACCTAGATTGCACCCTCTCGGACGGGCACAAAAACCTAACTGAGGCTTGGAGGAGGGTCATAGGGGGAGGAGCCAGTACGCACCATGTGACCTAAAAGCTTTTTTAGATGTGCCCTGTCTCCTGCGGAGCCCGCTATTCCCCATGGTCCTGACGGAGTCCCCAGCATCCACTAGGACGTTAGAGAAAAAAGAAAGGATGTTAGCAAAGAACTGGAAGAGGAAAGGTTTAAAATTGACACCATGGACTCAGATTTTGTGAAAGGAAGCTGCTGTGTTATTTTGGAAGCTCGATATATTCCATCAAGTCCACAAAACGGACGCTGGCTCAGAGGGCAGTCAATGAGGGAGCTACTGGAGATTACCAATTTTTAACAATTAAGGATTTAGCGGCATTAGAAATATGAACTACAAGCTTATCCTGGTGTCTACTGACCTCTCAGATGAGGGCAATACAGTCACATCACACGGTAGAGTCAAACCTGTGATACACAATATCAAATGCCACACTTGTTCTCAGAAAAAAATAAATAGGGGACAAGACCACCAAGTCTGGTAAAACGTACCCTCCTCACCACATTGTCCCCAATATGAGCTTAAATTTGATGGAAACTTGGCGTGGAGCATAGATGGTACCAAGCAGTGGTGGATTTTACATATAGTCAGGACATCATCCCCCCCCTACCCCGTAAAATATGCCACCTTAGCTCAGTGTCAGTGAGCCAGATGCAGTCCGTGACTGTTGGTGACTTTCTATTGGAAGCTCTACCTGTCAGTTACAGACATTACAGGCAGCAAGGAGGAGGTGTTTTCATCCTTTGGGACTGCTAGAACAGGCTACGAATAGCATAGAGCGAGCTTCCAGTAGAAAGAAGCCACTCCTTGTCTTTCAGCAGCCCAATCTGGTTTCTATAGGCCGCAGCCAATGCAGGTCATAGAAGCCAGTGTTTTGCGCTTGCGCAGTCCAGCCACCGTTTGTGTACATGCAACAGTCCCAGCACGTGCCAGATCCATTGTGCAGGTGGAGGGGCCCGGCTGACAGGGGCTAACTGTTTCCTCTTCTCCAAACAGGCATGGGTAGCAGCAGCAGCCCCCCTACCACAGGCAGGTACTATAGGTAACAAGTGGCATCTGGAGTATACCTTGTAATATTTTTACCTTATTGCAACACTAATGGAGGCTTCCCCCACTGCGGTGTAATTCTGTGGGTCTAAGAGAAGGCAGGGCCAAAATTTGTGTCATACTGGCCCCACCCCCTCCATGCGGACTAGCGATCCACCCATTACTCTCTCCATCCTGCCCAAATCACTAAGAAGTGGTGAAGATGCACCCACTTGTTTAGGGGTCTACCTGAAAAATCGAGCCTTCCGGACGTGCCTGGAGAGTCGGTAAGTATGGCATCGATGCAGATATACAGTACATGACATAGTGCATATGGACATGCACCTCTATACCACTTGTATCAGTGTTTGTACTACAATAGTCCACAATGAACAAGAATACCTCTGCATTGTTATTCAGACTCAGCCCACATTCTATTATTGTTCAGGATATCATTCTTGCGCTTGTACCAGACTGGTTCCCCAGAAATAGGGTGTACCCCAAATGATGCTTTAATGACTACAGTATCTAAATAATGGAAGAAAAATAATCACAAAAGGGAACACTTAAAGTAGTAGTGTCACCTTCTGGGATGATTATTTTCTTCCCTTAATTATATAATACAGTATTACCATGTTGTAAAGTGCTGTCAATATATTAAACATATATAAATAACAGGTAGTAATAAAATATATCAGATATGCAGAGATGAATAGAAGATACAAAGTTACTGTATTTATAGGGTGTACAAGGATATGCAGATAGTAAATATTTATATTTACAGTGACATCATTATAAAATGACATAAGCAGATCATTTACCTGATCCCATCTCATCACTTCCCAGGTAGGAGCTGTTACTGCGCACGCTAGTGTACGACAAGACCGAATCCCGATTGCTGTTACATTCACTGCAAAGAGCGGAGACAGGAACATAAATTGTGTATGCTGTTATTTTGCATCAGTATAGCCCATTTTTCTCAGTTACTGCCCCCAATAAAATAAAACAACAAAGAGTATCGTAGAGGTAAAATGCACTTCTATGGTACAGAATGATACATAAACCTTATTTAATAGAGTTGAAATGTTTTTTCTTTTTTTACAACTCAAATGGTGTTTCTTATTATTTAACTCATGCTCATCTGTTGGTCTCCAATTTTGAAATGAGCGGGGACAGCTTTATCAGATATTCAGAATGCTCACATCAGCATGAAGCAAATTAAAGGTGAGATTTATCACATCTTGGAGAGAGATAAAGTATCAACCAATCAGCTTCTGTCATTTTACAGGCGGTGTTTGAAAAATGACAGCTAGGAGCTGATTAATTGGTACTTTAACTCTCTCCAAGAATTGCTAAATCTTCCTCTAGGCACTCCATGTGACCACACGCCATATTCTGTAGGTGTCGAAGAGCACAACTAGGGCTGGGTACACACCAGAGCAACATGTCAGTGGACCCGCCGTCACGCCCACAAAGCGACCAGTCCAGATAAGCATAAACACTTATCGATTGGCCGCTCGATTTTGGCGGGTAAATAAAAATTAAAAAAAAATAGATAGATAGATAGACCGATAGACCGATAGGTCGATAGATCGATAGTTTATATTGTGCTCTAATTGACTTTTAGCTAGGAGATTGACCTCTGTGAGTGAGAGTCAGTACTTAGCAACAGAAACAGAACCTAAAAATATTCTTACACTGTCTGAGAAAAGAAACCACGTCAACTCACACTTACCAATCATCGGTCTGATGTGTTGTGCCTGACGTCACAACTGGGCGGGCATTTACATGTGCCTGCCAGTTGTGAAGTCAGTCACCTGCGGCTTCTCCAGCAAGTGTGCAGGCATCACACAGCATTATGTGCCAATACATCTGCACATATATTGACCATTGGCTGTGTTGCACAGCCGACGCAATGTCTGTGAACGCCATAGTTCACAGACATATCGCTGTTACACACCCGCAGACGCGCCCATGATATATCAGCCTTCAAAATAAATAAATATATATATATATAATTAATTAATGATAAATTAATGAAATAACCTGGATATCACCATGGTCATCATAAAAATCTTATTAATTTTAAGGGGTCTATTCATGAAGTAGTGAAAAGAGTGGAGAAGTGAAGCAGTGGAGAAGTTGCCCACGGCAACCAATCAGCTGCTCTGTACAATTTTAAAGTATGCAAGTTATAAATGTTACGTCAATGCTGATTGGTTGCCATGGGCAACTTCTCCACTGGCTCACTTCTCCACACTTTACACTGCTTCATGAATAGACCCCTATGGCACAAAACTTTATTGTTCCATATTTTATAGGAACACTGAACAGGTAATGCCTACTAGTTAATATGAATGGAAATTGATAATTACATTTACACAAAAAATGTGTGATCTTTAATCCTGAGAGCTGTTATACAGATTCGGGGATCTGCAGTAATCAATGCAGATAAGCCCTCAGATGGTGATGTGTTATTTATTACAGTATTCGGAAGATAAAAAATAAATAAATAAAACCTTAAATAAATATTACATATTAGGGGGGTATCTTATTAGTCGCGATACCACAATCTGTGATTGCGACTAATGTTATCGCGCCTATATCCTAAAAAATTGGGTTATTACACCCTGCGCACTCCTGTTTATCTATCCTATTCCAAAACGTTGATAACGGGATTTGCACAACAATTCTAACCGGCAAAAGCGGAGATAAATTAGGAGAAATTGGGGAAATCTGCCTGTACCCACAAAATAGCCAAACAAACAAAGGCAAACATAAAAGTCTAGTGGCCATACTAAAACTATTTGGTGTCATTAAATTGGAAATTCATAATACCATTATCAATGGGGTCAAATGGCTGTTATATACATTTTTATTTTATTTTTAAATGTGGAAAAATGATAGAAAGCTTTTTTTTCAGCAAAATAAGTGCTCTCATTAAATTTGGGGTACATAAACATGGGTATAAGTATATATTTGGGTCATTTTAGGGTACTTAAATAAAAAGTGAAACAGACCGATTGCTCCCACCTGCAAGTCTAAAAACACTTGTCAAACACTTGTCATAAAACACCCCAATATACCTGTCCCATACTTTGTACCCCAATTTCCATCACTTTGCACTTTTTCACCCCAAAAATGACATGTCATTATTGGCTAATTAGAAATAATTATAAACTTCAAAGTGTCTTAGTCATTCAGGGGGGTGTCCCAGGGGTTCAGAACCAAATCCCAAAGTTTTTAGCTTAAAATAGGGATTTTGAATTACTTATCAACCTGCTCAGAGATGGTGAAGAGAAATCCGCGATAATCCCTATGGAGACATCGGCGATAACTTATCGCCACTAATAGGATACCGAATTATTGTTTTGCAATCATTTATTGCGAAACCGCAATATTGCGGCTAATAGGATACCCCCCTTAGTGTTAATATATAAGCACTAAATATGGGCACCATACTGCAGATTGCACCAAAAACAGTATTTGTTAGTAAATGCACATGAAGGACAGTGAAGATGCATCCTCTTCTGAGACTCACTATGATAAGAATATCACGCTCACGGTATGGGTGAGGATACAGTTAAGAACAGGAACACGACAGGAAACAACTAAATGCAATAAGCTAGTAAGGCCAACTTAAGCAACTCTCGACATACTGTAGACATTCAGCTGTTAGCCTGTATATTGTATGCTCATCAGTAAAACATGATATTCTATAACACAATGGTATCCGGTAAATTATCACAAATAACTGTCTTGCAAGGGGCTTCCAATTAGCCCTAATTAGCCAGCGCTCCTCCCCAATGCTGACATTTATACTTTTTTGCGATAAGTGCCCCAAATATAGGTCCGTGGCTTCTACCTGGGACCTGTGTATTTTTGCATGAAAAACACTGGTTTTTCGAGGTCGTGGCACTATTGCGGGTAATTGGATACCTCCCATTGTATTACGCTGTCTGCGGACCACTATGCAATAAAAGGAGACCATTATGTTGTGTTAATTGTACACAGATGCCATTGGTGAGTATGTGCATGTTTTAAATGAGGACAATGGCTGCTCCACAAATGGTCACTTAACTCCAGGCAATAGGTTATACAGGGAATAATTAATTCTATAAGTATAGTAGGTAACAATATATTAAAGCCATCAGCCTCATTTGTTATAGAGAAAGAGAACTCTTAAGTGACTTCTAATATTCTTATAGGTGTTACAGGAGGTACATGAGGCCCTGAACAGTCTCCAGTTGACTATAATCTGACAGTTGTTACATAATCATTTTATGACTGACACCAAGAAAGTACTATAATATATAATTTATTAACCCACCAATGTAATAATGCAGGCTTAATAGTAAAATAGAAAAAAAATGAGAACTGACCTATACGAGTCTCTGTAACTCACAGTGTCATGCCCCGAATCTTCTTGATCCTCCTCAGACACCATGAAACAAACTTTCTTTACACCTCCCTGCTCCACTCTGTCTCCATCATCTGTCACAAGAGAGGAAGGGGGCGTCCCATTCGTGGACACGGGCTCGCACACAGACTCCAGAGGCTCCGTTATAGTGGACAGCAGCCTGCAGAAATTGGAGATCGCACACACTGAATTTTGTTCATAGTAAGGTGTCCAGTCTTCTCATAAACGCAGTCTGTATATGAATCTCTACATTTAAAATAGGATCTAGTTTCCACAGATTATGTTCTAATGAAAAATATATATATTTTGATTAACTTGGTTTAAAAAAAAAAACCAATAATTGAATGTTATGTATTAGGGATTAAATGGATGCATCTAATAAAACTAGTGCAAGAACATATGGTGACCATAAATAACTAAGATACATGTGAAGACCTTACCATCTGGAACATACAGTATATGGAAAACTGGAAGTATTAGAGAAAATCTACCACTTTCCTTAATTTTCCCTTGTATAAAAATATAAATAAATAGATAACTGTATAAAAATATTCCTGGCTAGTTTCTATTATGCTGCGATTAAAGTCTGTTCAAAGAGGTTACCATTTCATCTATTCTCTTCCCTTAAAACCATTTACTTTTTTGTTGAGGTGTGAAATTGCGGTCACAATACAACATCTTGGCAGAGTGGCCTAATGGAAAAATACGTGTGTAACGTCAAAGGAGGTAGGCAAAATCCATAAAGTAAATATGCACGAGAGCAAAGAGGTGAGAAATCTGTGAACCACCAATGTGCAGATTATGGAATGTACACAGAGATTATATGCTGTAATGTCTCACTTATTTATCTGGGTGACATATTGTTTCATTTCCTTCACTGCAACATCCAGTTTGTTAAAGAGCTGCAGATAAGCATCCTGGATCTCTATGTCTTCGTGTTTCAGTAGGAAGCTCAGACCGCGCTCCTCCTGGTTTGCTTTTCCATTCATCTGATGCAAACTACCGTCCAGAAAGCTTCCATTCATCCCGTCCATCTCTTCAGTGTTCAGACACCTCCACGCAGGGGCTGCCATGCTGGCAATGCAATGCTGGGAGTATGACATGGGATTCAAACTGCCGACTGCAGAGAGAACAGGTGGAAGGAAGGGTCAATGAGATGACATATGATGAAAATTGTGTAACAGAGGAGAAGATGAGAACACCACTCAGGCACTGGGCCCACAGGAGGAGATACTCGAATCTCATAGAATCAAACCATCACATCAGAGTCTCAAAAGTTCAACAAGGGAAATGGGGATACATGAGATAATTAAGGAGAATTTGGCCAGTTTTAGATAGAAAACACCAATTTGCTAGGTCTGGCCACATGCACTTATAACATCAAAGGTCATTATATTTGGTAAATTTAAATTATAGAGAAATCTAAATTTACAGAGGTGTTCTGAGACACTATATAAACACAAGGCTGTAGGCCAAGTTCTGTTATATAGGTCACAGAAATCTGAGGTAACATGCAATATGTATATAATAAAATAAACTGCTGATGAAAATCAAGTGATCAAGTTTGCATGTAATGACAGTTGGTCTGAAGTCTTTCTGTATATTCTAAGTATAAAAAGAAGATATGATTGTCTATTATAGTATGTGCCAGATATGTATGTAATGTGTAAAGTCATGGCAGATCGGAAGTTATGAGACTGATGCTTATGTATGTCTCACCTTGGTCTGGATCAAGGCCAAAAAATGAGTTTTTCCTTCCAAAGCGGATGCTGAAGGACCTTCCCACCGAAGTGGTGGTTTTAGGATAGGACACTTCCATGAGGTTAATATGGCAGTTGGTAGGGCAAAAATCCATACTCTGCAATGGGTGCGGGTCAGTAGTGGCTTGTTTAAAAGATGGACTCACTTTCATCTTTAGCTCATCTGCAAACTGAGATTGAATGAATCAGGATCAAATGGAGATGAAATTAGGTGAAATAAGATGAAACCTCTCTAATAGAGTGGAAAAACTTTCCTCAGGTTACATGCATAATATAAACAGAAAAATGGAGGCAATGAAATGCTGGACGATAGATAATAAGCAGGTTATAGAGTGCAGCCGTTAGAGATAATTAAGAACTAATCTATTTCCACGCAGGGGAAAAAGCCACAGGAAACACACTTTGGATGGAGAGAGTGAGACAGAGGAACAAAATCACTGAAAATGAGGAGTATTCCATTTACAAAACATAGATGTTTCTGCCTGACATAGATACCTCCTCATAGCTGGTAATTCTTCTGCTTATGTTCTCCAGTTTGGTGTCACAGATGTGCCGGAACTCATACTGTGGCATGGTCATCACCGACTTACTCATGGAGATGAGTCTCATACAGTTCTTCACAAACTGAATATCATCAGCAATAAAAGCTTTGAGAATCTATCAAAATAGAACGAACCATTACTTATACATATTAGGAAATGCAATGACACAATGAAAAGGGTTATCTACTTATTCAGTCACATATAACTCTTCCAATTACTAATGACAGAAACCCATAGGACTGTAGTCAATTTGGAAGTGTCAGGGAACTGAAGGCATCTGCTCGGATGAGCTTCAATTAGGTGCCTTGACAGTCTCCATTGAAATGTTGTATTGTTACCCTATATGGAGTCAAGTCAGTGCAACAAGAAAAACTGGAACACCCTTGTAAACTGAAATTGTTCAGGTCATAATATGAACCCCTTACTTAAGACCTTAAATAAGATAAAATACTTATAGGAAGCTTTTCTTACTTATTCCATTCTGTATGTGTACATTATAGAAACATAAGAATTATGAATTAAAGATATGGCGTGGGGAAATTAGACTACGCTGGGATAACTGGAAGTCACAGTAACTGCAGCTTGATCCTTTAGAACCATTCAAACCGTATTGGAAGATAACCACTGTATCTTATTACCTTGGCAGAGATTCCAAAAGATCCTCGAGGTTCAACCATTTTTTCCAGGACATAGCACTTTATCCCAGCGGTGCTCACATACTCGTATACCACGCCATGCTCAAGCTGCACATTTTCCACAGACAAATTAATCAGGGGTGCATCTTCACTGACCTGGGAGGTAAAATTTGGAATCAAGCCTGCAAACAAAAGTGAGAATAGGAATACTAAAGAGATGTTTGGGGAAGTAATACCACGTGTGTTCCCAATGTTATAGTTATAAAGGAAAATAATTTATTCTGGTGCTGGTTAAATATCAGAACTTTTGCTTATGATGTCATTTTAAACATACATGTAGAAGATACCCAATAGACTAGTACGGCCAGTATGCATTCTGGCACAGACTCTTTCACTGTCTGAAATTGCAGGTGGGACGCAGCACTGTTATCAAGAAATTCTCTGAATCGATGCCTGGATAATTGTTATCTCTGGTATCATTACAAAATATTCCAACAATATGTTCATATTTGGTTAATGAGACGGCCACAACATGGGAAACGTCAATGGCATGATCATCGAGCCATTGTCTTATTTATTTATTAAGCTATTTATATAGAGCACACATAATGTAGGACCTAATTCAGATCCCATTGAGTCTGAGGCTCATGTTGCAAAAAGTACCAATGTTCTGTACTTTGCGCATGCTCCGGACCCATACTGGATGCATTACATTGGCAGACGTCAGTGGATTGAAAGTCTGCAGCTGTTTGGGGCCTTTATTGCATGTGGCCACCATTTTGGGGGGGTGCAGAGGCCAGGATCTTTGTTGGAAGATGGAATGCCTTTTTGTAGGTACTGCAGCAGCTGGTTTGTGTGACCCATAAGTCATCTGATGGTGTCGCAGGTAATCCAATGCACGAATCTCTAATGCAAGCAGGAGGCATTTACTTATATCAGACGCCTCCTGCTGCACTACCATATCAATGCATTGCTGCTGCTTCCACATAAGCAGCGACGATAGCACCTCTGTTCACATCTGAATTTGGCCAATATTATGCGGTGCTTTGCAGAGAATATTTGGTCATTCATATTAGTATCTGACCCAGTGGAGATTACAATCTAAATTCCCTTCCACATGTACACACACAAACACACTAGGGTTGTTATATTTAATTGTATTGTCAGAATCTAACCTACCAGTATGTTTTTAGCTTGTATGAGGAAACCAGCGCACACCCATGCACATATGAGCAGAACCTTGCAGAGTCATGTCAACCGTGCTGCCACACATACTCTGTGGATGGGGGTACTCTCACTCATGTGAGGAAAGTAATGCTGCAACAAAGGGATCACACTGCACCATTAAGTAATAATAACTACTGACAACGCCTTCTCAGGCTATGACTAAAGCAAGTGCCTGACACCATTACGGAACCACCTGAACTTCATTGTTGGGAAAGTAGCACTCAGGGCTGTAGAGTGGTGCTATATGTAGGCTTGTAAATGTGTCAGTAACATAGCGAAGCACAAATCATTTTACCATTGCCACCTCCTACCCTGTTTGGTTACCCATAACTTGTGCTCTTTTCTACATAGAACTTGCAAGCATGCAATGTCAGGTGTTATGAGCAACTTATGTATTGTAACCTGACTGTGGTATCTTACTGTGTGCTTCCACCACAGCTTCAAATTTGTAGTATATTGATCTGCAGTTGCCTGTTTTGCCTTGTACTGTCATATACCGGCTGTCGGGATCCCAGCGTTCAGGATCCCGACACCGGAATCCCGGCAGCCGGTAAAATGCAGGCGGTCAGACCCTTCAAATAAATGCATGCATTTCACAATCTTGCTGTTGCTGCATCTCCCTTGGAGATTCATGCTGCCATCACATGTCTTAGACGTCATAAACTAGCAAGATGAGCTGCCTCAAACACTGAAGCTCCTGTCAAATGCACACCAAAAAATCATCCTTCTTTCAAAGTGACTGAAGTCTCCTCTTAAAGCAGTGGTGGCCATAGTTTACGTCAACAATTATAATGTCAGATGATAAAATTTTGGTATAAGATACTGTACTCTGTAGAGTACTGTATAGTAAAATATAGCTATCAAGGATAGTTAAAATAAAGACCTGGATTATGCAAGTTTATAGGAGGAAATACAGGATTTTATTCCTGTAAGAGTATCAATCAACAAGTGTTTTATGCTTTTACTAATCACCGACTCCCTGCGAAACAAATCACTGTATACTTACAGATGCACACAAAGAGGGTTTTGGGCATACACGTGTGAAAATGCCTCAAACAGACATTCAGTGAGCGGTCTTTAAATAACATGCATGCATTACAGATGGAAGGTAAGTGAACCGCAAGTGATGGGGATTTCAGGGAAGCGGCCTGCAGACTTTAATAATAAATGAGTTCCTGTCATACGAGCAGCTTGTATTAAGTGGTATAGCACAGACAGGTTAACCCTATGCACTACGATAGCAAGCAACCAATTTGCTCATCAACAAATACAGTATTTTCTCCAAATAACAGATTTTGTTGTAAGAGATCTGTATTTTCTTCATGAATTATGTGCAGTCATAAAAAATATATCAACAAGATATATCATGAAATGCAACACTTCCATCTAATTAAACTCCAATTCATTTAACTGTATGACCAAGTTTATTTTCATGTTTGCGGTGTATCTAGATAATCAGATATAACCTTTTTTTTTTGTTTAAATTGTTCAACACAGGAGAGGTACTGTAAAAGACTGGTGGAATATTGGAATAAACATATTTTTCAATTGAGAAAATTAGTGTTAATTATATATATATTTGTGAAACAGTTTTTTGTAACTGTTAAGAGTTTGTGGATGCCAAATAATTTACCTAAAGATACATTTAGGAGGATATTCAAATGCCCCCGCTAAATTTTCACGCAAAAAATTGGGTAATTTTATTGATTTTTGCTCGATGTTTCGCATTGGGCTATTCAATTATACCCCATTTTTTGTACAAAAATGTTTACGTTTTCTCACAAAAACACATAGGATCTGGGATAAGTTTTCTCAAGTGCATTCTCAGAAAAAAAAAGCTTTCTCAAAAAACGGGGCTGATAAGGCTGGTTATCAAGGATTTGTTTTCTGCCTGCTACCACGCTGACTGCTGGCATCAGTGACAACTGAATATCCCTTGGGAGGGGTGGGGGATGTCATGGGTTTATGACACTATGGGGTCTATCTAATTACTCACGATGACATCACCGGTGCAAGTAAGTGGGTCTGTATGCTGCACTTATGGTAAAGCTGACTTGGGGATTCTTGTCCACAGCCCCATAGGGCTGTGAGTATATATAGAAACATAGAAACATAGAATTTGTCGGCAGATAAGAACCACTTGGCCCATCTAGTCTGCCCCCCTTTTTTTTTTTTTATTATTATTTTTTATCTCTAACCTTATTTGATCCTTATTTCTTTGTAAGGATATCCTTATGTCTATCCCATGCATGTTTAAATTGCTCTACTGTCTTAGCCTCTACCACCTCTGATGGGAGGCTATTCCACTTGTCCACTACCCTTTCTGTGAAATAATTTTTCCGCAAATTTCCCCTGAACCTCCCCCCCTCCAGTTTCGTGTCCTTTTGCTTCTCTTCATTTGGAGAATGTTTCCCTCCTGGACTTTGTTAAAACCCTTGATATATTTGAAAGTTTCTATCATGTCCCCCCTTTCCCTTCTCTGCTCCAAACTATACATATTGAGATTTCTTAGTCTTTCTGGGTATGTTTTGTGATGTAGGCCATGCACCATTTTAGTTGCCCTCCTTTGTACAGTTTCTAATGTATTAATATCCTTTTGAAGATATGGCCTCCAGAACTGAATACAGTATTCTAGATGAGGCCGTACCAATGACCTATACAGTGGCATTATTACTTCTTTCTTTCTGCTGCTGATTCCTCTCCCAATGCAGCCAAGCATCTGACTAGCCTTCCTCATTGCCTTGTTACATTGCTTACCTGCCTTTAAGTCATCTGAAATAGTGACTCCTAGATCCCTTTCCTCCTCAGTAGTTTCCAGTATAGTGCCATTAATACTGTATTTAGCTTTAGGATTTTTGAGACCCAAGTGCATGATTTTGCATTTTTTGGCATTAAACTGTATCTGCAAGACAAACACTAACCGAGACCATGAGGAGTGCAAGTTTGGGTGCCGTAGCTGGCAGTCTCCAGACACTTTTTGATAGGAGTACTATGTAGTCGTATATATGTGACAAAGTCACTTGGAGTACAAGATTTACAGCACTGTCGTACTACTTTACTTTAGTTTTTGCAGGTGCTTTATAAATTAAAAATGCCATGGTTGACAACTAAGTTTGTGTGTATGGTAGCTGGAGCCACCTTATCAATGGATATTTCTAACGTTTGGTAAAAGTATGATACAGAAATCTCAAGAAAAGTGAATGCAGAGAGATGGCGTTGCATTATAGAAGCCTTTGGGCTTCTATCACATTTCCCAGCACACACCCCTCCCCCCGCGGTGCATGTGTCAGCCCATGCATGTATAGATAGGAACACGGGCCATGATCCCAGAAGTCCAATCATCGCAATGAACAGCTCTTACTGCAAGAGCTGTCCTTTGGGAGCTTCTTCAAGTACTGTATATGGCGTTAATAAACGCCATTATGCTTGTGAAGAGTGGCAGGATGCATCGCAAGCAAAATGCGATGATTGATGCATCCCACCCATAATGACATCACACTGAGCTTCCTCCTCAATGACTCAGGAGCAGGTGACGGATGAAGCAGTAGCAGTATAGGAGTGTAGAAGGTCAGGTGAGAATTTCTTCTATTCTGCTACAATTTATCGGGATAAAAACGTTTATGGAAGTGAAGTAGTTTATGTAAAGTTATTCCAAGATTAAATGACACCAGTCATGGGAGATCGGCAACATTGTATAAGGACACATCTGTATATTAAAAATAAGTTTGACTGAATTGTTTAGTATTTTGCTTTTATTGAAAAGTGTTTGTATTACCACAGCCCTCCTTCATCTCACTGTTTTGAGCAAGGATCACTGCTATTGACAAAAGTTCTTCAGTAGGAATACATACCTTTTACCGGCGGCCAGGATACCGGCCACCCGTATGCCGGCAGAGAGACAAGCACTAGAAAGCCCATTGCGGTTTTGCTGTGGGTGCGGTGGCTCACTGGATCTTTTCTCCCTTTATAGGTGTCATGGACACCCACAGAGGGAGAAAAGCCTGTGGCGCTGGTATTCCGGCGTCTGCATTTCACCACCTGTCGGGATTCCAGCATCAGCATTGTGACTATAGGGATCCCGACAGGCAGTCTCGTGATCGCCTCCACTTCAGAAGAGGCTTGTTACTCATTCAGTGAATTCTTTGGTGATTGGAAAGCTTACAGTTAGTTTTCCTGTATGCCTCTCCATATAATATTGAACACAGTCTTCAAACATTTTCTAAATAACTCAGGGGGACATGTACTAAGCAGTGATAAAAGTGGAGAAGTGACCCAGTGGAGAAGTTGCCCATGGCAACCAATCAGCACTGACGTAACATTTCTAATTTGCATACAATAAAAGTATACAGAGCAGCTGATTGGTTGCCATGGGGAACTTCTCCACTTTTATCACTGCTTAGTACATGTCCCCCTCAATCAGCTAATCCAATATGGCATATTCATAAATGACTGCGTGTGAACATTCTAACAGCATGATGCAGAACATGGCCCCAAAAACCTCTAACATTGTTGTGTCTGAGGTCAAAATCCTGATCTGCTTTATATACATAGCAACACACTTCTGTGCATTGTGAAAGTAACGGTGCCTGGAGAAACTAGAGGTGACTGGAATGCACTTCCAGGTGTATGGTATCTGACTAATGCTACTGTAAGTGGGGTAAAATACATAGACAATAAACAACCAAATTCATTTATCCACTCATTCGTGTTGCTACGCATTGACCTGCTTTCCGGTACCTGCTTGTCTATCATGAATGCCAGTGTCAAGTGAGAGGTTCGGGCTGCTGTCATCACACATGCTGCCATTCAGACAATCATCAGATTTACATCTCTGCTCTCGATCCTCCTCCGCGTCTTCATGTGTTCTGTATATCCACTGGAATAGCCCCTAGAACCACAACATAGTACTGTTACATATCAAGGAGGTTTTATTTTCGTATAGTGCTGAATAATATATGTGACCAGTTAAGCAATAAAAATGAAATGTTTCATATATTATTGGTAAACCACTAATTTAATAGTATAACTAGTATAAGTCCACTCAATTGTTCTTTTTATATAATCACAGTACTTCTTGGCAACTTCTAATATCAATATAATTTACAGTTGGTAGTGCATTATCTCATAAAATACATAGAATACCTTTCTATCTCAATATGTTTTATTATTTACAACTGCCAAAAATATTTTCAAAAGATTACTAAAAGATTACGAAATTTGGTTTTCTAAAAGGTAACATTGGCCCAGATTTATCAAGCCTTGGAGTGTGATAAATTGCATGGTGATAAAGTGCCAGCCGCAATTTATCACTCTCTAAGGCTTGATAAATCTGGGCCATAGTTATCTGTGAAATCTCGGCTGTCCTTCAGAAATGTTTAGACTTTTTGTTCAGCGGTAAATTAGGTCATAAATAGCAGTTGGCCATTTATAGCCAAAAAAAAAACGGCAGCAGGTTTGAGCTACTGTAACTTTGTAAGAGTCGCTTCAGGAGAACAGGTCACAAAGGTTACCCATGAAGCAGGTACTGTGCAGACTGGAGTTACACACCTACTTATGAGGTTTGTTTGGGGGTTACCCACATTGAGGAAAATGCAGATGTAGTCCTACAGTACCTGTTGCCTGTGCGCCATATAATACTCACCAGTGGGTGTTGTGGGCTTTTCCGATAAGCTGTAAATTGCTCAAGGACCTCAATATAGCTGTCATGCACAACATTATTTCCATTCACTTTGAGGATACACTGACCAGGGTGAAGACCAACTGCTGCTGCCTGGGAACCTGAAGAAAATACATAATATAATACCAAGTTGTTATATCCCATATCAAATTCTGAACACCAGGACCAAAGTGGCCACAATCCACTTTTGATAATGTAGAAATAATCCTAATCATATATTATGCCCCAATAATGTAGTACAGGAAACAAGACCTAACCACAGTATAGGTCCCGCAGACTTGCTGGCCAAATTCTTATGGAAGTCGAGAGGCAAACCCATAGCACCAAGCCAGCACAGGAGCGAGCTGATATAATTGTTTAGTTCCCCACTCGTGAGGCCATTAGTCCAGCCAACACATGCAGCTGTAATATTATTTATGACAATGATTTATGTCTATGTACGGTATTCCCATTTTAGAGTACACCACGTGTTCTTCTGAGAGAAGTTCCATAAGGTTGAACAGAAGCTATTTCTATAGAAGGGGTTATGCCTCAATTACTGAATATAGGCTAGGACAGTACAACCATTCTGCATAAATTATTAACCATTCCAATATTTCTACAACAAAGTCCAGAGTGGTCCTGTCCCATCACCAATAGTAGACTACCACAAATTTACATTACAACATTTTGTGTAATTTTTTTTTTTAGCTCTGTGTCAAGCAGTGTAAAGAATGGGGAATTGGAGAAGTTGCCCATAGCAACTAGTTAGCACTGATGTAATATTTATAAAAGTACAATCAATAAAATTATTGCTTGCTGTGGGCAACTTCTACATTAGTCTACAACTTCAGTCTGTACATTGCTTAATACATCTCCACTAATGTAAGCATCCACTTTTCCAAGAGAATAGTCTTATGTGAGCAGCAAGTTTTCTTGGCCCAACAGAAACCTGCCAAGCCCTTAATGTTAAAATCAATGGATGCCTTATGTAGATGTCCCCCCACCAAATCAGCTATGATTATGAGGGATAGTCATCAAACCTACTATAGAGGACAGACAAGTGGAGGTGTTGTCTAGAGTAACCAACCAAATGATAGTTATCTTAAAGAATGTACTAGATAAATGAAAGCTACAGTACTGTAGAATCAGGTTGGTTGCTATGGGCAACATTTTCACTTATCCTCTTTAGCAGGTTTGTTAAATCCTCCCGAAGTGTTTTCAGAACTGAAAACATTTTCACAAAGGAAAAAAAAATATTTCTCTGTATGTTTTCTTATAAACTCTAATAAATATACCTGGCCAGATATATAAACATAAAGTAATGGCTAGAGGATTAATAACACGCTCAGCAGCTCGCCTCATGCCCCTTACTAGGGGAAACAACACCAGATGTTGGAATGCCAGGCATGGCCTGTGGTGTGCGCACATCTGTAGGTGCATAATATATGGGAGCCATTCATGGTACATTAACTTCCACTCTAACCAGTCTGTTACTGACATTACATTGAGCACTTGTTAAGAAGTATTTAGTGTAAACTGTTAAGATTTCAGAAATGTAAATGTTTCTTAATCCTAACAAGTGCGCTTTATAAGGAGAGAACTCTGGTGAGTGGATGTTATTTGGTCAGCAACCTGTACGGAGAAATGTAACCATGGCAACCATACATTTCTGCTTTCTGCCTGCCCCATGTGTAAGTGATTAACAGCAGATAGGACCTAAAGTTTTTTTTCACTTGGCTCATTACCAGAGGTGGCAGTCCATAGGAATATGTCCCTGGAAGTGTCCACAAATTTGCGGGAACCACTCCATCCCCAATAAAAACTGGGGCTGAATTAACTTAACATGGTCACCAAAAGAGCACCTGAGCGCGCAGACAGTGTCTGCAGCTTGTTATGACTTGCAGAAGGACTCTAGAGCAGCGTTTTTCAACCGCAGTGACGCAGCCAAAGATGCCCGCTACTGCTGTCCTCACTTTATTATTTTGGGCTCAGGCAGTGCTGAGCTCTTCCGTGTGGCCCAGACACAGCTAGGCCTGTGACCTATTGAGACTCATAGCTCACGAACACCAAGTTGACTGCCCGCCCACCCAGTGCTGTTCCTTGCTCCTCACTGCTTCCCCGCTGAAGCAGGGAGATAGAAAACTGTGGTCTTTCACAGCTACAGTACTTGCTTACTCAAGTAGGTTCCAGTGCCAGTGTATTTTATTGCTATTTATCTGCCCCCCCCCCCACCCGGAGTATACCTGTGGCCAATGCCAACTTCCCAGTGATATCTGCGGAAAGATGGCACCGCACATTGAAACCAAAGACTCTGATACTGTGCCCGAGTCTTTGCTCTCTAGTGGCCAGCATCATCTTCCCAAATATCACAGGGAAGATGGCGCTGGCTGGGATGGAGGGACGAGGCAGGTGACTCTCCTCTCCACCACCCCCTGCTCTCCCTGTGTTATATTGGTGCCCGCTCTGTGGAGCGCAGCCCCGCAGTTGTTTTATTTTTATCACAATTTAATATTAATGGGTCTCGTCACGCCCTCTAAAGCCACGCCCCTACCCCCTTACCGGGTCCAGCATTGTTGTCTATGCCCCGGTGTGTTCTGTAATTACTTTGGGGGACAATGTGTGCTGCAATTGCTGTGGGGGCCAATGTGTTGAATTGCTGTGGAGGCCAATGTGTTGAATTGAGGTAGGGGACAATGTGTTTAATTGAGGTGGGGGACAATGTGTTTAATTACTGTGGGGGCCAATGTGTGTGTTTGTCCCCCCGTGGTGGCCAATGTGTGTGTTTTTTATGCCCATGGGGAACAATGTGTGTGTGTTTTTCCCATGGGGAACTGATGGTGTGCCTTGGCAATTTTAAAATCTTGTACGGTGTACTGCAATTTGAAAAAGGTTTCTAGAGAAACAGTAGTGTTCCCAGCAAAACTACACAGAACAGGTTCTAGGTCTCATTTGATGGTGGGTCACATGTCAATGTAACCACACCAGATGGTGATCAGCCTTTAAAACTATAGTGGGCTCACAGATATATGGCACATGGTTTTAAAAGAGAAAAAATACCGAATGGTAAATATAATCCAGGGTAGAGTGGCAAATCCTGGGAAACGGGATTGAAAAATGATGAATCCCAGAATCCCTGTGATCGGTTCCTTTCAATGTGCCAACCACTGATCCCCCCCCCCCCCTTCCACACACACACTTGCTGCGGGGAGGTGAAGTGTGGGGCAGTGCAGGCGGTGAGGTCCGGGCGTCGGGTGGCTGCCTGCGCACTGCCGGGGGCAGGGGGAGCTCAGCAGGGGAGCCGGGCAGCGTCTAAGCCTCCTGGGGACGCTCAAAGCTACCCGGCAGTGAAAAAAAAAAGGGGCTGTCTAATACCAAAATCCCCGGGATTGGAGCTTCCAATCTCGGGATTGCATCCCAGCCAATTTTTGGCCAAAATCCTGAGATCCTGACCATCCCAATCCCGGGATTAGCCACCATAATCCATCGGAAATGGTTGTCAACCTACCACAATCTTAAAGTATTGTGTCAAATGATATATTGCATGTTTAGATGACCTAACAATTGTAATTCACTAATCACACCATTTGTACAATGACCACACCTTATTATATTGGCCATGCTCATCCATGACATACTACATCTGGCAGCAACTCCCCACTGGACCGCAAATTTCATGTTGCTAAAACTGGTCACCGTAGTCTAAGTACAAAATGTATCTACTTAGTCTAGGTACAAAATTGTAAACACATTTTTCAGTTCTATCCTCGTTAAATTCACAGGGTTATTACAAGTTAATGCTTCTCTATGCACTACCATCCTGAGAGTTAAACAATGGATACACTATGGCAAGAATTCCAGTTGATTAATATAGTTTCTCTATTAGAATAATAGAACTGTATTATCTTTCTATACATCATATTAATATGTTATAATGTACTGTCTTTATAATCTTTTTATACTCACAATAGTATAAAATGATGTTTTATTACATTGTTTAACACATTACAGACTATTGCCATCTAGAGGTTACAGAGAGAACAGGGATTATTATCTCCCATTCAACAATGAAATCGTCCCTTTATGCATAATGATAAAACAATATAAAAAAAATGTCATGTTTGCATCCGCATTATATTTTGTGCCACCAGTCCCCGCTATTTTACCTCTGACCTATTTCACATCACACAGTACAAATACTTCACACACGTACAACAAAGAGAATAGCATACCCACCGCTCCCCAAAGTCTCACCTCTCCCCACAGCATGGACGTAAGGTGGGGCTGACCCTCTGATCTGAAAACAAAGGGCTTGAGAGGAATCAGGAATCTTTACAATTCTGAGTACAAAAGAAAAACATATAATACAGATTTGTTATTATTTTACTGCAGCTAACACACAGAGAGCAAACAATAGCACAAGGATGACTGCAGCTTTCCACCTAACGTACCACACCCCTCTAACCTGGAAACATATAGCATAATGGGCCTGATTCATAGAAGCATGGTAAAGGGATTGCTAATATATGCTAAAGATGCCCACTGCAGGCTGCTGTGATCCACTGCCTGAGTCCGAAGAAACAACATCGTATTTACTGCGTAAACATCACCAGCTCATCGGACATCTGAGTTCCTTCAGGTTACTCAGGATGTCTGGCTAACAAACGCTGCTGGGGCCAGTGCAACTGCATCCGAGGATGCAACCATTGGATTCAGCATGCCTTGAAAACTGGGCAGACACACCCCCATTTTCTGTAATGCTACCAATTATCACCTCCAAATGCCAGCACAATGTCAATCATGCTGTGGCTTTCGAGGTGCTGCAGCTGATATCACAGAACCAGATCTGCATATGTGCAGATGTGAAAACATTGGAAAAGTATGTAAAACAGGGAATTGCAAAATAGAGGATTTTCCATTTATCTGTACAGGAAGTAAACATGTTACATCTTCAAGGTGGGCTCATACAAACATATCCCGAAAACCTGCAATATTTTCTACCAGAAAATGCACTTATTTTATTAGTCCATTTATTTACAAAGAGTTGGCTTGTAAAATCTCACACTTCTGAGAGTGTTTCTGCACGGTATTTAAAAGGACAATGCTTTTACTAGCAGTGTCTTACTAGTAAAAGCATTGCCCTTTTAAAAAAAAGGGCATAAACACGATCAGAAGTGTTGGTGTGATTCAGAAGATACAGCAAATTACTCCAGTCTTACTCTTTTGATTTGGTTGCAATAAGGATCCGGATTGGTCTGCGAGAGCAGAATGATTGGTTCAAGAGGATCTCAACCTCAGAGAAGGGACGGAGGAACACCAGATCTTCATTGATGGAGTAAATCTTTCGTCCCACCTGCAATCCTGCCATCTACATAGAAGAGAAAAGATGGAGAATTTGTCTTCAATTTGTCTCTTAACTTGTATGGCACGACAGCATTCAGTAGCAGAATAACCTGCACTGCTCTGTAATAAATTCTCACAACAAACATGGTAAAGTGGTAGTGGGTAAATATAGTGTCCAGGTAGTAATACCCATTGTTTATAGCCTGAAACTAACTGACTAAAAAAGCAAAACCCGCGTGTATTCTGTAAAAGTGAATGAAGCAGAAAGTGGAGGTAAACTAATGGTAAAATGTACACAAGTGTCCACTGCATTCAATGAGAAATACCAATGCTTAGAACCATTTCACAAAATATGGAGAACATTTCCCACCACTAGTTTACTTCCACTTTCGAGATCTTTACAAAGTACTCCAAACTGATGTCACTTCCTGGACATCCTGTAGGCTGTGAATGAAGACAAAAATATCTGTCACTTCCTGGAATTCACTAGGAGACACAGTATGAAAAAAGGACACATCACTTAATTAAAGGCCTTAGGTGTAATGAGAAAAATATAAATATGTCTGTCATATAATGGAAACTTTTGGGGGCAATGAGATAAAGGTAAATATCAGTTAATTCCTGTACACTGAGAAAAAAATATATATGTCACTTCCTGAAATCTACTGGAGAAAAACTGTCAATATGTCTGAATCAGCTTCTGTCTTTTCAGTCATGACAGCAGATATGGATATGAGGCAGGACCACTGTGCAAGTTAGTAAGTTATGGGGGCTCACTCCCCTGCATATGCCTTAATCTAGCCCTGGTGGCCACACCTGATGTTGAGAAAACTAGCTCAAGATAATTGTTTTGCTCTATTAGTGGATGCTGGACATATAGCAAGAGTTCCAATAATTGGCTACTAAAATCTCTGAACTGAGAACTGTGAGCTTTCTGGAGTCTTCTTTCAGAAGTTTTCTCTGTTATTCATTTATGAGCAGGACTAACTGTGGCAGGGTTCACTCACTAGAAGCCCAGGCGCCACCAGCAATGCAGTCCACACTTTGGTCCTTTGGTTTGCAGCGTATCTAGTGTGCCAAAAGGGTCTCCAGGAGAGCATGTATGAAGTAAGTGGAGTATGAGTGAAGGAGCAGCACGGTGCTCCTACTAGGAAAGTGACTGACCCCACAGATGCCACTCTAAACATGAGTGTTGGGTTGCCAGACTTTGCCCTTGTGAATGTTCCGAAGTCATCATTTATGCAAAACTGACATTATTGATGTAGGCCTGGTTGTTGATGCATGTTAAACGCCACTGACTGATTAACTGAGAAGTAAAAAACATTTAAAGATAAAAATGTCTCCTCATACATCTAGCCTCAATATGCCACACAGTGCGAGAAGATTGTCGCGAGTCAGCCTCCAGATCCCATACAACTCTGCTAGGGTCTGGCATCTTTATTTGCCACAAATATGTCTTAATCGTGATGTGATGTGATGTGACTAGGACGCAACAGGAGACTGTGCTGATTAATGTGATATATGACACTTGTATACCCGTGTGTGACTGAGCCTGTATATGGAGCAAAATAGAACTTGTATTGGAAAAAAACTGCAGCGGCTACATTGTAGCACTTCGTATACAGATTCAGAGACTCAGTTACACACATATATGTCATATATTACATTAATCAGCACAGTCTTCAGGTGCGTCCTAGTTGCACTGCATTACGACTAAGATGTTTTTTGCACAAAAAAGACACACAATGTTAGGAGAGTCTCAAAGGATCTTGTGTGTCAAGAGGGACTGTTTGGCACGAGAGCAGCAATGATATATAAGGACAGCAAAGAAAGACAGCAAAATAATTAAAAGAAAGAATTAAAAGTTAAGCTTCTGGACAGGAAAATCTGCCCATAAACGAAGACTGTATAAAATGTACCATTTATTCGGGTTCAGTATTATTTCACGATGGACAGGATACCAGCGGTCAGTATACCGACAGCGGCATCCCGTCCATCAGAATCCCGACAGCTCCCTGGAAAACTGCCCTAATCCTCCCCTGCCCTCTACCCTAACCCTCCATTGTGGGTGCCCAAACCTATCCCTCCCCGGTGCTGCCTAGCCCTAACCCTCACTTCCCCGCTGCTTGCTAACCCTCCCTGCTTGGTCCCTAACCTCCCCTTCTATGTGCCTAACACTAATCCTCCCTTTTCGGGCCCTAACCCTAACCTTCCCGGCCCTGTACCCTAACCCCCCTTCCCCTGCCTAAACCTAAACACCCCCCACCCCCGTGTCAGGATACCAGCACATTCCACTGTCAGGATTGCGACGCCGGTATCCCGTGCGGCATCAGTATATAGGTACCGGTATCTAACTGCTTCCCATTTATTCCAGCAAAGAGCACCAACGTATTTTCCATCAAGTATCATTTACAGGTTGGAAAACCAAAGTCGCCCCTTAGCAGACAAACACTCAAATAAGAGCTGAATATGATAACAGGTTTGTTTTAGGTTTTTTTTTGTTTTTTTTTACAAAGGTAGTAATGCAATGGATCAAAGTGTTGAACAAATTTAAAAAGCACAATACTTTGCATGTTAACGGATTAATGCTGGAATACAAAAGTTTCTATAGTGTTTCTATAGTGATGACATACTTCTTAATCTACTGTAAGTGGTGTTTTATTTGTAATGGCCGTAAATATTATGGGGTATATGCAATTGCGGTCGAATTCCCGAAATTGTCGAATTTCGGGTCATTTTCGACCAAAAAAAAAAATCGCCTATGCAATTCAGTGCTTTCCGACCAAAAAACGGACTTTCAAAATTCGACTTTTTGAAATTCGACTTTTTGCAAATTCGACTTTTCTGCAATGATACAAGTGCTGCAATTCGACCAAAGCATATTCAATTCAAGTTTGGAAATTCGACAGCAGTGCTTTTAGACAGCAAATTCGTCATTTTCAATCCGCCACACTTTGGAGGGTGAAAACAAATAAAAAAATTTTAAACATGTTTTTTTTTGTGTTTTTTTTGGGGGGAATAGCAGATCTATTTATATTAGAAGGGATTGGGTACTTTTTTTTTTTTTTTTTGGAGGCACAAATATTATTTATATATTTTTTAAAATATTTTTTTTTTTTTTTTTTTATGCTGGAACGGTGAAATCATAAAAAAAAATGGCGTGGGGTCCCCCCTCCAAAGCATAACCAGCCTCGGGCTCTTCGAGCTGGTCCTGGTTCTAAAAATGCGGGGGGAAAATTGACAGGGGATCCCCCGTATTTTTAAAACCAGCACCGGGCTCTGCGCCTGGTGCTGGTGCCAAAAATACGGGGGACAAAAAGAGTAGGGGTCCCCCGTATTTTTAACACCAGCATCGGGCTCCACTAGCTGGACAGATAATGCCACAGCCGGGGGTCACTTTTATGCCGTGCCCTGCGGCCGTGGCATTAAATATCCAACTAGTCACCCCTGGCCGGGGTACCCTGGGGGAGTGGGGACCCCTTCAATCAAGGGGTCCCCCCCCCAGCCACCCAAGGGCCAGGGGTGAAGCCCGGGGCTGTCCCCCCCCATCCAATGGGCTGCGGATGGGGGGGCTGATAGCCTTTTGTGATAATAAAAAGATATTGTTTTTTCCAGTAGTACTACAAGTCCCAGCCAGCCTCCCCCGCAAGCTGGTACTTGGAGAACCACAAGTACCAGCATGCGGGAGAAAAACGGGCCCGCTGGTACCTGTAGTACTACTGGGAAAAAAATACCCAAATAAAAACAGGACACACACACCGTCGACAGTAAAACTTTATTTCATACGTCGACACACACATACTTACCTATGTTCACACGCCGACATCGGTCCTCTTCTCCATGTAGAATCCACGGATACCTGAAAAGAAAAGATCAATATACTCACCTCAGCCATGGTCCAGAGATAAATCCACGTACTTGGCAAAAAAACAAACCGAACACCCGCTCCATGCCGGACTGAAAGGGGTCCCATGCTGACACATGGGACACCTTTCCACGAATGAGACCTGTCAGTGACAGCTGTCACAGAAAGGTCTCTAAGCCAATCAGGAAGCGCAACTTCGTTGCGCTCACCTGATTGGCTGTGCGCTGTCTGTACTGTGACAGCACATCGCAAAGCCGCTCCATTACTTTCAATGGTGGGAACTTAGCGGCTAGCGGTAAGGTCACCCGCCGGTCAGCGGCTGACCGGCGGGTGACCCCACCGCTACCCGCAAAGTTCCCACCATTGAAAGTAATGGAGCGGCTTTGCGATGTGCTGTCACAGTACAGACAGCGCACAGCCAATCAGGTGAGCGCCACGGAAGTAGCGCTTCCTGATTGGCTGAAGGGACGTCAGTGACAGGAGTCACGTAATGTCCCGGCATTCGGGAGAAAGGGGTCTGATGTGAAAACATTGGACCCCTTTCTAGTCCGGTATGGAGCGGGTTTTTGCGTGTTTTTTTTTTTTTAAAAGTACGTGGATTTTACTCTCTGGACGTGGATTTATCGCTGGAAGGTGAGTATAATTTTTTCACAGGTACCCTCGGATCGTCGGAGACCGTGGCAGTCGGCGTGTCAACATAGGTAAGTATGTGTGTGTCGGTAGTGTGTAATAAAGTTTTACTATCAAGGTGTGTGTGTCCTGTTTTTATTTGGGTATTTTTTTCCCAGTAGTACTACAGGTACCAGCGGACCCGTTTTTCTCCCGCATGCTGGTACTTGTGGTTCTCCAAGTACCAGCTTGCGGGGGAGGCTTGCTGGGACTTGTAGTACTGCTGGAAAAAACAATATCTTTTTATTATCACAAAAGGCTATCAGCCCCCCCATCCGCAGCCCATTGGATGGGGGGGGACAGCCTCGGGCTTCACCCCTGGCCCTTGGGTGGCTGGGGGGGGGGACCCCTTGATTGAAGGGGTCCCCACTCCCCCAGGGTACCCCGGCCAGGGGTGACTAGTTGGATATTTAATGCCACGGCCGCAGGGCACGGCATAAAAGTGACCCCCGGCTGTGGCATTATCTGTCCAGCTAGTGGAGCCCGATGCTGGTGTTAAAAATACGGGGGACCCCTACTCTTTTTGTCCCCCGTATTTTTGGCACCAGCACCAGGCGCAGAGCCCGGTGCTGGTTTTAAAAATACGGGGGATCCCTGGCCAATTTTTCCCCTGCATTTTTAGAACCAGGACCAGCTCGATGAGCCCGAGGCTGGTTATGCTTTGGAGGGGGGACCCCACGCCATTTTTTTTTCCGGGTTTTTCACGTTTTTTTACCGTTTTTTAAAATCGCGGCAAAATCCGCCAAATCGGCCGATTTTCGCCCGCGACTCTGGCGAATCCGTTTTTCATTGAATATGGTGAATTCCGGAAGCCACCTTCCGGGATTCACCTGTCGAATTGAGTCGAATTAAAAAACGGCGAAAATTGCCGCGAATTCGACCGCAATTGCATATACCCCTATATATCTTACAACATTGTACAGCAAGTCTATCAGAAATCAATAACTATCAACTGTCACATCTAATGTGTAGCCTTGATTTAATACATTGATTTAGTACATGGAGCCATAAGACTGAGGACACAGGATTCATTTAAAAACTTCAGGAAATACAAGGGCCGCAGTTATGTGGGGATCAGTCCTCTAGACCAGTGTTTCCCAAACCTTTCTGAATCACTGTGCCCTAGAGTATCAGAATTTTATTCCTGGCATCCCTAGGCCAAAAGTATTATTAAATAATATAAAATAAAATGTAATTAAGTAAATTGTGTTTATACGTCATTATTAGGTTCAGTGGTGAGGGATAAGATATTCTTCTGTTTGTCCAACTATTTTATGATTGGAAGCCACAAGCACTGGTTCTGCCTATTACACTGGCCATGAATAATTTTAATTGGTGCTGGATCACAACACAGGGCACCGATGCAAATGTGCCACACCACCCAGCTTGGGAGCCGCTGCTCTATACAAATGAAAACTATTATTCTGTATAATGCAGTGTTTGAGGGTGAAAACAGACCTTTAGATTTTTGATTGCGTACTGTACATTATTATTTGTTATAGGATTCATGAGGTCACAGCTAACACAAGTGTTTAGGATTACAAAGATATGCCTAAAGTGAAATCTGAATTTAAGTCCCTATATTCATATTCAACTCCTTTTGATCTATGTAATGTTGCCTTTCTATTTCGAATAATTGATCTTGTGTATACCCTGATGTCCCTCCTGCTCCTTGGCTTCCCTTCACTTCCCTTCTCTATATATTTGCATTTGTAAAATCTGAAAAGAAAGTATTAAAAAATAAAATTGCACGTGTCGCCGATTTGTGTAGAACAGATCTGGAAGATAATCATTAGCCCTCCTCGAGATGAGATATCAGTCTGCATAGCTGCCCTTTCTATTTATAGATTGTAAGCTGCACTGGGGCAAGGACTGATGTGAATGGTCAAATATTCTCTGTAAACGCTGCAGAATCTGTGTGCGCTATATAAATAACTGGTAATTAAAATAAATAAATGTAACATTGTTTTTTTAGGCTGCGTTGCAATGTTATGTGAGGTGACATAGAATAATTACCAGCTCTGAAGGTTAAGTGGCCAGTTGATAATTTAAAGCCTCAACAAATTACAAGCAGCAGCATCCTGTATCCTAGCAACACTCCCCTGTCAATCCTCAAAACACAATACACTTTTCTTGTCCAACTGTAAGACAGTAGATGCAGAATAAATGCAAACCTGCCCTGGTGTCTAGTGATATCCCACAATCACAGAGCTAGAATAGTCCATTAGTACAAATTAATTTATCCAGATTCATCTGTCTACCTCAAACCTCATGCCACTTAATTCTTTCTATCTCTATTCTGCATAAATTACACATTCTTATATAATGCTTTAGCACAAAGTAAATAATGGATAATAGCAATAATTTGTTGCCAAATGCAAAAATAGAAATAAATGTGCGTGTCAACACTGAAGACATCTTTATATCTGCAAAGCGTGAAAGACGAAGAAAGAGTGCAGAAGTGAAAGCGGTAAATGGGATCTTGCTAATTGCAGATAGTGTGCGTCACGTTTTATCTGATTCATTTGTTTCAGAGAACTCTCATTGTGGCAGAAACATTAGTTCCAGATGCACTTTCGGAGTATGAAATGTATCATGCCTTCTAGAGAGTGGAGAAGTTGACAAGAGCCCAAGATGCCCATAGTAACCAATCAGCATCTAGGTAGCATTTATCTATACAATGATATGTAGAAGTTGATATGGGCACTCACGGAGCAATAATCTAAGCAATCAGACTAGATTGCTATGATTTTAAGCATGATCTGTCCGTGTGTACCCCACACAGCGCTAGCGATGCGTGGTCCCGCGCGTCGCTATCGCTGGTGCTAGATTGGCCTGCATACAGGCTCAATCTAGCACATTGCTCATTTCACCCGCTGGGTGAAATGCGTTTCACTCAGCACACATCTCTCCCCACATCTGCAAGTGAATACGGGCCTTTAGAAGGCTTGATTAATATCCCTCTTTATCTTGTCACTTTCCTTAAATTTGCAATTAGACCCCAAACCGACGAGGGAGTCAGCCATAAAAATCAGTTTAAGAAGAGAACTGCTTCCTACCAGTGCAATGAAATAGATGACTAAAAAGGAAAGCTATTCCTTTTTCATTTTCATTCAGACAGTTCATAGAAAAGTTGCTTACCACTGCCCTACTGAGCTCGGAGACTGTTCCATACCAGAGTTCTGTTCTGATCGCAGCAGTAAATTTGTTAGCAAATGGGCAAAACCATGGGGGTAATTCAGAGTTGATCACAGAAGCAAATTTGTTAGCAGTTGGGCAAAACCATGTGCACTGCAGGGGGAGGGGCAGGTATAACATGTGCAGAGAGAGTTTGATTTGGGTGTGGTGTGTTCAAACAGTGTAAAAATAAAGAAGCAAGTATTTACCCTGCACAGAAACAAAATAACCCACCCAAATCAACTGTCTCTGCACATGGTATATCTGCCCCCCCCCCCCCCCCCCTGCAGTGCACATGGTTTTGCCCAACTGATAATAAGAATTTACTTACCGATAATTCTATTTCTCGTAGTCGGTAGTAGATGCTGGGGACTCCGTAAGGACCATGGGGATTAGCGGCTCCGCAGGAGACTGGGCACAAAAGTAAAGCTTTAGAACCACCTGGTGTGCACTGGCTCCTCCCCCTATGACCCTCCTCCAAGCCTCAGTTAGGATACTGTGCCCGGACGAGCGTACACAATAAGGAAGGATTTTGAATCCCGGGTAAGACTCACACCAGCCACACCAATCACACCATATAACTTGTGATCTAAACCCAGTTAACAGCATGATAACAGAGGAGCCTCTAGAAAAGATGGCTCACTACAGCAATAACCCGATTTTTTGGTAACAATAACTATGTACCAGTATTGCAGACAATCCGCACTTGGGATGGGCGCCCAGCATCCACTACGGACTACGAGAAATAGAATTATCGGTAAGTAAATTCTTATTTTCTCTAACGTCCTAAGTGGATGCTGGGGACTCCGTAAGGACCATGGGGATTATACCAAAGCTCCCAAACGGGCGGGAGAGTGCGGATGACTCTGCAGCACCAAATGAGAGAACTCCAGGTCCTCCTCAGCCAGGGTATCAATTTTGTAGAATTTTACAAACGTATTTGCTCCTGACCAAGTAGCTGCTCGGCAAAGTTGTAAAGCCGAGACCCCTCGGGCAGCCGCCCAAGATGAGCCCATCTTCCTTGTGGAGTGGGCATTTACAGATTTTTGGCTGTGGCAGGCCTGCCACAGAATGTGCAAGCTGAATTGTACTACAAATCCAACGAGCAATAGTCTGCTTAGAAGCAGGAGCACCCAGCTTGTTGGATGCATACAGGATAAACCGCGAGTCAGATTTTCTGACTCCAGCCGTCCTGGAAACATATATTTTCAGGGCCCTGATAACGTCTAGCAACTTGGAGTCCTCCAAGTCCCTAGTAGCCGCAGGCACCACAATAGGTTGGTTCAGGTGAAACGCTGAAACCGCCTTAGGGAGAAACTGAGGACAAGTCCTCAATTCCGCCCTGTCCGAATGGAAAATCAGATAAGGGCTTTTACAGGATAAAGCCGCCAATTCTGACACGCGCCTGGCCCAGGCCAGGGCCAACAGCATGACCACTTTCCATGTGAGATATTTTAACTCCACAGATTTAAGTGGTTCAAACCAATGTGACTTTTGGAACCCAAAAACTACATTGAGATCTCAAGGTGCCACTGGAGGCACAAAAGGAGGCTGTATATGCAGTACCCCTTTTACAACGTCTGAACTTCAGGGACTGAAGCTAGTTCTTTTTGGAAGAAAATTGACAGGGCCGAAATTTGAACCTTAATGGACCCCAATTTCAGGCCCATAGACACTCCTGTTTGCAGGAAATGTAGGAATCGACCCAGTTGAATTTCCTCCGTCGGGCCATACTGGCCTCGCACCACGCAACATATTTTCGCCAAATGCGGTGATAATGTTTTGGGGTTACATCCTTCCTGGCTTTGATCAGGATAGGGATGACTTCATCCGGAATGCCTTTTTTCCTTCAGGATCCGGCGTTCAACCGCCCTGCCGTCAAACGCAGCCGCGGTAAGTCTTGGAACAGACAGGGTCCTTGCTGGAGCAGGTCCCTTCTTAGAGGTAGAGGCCACGGATCCTCCGTGAGCATCTCTTGAAGTTCCGGTTACCAAGTCCTTCTTGGCCAATCCGGAGCCACGAATATAGTGCTTACTCCTCTCCATCTTATCAATCTCAGTACCTTGGGTATGAGAGGCAGATGAGGGAACACATACACTGACTGGTACACCCACGGTGTTACCAGAGCGTCCACAGCTATTGCCTGAGGGTCCCTTGACCTGGCGCAATACCTGTCGAGTTTTTCCCAACGGTTTATAATCATGTGGAAGACTTCTGGGTGAAGTCCCCACTCTCCCGGGTGGAGGTCGTGTCTGCTGAGGAAGTCTGCTTCCCAGTTGTCCACTCCCGGAATTGCTGACAGTGCTATCACATGATTTTCCGCCCAGCGAAGAATCCTTGCAGCTTCTGCCATTGCCCTCCTGCTTCTTGTGCCACCCTGTCTGTTTACGTGGGTGACTGCCGTGATGTTGTCCGACTGGATCAACACCGGCTGACCTTGAAGCAGAGGTCTTGCTAAGCTTAGAGCATTGTAAATGGCCCTTAGCTTCAGGATATTTATGTGAAGTGATGTCTCCAGGCTTGACCATAAGCCCTGGAAATTCCTTCCCTGTGTGACTGCTCCCCAGCCTCGCAGGCTGGCATCAGTGGTCACCAGGACCCAGTCCTGAATGCCGAATCTGCGGCCCTCTAGAAGATGAGCACTCTGCAACCAACACAGGAGGGACACCCTTGTTCTTGGTGACAGGGTTATCCGCTGATGCATCTGAAGATGCGACCCGGACCATTTGTCCAGCAGGTCCCACTGGAAAGTTCTTGCGTGGAATCTGCCGAATGGGATTGCTTCGTAGGAAGCCACCATTTTACCCAGAACCCTTGTGCATTGATGCACTGAGACTTGGCTCGGTTTTAGGAGGTTCCTGACTAGCTCGGATAACTCCCTGGCTTTCTTCTCCGGGAGAAACACCTTTTTCTGGACTGTGTCCAGGATCATCCCTAGGAACAGAAGACGAGTCGTCGGAACCAGCTGCGATTTTGGAATATTGAGAATCCAATCGTGCTGCCGCAACACTACCTGAGATAGTGCTACACCGACCTCCAACTGTTCCCTGGATCTTACCCTTATCAGGGAATCGTCCAAGTAAGGGATAACTAAAATTCCCTTCCTTCGAAGGAATATCATCATTTCGGCCATTACCTTGGTAAAGACCCGGGGTGCCGTGGACCATCCATACGGCAGCGTCTGAACTGATAGTGACAGTTCTGTACCATAAACCTGAGGTACCCTTGGTGAGAAGGGTAAATTTGGACATGAAGGTAAGCATCCTCGATGTCCCGAGACATCATGTAGTCCCCTTCTTCCAGGTTCGCAATCACTGCTCTGAGTGACTCAATCTTGAATTTGAACCTCTGTATGTAAGTGTTCAAAGATTTTAGATTTAGAATCGGTCTCACCGAGCCGTCCGGCTTCGGTACCACAACAGTGTGGAATAATACCCCGTTCCCTGTTGCAGGAGGGGTACCTTGATTATCACCTGCTGGGAATACAGCTTGTGAATGGCTTCCAAAACTGTCTCCCTGTCAGAAGGAGACATCGGTAAAGCCGACTTTAGGAAACGGCGAGGGGGAGACGTCTCGAATTCCAATTTGTACCCCTGAGATATCACCTGAAGGATCCAGGGGTCTACTTGTGAGTGAGCCCACTGCGCGCTGAAATTCATTGAGACGGGCCCCCCACCGTGCCTGATTCTGCTTGTAAGGCCCCAGCGTCATACTGAGGGCTTGGCAGAGGCGGGAGAGGGTTTCTGTTCCTGGGAACTGGCTGATTTCTGCAGCCTTTTTCCTCTCCCTCTGTCACGGGGCAGAAATGAGGAACCTTTTGCCCGCTTGTCCACGAAAAGACTGCGCCTGATAATACGGCGTCTTCTCATGTTGAGAGGCGACCTGGGGTACAAACGTGGATTTCCCAGCTGCTGCCGTGGCCAGCAGGTCTGAAAGACCGACCCCAAATAACTCCTCCCTTTAATAAGGCAATACTTCCAAATGCCGTTTGGAATACGCATCACCTGACCACTGACGTGTCCATAACCTTCTACTGGTAGAAATGGACAACGCACTTAGACTTGATGCCAGTCGGCAAATATTCCGCTGTGCATCATGCATATATAGAAATGCATCTTTTAAATGCTCTATAGGCAAAAATATACTGTCCCTATCTAGGGTATCAATATTTTTAGTCAGGGAATCCGACCACGCCAACCCAGCACTGCCCATCCAGGCTGAGGCGATTGCTGGTCGCAGTATAACACCAGTATGTGTGTAAATAAATTTTAGGATACCCTCCTGCTTTCTATCAGCAGGATCCTTAAGGGCGGCCATCTCAGGAGAGGGTAGAGCCCTTACAAGCGTGTGAGCGCTTTATCCACCCTAGGGGGTGTTTCCCAACGCACCCTAACCTCTGGCGGGAAAGGATATAATGCCAATAACATTTTAGAAATTATCAGTTGTTATCGGGGGAAAACCACGCATCATCACACACCTCATTTAATTTCTCAGATTCAGGAAAACTACAGGTAGTTTTTCCTCACCGAACATAATACCCCTTTTTGGTGGTACTCGTATTATCAGAAATGTGTAAAACATTTTTCATTGCCTCAATCATGTAACGTGTGGCCCTACTGGAAGTCACATTTGTCTCTTCACCGTCGACACTGGAGTCAGTATCCGTGTCGGCGTCTATATCTGCCATCTGAGGTAACGGGCGCTTTAGAGCCCCTGACGGCCTATGAGACGTCTGGACAGGCCCAAGCTGAGTAGCCGGCTGTCTCATGTCAACCACTGTCTTTTATACAGAGCTGACACTGTCACGTAATTCCTTCCAACAGTTCATCCACTCAGGTGTCGACCCCCTAGGGGGTGACATCACTATTACAGGCAATCTGCTCCGTCTCCACATCATTTTTCTCCTCATACATGTCGACACAAACGTACCGACATACAGCACACACACAGGGAATGCTCTGATAGAGGACAGGACCCCACTAGCCCTTTGGGGAGACAGAGGGAGAGTTTGCCAGCACACACCAGAGCGCTATATATATATATATATATATATATATATATATATATATATATATATACACGGATAACCTTATATAAGTGTTTTTCCCCTTATAGCTGCTGTATCTTTAATACTGCGCGTAATTAGTGCTCCCCCTCTCTTTTTTAACCCTTTCTGTAGTGTAGTGACTGCAGGGGAGAGACAGGGAGCTTCCCTCCAACGGAGCTGTGAGGGAAAATGGCGCCAGTGTGCTGAGGAGATAGGCTCCACCCCCTTATCGGCGGCCTTATCTCCCGTTTTTCTATGTATTCTGGCAGGGGTTAAATGCATCCATATAGCCCAGGAGCTATATGTGATGCATTTTTTGCCATCCAAGGTGTTTTTTATTGCGTCTCAGGGCGCCCCCCCCCCAGCGCCCTGCACCCTCAGTGACCGGAGTGTGAAGTGTGCTGAGAGCAATGGCGCACAGCTGCAGTGCTGTGCGCTACCTTGTTGAAGACAGGACGTCTTCTGCCGCCGATTTTCCGGACCTCTTCTGCCTTCTGGCTCTGTAAGGGGGCCGGCGGCGCGGCTCTGGGACCCATCCAGGCTGGGCCTGTGATCGTCCCTCTGGAGCTAATGTCCAGTAGCCTAAGAAGCCCAATCCACTCTGCACGCAGGTGAGTTCGCTTCTTCTCCCCTTAGTCCCTCGATGCAGTGAGCCTGTTGCCAGCAGGTCTCACTGAAAATAAAAAACCTAAAACTAAACTTTTCACTAAGCAGCTCAGGAGAGCCACCTAGTGTGCACCCTTCTCGTTCAGGGCACAAAATCTTAACTGAGGCTTGGAGGAGGGTCATAGGGGGAGGAGCCAGTGCACACTAGGTGGTTCTAAAGCTTTACTTTTGTGCCCAGTCTCCTGCGGAGCCGCTAATCCCCATGGTCCTTACGGAGTCCCCAGCATCCACTTAGGACGTTAGAGAAAACAAATTTGCTGCTATGATCAACTCTGAATTAGGCCCCATGTACACTGCAGGGGGATGTCAGATATAACATGTGCAGAGAGAGTTAGATTTGGGTGAGTTATATTGTTTCTGTGCAGGGTAAATACTGGGTGCTTTATTTTTACACTACAATTTGGTTTTCAGTTTGAACACACCCCACCCAAATCTAACTCTATCTGCACATGTTATATCTGCCCCACCTGCACTGCACGTGGTTTTGCGATCAGGTCTGAATTAGGCCCTAAAGCAGTTGTGTCCAGACTTTGGGACTTGGGAATCTACTGCAAAGGCTGAAAATCATTTACTATATATCAAGTAGGGATAGTTGCACATGCTGTAGCCACTCACCCGACAAAAAGTAGTGTGACCTTATGTCAAGGGGCATGTCCCACCAAAATCAATATATACAGGTATATACTAGGAGAGTAGAGATAGACTCCCTGAGGAAGACCTAGAAAGGTCGACACGCGTAGGAGCTAACAGGACACCGTTTCAAACAGACTGCCTTAATCATATTAAACACAGCAGAGCTCTCTATTTCTGGACACATTCATCACCCACGGCGCTGAAGACTGCTGATGAACAGGAACAGGTCACGTGACCGCGAGGTGCAGGAAAGTGAAAGTGAAACCGGACGAAAAGCTGCAAGACTGACAAGGAAGCAAGGTGACAGCGGAAGTTGGGAATCGAGCACAGAAGAATAAGGTAAGGGCTCTGTAAGTGGGGAGGTGCACTGCGGACAGTCCCGCTCCGGGTCTCGAAGTCAGTGACACTTTTCCCCCCCAGAGACACGACCGCACTCCTCGGATCTGGCCGGCGGCAGACGCCTGTCTACACGGGCGCCTTCCGCAGCCACAGACCGAGTCAGAGAGCGGCGAGTCCAGAGCCAAAAATTACCTATCTCCTGCAACTCATCCCTCCCGCATAGCCACCTGGTGTACCCCTTCATTTGCTAGCACCGTCAGAAGATCACCTCACCCCCCCTGCCTCTCAAGACAGGATCAAGCTGCTGCAACAGACTTTTTGACCGTGACCCCCGTATATTACTGAACGAGCTCCTCTGGGACTGTGTTGTATATACCCCTCCACACATTGTGGTAGTAGTTTGAGCACAATTAAACGAGGTGGGACGCCACACTCTATTGTACTGGACTGCGGACCAAAGTATACATATGTATAGATTTCTTTCATATGCATATATATATACACTCTTTCATTAATGTATTAATTTCCTATTTTTTCACATCTTTTTCCATTTATTCTCTTTCTGTCATTTTGTTTTAGATTAAATACACTTATTCTTCATATATACAGCGTATACTTGTCATTTAGTATTACAACCATTACCACCACATATTCAGGCGCAATTGTGTACCCTTATGTTATATATCTTTAAAGAGGTATTGGGTTTAACCTCCACCACAATTTTGCTGCCACAGCGTTTATCCACACAAGTAGAGCGCTGGATACAATTTGTTCATATACTAGGAGAGAGCTATCTCTAATGCCTGCTACACATAAAAATGATGTAATGAACGACAGAACAATCCCTTCATTACACTGCACTGGTTCGCATGCAATATCGTCCAAGTGGCCGTGCAGCGCGGCTGACCAGAAGATATAGTGCGCAGATTGGGCATACACACTGAACGATTTGGCCAATATGTTGTTCCAATTCGCCATTAAACAACATATCGGTCCAAGATCGTTAAAGTGTGTACCTAGTCAGGGGTGCAGCTTTGTATCAGGGACCAGGTGTCTCTCAGAAAGGGATACAGCTCGGAACAAGTTGTTCAGGCTAAGCTGTTCTTAGCTGCTCCGTCTCTCTATCATAGCTTTTTGAACCAGGTCCCAGGGGCCAAGGGCAGGGACCACAGGAAGCTCCACAGCCTCTTAATGTCCGTGTTCTCCTCCAGCATCTCAAACACGATAATCACCTGCTCCGGGAAAACATTGAGTGTGCGCGGTTGGGAAAATGGCTCTTCTGGGGCTAGGGAGACACCGTTGCAGCTGGCCAGGAGTTGGGAGCATTCGCCATGGAATATTGGCAGGAAAAGCAGTGAGCACAGCTCGCATATCATGCACTGCAGCAGGTGCCCAGCAAAAGGGATTGCAGAAATAGGTGAACATGGGGGGTTGCGTCTGAGGCCGTGCTGTCACATGTGAAAGCTGCGGCTTCAGAACAGCAAGCCAACAAGAAACAGCTTGATTCTTGCTGTCTACTGCTGGACGTCAATCACAATCAACACTTTAACCACCCCTGCTGTAGAGTAATTGCTGTAGAGTATATTGACCAGACAACCTCTTTAACAGCATAGAAACAGATTACATTGTATTGGAGAGGATGAGTGAAGAGGGGGCTGTGTATTGGAGAGGATGAGTATTTGTAGAGGATGGAAGAGAATTGAATTATAAAAAAATTAAAAATTACGAAAATTTCCCCACCCAAAAAATAATAACATTTTTCATTGTCATATACATGAGAGCTAAAGCACAAAATTCAGAATATGACCGTAAAGGTTTAGAATAGCGCCATTGCTTCTGCCTTGCGCAGAGGCTCCGACTTGCCCCTAACCTCTGCATGAGATCCCTTCCGGACAGATTTCACTACAATTGCCTTATTCTTTTCTTCAAGGTCAAATCCATAATCTTCTTCTTGAGGTAGGATCTAAAAACAAACATTAAACACCTTTAGCTAAGCTGTATATTTGCATGGTATATTCCCATATTGCCATGGTGCATTTCTTCAGAAGTGAAACATTAATTACATTGTGCCAAAATAACTACCATGTACAGTGAGAAAGCAGGTTCACGCTCTCATGTATTGCATCCCTGGCAGGTGACCAGGAGAGGAGAATAGCATGGAGAAATAACAGCCCTAGAGTCATGTGTCCAACAATTTCACAATCAGTAATTCATTGTTAAGTCCTGCCAATGAAAACACCCTAGCTCACAAGTCTGCAGAATTATGTTAAAGAGAGCTTTGACGAGACAAACAAATTAGCTAATATACCAATTATCTCTCACACAGCCCTTGCCATAAGTCCACATCCCACAAGCTTTTGTATAGTATATTGAAGAGTCTGTCACACAATAAGTAGGCAGATGAGCTCTGGAAGGAAATGAGGGTGCTCTGGGGAAGAGAAAGCAAGTTATGGAATTGTATTAAATGGTGATCGGTTATGAATCACAGGGTCGACCCTAGTTAGATCGGCAGTCATTAGGTCGACCACTATTGGTCGACATGGCAAAGGTCAACATGCTGAAAAGATCAACATTTGAAAGGTCGACATGGTCAAAATGTCGACAATGGAAAAGGTTGACAGGGACAAAAGGCTGACACTGGAAAAGGTCTACATGACAAATGTCGACACAAAAAAGTCGACAACATTATTATTGTGACGTTTTCACTATCACAGCACATGGAACCCCAATCACTGTACTGCTTCGCTCGCCATGCTTCAGGCAAAGTGCCTTGCTCTGCTACAGGTTACTATTCCCAATCGTATCGTAGTCCATGTGGATGGTAACGTATGAAAAAAATTAAGAAAATGGTGGAAAAAAATAAAAAGCTGTATCAACCAAATCTGTGTAGACCATTTTCACGTCAACCTTTTGTAACTGTCGGCCATATGAACTGCCATGTTGACCGTTATCCTATTGATTGTCTACCTAATTATGGTCGACCTATCATCCGGATACCATGGTGATCACTGCCAGCAACATAGAGTAGAAACTAGGAAAAACCCTATAAAGATTATTCCCTACAGTTATCTCTTAATCGTTACATTAATAAACTTATGCAAATAGAAGGCCTTTGGTACCCCATGGTATGTAAAATATCTGCAGCTCTACACTGTGCTCTGTAAAACGCAAATCTATTGTTGGGATAGCAGTGGGTGCTGTATATTTCACCCAAAGCAGCCTTCAAGGTAATTTTAGCTCACTTGGCACATGTTACTACAGTCTTATCTAAACAACATATATAAACAGGTAGGGGATTAATTTGTGAAAATAATAAATAAAATCTTTTTAACAAGGTAAAAAAAAAAAAAAGGTCTACAATATAGGGGGGGACCATGAACTTTTAACAGCAAGTAAAGACACTAGTTGACCTAATGGGGGTCATTCATATGTTGTAGGAGTTGCAGCCATAGCAAAGAACTGATTATAAAGACTTTGAGCATGTGCCGGACTCATTCTGTGCATATGCAAACGTGTACTGCAACAATGGACGCAGGACTGTCAGTGACTTACAGTGTGATGCCATCTGGGGGCGGGAAGGGTGCGGCAATGGCCTCCGTTTCTCCAAATGGAGGCATTTTGCTGCCGTTACAGAAGAGGGAAGAGGCCAGGATCTGTCAGAGGATGCAGATATAATGGTCTCTAGGTAGCAGCTGCGGCGGCTGGCTTCAAAGCCGTGATTCGATACTATGTCCTTGGATGTAGTACAAATTAGTAATGCAGCAGGAGGCATGACGCCTCCTTCTGCATTACCATATTAGTGCTATCACTGCTGCTTCAACGTAAGTAGCATTGATAGAAACTCCAGCCACATCTGACTGTCACCCAATATGCCACAGTCACTGATGATGATGATGACTGCAATGTGTAGTTCTATCAGATCAGAGGCCTGAACTGCATTTACCATCTTCGGCCAATACCCACTATGCACTGTCGGCTTCTGACATCTCTCACCAGCAGCCAAGCTAAGGACCAGGAAATGACAGTACCTTTTTTATGTCCATTCCTGGAGAGCGAGTGAAGAGAGGAGATGTATACTGGGGAGGATAAGTGAAGAGGGGGGCTGTGTATTGGGGAGGATAAGTGAAGAGGGGGGCTGTGTATTGGAGAGGATGAGTGAAGAGGGGGCTGTGTATTGGGGGATGACTGAAGAGGGGGCTGTGTACTGAGAAGGATGAGTGAAGAGGGGGCTGTGTATTGGGGAGGATGAGTGTACAGGGGGAGCGGTGTATTGGGGAGGATGAGTGAACAGGGGGGCTGTGTATTGGAGAGGATGAGTGAAGAGGGGGCAGTGTATTGGGGAGGATGAGTGAAGAGGGGGCTGTGTATTGGGGAGGATGAGTGAAGAGGGGGCTGTGTATTGGGGAGGATAAGTGAAGAGGGGGGTTATGTATTGGGGAGGCTGACTGAAAATGGGGGTTGAGTATTGGGGAGGATGACTGAAGATGGGGGTTGAGTATTGGGGAGGATGAGTTAAGAGAGGGAGCTGTGTATTGGGGAGGAGTGAATAGGGGGAGCTGTGTATTGGGGAGGATGAGTGAACAGGGGGGCTGTGTATTGGGGAGGATGAGTGAAGAGGGGGAGCTGTGTATTGGAGAGGATGAGTGAACAGGGGGGCTGTGTATTGGGGAGGATGAGTGAACAGGGGGGCTGTGTATTGGGGAGGATGAGTGAACAGGGGGAGCTGTGTATTAGGGAGGATGAGTGAAGAGGGGGAGCTGTGTATTGGGGAGGATGAGTGAACAGGGGGGCTGTGTATTGGGGAGGATGAGTGAATAGGGGGAGCTGTGTATTGGAGAGGATGAGTGAACAGGGGGCTGTGTATTGGGGAGGATGAGTGAACAGGGGGGCTGTGTATTGGGGAGGATGAGTGAACAGGGGGAGCTGTGTATTGGAGAGGATGAGTGAACAGGGGGGCTGTGTATTGGGGAGGATGAGTGAACAGGGGGGCTGTGTATTGGAAAGGATTAAGGAAGAGGGGGCTGTGTATTGGGGGGATGAGTGAAGATGGGGCTGTGTATTGGGAGGATGAGCGAAGAGGGGGTGGTGGATTAGGAAAAACGAATGAAGAGGGGGCGGTGTATAAGGCAGGATGACTGAAGAGGGGGTGGTGTATTGGGGAGGATGACTGTAGAGGGGGACTGTGTATTGGGAAGGATGAGTGAAGAGGGGGCTGTGTATTGGGGGGGATGAGTGAGGAAGCCAACATGAGCTCAATTAACAATGCATTACAACAGCAGAATACAGAATAGCATCCCTGAACACACAGGACATTGAACCTTGAAGTGAAAGGGCTATAGCAGCAGAAGACCACACCAGGAACGGGGAACCAATACCTAAGTGCAAATGGCTTACCAAAGCAACAGAGTAGTTGAAGACTGGGAATATATTGCCTGGTATGAGGAAATTCAATTTCTGCTGTGACACACTTATAGTAAGGGCAGATTTTTGAATTAATGACATTAATCCATCCTGCCTTATGTTATGTTAATGGTGTGGTGTAATGGTATGGGGAATGTTTTCTTGGCACACATTAAGGCCATTAATACCAACTGAAAGACCTTAGTCTGACTGAATGTTGTTGTTGACCATTTGCATCCCTTTATAGGTATAGTTTACCCATATTCTAATGGCTACTTTCATTAGCAAGACACACGAGGTAACAAACAGAAGTCATCTCAAGCTGAATCCACAAACATGCCAAAGTGTTCAGTGTACTAAAATGGCCTACTCGGTTAAAGAATATCAACCCATTAGAGCACCTGTAGAATGTGGTGGAACAAATATGCAGCAAATGTGCTACATGATAATGTAACCATGGACAGAAACATTGAGGAATGTTTCCAGCATCTTGTTGAATCAATTCTACAGAGAATCCAGACTGTTTGTGGGGCAGATGGGGTTATCCTACCAGTACTAGTAAGATGCAGCTGCATAATGTACATTAATTAATTAGAGTGATTAAATTCATGACATGTACGTTATGTACTCTCTCTTCTCTGGGAGACTACTATAAATATTAGGCTTCTGTTGTCTGTTATGGATTTGGAACAAAAGGTCACTTTTATTAGATGCGCAGTGATATATTACTGCCAAATTTTTTTATACCTTCATGACCACGAGTACCTTTTTGGGTATAAAAATCCATTGAGATCCAGTCTCTGCACATTTTAAGCTTAATGACAAGTACAGGCATTATAAAACCCGTAGCAGAGCAAATGTTTACCTCTCTGAGTTCACCTTGACGTGGGCCACATACAAATATATGTTCAGTATGGCAGTAGTTTTCTGTCCATCTCCACACCAGCCCGTTCCATGACAGTACTAACCATAAATGTGGGTGAAAGTGGTTGCAACTAGCAAGCTTTTTGGGCTTAGTATGATCAACAATCTAATTACCATGTCAATCGTCCATGCAACAGAGCCCTTTTCTGGGAGAAAATATCTTATTTCATCAGAAAGTTTTGATGTGGCGCCGCCTCTTTTTTTTATAACCTATAGGCATCACTGCCATACAGTAACACCTGATAATAAATAAGAATTTACTCACCGGTAATTCTATTTCTCGTAGTCCGTAGTGGATGCTGGGAACTCCGTAAGGACCATGGGGAATAGCGGGCTCCGAAGGAGGCTGGGCACTCTAGAAAGATTTATGACTACCTGGTGTGCACTGGCTCCTCCCACTATGACCCTCCTCCAAGCCTCAGTTAGGACACTGTGCCCGGACGAGCTGACATAATAAGGAAGGATTTTGAATCCCGGGTAAGACTCATACCAGCCACACCAATCACACTGTACAACTCGTGATACTATATCCAGTTTGACAGTATGAAAAACAACTGAGCCTCTCAACAGATGGCTCAACAATAACCCATTGGGTAACAATAACTATTTACAAGTATTGCAGACAATCCGCACTTGGGATGGGCGCCCAGCATCCACTACGGACTACGAGAAATAGAATTACCGGTGAGTAAATTCTTATTTTCTCTGACGTCCTAGTGGATGCTGGGAACTCCGTAAGGACCATGGGGATTATACCAAAGCTCCCAAACAGGCGGGAGAGTGCGGATGACTCTGCAGCACCGAATGAGAGAACTCTAGGTCCTCCTCAGCCAGGGTATCAAATTTGTAGAATTTTGCAAACGTGTTTGCCCCTGACCAAGTAGCTGCTCGGCAAAGTTGTAAAGCCGAGACCCCTCGGGCAGCCGCCCAAGATGAGCCCACTTTCCTTGTGGAATGGGCATTTACAGATTTTGGCTGTGGCAGGCCTGCCACAGAATGTGCAAGCTGAATTGTACTACAAATCCAGCGAGCAATAGTCTGCTTAGAAGCAGGAGCACCCAGCTTGTTGGGTGCATACAGGATAAACAGCGAGTCAGATTTTCTGACTCCAGCCGTCCTGGAAACATATATTTTCAGGGCCCTGACAACGTCTAGCAACTTGGAGTCCTCCAAATCCTTAGTAGCCGCAGGCACCACAATAGGCTGGTTCAGGTGAAACGCTGACACCACCTTAGGTAGAAACTGGGGACGAGTCCTCAATTCTGCCCTATCCATATGGAAAATCAGATAAGGGCTTTTACATGATAAAGCCAACAATTCTGACACTCGCCTAGCTGAAGCCAAGGCCAATAACATGACCACTTTCCACGTGAGATATTTTAGATCCACGGTTTTTAGTGGCTCAAACCAATGTGATTTTAAGAAACTCAACACCACGTTGAGATCCCAAGGTGCCACAGGGGGCACAAACCGGGGCTGAATATGCAGCACTCCTTTCACAAATGTCTGAACTTCAGGTACTGAAGCTAGTTCTTTTTGAAAGAAAAATCGACAGAGCCGAGATCTGTACTTTAATGGAGCCTAGCTTTAGGCCCATATTCACTCCTGCTTGCAGGAAATGCAGAAATCGACCCAGCTGAAATTCCTCTGTTGGGGCCTTTTTTGCCTCGCACCATGCAACATATTTCTGCCATATGCGGTGATAATGCTTTGCCGTAACATCTTTCCTGGCCTTAATAAGCGTAGGAATGACTTCTTTCGGAATACCCTTTTCCTTCAGGATCCGGTGTTCAACCGCCATGCCGTCAAACGCAGCCGCGGTAAGTCTTGGAACAGGCAGGGCCCCTGCTGTAGCAGGTCCTGTCTGAGCGGTAGAGGCCACGGGTCCTCTGAGAGCATCTCTTGAAGTTCCGGGTACCACGCTCGTCTTGGCCAATCCGGAACCACGAGAATTGTGTTTACTCCTCGCTTTCTTATTATTCTCAATACCTTTGGTATGAGAGGCAGAGGAGGGAACACATAAACCGACTGGTACACCCACGATGTCACTAGAGCGTCCACAGCTATCGCCTGAGGGTCCCTTGACCTGGCGCAATATCTTTTTAACTTTTTGTTGAGGCGGGACGCCATCATGTCCACCTGTGGTTTTTCCCAACGGTTTACCAGCATCTGGAAGACTTGTGGATGAAGTCCCCACTCTCCCGGGTGGAGGTCGTTTCTGCTGAGGAAGTCTGCTTCCCAGTTGTCCACTCCCGGAATGAACACTGCTGACAGTGCTAGTACAGGATTCTCCGCCCATCGGAGAATTCTTGTGGCTTCTGCCATCGCCATCCTGCTTCTTGTGCCGCCCTGTTGATTTACATGGGCGACTGCCGTGATGTTGTCTGACTGGATCAGCACCGGCTGGTGTAGGAGCAGGGATTTTGCTTGACTTAGGGCATTGTAGATGGCCCTTAGTTCCAGAATATTTATGTGAAGGGAAGTCTCCTGACTCGACCATAGTCCTTGGAAGTTTCTTCCCTGTGTGACTGCCCCCCAGCCTCGAAGGCTGGCATCCGTGGTCACCAGGACCCAGTCCTGTATGCCGAACCTGCGGCCCTCTAGAAGATGGGCACTCTGCAGCCACCACAGTAGAGACACCCTGGTTCTTGGAGACAGGGTTATTAAGCGATGCATCTGAAGATGCGATCCGGACCACTGGTCCAACAGGTCCCACTGAAAGATTCTGGCATGGAACCTGCCGAAGGGAATTGCTTCGTAAGAAGCCACCATCTTTCCCAGGACCCGCGTGCAGCGATGCACTGATACCTGTTTTGGTTTCAGGAGGTCTCTGACTAGAGATGACAACTCCCTGGCTTTCTCCTAAGGGAGAAACACTTTTTTCTGGACTGTATCCAGAATCATACCCAGGAACAGTAGCCGTGTCGTCGGAACCAGCTGTGACTTTGGGATATTCAGAATCCAGCCGTGCTGGTGCAGCACTTCCTGAGATAGTGCTACTCCCACCAACAACTGTTCCTTGGACCTCGCTTTTATTAGGAGATCATCCAAGTACGGGATAATTAAAACTCCCTTTTTTCGAAGGAGTATCATCATTTCCGCCATAACCTTGGTAAATACCCTCGGTGCCGTGGACAGTCCAAACGGCAGCGTCTGGAATTGGTAATGGCAATCCTGTACCACAAATCTGAGGTACTCCTGGTGAGGATGGTAAATGGGGACATGCAAGTAAGCATCCTTGATGTCCAGGGATACCATGTAATCCCCCTCGTCCAGGCTTGCAATAACCGCCCTGAGCGATTCCATCTTGAACTTGAATTTTTTTATGTATGTGTTCAAGAATTTCAAATGTAAAATGGGTCTCACCGAACCGTCCGGTTTCGGCACCACAAATAGTGTGGAATAGTAACCCCGGCCTTGTTGAAGTAGGGGTACCTTGATTATCACCTGCTGGGAATACAGCTTGTGAATTGCCGCTAGCACCGCCTCCCTGTCTGAGGGAGCAATCGGCAAGGCAGATTTTAGGAACCGGTGGGGTGGAGACGCCTCGAATTCCAGTTTGTACCCCTGAGATACTATTTGAAGGATCCAGGGATCCACCTGTGAGCGAGCCCACTGATCGCTGAAATTCTTGAGGCGGCCCCCCACCGTACCTGGCTCCGCCTGTGGAGCCCCACCGTCATGCGGCGGACTTGGAAGAAGAAGCGGGGGAGGACTTTTGTTCCTGGGAACCTGCTGTTTGTTGCAGCCTTTTTCCCCTACCTCTGCCTCTGGACAGAAAAGACCCGCCTTTTCCACGCCTGTTTTTCTGGGTCCGAAAGGACTGAACCTGATAAAACGGCGCCTTTTTAGGCTGTGAGGGGACATGGGGTAAAAATGCTGACTTCCCAGACGTTGCTGTGGAAACTAGGTCCGAGAGACCATCCCCAAATAATTCCTCACCCTTATATGGCAACACTTTCATGTGCCTTTTAGAATCTGCATCTCCTGTCCACTGGCGAGTCCATAAGCCTCTCCTAGCAGAAATGGACAATGCACTTACTTTAGATGCCAGTCGGCAGATTTCCCTCTGTGCATCTCTCATATATAAGACTGAGTCTTTGATATGGTCTATGGTTAGCAGGAACGTGTCTCTGTCTAATGTGTCAATATTTTCTGACAGTTTATCTGACCACGCAGCGGCAGCACTGCACATCCAAGCTGACGCAATAGCTGGCCTAAGTATAATGCCTGAGTGTGTATATACAGACTTCAGGATCGCCTCCTGCTTTCTATCAGCAGGTTCCTTGAGGGCGGCCGTATCCGGAGATGGTAGTGCCACCTTTTTAGACAAACGTGTGAGCGCTTTATCCACCTTAGGAGGTGTTTCCCAACGTGACCTATCCTCTGGCGGCAAAGGGAACGCCATTAGTACCTTCTTAGGAATTACCAATTTTTTATCAGGGAAAGCCCACGCTTCTTCACACACTTCATTTAATTCATCTGATGGGGGAAAAACTACGGGTAGTTTTTTCTCTCCAAACATAATACCCTTTTTAGTGGTACCTGTATTTATATCAGAAATGTGTAACACCTCTTTCATTGCCTCAATCATGCAGTGAATGGCCTTAGTGGGCATCAGGTTAGACTCATCGTCGTCGACACTGGTGTCAGTATCAGTGTCGACATCTGGGTCTGCGGTCTGAGGTAGCGGGCGTTTTAGAGCCCCTGATGACCTGTGCGACGCGTGGACAGGCACGAGCTGAGAAGTCGGCTGTCCCACATTTGGCATGTCGTCAAATTTCTTATGTAAGGAGTCTATACGTGCACTCATTTCTTTCCATAAGCTCAACCACTCAGGTGTCTGCCCCGCAGGGGGTGACATCCCTTCTAAAGGCATCTGCTCCGTCTCCACATCATTATCCTCATCAAACATGTCGACACAGCCGTACCGACACACCGCACACACACAGGGAATGCTCCAACAGAGGACAGGACCCACAAAAGCCCTTTGGGGGGACAGAGTGAGAGTATGCCAGCACACACCAGAGCGCTATATAATGCAGGGACTAACCGAGTTATGTCCCCTATAGCTGCTTTTTCTATATAATTGTATACTGCGCCTAAATTTAGTGCCCCCCCTCTCTTTTTTACCCTTTTCTGTAGTGTAGACTGCAGGGGAGAGCCAGGGAGCTTCCTTCCAGCGGATCTGTGAAGGAGAAATGGCGCCAGTGTGCTAAGGGAGATAGCTCCGCCCCTTTTCCGCGGACTATTCTCCCGCTTTTTCCTATATTCTGGCAGGGGTATTTTCCACATATATAGCCTCTGGGGCTATATATTGTGGTATTTTTGCCAGCCAAGGTGTTATTATTGCTTCTCAGGGCGCCCCCCCCCAGCGCCCTGCACCCTCAGTGACCGGAGTGTGAAGTGTGTGAGAGGAGCAATGGCGCACAGCTGCAGTGCTGTGCGCTACCTTGGTGAAGACTGATGTCTTCTGCCGCCGATTTTCCGGACCTCTTCTTGCTTCTGGCTCTGTAAGGGGGACGGCGGCGCGGCTCCGGGACTGAACACCAAGGACTGGGCCTGCGGTCGATCCCTCTGGAGCTAATGGTGTCCAGTAGCCTAAGAAGCCCAAGCTGGCTGCAAGCAGGCAGGTTCGCTTCTTCTCCCCTTAGTCCCTCGCTGCAGTGAGCCTGTTGCCAGCAGGTCTCACTGAAAATAAAAAACCTAATTTCTATCTTTCTTTCTAAAGGCTCAGGAGAGCCCCTAGTGTGCATCCAACCTCGGCCGGGCACAAAATCTAACTGAGGCTTGGAGGAGGGTCATAGTGGGAGGAGCCAGTGCACACCAGGTAGTCATAAATCTTTCTAGAGTGCCAAGCCTCCTTCGGAGCCCGCTATTCCCCATGGTCCTTACGGAGTTCCCAGCATCCACTAGGACGTCAGAGAAATAGTCTTTAGTGTGCGACAAAGTGGCTATATACTACAGAACAATTTAAAAGTGTATAAAGCACATTTTAAAACATTTGTTTTGATGGAACGTACACAGATAGACATAAATATATTTAAAAAGGAACAGTTCTAATAAGTATCACTGCTGACAACCAATGTCCCCATTAACTCCACCCGTTCACGCTGTCTAACTAAAGACAGTTACAGCAATTCATTCAGTACTGCAGAGAGTGGCCAGCTGTGTCAGGAGTCAGGACCCTGCTCAGAAGAGATGTTTTTGAGGTCTGATTACTGTTTTCATCTCTGGGGTGAAGATCTATTTCTGTCCCGCCGTCCTCAGTTGTGTGGAATGTGTGTGAGTAAAGCAGCTGTATTTATGTCCACAAATGAGAGCCTCTGAAATTCCTGATCTATAAAACATCTGCTGGACCCACCGCCTCTCACACTCAGGGCATTAATTATAGCAGCACTGGAAAAGGATCATAAAGATGGAATCTTCTACCAGTTGGACGAGAAATTCTTTCACATCTTAGCACTCAGAAAAACACAGAGAAATAATAGAAGAGGTGGAGATGGAAATGAGGAGTGTGCCTGAGAAAAGAAAACAGCAGAGAAAATGTTCTGCACCTGTCAAACATTTTATTTTTCCCCTCGCCCACCTTCCCTCCACAGATGTGATGTGTATATAATAATAAGATTTTACTTACCGATAAATCTATTTCTCGTAGTCCGTAGTGGATGCTGGGACTCCGTAAGGACCATGGGGATATAGCGGCTCCGCAGGAGACAGGGCACAAAATAAAAGCTTAAGGATCAGGTGGTGTGCACTGGCTCCTCCCCCTATGACCCTCCTCCAAGCCTCAGTTAGGATACTGTGCCCGGACGAGCGTACATAATAAGGAAGGATATTGAATCCCGGGTAAGACTCATACCAGCCACACCAATCACACCGTACAACTTGTGATCTGAACCCAGTTAACAGTATGATAAACGCAAAGGAGCCTCTGAAAAGATGGCTCACAACAATAATAACCCGAATTTTTGTAACAATAACTATATACAAGTATTGCAGACAATCCGCACTAGGGATGGGCGCCCAGCATCCACTACGGACTACGAGAAATAGATTTATCGGTAAGTAAAATCTTATTTTCTCTGACGTCCTAGTGGATGCTGGGACTCCGTAAGGACCATGGGGATTATACCAAAGCTCCCAAACGGGCGGGAGAGTGCGGATGACTCTGCAGCACCGAATGAGAGAACTCCAGGTCCTCCTCAGCCAGGGTATCAAATTTGTAGAATTTAGCAAACGTGTTTGCCCCTGACCAAGTAGCTGCTCGGCAAAGTTGTAAAGCCGAGACCCCTCGGGCAGCCACCCAAGATGAGCCCACCTTCCTTGTGGAATGGGCTTTTACTGATTTTGGCTGTGGCAATCCTGCCACAGAATGTGCAAGCTGAATTGTACTACAAATCCAACGAGCAATCGTCTGCTTAGAAGCAGGAGCACCCAGCTTGTTGGGTGCATACAGGATAAACAGCGAGTCAGATTTTCTGACTCCAGCCGTCCTGGAAACATATATTTTCAAGGCCCTGACAACGTCAAGCAACTTAGAGTCCTCTAAGTCCCTGGTAGCCGCAGGTACCACAATAGGTTGGTTCATGTGAAATGCAGAAACCACCTTAGGTAGAAATTGAGGACGAGTCCTCAATTCCGCCCTGTCAGAATGAAATATCAAGTAAGGGCTTTTATATGATAAAGCCGCCAATTCTGACACACGCCTGGCTGAAGCCAAGGCTAACAGCATCGACACCTTCCATGTGAGATATTTTAAGTCCACAGTGGAAAGTGGTTCAAACCAATGTGACTTTAGAAAACTCAACACCACATTGAGATCCCAAGGTGCCACTGGAGGCACAAAAGGAGGCTGTATGTGCAGCACCCCTTTTACAAATGTCTGAACTTCAGGTACTGAAGCCAGTTCTTTCTGGAAGAAAATCGACAGGGCCGAAATTTGAACCTTAATGGACCCTAATTTTAGGCCCATAGACAGTCCTGTTTGCAGGAAATGAAGGAAACGACCCAGTTGAAATTCCTCTGTAGGGGCCTTCTTGGCCTCACACCACGCAACATATTTACGCCAAATGCGGTGATAATGTTTTGCGGTTACGTCCTTCCTGGCTTTGACCAGAGTAGGGATGACTTCTTCTGGAATGCCTTTTTCCCTCAGGATCCGGCGTTCAACCGCCATGCCGTCAAACGCAGCCGCGGTAAGTCTTGGAACAGACAAGGCCCCTGCAGTAGCAGGTCCTTTCTTAGAGGTAGAGGCCACGGTTCGTCCGTGAGCATCTCTTGAAGTTCCGGGTACCAAGTCCGTCTTGGCCAATCCGGAACCACGAGTATAGTTCTTACTCCTCTCCTTCTTATGATTCTCAGTACTTTTGGTATGAGAGGCAGAGGAGGGAACACATACACTGACTGGTACACCCACGGCGTTACCAGAGCGTCCACTGCTATTGCCTGAGGGTCCCTTGACCTGGCGCAATATCTGTCCAGTTTTTTGTTTAGACGTGACGCCATCATGTCCACCTTTGGTTTTTCCCAACGGTTTACAATCAGGTGGAAGACTTCTGGGTGAAGTCCCCACTCTCCCGGGTGAAGGTCGTGTCTGCTGAGGAAGTTTGCTTCCCAGTTGTCCACTCCCGGAATGAATACTGCTGACAGTGCTATCACATGATTTTCCGCCCAGCGAAGAATCCTTGCAGCTTCTGCCATTGCCCTCCTGCTTCTCATGCCGCCCTGTCTGTTTACGTGGGCGACTGACGTGATGTTGTCCGATTGGATCAACACCGCCTGACCCTGAAGCAGAGGTTTTGCTTGACTTAGGGCATTGTAAATGGCCCTTAGTTCCAGAATGTTTATATGAAGAGACGTTTCCAAGCTTGACCACAGGCCCTGGAAATTCCTTCCCTGTGTGACTGCTCCCCAGCCTCTCAGGCTGGCATCCGTGGTTACCAGGATCCAATCCTGAATGCCAAATCTGCGGCCCTCTAGTAGATGAGCACTCTGCAGCCACCACAGGAGAGACACCCTTGTCCTTGGCGACAGGGTTATCCGCTGATGCATCTGCAGATGCGATCCGGACCATTTGTCCAGTAGATCCCACTGAAATGTTCTTGCATGGAATCTTCCGAATGGAATCGCTTCGTAAGAAGCCACCATTTTCCCCAGGACCCTCGTGCACTGATGCACTGAGACCTGTCCTGGTTTTAGGAGGTTCCTGACTAGCTCGGATAACTCCCTGGCCTTCTCCTCCTGGAGAAACACCTTCTTCTGGACTGTGTCCAGAATCATTCCTAGGAACAGTAGACGTGTCGTTGGAATCAGCTGCGATTTTGGAATATTTAGAATCCACCCGTGCTGACGTAACACTACCTGAGATAGTGCTACTCCGACTTCTAACTGTTCCCTGGATCTTGCCCTTATCAGGAGATCGTCCAAGTAAGGGATAATTGAAATGCCTTTTCTTCGTAGAAGAATCATCATTTCGGCCATTACCTTGGTAAAGACCCGAGGTGCCGTGGACAATCCAAACGGCAGCGTCTGAAACTGATAATGACAGTTTAGTACTACAAACCTGAGGTACCCTTGGTGAGAAGGGTATATCGGGACGTGGAGATAAGCATCTTTGATGTCCAGAGACACCATATAGTCCCCTTCTTCCAGGTTCGCTATCACTGCTCTGAGTGACTCCATCTTGAATTTGAACCTTTTTATGTAAGTGTTCAAGGATTTCAGATTTAAAATTGGTCTCACCGAGCCGTCCGGCTTCGGTACCACAAACAGCGTGGAATAATACCCCTTTCCTTGTTGCAGGAGGGGTACCTTGATTATCACCTGCTGGGAATACAGCTTGTGAATGGCTTCTAGAACTGCCTCCCTGTCGGAGGGAGACTTTGGTAAAGCAGACTTCAGGAAACGATGAGGGGGAAACGCCTCGAATTCCAGTTTGTACCCCTGCGATACTACCTGTAGAATCCAGGGATCCACTTGCGAGTGAGCCCACTGCGCGTTGAAATTTTTGAGACGGGCCCCCACCATATCTGAGTCTGCTTGTAAAGCCCCAGCGTCATGCTGAAGACTTGGCAGAAGCAGGGGAGGGCTTCTGCTCTTGGGAAGCGGCTGCATGGTGCAGTCTTTTTCCTCTTCCTCTGCCCCGGGGCAGAAAGGAGTGGCCTTTTGCTCGCTTGTACTTATGGGAACGAAAGGACTGAGATTGAAAAGACGGTGTCTTTTTCTGCTGATGTGGAGTGACCTGGGGTAAAAAGGTGGATTTTCCAGCCGTTGCCGTGGCCACCAGGTCCGATAGACCAGCCCCAAATAACTCCTCCCCTTTATACGGCAATACTTCCATGTGCAGTTTGGAATCCGCATCCCCTGACCACTGTCGCGTCCACAACGCTCTTCTGGCAGAGATGGACATAGCACTTACTCTTGATGCCAGGGTGCAAATATCCCTCTGTGCATCACGCATATATAATAATGCATCCTTTAAATGTTCTATAGTTAACAAAATATTGTCCCTATCCAGGGTATCAATATTCTCAGTCAGGGAATCCGACCATGCGACTCCAGCACTGCACATCCAGGCTGAGGCGATTGCTGGTCGCAGTATAACACCAGTATGTGTGTATATACTTTTTAGGATATTTTCCAGCCTTCTATCAGCTGGTTCTTTGAGGGTAGCCGTATCAGGAGACGGTAACGCTACTTGTTTAGATAAACGTGTGAGCGCCTTATCTACCCTAGGGGGTGTTTCCCAACGCGCCCTAACCTCTGGCGGGAAAGGAAATAATGCTAATAATTTTTTAGAAATTAGCTGTTTTTTATCGGGAGAAACCCACGCTTTTTCACACACCTCATTTATTTCCTCTGACTCAGGAAAAAATATTGGTAGTTTTTTCTCACCCCACATAATACCCTTCTTTGTGGTACTTGTAGTGTCAGAAAGGTTCAATGCCTCTTTCATTGCCGTGATCATGTAACGTGTGGCCCTACTGGACATTACGTTTGTCTCGTCACCGTCGACACTAGACTCAGTATCTGTGTCAGGGTCTGTGTCGACCCACTGAGGTAACGGGCGTTTTAGCGCCCCTGACGGTGTCCGAGACGCCTGGACAGGCACTAACTGATTTGCCGGCTGTCTCATGTCGTCAACAGTTTTTTGCAAATTGCTGACAATATCACTTAATTGTTTAAATACAATCATCCAGTCAGGTGTCGACTCCCTAGGGGGTGACATCACCAACGCAGGCAACTGCTCCGCCTCCACATAATTTTCCTCCTCATACATGTCGACACACGCGTACCGACACACAGCACACACACACCGGGAATGCTCTGATAGAGGACAGGACCCCACTTAGCCCTTTGGAGAGACAGAGGGAGAGTCTGCCAGCACACACCCAGCGCTATATATATATATACAGGGATAACCTTATATAAGTGTTATTCCCTTATAGCTGCTGTTAATTATTGTTATTTGCTGCCAACAATGCCCCCCCTTCTCTTTTTTACCCTGATTCTGAAGCAGGACTGCAGGGGAGAGTCAGGGAGCCGTCCTTCCAGCGGAGCTGTGAGGGAAAATGGCGCTTGTGTGCTGAGGAGATAGGCTCCGCCCCTTCACGACGTCCTTATCTCCCGCTTTTTTGTGTAAAATGGCAGGGGATTAAAATACATCCATATAGCCCAGGAGCTATATGTGATGTATTCTGTTTTGCCACCTAAGGTATTCTGTTATATTGCGTCTCAGGGCGCTCCCCCCCCCAGCGCCCTGCACCCTCAGTGACCGGAGTGTGAAGTGTGCTGAGAGCAATGGCGCACAGCTGCGGTGCTGTGCGCTACCTTAGTCTGAAGACAGGATGTCTTCTGCCGCCGATTTCACCGGACCTCTTCGTCTCTTCTGGCTCTGTAAGGGGGACGGCGGCGCGGCTCCGGTGACCCATCCAGGCTGAACCTGTGATCGTCCCTCTGGAGCTAGTGTCCAGTAGCCTAAGAAACCCGATCCACTCTGCACTCAGGTGAGTCCGTTTCTTCTCCCCTTAGTCCCACGATGCAGTGAGCCTGTTGCCAGCAGGTCTCACTGAAAAAAAAAAAAAAAAAACCTAACTAAACTTTTATTCTAAGCAGCTCAGGAGAGCCACCTAGATTGCACCCTTCTCGGCCGGGCACAAAAATCTAACTGAGGCTTGGAGGAGGGTCATAGGGGGAGGAGCCAGTGCACACCACCTGATCCTTAAGCTTTTATTTTGTGCCCTGTCTCCTGCGGAGCCGCTATATCCCCATGGTCCTTACGGAGTCCCAGCATCCACTAGGACGTCAGAGAAAATGGGCCGCAATGGTATGACGTTATTGCATAAGTCTCAGAATTGGGCTTCAAGAAGGAATCTTTCCAAGCACTGTGTAATAACTACACATTTTGGACTAAAGATGGGGTGAAATGACATGAGTCCTTACACCTTGAGGCTGTGGCCTGAGGACACAGACTGCATCATGAAAACCCTGCCCACGTTACAAGAAAAATAAATGGATTCAGGGAGACGGCCCACTCTCCTGGGAGCATTTCACAAAGTTTGTGAGTCTCCCGGAAATACTGGAGAGTAGGCAGGAATGGTAATAACACAACACAATGTAGGTGTAAATGACAAGATCTAATGGTTTCCAACATGGAATAAATCCAAATGGCTGCGCTACCAGATAAGATTCTATTAATGTACAACGGGACAATTTTCAAATGTTTTAATACTACAACTCCTGCCAAAGTATATACCTATAAATATGTGGGTATTGATAAACGTACAGGAATGGCATTATAGGGTAATAGAGAGAAAGTGAGAACCTGACCAAGAGTAACAGCAAGTGTTATAGGCCCTATACACTGGTCGATCTGACTGAAAGATATGAACGAGATACCATTCATATCTTTCAGTGTGGAGGCACAAGCGATGAACGATGCGCGGCCCCGCGCTCGTTCATCGCTGGTGCCCTGTCGGCTGTGCATGCAGGCCAATATGGACGATCTTGTCCATATTTGCCTGCACTTCTATGGAGCCGGGTGACGGGGGGAGTGAAGAAACTTCACTCCCCCCTTCACAGCCCCTCCGCCGCCAGGTCGCCCGTATCCGCCATCAGGCTGTTCGGCGGCATATCGTTAAATGTGTAGGGCCCTTTAGACAGAGCACTGCACTTCACATATTTCAATGAGTCTCCTGACAAAGTAACGAATGCTGGGTAAGAATATAAAAAAAGTTATCTATTGAAAAAGTTGCGGCAGCGCTGGTCGTAATTTCCCTTGATGCAGACTGCTGAGCAGGTCTTTAGGGCTGACGGTGATCCTTACCAGGAGTGTCTTTGCCAGGATGTTCTCCGTAAGTTTGAAGTCGTTCCTCAGCTGTTTGCTTTTGGAGCTTGTCCCTTCCATTTCCTCATCAGCATAGAATCGGAAAAACTGTGACTCATCTTTAAACTCGCTCTTCTCTAATACTGATATATTTATAAAGAAAAAGGAGATATGTTCATACAAGGTAACGTGATAATATTTATACAGCATAATTATAACTAGTAGTTATGGAATCTGTTAGAAAATGAGGAACCACCTCAGACATTTAAGCCCAGTACTCACGGGCCGATCAAGGAGAGATGCGTGCTGAGCGTACCGCTCAGCACACATCTCTCCTGCCGCTCAGCACAGCGCGATCTGTGCTGAGCGTGCGGGGGGAGACGGGGGGGCCGCTCACTTCACCCAGCGGGTGAAGTGAGCGACCCGCTAGATTGGCCTGCATGCAGGCCAATCTAGCAGCGGCGATAGCGATGTGCGGGGCCGCGCATCGCTATCGCCGAGGGGGCTACACACGGAGCGATCCTGCCGATATTCTAAGCAATCTAGTCAGATTGCTTAGAATATCGCTCCGTGAGTACCCCCCTTTAGCAATATCTCCAGAATAGTTTGCCCTGATTAAATACATTGATTACTTACTTTAAGGCCATTTTCTATTTACAAAAGAAAAACACAAGAGTTTCCACCTTTTTTACTTGATTATTTACATTAAGCCTGGCTAACCTGTGACGCGACAGCTGTTGTGAAACTACAAGTCCCAGCATGCTCGCCCACAGTTTTGCTATTAGGGAATGCTAAAACTGTGGCAGGGGCATGCTGGAATGTGTAGGTTCACAACAACTGGAGAGCCACAGGTTGGCCGGGCCTGATTTTAGCTGTTACCATGTCTGCCCACAAAAACATACTCATTCATTTATATACCACAAAAACATACTCATTCATTTATATATTCCAAATAACTACCCTATTTTAAGCCTGCAGACTGACCCGTCACAAGCACAATATATAGGGACCATTATTGTGAGACTGGTCCCAAATAACACCAAATGCACAACCCACAGCTGTCTTTAGACTCCACATAGGAAATTATAGGTCACACGTCACTGCTTGTCTAGGGTTTACTGACAATGTACAGTGTACTCCAACCACACAGCAAAAACACAGGCTATAAAAAGAAACTTCAAATGAGACAGGACAAGAAAAACATTTAAATATCAGCTCAAATCTTTCTCCAAGTCTTTTAATGCCAAGAGGTGAGGGATCTAAACACATCACACTACACTCACATCTGGACTGATGATCACTCTACATTGGCTGATTTAAAGGAAACACAATGTAATGTATGGTCTGCGGGGCACTGACCTCTGATTATCAGCCCCCTACTAAAATTGCTATATATGTAGTTTTCCTGGCCTAAATTTTGCTAAAAATATATATATTAAAACTGTAAGATGCATCTTTCACAAACAAGATGTAAAGGCTATGCCCGATTCTCACAATGCGACAGGCGCTAGGTCGGCATCGCAAGCACATAATGACTGTGCTTGCGATACTGACTATGTGCGAATTTGGTTCAATGTCAATTTTGACTATCTCTTCTATAGAGATAGTCAAAATTGACTTGCCTGCTCAGTATCTAGGCTTGCGATGCCGACCGCGTGGGACCGCGCATCGGCATCGAATCGGGATCGCAAAGTGACGTTCACCTTGCGATCTGCACTCACTTTTCTTATGATTTTGACTATATAGTCAAAATTGTAAAAAAAAATCTCACCGTGTGTACACACCATAAGACTTCCCAGTAAATGTTCCCGCTTTGTAAGATTACTAGTTCAGCTTTCGCATAAAATCTTTTGAATTTTGCAGTCTATTTATTTTGATTCACTATTAACCAACTACAAGTGTTGGAACCCTCAGTCCCCAGTGTAACAATGGGATAAGATGGTACAACATGCCATATTATTAAATTCTTAGTTACCAATGAATATTTATTAAAAGGTTCAAACTTCAACACTGACTACTCAGACTTCCCCTTTGGCAGATCCAGTGGGAAGCTCTGAGAAGTCTGGGAAAGACGGGATATAATTACACAACTTAAATCATAACCGCCACAGGACGATACCAGGCATGATATTACACCACTGTGGGCAGAGAACAATAACAAGAACTAAATCATTACGCAGGTCCCTGCTCACAGCATCTCTGGCCTAATGGTGAGATTGGCAGATACTCCCAGGAGTCCACCCACTATTTCAGGAGCTGGCACGTATGATTAAAGTCAATAGACATTATAGTGGCATTCAGTGATATTCAGGAGACATAAAAATATTCACCTTCCAATTTGATCAACCTAAAAAGTTACATTACTTCAATGTATCAATATCATCAGCTATCTGAGAAAACACAGCCATAATGCTGCCTGCAATATATAACAAACATGGAAATCTTCATCATTTATGAGTCTACCCTGTAAACAATTGTTTGCAATCCGAGACAATTGTATTGTGTGTCAAATTACAGTAATCTCAGGTCAGCATTTGCTCTCAGATAAATTCAGTGGGAAGGGGTGTCCCAGAGCCATGCAGTGAGAAGGGGTGTCCCAGAGCCATGCAGTGGGAAGGGATGTCCCAGAGCCATGCAGTGGGAAGGGGTGTCCCAAAGCCATGCAGTAGGAAGGGGTGTCCAAGAGACCTGCAGTGGGAAGGGTTATCTCATAGACATGTAGTGAGCAGGGGTTTCTTAGAGCCATGCAGTGGTTGTGGTTGCCACAGAGCAATGCGGTGGTTGGGGCTGCCCCAGAGCCATGCGGTGGTAGGGGCTGCCCCAGAGCCATGCGGTGGTAGGGGCTGCCCCAGAGCCATGCGGTGGTAGGGGCTGCCCCAGAGCCATGCGGTGGTAGGGGCTGCACCAGAGACATGCGGTGGTAGGGGCTGCACCAGAGACATGCGGTGGTAGGGGCTGCACCAGAGACATGCGGTGGTAGGGGCTGCACCAGAGACATGCGGTGGTAGGGGCTGCACCAGAGACATGCGGTGGTAGGGGCTGCACCAGAGACATGCGGTGGTAGGGGCTGCACCAGAGACATGCGTGGTAGGGGCTGCACCAGAGACCTGTAGTAGTAAGGGCTGCACCAGAGACATGCGGTGGTAGGGGCTGACCTAGAGCCATGCCTTAAGTGGGGTTATCTCAGAGCCATGCAGTGAGCCGAGAAAAAATACTGACATTATTTCCTAAATAAACCAAGGTCCTCAGTTGTTCATGAAATGCTTCAACAGATCAAGAATTATGTTTATCTTCCAATTCTATTAGAAGAAATATAGTATATATTGTTCTTTAAAGCAGTGCTATTACCATGATGCATAAAACCATTGTTGCAGAGTCCAACGCCAAGAGCAACGGCTTCCTCTCTCGTCTGACAATCGCCCTGGAATCAAAAAGACCAAGTTACTTCTCATCTGCCTCCCTTCTATACATTTCGTAAATTACCTAGGATTCAAAATAAAACAAATATTCCAATTGCAAGGATCTCAGCCTCATCCAACCACTTATTCATTTCTTTTTATAAATAGCTCCATATTTCTCTTGCAGGAATTGGCAAGACAGAACAAAGGAAGCATCAATGAATGGCTGTTACTATGATAGCCGCATTATCATAGCTAAATATAGACTTTTTGTTTTATAGGCAATTAAGGATATTGTTAGATTTAAGTAGCATAGCTGTAGGCAGCCAACTTCGCCAAGTATGAGCAGAGTGACTGTTACCGGAGCTTAGATTTTCTCACTCATCAGCATAGGCGGAATAAAAGACAGAAGTCATTTCTCCTTTGATTTTCCTTAAATTGTTTTCATGTCTAAATGAGACCAGAAGAATAAAATAAATAGATTGAATGGCTGGGTGCCTGGATATTATGAATGGCTGGGTGCCTGGATATCTTGGAAAAACTTTCAGATCCATATGGGTGTAACTTCCAAAAATGTCAGAGGAATGTGTGTCACAGAGATTCAAGCTGTTGAAATCAGTGACATCTTTACAGTATGCTTATTTTAGAATTTTAATTGAAAAAAAAAAAAAAAACAACTAAATAAGAAATTGCACTGGTGTTAAAATGTTCAAAACTATTTTTATTAACTTTGTTTAGACCCTTTTATGAAATATGGTGATGCCAATGGACACAAAATGGTGACAAGTTGTTTGACCGAAACCTGAAGGTCTCACACAACTTCAGTGGAAATAAAGAGGCATTTTACTGCACAAATTATATGAATAAGTATTGGAGACAAGGGCTGGCTGGGCAGGGGGGCAGGGTGCCATCTGCCCCCCGGGCCAGTGCAATTTAAGGGTTCCAGGGCCACTGTTGCATTGCATTCCCTGTGAAAAGCTGGGCCACATGCTTGAGTCTGCCTCCCAGGCTGAAAGTTGCCAGACAGCCCCTGATTGGATAGACATACAGTAGTTTAGTGCAACCACAATAGCACACTATTCTATTACTTTGGACACTATTATCGATGCTGAAGACAAAGCAGTACATCCACACATAATACCAGCACAGTGTCCTGCCCCACACAACCTACCAGTCCTGTATAAGTATGCAGAGTCTTTTCTTGGAGTTGGGTATGGGAATAGTCCCTGTTAGTCGGCATGCCAACTGTTGGGATTTTGAAGGGTCGGGATGCAGGAGTCGGTATTGTGACCGGCAGTCACATAACTACATCCCTTTTCTTGTAGTCAGTGTACAATTGCAACCCCATGCTATGATTGCTAGTGCATAATATAGAAACTATTCGCTGCTGACATATTAGTTGGATGAGTGCACCGTAAATTTATCTGGTTTCTTTTCCTTTTCCCCTTTCTATGGGGATTTGATTCCATATCCTTGTTTAAACCAGTAGGTAGCACCTTTGTGAGCCTTCTAATTTTGTCTCATATATATATATTGATATATGCGCATCCCTAAAATAGGGTGTAATTAGATATGACAATAGGCACTCCAACTTTGTGATTAACATTATAATTTACTAATCTCGGTGCGGGTTACCCTCCAGATCTGGTGGAAGCTTATTGCTTGACCAGTATTGGAACTTTTTGGATTCGCCATAGATAACTCCTCTTTGGAAACTAGTCTGCAATACAGAACCTATTCTCTGTTAGATAGCGTACACTACAGAATCCATTTTATGGTGACTAGAGAGTTGCATAAAGTTATTAACAGAACCCTTTCCCTAGAGGCTAATGTGCAATACATAATCCATTTTCTGGTGTATAGTGTACAATACAGAACCTATTCCCTGTGTACTTAGAGGACTGCCTGCCCTGCCCTGGTCCAGTTAATAATAAACTTGTAAGATCATGGCATCTGAACAAAGTAATATATCTAAATACACTGTTGAGGGGTATTGCCAATAGGGATCTGTTGCTGCTGGGGGAGATATATAGACACTGGGGAATGGGAAGTCATTTTACAATGGAGGTCTATGGATATGGGGGATGCAATACACTCCCTAAGCATGTTTTTTTTTCCAGGTAAATATTTAAATCTATTTTCATATTCTAGCCTTAATTAAATGTAAAAAAAAAAAAAAATTCTGAGTGCTGTTTTTTGTTTAAAAATTAGCCAATTAAGGGAGTTAGTACTGTATGTCTAACCTAATTCTTAAACCTAACTCCAATACTAATGTCAACATTGTCAACATGTTATATAGCAACAGTTTCCAGATACGGACATGTTAGATGTCGACGATTTAACTATATCAATGTCATGTTGGCATACAGACTGCATACCTTGGAATGCTTATTTAATTATTTCATGAAATTCTGGTGGTTTAAATGCAAAACCATGTCAGCCAGACCACAATTTGCTATACTTTGTTCATGCAATTAATGTTATCACATAAGCAGCATAATGGTAACACTGATTTCTTACATAGGTGACTATTATCTTTAACATATATTTGCCACTCTGTCAAGATGACAGTAGCAGGATTACTACAGTGGAATACCAGGTCATGGTCCCCATACATTAAAGATATATTGGGGCAATATTCCAATTCCCCAACCCCAGGAAAAAATCCTGATTTTTAACATGATCATTTCCACAATTCCCTGACTGATTGGCGATCATTGCTGCTTGCAGATTGGCAGATGTACAGGGGCCATCACATTCTCAAACTTTCTATATATGGCCATTTGCAAAACATAAAGGAAACAGGAAATCATAAACACCACCACACCGCCGCTTAGTGGTAGTAATATTATTGAATACCAGTCTACAGCTCTCTGTTGGTCTTATTCCAAAGAAGGCATGACATGGTAACACAAAGACACTGACAGTTCCTTTGCACAGTCATCAGAGTACCACCACTATGGTAATGGAACAGAGCCAGTAGAGGTTACCTGTGATATCAGCCAGTCCACCAGTTTACTCGCTGGAATGACAGATTTGTAAGTCTTCAGGTGGTAATCCCGGTCTCTACAGTGAGAAAGAACAATATCACATAATTTATTGGAAGAAAAATCATTTATAATAATCACAGAAGATAATAAAACTATATCTAGTATTTCACGTTTGCTGTTAATCCATTTTCATTATACAACTAAATAAGATATAAAGGTTTATTATACTGTATAACTCAATATTACTGAATGTAATTCTAGTAGTTTATCATTTGTAAGCCAACAAATCATATTTTCTTTAACATTACATTCATTTTGCCAAGTATTTTTTAAATAGTAGAAATACACCTCTCAGACTCCTGGAGATGCTAAGCTGGCCCCAGGCTCTCTCCGCACTGTGTACATATCGTGGATGCCTAGTTGGGACTGCAGGACAGTCCCCTGAAAAGCGGTACAGTTGGGAGGTATGGAATTGTGCTACAAATCATACACAAGAAAAACTAGCTGTCCAACTTTAAAAAGTTCTTAAGCACTAATAGTAAATAAAAAATAAACATTCAATACCAGTCATCTCATCAGGTAGAACAAGTAATAATCAGTCTTGATAATCAGGGGTGTAACAAAACATTTACAGGCTCCAAAGCAGCTGCATCCACTGCTACTATGGTGGTTACACTTTTGTGAATACAGTAACTGATATGCAGCTCCGGGAACTGACAATGGGGGTCATTCTGACCTGATCGCACGCTGCAGTTTACCGCAGTGTTTGGCCGCCGTTTCGCAGGTGTGGCCGAACCGTTCAGGGGTGGACCGCAGCGGCTGCGTGACGTCACACGCAGCCGCTCCGGGCCGGGGAGCGACGAGTAGCTCACTGCCAGCACGCTAAGGCTGCGCTGGCCGGGAGCTACTCCTAAAGTGCAAAAGCATCGCCGCCCTGCAAAATTTTGCTACGATCAACTCGGAATGACCCCCAATATTCAAATACCTGTTTCACTTCAAAATTTACAACAGCAGTAACCTTGTGATATGATCAGTCACCTCCCGTGGCGAAACAAAGTAATATTCCCCACCCCACCCAAAAAATAAATAAATTGCCTTTCAGCTAAATTTATTCCCCAAAAATAATTGCATCCATACACAATGACCTGAAAGCACAAATAAGGCTTTCAAAAAGAAAATACGGAAATCAAAATGATTGTCACTTGTGGTAGCTCCCTTAATAGCTTGGGCCAGTGGTTCCTAAACATGGTCCTCAAGTCACCCTAACAGTCCAGGTTTTAAGGCTCTTCATGGCTGAGACCAGATGGTTAAATCAAAATGGTTGGGGTACTAATTACTTCACCTGTGCTCATGCAAGGATATCCGGTAAACTTGGACCTTGAGGACCGAGTTTGGGAACCACTGAATTAGGCAAAGCAGAACCAGGCCTATTTTGGCAAGTAAAATGTTTCTTTTTTATGTTAAAAAAATAATGCAGTACTAATTCATTCTATTGCATGTGACATACTAATACTTGTAGAATTGGCAGATAAAACAAGTAGGGTACATCTGCAGAATAATTTACATTTAACAAATTATCAAGACTAAAAGTTGCACACAAAATCAGTATCCTTTGTATGAAACATGGCAATAGCGAAAGTTCACATTGGGCTAACCTGATAGTGTTACTGTATTGGTCATTCCATATAGAACAGAATGCCAGCTTTGCAAACCAACATCATTTTCCTGGAAGTCAGAGATTAATTTTATCTGATTGGCACGGACACAAGGTGATTTTTGCCCCAAAATCCCCTAGCTTTGCTCATTTAAGCTAAACAGGAATATGGGAAAAAGTTGCTTGATCATATTTTTGTGGTATGAGGAGAGAGCCCAAGTCATTACAGACATCGGCACCTCGCACAGCTAAACACTGGAATTCTGCTTCTAAAGCAAAACTATTTCATTGCCAAACCACAAAAAAACTGCACCTTGTTGTAAGACAGGATACGATGACTACAGTAAGAGAGGATTTAAATCCTGACAAGCATGTTGTCCTATGTATATGCTGACGTATAGTCTACCTAATGCCTCATCAAAGGACCGGCAGCCATTGTATAAGTTAAACCAGTATTCAAATACATTAAGTCCAAAAAGAACTAGTGGCATCACATAGGCATGACGGACAATACTTCCTAGTGAACTTATTGGGGGCAGTTTAATATTTGCCCAGCCCACAAAACTGCCACCTTAATTGAGTGTTCCTTAATAAAGACTCATTGTGTGCAGGCCATGGGCGGGGTATATCAATTATGGCATTTCTATGCAAGACAGCCTGCCCTTTATCGCATGCATAGTGCCGTTTATCAATGCCATATGCATGAATTCTAATTAATAATTTTTTTGGGACAGATCTTCCAATAATGATGTGAGGACTTATGGGTTTGTGACCCTGGAGTCCTAGGGGTAAATTTACTAAAATGGGAGTTCTATTTAAGATGTGATGTTGCCCATAGCAACCAATCAATTTCCAGGTATTATATTCTAGAAGGTGCTGGATAAAGGAGAAGTAGAATCTGATTGGTTGCTAAAGGCAACATCCCATCTTAAATAGAACTTCCATCTTAGTAAATTTACACCCTACTGTGTATGCACAGCCAGTGACCAGCACATACGGAAGCTGGGGGGGGTTTGAAGAGGGATCTTTTCAAATCCCTCCCTGGAGACTTGTTGCAGAAAGATGCCCACAGGTGTCTTTAGGCAATGCCATCTATACATGGTGTTGCCTACTTGCCTATAGGTGGTCATTCCGAGTTGTTCACTCGCTAGCTGCTTTTAGGAGCATTGCAAACGCTAGGCCGCAACCCTCTGGGAGTGTATCTTAGCATAGCAGAATAGCGAACGAAAGATTAGCAGAATTGCTACTAAATAATTTCCTGCAGTTTCTGAGTAGCTCCAGACCTACTCCTAGATTGCGATCAGCTCAGTCTGTTTAGTTCCTGGTTTGACGTCACAAACACACCCTGCGTTCGGCCAGCCACTCCCCCGTTTCTCCAGACACTCCTGCGTTTTTGCCTGACACGTCTGCGTTTTTTAGCACACTCCCGGAAAATGCTCAGTTACCACCCAGAAACGCCCCTTTCCTGTCAATCACTCACCGATCAGCAGTGCGACTGAAAAGCGCCAGACGAACAACAGCAAAACTGCTAAGTTTTTAGTTATATAACTAAGCGCATGCGCGCTGCGTACCATGCGCATGCAGCAGAAAATCGCAGCATAGCGAAAATCGGCAATAAGCGAACAACTCGGAATGACCACCATAGTGCACAAGCTAAAGAATGTTACGCTTGCTGGAGCTTGATACATCTGTGGATTGTGGCAAACTTTGACTGCACTTTAGTGTTAGTACATCCCGCCAAATGTGTGACAAAAACATATGTATTCTATCCCAAGCGATGGTAGATAACCATCATTAGTCAACAGGGAACAGTCTGCAATGCAAGTGCACAGTAAAATATTGTTAAACCCCAGGGAAAATTATTATACTGGATTACCTTTAAACTTTAAAAAATAAACTAAGACAACAAAAAACACTGAATACAGAAGATATAGAGGGTATAAAAGACCGTTATATCACTGCAAGTAGGTTTTAGATCCACAGAGGATGTGGCTGGAGGTCTAACTGTGAAAAGGAGTTGGCAAGGGAGAGGTTGACACAATTCATAACTAAAAATTAACTGGGGTTAACTGGCCTTTAAATAACATTGTATTATTATTATTATTATTATTATTATTATTATTATTACTAGTACAGCTGAGAAGTAATGAAGCAAAGGAGTTATCGGTGTACTACTAGGGGTGGGCGGCCAATAGAAGAGATAAACAGTAATGAGCGAGACGAGATGCATGAATAGATGGTTGCTGAGTAAAGGAGAGCTGTAATTGAAGTGCAAGCGAAGAGAGCTGTGAGACAGGAAGGAAGAGGGCCCTGCTCCAGGGAGCTTACAATCTAGGGAGAGGAGGGAGACAGACAGGTGACATGAGGCACAAGCAAGCAAGAAGTGGCCTGGTGACAGGAAGTACTGTAAGCGAGTTAGAGATGGGCAAGGCATGAGACAGGGGTTTGGGAGAGCGGCCTCGAGTCCAGGATAGTTCAATGAACAGGTGGGTTTTCAAGTACCCATTTGAAGCTTTGCAAGGTCGGGGAGAGTTTAATAGAGCGAGGAAGTCCATTCCAATGAAGGGGCAGTGCAGACAAAATCTTGGATTAAGCCATACCTCCCAACTGTGCCGATTTTCGCGGAACAGTCCCGCTGTCCCACCTGCAGGCCGCAGTGTCTCGTGGTGGAGAAGGGGGGGTCAGTTGGGAGGCTCCTGTCACTGCTGCTCTGCTTAGCAGAGCAGCGGTGAATAGACGCCGTGCGCATGCGCACAGCGTCTATTCACGAGTGACAGAGGGGGCATGCAAGCAGCTCACAGAGCGCTGGGCATGCCCCCCTTCAGTGATGGACAAGAGAGGCGTGGCTTACAATTGCGGCATCACTGTGATGCCACACACCCCTTTTCAAGGCCACACCCCATTTTTGGGAGTTTCCCACTTGAAAGAAGAAGAAAGTTGGGAGGTATGGATTAGCACATAGGATGCAGTGACCAGGGTACAGGAGAGGCATCGGTCATTGGCCACCCAGGGAGGGCGGGAGAGAGTATGTAGGTAAATGAGGTTTTAAATGTAAAGAGCACTGGAGTTGCAGAGGGCCTTCTATGTGAGGGCGAGGAGTTTAAAGAGTATTCTGTAGGGAAATGGGAGCCAGTGCAGGTTTTGTCGAAGAGTAGTCAAATAACCAGTGTGTAATAAAAATAAGCATAAAACAATGCTACTAAGATAAAGACAATTTCACTATTGATAGCTTCATTGTCACATAAGATAAATATGCTCTTATAAGACTGTAACACCGGAGGACGCAGTTCTCATTTTAGGATGGACCTCACTACCTGCTGTGACTCTCTCCATAACAGAATTCTAAATAACTATTGTTATAATTCCAGACTCTTAGGGGTAAATTTACTAAGGTGGGAGTTTTTTTTAGAACTGGTGATGTTGTCCATAGCAACCAATCAGATCATATCTATTATCTTCTAGAAGCAGCTAGATAATGGTTAAGTAGAATCTGATTGGATTGTATGGGCAACATCACCCGTTTTAAAAAAAAACTCCCACCTTAGTAAATTTAAACCTTATGTTCTCAGAATACCAGAATACATTTTTCACCTTTTAACAAATGCAAATTTCAAAACAATTCTAAAGAGCAAACACGCTGTGATTAAATGCAGACATCGGGAGAATAGCACACTGGCCCAGATATCATCTTGCTAGAGAACGGCTGCAACAGTGTTGCCATGTAATTATGTGGTACTGTATATATGATTTCTTACAGGTTGAACACAGCTCATCTGCCAGTAGCAATATGTCACAGGCATCATCCACTACATGACATCAGTTACCATACTTCCTTTATAACATCACTGGTTTTATTTTGCCTATTGAAGGTACTATTCACAAGATGCTCTGAGTCAGGAGGTCTCTGTACTGGAGCTGGGATTTTGGTGGCCTCTAAAGTCATAGGAGCCAGTCCTGCTGGTCAATCAGCACATCCAATATTTGCACTGTCACTAAAAACTCTATTGTCAGAAATATGATAAGCCAGTGACACCTCCTCTGCCTATTACAAACAACATGGAACCACCAACAAAGACACTGATGGTTCACCACAATGTTAATTACTGCCCATCTCCTCTTCAGGTGTTGGAAGTCCCCGTGTCCCACAGCTTGTACTAAAAGACTATCAGGTAGATTTATCATGAATTGTAATCTTAGTATAATAGCTTAGAAACGGTGCCAGAGGAGACGGACATACTTCGAGTGAAGAAAATACACAGATAGTGGTGGGATTCACACCAGCTCACACATAACAGAAAACCAAGCTAACCAGCCTGAAACAATTCAGAAACGGCTGAACCACAGTACTTAACCAAGTAACAATGCAGTACTTAACCAAGTAACAAGGCAGTACTGTACCAAGTAACAACTGCAGGAAAACGAAGCGCTGGGCGGGCACCCAGCATCCTCTATGGACTACGAGAAAAGGATTTACCGGTAGGTAATTAAAATCCTATTTTCTCTTACATCCTTGAGGATGCTGGGGTCCACATTAGTACCATGGGGATGTACCAAAGCTCCCAGTACGGGAGGGAGAGCGCGGAGACTCCTGCAGAACCGATTGACCAAACTTAAGGTCCTCAGAGGACAAAGTATCGAACTTGTAGAACTTAGCAAACTGATTCGACCCTGACCAAGTAGCCGCTCTGCAAAGTTGTAAAGCCGAGACACCCCGGGCAGCCGCCCAGGAAGAACCCACTTTACGAGTAGAGTGGGCCTTAACAGATTTTGGACACGGCAATCCTGCCATAGAATAAGCATGCTGGATAGTAAACCTCATCCAGCGAGAAATCGTCTGCTTAGAAGCAGGATACCCCACCTTATGGGGATCATAAAGGACAAACAGAGCGTCCGATTTTCTGTGACGAGAAGTTCTCTACACATAAATCTTCAAAGCCCTCACAACATACAAGTACTTTGAGGTAATTGAGGAGTCAGTGGCTACTGGCACCACAATAGGTTGGTTGATATGAAAAGCCGACACAACCTTCGGAAGAAGTTGCTGACGCGTCCTGAGATCAGCTCTATCTTCATGGAAAATCAAGTAGGGGTTCTTGCAGGACAATGTCCCCAATTCTGACACAAGTCTAGCAGATGCTAATGCCAACAGTGTGACCGCCTTCCAAGTAACAAACTTGACATCAACCTCCTGTAAAGGCTCAAACCCATCTGACTGCAGAAACTGCAGCACCACATTAAGATCCCAAGGTGCCGTAGGAGGCACAAAGGGAGGCTGGATGTGCAGAACCCCTTTCAAGAATGTCTGAACCTCAGGGAGGGAAGCCAACTGTTTCTGGAAGAAAATGGACAAGGCTGAAATCTGGACTTTTATGGAGCACAAGCGTAGGCCCACATCCACACCTGCTTGCAGAAAAAGTAGAAACCGTCCTAGTTGAAACTCCACCATAGGAAACTTCTCGGATTCACACCAAGACACGTACTTTTTCCAAATTCGATGGTAATGTTTAGATGTTACTCCTTTCCTAGCCTGTATCAGGGTAGGAATAACCTTGTTCGGAATACCCTTCCGAGCTAAGATCTGGCGTTCAACCTCCATGCTATCAAACGAAGCAGTGGTAAGTCTTGATAAGCGAATGGCTCCTGTTGCAGAAGGTCCTCGCGAAGAGGAAGAGGTCTCGATCTTCCAGCAGTAACTCCAGAAGATCCGCGTACCAAGCCCTTCTTGGCCAGTCCGAAGCAATGAGGATCGCCTGAACTCTTGTTCTTTTTATTAGTTTTAGAATCCTTGGGATGAGTGAAATTGGAGGGAATACACTGACTTGAACACCCATGGAGTCACCAGGGTGTCCACCGCCACTGCCTGTGGGTCTCTCGACCTGGAACAGTACCTCCGAAGCTTCTTGTTGAGGCGGGAGGCCATCATGTCTATTTGAGGTACACCCCCCAAAGACCTGTCACCTTGCGAACACCTCCGAGTGGAGGCCCCACTCTCCTGGATGGAGATCGTGTCTGCTGAGGAAGAAGTCCGCTTCCCAGTTGTCCACTCCCGGAATGAAGATTGCTGACAGTGCCATCGCGTGTTTCTCTGCCCAGAGGATGATTCTTGTCACCTCTGACATTGCAGCCCTGCTCTTCGTTCCGCCCTGTCAGTTTATGTAGGCCACGGTCGTTACATTGTCCGAATGAACTTGAATGGCTCGATCTTTTAGAAGACGTGCCACCTGTAGAAGACCGTTGTACACGGCCCTTAGGTTCCAGAATGTTTATCGGGAGGATGGATTCCAGACTTGAACACATTCCTTGGAAGTTTTCCCCTTGGGCGACTGCACCCCAACCTCTGAGACTTGCATCCGTGGTTAGAAGGATCCAATTCTGAATCCTGAACCTGCGTCCCTCTAGTACAGTGATTTTCAACCTTTTTTTACTCGCGGCACACCGAACAATATTTTAAAATTGCCAAGGCACACCATCAGTACGTTTCCCCCCCCCCCCCCCCCCACAGAAAAACCCCCCACACATTGGCCCTCACAGTAAAAAAAAGAATCCACACATACATTGGCCTACACAGGAAAAACGATTACATTGCACCCCACATAAATCATGTTGCTCACACATAAATCAATCACATTTCTCCCCACATAAATCCTTATGCTCCCCACATGAATTATTCACATTGTTCCCCCCATAAATCCATAATCCTATTGCTCCCTACAGGAGAAATAACATAACAAATATTAGCCCCTACCAGTCAGCTGTCCTCCTCCCTGTCCCTCAGTGGTGGGGGCTGTTCATAGTGGAGTGCTGCGAATACTGAGTAGCGGGTGGTCGGGCAGGTGTGGAATGGGTGGGCAAGGAAAGCTGTGGATGCAGGCGGGAACTGGAAGATGTGTATACAGGCGGGTGGGCTGGCTGGGTGGTGAGAGGCGGCGACCGTGACCTATGATATCACACTGCCACGTCATCAAGGCATAGGTCACGGCTGTAGCCTGACTGATCCTCTAAGAAGAGCCCGGGCCAACAGTTCACTCTGAAGGTACAGGAAGCTGCTCTGGCTCTGCGTCACACCTTGCAACTGGTCACGGCACACTAGTGTGCCACGGCACACTGGTTGAAAAAGCCTGCTCTAGTAGGTGAGAAGTTTGCAGCCACCAGAGGAGCGAGATTCTGGCTTTCGGCACCAGACGTATCCTCTGGTGCATGTGAAGATGAGAACCCGACCATTTGTCCAGGAGATCTAGTTGGAAGGACCGTGCATGAAATCTTCCATACTGAGATTATACTGGCCTGAGGTAAATGTGGTTGCTAACAGCGGGATTAGCCCGTTAGCCCTTGTATACCAGTGTAGGGTCTGTGCGCTGGCTCAGGGCGCACCTCACAGCGTCGCACATTGTACCGCTGAGCCCTCCAGAGCGCAGCTTCGCAGGGCTGTGCTCCAACCCTTATGACGCCATTCTCGCCGGAGATCCGCTTACCGGGGCGCCGGCGTCATACTCACCACTCCATCTTCTGTTAGGGGGTGGCGGCCGTGTGGCGGGAGTGAGCGGTCGCCTCGTGGGCTTGCGATCATCACCCTCAGAAGCTCAGTGTCCTGTCAGCGGAGATAGGAGCCATTAACCTCTAGGGTAGGATCCTACTCCCCCCCTAAGTCCCATGAAGCAGGGAGGCTGTTTCCAGCATCCTCCCTGTACCTAACTCTTTAAAAAAAACATTAAAACTAGAAAAATTCCTAGGAGCTCCCCTAGCTGTGACCGGCTCCACCGGGCACATTTTCTAAACTGGGTCTTGTAGGAGGGGCATAGAGGGAGGAGCCAGCCCACACTATTAAACTCTTAAAGTGCCCAGGGACCAGTCTATACCCCATGGTACTAATGTGGACCCCAGCATCCTCTAGGTCGTAAGAAAAACAAGACTAAAACATTCAGCAATTAATTCATCATTAAGTGCAACACCCCCATGCTCCTTTACTTCCTGAGTGTGAAATTCCTCTGCAAAATACTTCTCTGTATCACGTAGTATTACCCCGAGTCAAACACATAATTAAATAAAAAGCTTTTAATCCCAGAAATACATTCTCTACAATTATTACACATTGTGAAATCTGGATCACATAAGTGTTCAGGCACATACTGTACTGCTTATAACTATTCTGTTTATACTATCTGTTTAGCATGAAAATAAAATTTGTCAAACAACAAATATTTCTCTTCAGTCTGTAGACATATTTAGGGGTATATGCAATTAGCGGCGAATCGCGGCAAATTATCGCCGTTTTTTAATTCGACACAATTCGACAGGTGAATTCCGGCAGGTGGCTTCCGGAATTCACCATATTCAAAAACGGATTCGACAGTCCCGTGGGCGAAAAACGGACTATTTGTCGGATTTTGCCGCGATTTAAAAAAATGGGGAAAAACGGGGAAAAAACTGAAAAAAAATGGCGTGGGGTCCCCCCTCAAAAGCATAACCAGCCTCGGGCTCTTCGAGCTGGTCCTGGTTCTAAAAATGCGGGGACAAAATTGACATGGGATCCCCCGTATTTTTAAAACCAGCACCGGGCTCTGCGCCTGATGCTGGTGCAAAAAATACGGGGGACAAAAAGAGTAGGGGTCCCCCGTATTTTATACACCAGCATCGGGCTCCACTAGCTGGACAGATAATGCCACAGCCGGGGGTCACTTTTATACAGTGCCTTGCGGCCGTGGCATTAAATATCCAACTAGTCACCCCTGGTCGGGGTACCCTGGGGGAGTGGGGACCCCTTCAATCAAGGGGTCCCCCCCCCCAGCCACCCAAGGGCCAGGGGTGAAGCCCGAGGCTGTCCCCCCCATTCAAGGGCTGCGGATGGGAGGCTGATAGCCTTGAGGAAAATGACAGAATATTGTTTTTTTCCAGTAGTACTACAAGTCCCAGCAAGCCTCCCCCGCAAGCTGGTACTTGGAGAACCACAAGTACCAGCATGCGGGAGAAAAACGGGCCCACTGGTACCTGTAGTACTACTTGAAAAAAAAAACCCAAATAAAAACAGGAGACACACACCGTGACAAGTACAACTTTATTACACACTGCCGACACACACATACTTACCTATGTTGACACGCCGACTGCCACAGTCTCCGACGATCCGAGGGTACCTGTGAAAAAAATTATACTCACCTGCCAGTGTCCAGAGATAAATCCACGTCCAGAGATAAAATCCTCGTACTTGGCAAAATAAAAACACGCACACCCGTACCAACGGATTGAAAGGGGTCCCATGTTGACACATGGGACCCCTTTCCACGAATGCCGTGACCCCACGTGACTCCTGTCACTGAGGTCCCTTCAGCCAATCAGGAAGCGCTACTTCGTGGCGCTCACCTGATTGGCTGTTTCGCGTCTGAGGTCAGACAGCGCATCGCAAAGCCTCTCCATTACTTTCAATGGTGGGAACTTTGCCATCAGCGGTGGGGTTACCACCGCGGGTGACCCCACCACTAGCCGCAAAGTTCCCACCACTGAATATAATGGAGGGAGCTGTGCGATGCGCTGACAGCTCAGACGCGCACAGAGCCAATCAGCAGAGTGCAAGGACGTTGCGCTCGCTGATTGGCTTAGGAGACCTTTCAGTGACAGCAGTCACGGGGGGGGTCTCTCTGCATTCGGGGAAAGGGGTCCCATGTGTCAACATGGGACCCCTTTCAGTACGCTGGTCGGGTGTTCGTTTTCTTTTTTTGACAAGTACGTGGATTTATCTCTGGACCATGGTTCAGGTGAGTATAATTATCTTTTATTTTCAGGTACCCGTGGATTCTACTTGGAGAAGAGGACCGACTGCTTCGTGTCAACATAGGTAAGTATGTGTGTGTCGGCAGTGTGTAATAAAGTTGTACTTGTCACGGTGTGTGTCTCCTGTTTTTATTTGGGTATTTTTTTTCAAGTAGTACTACAGGTACCAGCGGGTCCGTTTTTCTCCCGCATGCTGGTACTTGTGGTTCTCCAAGTACCAGCTTGCGGGGGAGGCTTGCTGGGACTTGTAGTACTACTGGAAAAAAACAATATTCTGTCATTTTCCTCAAGGCTATCAGCCTCCCATCCGCAGCCCTTGGATGGGGGGGGACAGCCTCGGGCTTCACCCCTGGCCCTTGGGTGGCTGGGGGGGGGGGCCCTTGATTGAAGGGGTCCCCACTCCCCCAGGGTACCCCGGCCAGGGGTGACTAGTTGGATATTTAATGCCACGGCCGCAAGGCACTGTATAAAAGTGACCCCCGGCTGTGGCATTATCTGTCCAGCTAGTGGAGCCCGATGCTGGTGTATAAAATACGGGGGACCCCTACTCTTTTTGTCCCCCGTATTTTTTGCACCAGCATCAGGCGCAGAGCCTGGTGCTGGTTTTAAAAATACGGGGGATCCCATGTCAATTTTTCCCCCGCATTTTTAGAACCAGGACCAGCTCGATGAGCCCGAGGCTGGTTATGCTTTGGAGGGGGGACCCCACGCCATTTTTTTCCGGGATTTTAACATTCCATCTAAAAAAAAATATATATATATATTATTTTAAAAAATATATAAACAATACTTGTGCCTCCAAAAAAGACAAACCAAGTACCTAATCCCTTCTAATATAAATAGATATGCTATTATCAATTAAAAAAACACAAAAAAAAACATGTTTTAAATTTTTTTTATTAGTTTCACCCACCAAAGTGTGGCGGATTGAAAATGTCGAATTTACTGTCTAAAAGCACTGTTGTCGAATTTCCAAACTTCAATTGAATACACTTTGGTCGAATTGCAGCACTTGTATCATTGCAGAAAAGTCGAATTTGAAAAAAGTCGAATTTCAAAAGTCCGTTTTTTGGACGGAAAGCACTGAATTGCATTGATGATTTTTTTTTTGGGGCGAAAAATTCCCAAAATTCGACAATTTCGGGAATTCGACCGCAATTGCATATACCCCTTAGTGTTACAAATGCGCTCAAAGCGAGGAATTTTAAACCCAAAATATCTGCAATCTCCCATTTGTAAAGTGTGTTTAAGTAGAGACATACTGTAGCTGTGCCACGGAGCGTGCCTGGTGAGTACAGCCACACCCACACCACATCAATATTTGTCGAGCGGGCAAAGGTGGGGTGAAAAGCTGCATGAGGGAAGCCACAAGAGGGGTGATAAGCTGCATGATGGGAGGGGGAGCCACCAGAGGAGTGATAAACTACATGAGGGTATGGGGAGCCACAACAGGGGTGATTAGCTGCATGAGGGGAGGCAGAGCCACAAGAGGGGTAAAAAGCTGCATGAGGGAAGGAGGAGCCACAAGAGGGGCGATAAGCTACATGGGGGGAGGGCACAAGAGGGGTGATAAGCTGCATGAGGGGAGGCAGAGCCACAAGAGGGGTAATAAGCTGTGAGGGACGGGGGAGCCCCAAGAGGGGTGACAAGCTGCATGGTGGGATGGGACGGGACTGGGAGCCACAAGAAGAGAAATATGCTACAAGGGGAGGGGGGGGGGGGCACATGAGAAGAGATAATCTGCATGGGGGATGCTGTGTAAAGAGGCTAAGCAGTATGAGAGGGGAGAAATTTGAGGTGGGACTTGAGAGCTGTGTAAGGTACAAGATCTGTCAGGGGGAAGAGCTGCGTGGAGGATGTATCGGGGGGAGAGCTGTATGAGGGATAAGACGTGTGCAGGAAGTAGTTACAGGATGGACAGTAAATGTGTCGATCCAGGAATGTAGGTGCCAGTATTGTCATCATGCTACTTATAGTCGTTAGCCAGATCAAGAGCAACACTTTTAACATACTGCCTACCTAAAATGTTTACAGTTGTAATGTCGATCGAGTTAAAAGTAACGTTAACCTTATTCACATGCCAATGCCTGCACTCTGGGATTGATGTAGTCAGGGTCGATCCCACGTACCCATCCCATGCAGTCCTCCCTCCCCCCCCCCCCCCCCCCCGCCACTATTTTTGCATTCTCATGCTCTCCCACTTGCACTAATTGTAAAGTAATGCTAGAGACACCCAATAGGTGGTGCTGTACACACCCCTCTGGCGGTGCACACCCTCAGTAGATGAAAAGAAAATTTTTGCACAGTGGTGCTGAATGTTCGGCGTCATACATCCCTGAGAATCACGATAGCCCAGCATCACTAATTTGCTGGCGGCTGCAAGGTGATATTCCCAACAGCATATATATATATCTCGGATTATCACATTGTGCACATTAGCAAAGGGCGTTTTAGACATAGTTGTGCTAGGAGTCAGTAAGCAGTCCATATGTGAATGAGACAGTGTGGGTAACCTGCATGCAACAGTGTCATGATGTTAGGAGAGTATGGAGGTAACAGGGAAGCCACAGACTGAAAGCTAGATAGCGGAAAGAGCAAAGTCCCACAGCAGTACAGATTATTTCAGAAGAGTGTGCTGATCACGTAAGCCAATGTTTTCCAACTCCAGTCCTCATTGACCTCCAACAATGCATGTTTACAGATCTCCTAAGTATCACAATGAAATATGAAATAAATTCTACCTGTGAATCTTTTAAAATGTGTCAGTCATTAATGAACACAACTGTGCACACACCAGGAGATCTGTAAAACATGCACTGTTAGGGGTCCCTGATGACTAGAGTTGGGAAACACTGGTGAAAACAGTGACCACTCCAGTTCTGTCATTGTGTTGGTTAGGACAGAGTTCCCCAATAGCACACAATAGAGATGTGTGGATCCTCTTACACTGCTGCAGGCAGATTGCTGTGTGAGACACATTCTTATATGAAACCAAGGGGCATATTAAATTATCTGTGGGCATTTATTTTTTATTTTATTTTTTTACAGCAGCTGTAAGTAACGTGCCTAATTCACATCTTTGCTTTGAGCTAATCTGTCACAAACAGGTTTCCACCCACTAATGTCACATGATTCATTTCTAACATAGTACAGGTTGAGTATCCCTTATCCAAAATGCTTGGGACCAGAGGAATTTTGGATATGGGATTTTTCCGTATTTTGGAATAATTGCATACCATAATGAGATATTATGGTGATGGGACCTAAATCTAAGAACAGAATGCATTTATGTTTCATATACACCTTATACACACAGCCTGAAGGTCATTTTAGCCAATATTTTTTATAACTTTGTGCATTAAACAAAGTGTGTCTACATTCACACAATTCATTTATGTTTCATATACACCTTATACACACAGCCTGAAGGTCATTTTAGCCAATATTTTTTATAACTTTGTGCATTAAACAAAGTGCGTCTACATTCATACAATTCATTTATGTTTCATATACACCTTATACACACAGCCTGAAGGTCATTTAATACAATATTTTTAATAACTGAGTATTAAACAAAGTTTGTGTACATTGAGCCATCAGAAAACAAAGGTTTCACTATCTCAGTCTCACTTAAAAAAGTCAGTATTTCGGAATACTCCGTATTTCGGAATATTTGGATATGGGATACTCAACCTGTATATGAGTCCACAAAGGTAGAACATGTAATCAAATTAATATGATCAACATATTTTTACTGAGAAAGCAATATATTTACTAGGGAAATTCAAACATACATCCTCCAAATAATAAACGGGAGGCATTCATAGCTCTGGCTGTCGGGATCCAGGCTATCAGGATACAGACGCCGGAATTCCGACACCTGGTGAAATACCAGCAGTCGGAATCCTAACTAGGGTGGTGGTCAACGCCACCACCCAAAGGGGAATATAACCTTGTGGCAGGCAAAGGTCGTCACCGGGGCCTAAGTGTGGCGAGCGCAGCGAGCCCACGAGGGGACATGCTGCGCTCGCCACCTGTATTCTGGCTGTCGGGATACCGACAGCCGGCATATTATACTGAATCAATTATAAACCAATCAGAAATTACCTTTCTTACATCCAGTTCAAGCTAGAGAAAGACAGGTGGCTATTGTAGCCAAATGCTAAACTCATGCTTTTAAATTTTTCCACAGAGGACGTTTCTGGGCCAAATAAGGTAAAGCAAAGTACATGAAGCTCTTGGATTGTGCCTGTGACATTTCATTTAATGTTACAATCACGGTAGTCTGTTATGCAATTTGATTTGATATTCCATATCATAACATTCCCTGAGTTAAACGAGTTTATAATTATACTAATTATGATTGATAACTTGTCATTGCTGTGAATACCCTTAGCATGACAAAGGACGGCCATGAAGCATCTCATCCGCCATAACAGTGGGTCACAGAGACCATCTCCCGGGGTATAAATCTTAGTGAACTCTGATTCCCAATGCCATGCCACAGTAATTCACGCTTGTGAATATGGCTCACATTATATTGTAAGCGTGATAGAGAGGATCAAAGTCGTAGAAGCTGTGAGATCTGCTACAAAAGAACATTACTGACAGGAAATATACATTTTTGCTAAATTACATTGAAAAATATCTGTGCTTGTGAAGCTGACAGGAATATGAGGGGACACTTTTACGGTTGTTCCCTCACGCTCATATTTCAGTATGGGATCTATTCTTCACAGCTGACAGCAGAGGCATCATTTGTCATCAGAAGCTGTGAAACGTCATCTGGTTCATTCAGAAAGCACAGACTGCTATGCTGAGGGGCATTTATAAACAACTGCTCAAGTGAAACAATTCACAATAATGGAGTAGTAACAAAAAATCACCTACGGCTGTAATCGATCAATAAATATTGCCATGGTAGCTGACAGAAACTCTACTGTCCCTCTAGCAGTTTTGTGGGAATATGTACATGCGTGTACACGTGTACTGGCTCACATGTGTACAGTGGAACTGACTCAGACTCGGTTCCATTTTCAAAAAAGAAAGCATTATCTCTGTGATTTTCTTTTGTTATCAGTACAATGAGTGTGGGGGAACCATTATGTAATGCTGCAATACGTGTTAAAAAGGCATACTCATATTTTGCAAGTGGGAAGCTTATCTCCAATGAAATCCAGCAAATCTGTGCAACAATATTGCGGCATGGCCACTGATTTTCAATAGACCCTAGAGTCTGAACATCCTGGAATATTGAAACAAACACTAGAATTGCTTCCAAAAGTTACACTGAAAACTATTCTGTGAAGTCACCGCACCCTGAAATGGAATCCATAAATTTCCTTGGTGACCTCAGAAGATCCTACTATTCCGGGACACACCTCCCTCTGTAACAAGTCTGTTGTCAGTTTCCTACATAATTCTAAGATGCGGAGGCTCAGAGTATATGAAATTTCACATGCTTTGCACAAATTCCAGCTGTAAAGCGCAACAGAAATTGCTACGCTATATAATAAACGGTTAATAAATAAATAAATGATAAATATACCAATTACGTTATTACAAAATGTATAGCATTTTTCTGTGCTTCACGGGCTCCAACGTATAGGAAGACAGTGTCTAGGTCCACATTCAATGGATCAAACCCATATGGTAGACATGCATTAGGTCGACATGGTCAAAAGGTCGAGATGACAATGATCAACACAATATTTTGCTTTTTTCCCAGGTTTTTTACATTTTTGCTTGATTTACTATCCACGTGGACTACAATTGGGAATAACAACCTGTGGCGAGTGCAGCAGTAGCAGAGTGTGCCACCTTGCCCGAAGCGTGGCAAGGGAAGTGAGCCCGCGAGGGTACACATTTGCACTAATTGTGGTCACACATGATGAAGTATACAAAAGGACACCCAAAAAACATAAAAAATCCTTGTGCCAACCTTTTTTGTGTCAATCATTGCCATGTCGACCTTTTGTACCTGTTGACCTTACCCACTGTCTACCTTTTACCTGTCAATCTTTTGGCCCTGTCGACCTAATGCATGTCAACCATATGCGGTTAACCTAATGACTGTCTATCTAGACAGTGTAGATCTTCTATACCACACCCGTGCTACACAAAAGAGGTGTATCCATATACAGTGAAGGTAGCCATTTTGTAGTATTTACCAATATTCAGAAGAAGTTTGACTAGGATATAGTAAGATTAGTGAGGCATTAAGCATTTTGTGCCTCATGCCTCAGCAAATATATTCAGTTGACCTGTAAAAGGTACCACTGGAACTCCACTTTCTTCCAATGGCAATCACGTTATTACAAGACTTTATACCACAGAATAAGAAATGCATTAGCGTAGAAATACAGAGCATCATATCACATATACAGTATATGCTGCAGGTCTTAGCACATGATGTTACTGACCACTTACCCAGACAGAAAATTACCATACAATTTTCAGTACAATGATAACAGGCTAAGACAGGCCTGGCGTTACTGAAGCTTATCTCTTAAACACTTACTTGATGACTGGCGTTAATAGGCTATGCAGGCGAGAGTAGAGCCTCACACCCTGGAAAGTAAAAGAACAGGAGATTGAATCATTGATGTGGCATGTCTCGTCAATGCTTAATCCACCATAGTTAGAATTGTTGTTAAACCAAGTACTGAAGAAAGGGCGAAAAATCCAGGTGACCATTTTTCTAAGAATAAAGTAGATAGCGTCTTGCCAGCTTTCCTGTCTAAATCCTACTGAATATCTATTTTTTCCTGATGGCCCCAGACTTAGCCACTCTAAATGTTGTAAATTCATCTGTGGGTGTTTCCCGAACCAGTATGGCTCTAGGTAGGTCTCCTCAGTTATAAGCAACTTAATATCCCCAATGTCCTGTGAGCTGGGATTCCCGTACTTTTGTCTTACCTGTCTACACTCATGGCTCCATTGTTGGTGCATGGAATTGGTGTAGGCACCATCCTGAATGTGCTCCCGGCTCTCTTGCACCTATAATAAGCTCTGCAGTGTCCCCTGCTACAGGGCTGCCACTTGGTCCTTCACGGTCTTCTAACAGTATGATGCAGTAGCCACATCTACTCTGCCAACTGGTTCAAAATTAACACTACTGCTGGATCTGTGGCTCTGCTTGTCATTTTCGAATGAGTGCTCTGCTATCTTATGCATAGAGGAATGAGTTGGTCTTCATTACCAAACAGCCTCTTTACCAGACAGTTCTATACTAAGACATGGGGGTATATTTACTAAGAATCATATTTTCCCGTTTGAGGTCAAAGTTCAATCACGAATGACATCGAAAGTGTAAAGTTGCAACTTTTTGAGTTTATTACGGCTAATTTACTAAGCTGTCGTATTCTGCATTTTCCGTTTTACCGATGTCGATGTCATTCGTTTTTTTTGGCAGTGTTTTACGTGAGTGACTTGTAAAACACTGCTGACTTTAATACAATGAATCTCGGCCGGATCTGAGAGATCCGTGCTGGGCTTCATTGTGCACCTTTTAAAAAAAAAAAAAATCAGTGTTAAAATCTAAAAAAAAATTGCGTGGGGTCCCCCCTCCTAAGCCAAACCAGCCTCGGGCTCTTTGAGCCGGTCCTGGTTGGAAAAATATGGGGGGAAAAATGATAGAGGTTCCCCCATATTTAAACAACCAGCACCGGGCTCTGCGCCTGGTCCTGGTTCCAAAAATACGGGGGACAAAAAGCGTAGGGGTCCCCCGTATTTCTGAAACCAGCACCGGGCTCCACTAGCCAGATACATAATGCCACAGCCGGGGGACACTTTTATATAGGTCCCGGCGCCCCTGGCATTACATAACCAACTAGTCACCCCTGGCCGGGGTACCCTGGAGGAGTGGGGACCCCTTCAATCAAGGGGTCCCCCCCCCTCCAGCCACCCAAGGACCAGGGGTGAAGCCCGAGGCTGTCCCCCCCCCCATCCAAGGGCTGCGGATGGGAGGCTGATAGCCGTTTTGTAAAAAAATGAATATTGTTTTTAGTAGCAGTACTACAAGTCCCAGCAAGCCTCCCCCGCAAGCTGGTACTTGGAGAACCACAAGTACCAGCATGCGGTGGAAAACCGGGCCCGCTGGTACCTGTAGTACTACTACTAAAAAAAATACCCCAATAAAAACATAAGACACACACCTTGAAAGTATAACTTTAATGCATACATCCACACCTCCATATACACATACTTACCTTATGTTCACACGAGGGTCGGTCCTCTTCTCCATGTAGAATCCATGGTGTACCTGTGGAAAAAATTATACTCACAAAATCCAGTGTAGAAGGCTCTTCTTCTTGTAATCCATTTGTAATCCACGTACTTGTCAAAATAAAAAAACGGACACCCGACCTCGCACTGAAAGGGGCCCCATGTTTTCACATGGGACCCCTTTCCCCGAATGCCAGAAACCCCCTCTGACTTATGTCTAAGAGGGTTCCATCAGCCAATCAGGGAGCGCCACATTGTGGCACCCTCCTGATTGGCTGTGTGCTCCTGTACTGTATGACAGGCGGCACACGGCAGTGTTACAATGTAGCGCCTATGCGCTCCATTATAACCAATGGTGGGAACTTTGTGGTCAGCGGTGAGGTTACTTTCGGTCAACCGCATGCCTATCCAAACACGGGATAAAAAAGCAGGTCTGTTTTTTTTTAGCACTTTTTCACGAATTGTATTTCTGCACGGCAGTGTTTGGCTATTGTCGGCAGTGTTTGTGATTTGCACTTTTTAGTAAATTACCGATTTCTACCAAATTGCAGGCGTATTTGACCGATGGTGTATTGATTCGTGTTTTTTTCCTAGGACTTCCAAAATATTACGAATGCCCTCATCACTGCCGAGATTTTTGCTTAGTAAATTCCCAAAATGACACTTTGAAGAAAAAACGGCATCTCGGTCAAAATCGGGACCTTAGTAAATATACCCCATGGTCTTCACAAGATGAGGGAGTGAGTGGGAGAGGCAGAACCATCATATATCCTTTCTTGATGAACTTATTACTCCTTTCAAGAGCCAAATTGTCACCATGGCATCACAGATGGAGACCTGTAATTCTAAAATATCTGACCTTGAGGGCAAACTGCGGAGAAACAATCTGAGGCTTCTTGGCCAAACAGAAAAGGCTTAATTTTTGTAAGAGTGGCTTGTGTGGGCATTTGGGAGAAATGTATTTTCCCACTCATTTTGCCGTGGATCAAAACCACCGCCACCATCTGAGGCTCCCTCCCATACAATTATTGCTAGAATTTGTAATTTTGAGGACTGGTCAACATCCTGAAGATTGTTAAAATGTGTGGCCTGCTTAAGTGTAACAACCACTCTATCTGGTCTAGAATGACTTTTCCTCACAAGTACGGAAGAGTATTTCCCAATTCCTCCAAGTAATAAAACAACTCAATTTGCATGTAACATTTTTCCGTTGTGGCTGCCAGACTACTCATTACTTCACCTCATCAAGGGATGCTGGAGTGGAGACCTTAGCGGACAAGGACTTTGATTTGCCTACGTGGACTCTCTGTTTCATATGTATCGCTCCTGTTTATACTAAATGTTATCTTACACTGTATTATATTTTTTTATGTTGTAGCATAATCTGGGGCTTCTAAGGAGACTCCTGTTGCAGTGAAGACTTTTGCTAATGATAACTATTAGCTTTAGTCCAACCCCTCTCCTGGTATTGTATCTCCACTTGGGTTCCGGTCAGGATCCCAATACCACCCCCTCTACCCTTCTCTTCCTTGTCAGAGCTGTGTTTCACTCCACTGCATCTGGTTTTTTAGGTGTTTAGTGGGGTAATTGTTGCTGGGGTTTTAGGGCTCTAGGTATGCCAGGGTTAGGGGTTTGTATTTTTGTCTGTTATTTATAAATTACATATTGTCAGTACTATGGTGATCTGGTTTGGTATGAGGCAAGATTCTTCTATGAACAATTGTCATCCCTCGGGCATCTTTTATACATGGGATACAAGCTCCTAGATATATACATATGGCTAACTATCTTCATCATATAATTGTTATCTGCATCCTACTTAGAAGTATGCTGGAAATGTGCCTCCGGGGCCTCGTTTGGCTCTTATTTGTAATGCTCAGACTACTCAATGTAGGCCGTGAGTGTACTACATAAGTCAGTAGAATAATTTGCAAACAGGTGGTTACAGTTCGCAAAAAATGGACAGACTTCATGTTTGCTATCACTATGACCATTTTAACACTGACTGTCCATGTCTATGTTCCTTGATTTATGTGTCTGTTGTGTTCTTTTACTTTCTGTATCGTCCCACAAATCTCAAAAATCTAATAAATAAACTCAATAAAAAAAATAAAAATGCAGCTGATCCAGCAGGCTGTTAGCTAAGGTGACAGTGGTTATTATATGCACTATTTTAGACTTTTCTACTGGTATTACTAAAAATGTTCCTAGTATTATACTTTTGGGCAACTCCCCATGCTTTATATATATATATATATATATATATACTTTGCTGCACTAACTAGTTGAAATGATAGTGCCTAATTCAGATCCGGTCCAATCCCAGGGGTCTATTTACTAAACCTTGGATGGAGATAAAGTACCAGCCTGCTGGGGGGAATATAGGAAAGCTTTAGTAAGTATCTGCAAATTCTGAAATATATACATTATTCATAGAATTGTCTGTTACTAGTAAGGACCTTCTTGTTGTATGAATGGATTCCTATTGAACCAGAGGGCCCGGCTACATTTATGTCTACAGATAATTACAGATATCCTCGGAGATAGCTTTTTCTGCTTGAAAGAATCTGGAAATTATAGCAGTGTCAGACTGAGACAAAATATTGTCTGGCCCAGAGTCTGCAAATGACAAATATGGGTGACAGTGACACTTGGTTAAATGATTTGTTACAGACATGCCCACAAGGTCACCTGCACAGGGAGATCAGTAATGTCTTATAATAAAAACGTATACTGCTTGTAGCACATCACAGGCTAAGTATAAGTAGTCTAACCACCTGAATTATGATCCCAGCTATTCTGGTAATAAATGATAATAAATGCTCATTGCCATAACATCTCCAGGGAGATGTGGATGATACCAGCAGTTACCTGGTTTCATGTCATCACTCCATCATGAATTATTACCCAGGCCCCATCTGTACATTATTGAGTGCTATATGCCACACTGACATTGTCTCTAATCACCATAATGGCACCCCCTTTAACACAAGTGCTAATACATATTGATGTTTTGCATGCACTGGCTTCTGGTAAACATTAACCTCATAATATTTAACAGAACTTTGACAACAAGCATGACCTGAGGTAAATAAAAGTGTCACTAAATTGCGCTATTTAGTGTATGACCAGCTGGCAGCTAATTACAGTAACATACCTTTGACATGATGTCTTCCAGCTCACTTCTCGCTTTATATGTCCCGTCATCATAGCGGAATCGATAGAGAACCTGTTCGTTCTTAAACTGGTGCTTATCTGAAACTAATCACACGTGGGGTTATTTAAATACAACATCAAAATGACAAATTACTCCAAATCCTAAAACATCTGATTGTTTTGTTCATAAGTTTGTAAATCCAGTCATCAGGACACAGAGACATGTGAGTTCACTGCTGTGCTGTTTATTCCATCCAACTCCAGGCACACTGGACCACCCACTTCCCAGCATCCCCCTGGTCCCAGGGACCATCATTGAAGATTCAGGCTTACACCTATTAGTAAGGGAGTGTCTACAAATATTAATACACTAACATCACATCCTCTTTTCTTTAAAGATAAGCCCTGTACGCTTCAATGCAACAATTAACAACGTCATATTAAGAACATCATCTAACACGTTTCAATGAGTCTCTCAGGTCTGCGTATTTCCCTTTTGGGTCTTTCATACACAGTCTGTGTTTCAGCTACCATGTTGGACCTTTCTAGAATCGTGGTTTGGTCACCATTATGAGGATCATCATACATGTCAGATGAAGGGCATTCTTCAGTCATGTTGTCTTCATTACGGTTAGGTTGAGATCTTAAATCCACCCGATTTCTTCTTACTTCCGTTCCATGCTCTATACGCATAGTACAAGATCTTGGTGCTACTTGTGCTTGCACAATACCTTTCTGCACCCAAATACCTTTCTTGTGATCTCTGAGACGGACTTGGTCACCCGATTTTAGATCAGATAAGCTTTTTGCTCGCCTGTCATGGAACAGTTTCTGTTTCGCCTGTTGACGTTCCTTACTCAGTCTGACCAACGCCGAGTTATGTGTATTAAGCAGTTCATCATGTATCGGGAGATTTGCTCTAATCCTCCTTCCCATCAGCATTTGTGCAGGAGAAAGTCCATTCTGTAAAGGTGTACTGCGGTAGATTAAAAGACTTTTGTAGAAATCTTCTTTACCTTTTTGAGCTTTTTTCATGAGACTATTTACAGTTTTTACTGAACTTTCCACCAACGCATTTGAGCGTGGATAGTGGGGACTTGACGTAGTATGGACAAATTCCCACTCATCAGCAAATTGTCTAAATTCAGCACTGGAAAACTGAGGACCATTGTCAGTGAACACTTCCATAGGAACACCATGCCTTGCAAAGATTGACTTCATGCAATTGATTATGGCTTTACTAATAGTTGTATGTAGTGTCTTCACCTCAGGGTAGAGTAATAATCAGTCACGACAATGTACGTTTTCCCATTACAATCAAACAAATCTGCGCCAACTTTCTGGTACGGTCTCTCTGGCACTGCGTGAGGACTCAGTGGATCGACTTGTTGTTTCGGTCTATACGTAAGACATAATTCACATGTAGCTGTAGTCTGTGCTATGTCTTGGTTCATTCTTGGCCAATACATAACTTCACGCGCTCTCCGCTTACATTTTTTTTCTCCTAAGTGGCCATCATGTATCTTGCACAGCATAGTTTTTCTTAGTCGTGCAGGTATGACAAACCTATTGCCTTTGTAAATAATACCATCGACAACTGTAAGGTCACTGCGGTACATCCAATAATCATGGATAGACAGCGGGCACGCATGTTTTTCTGCTGGCCAACCTTTCAGAATGATATCTTTCAACACTTTCATTGTGTCATCGGTCTCAGTTTCTTTCCTAATCTGTTCTTGTCTTGCAAGAGACACTGGTAGAGAAGCTACGATCAAATTAACATAGGCTTCTATCTCTTCATCCATCAGACTTTTGGAACCTTCACTTTTGTCCACAGCACGAGAAAGTGTATCAGCAATGTACATGTATTTGCCGGGACAGTACAGCAAGTGTACATCATATTTCTGTAGTCTGATAAGCATTCGTTGAATTCTCATGGGACAGTCATGTAATGATTTAGTCATGATAGCTACCAATGGCTTGTGGTCAGTTTTCACTGTAAATGTTTGACCATACACAAACTGATGAAATCGCTCACATGCATATGTGATCGCTAGAAGTTCTTTTTCTATCTGAGCATACCTTGTTTCAGCACTTGTCAGTGCTCTTGATGCATAGATTACTGGTTGCCATGTATCCTCATGTTCTTGTAACACCACTGAGCCTAGGCCAAATTGCAAAGCATCTGCTGAAATTCTTATTTTCGCAGGATCAAAGAATTTTAGCACTGGTTGCTCTGTAATGATCTGTTTCAAGTTTTGCCAACTTTCTTCTTGTTCATGTGACCACATCCACTCGTTATCTTTGTCCAACAACCATCTAAGAGAGGCTGTTCGTTCAGAGAGTTGAGAAATAAACTTTCCTAAGTAAGTAATTATTCCTAGGAATCTTCTGACGTCGTCTTTGTTGTTAGGATGTTCCATGTTCACTATGGCTGATATTTTCCTTGGGTCTGGTTTTACACCTTGATCCGAGACCACGTCGCCCATAAAGGTAAGTGTATTCACGCCAAATTCACATTTGTCCTTGTTTAGCTTTAGATTCACTTTCTTGACAAGTTCCATTACTTGTCTCAATCTAGAATCATGTTCTTCCTTTGTAGATCCCCAGACAATAATGTCATCCATCATTGTTTAAACACCTGGAATATGTTCAAAAATCATGTGTATCTTTTTGTGATAAACTTCTGGAGCAGACAATATTCCATATGGTAGTCAAAGAAATCTGTATCGACCTTATGGTGTATTAAATGTACAAAGCTTTGAGCTGGCCTCATCTAGCTTCATTTGCCAGAATCCTGAAGATGCGTCCAATTTACTGAACCATTTTGCTCCCGCAAATTGCGACATGATTTCATCTCTGGTTGGTAGTTTGAAATGTTCTCGTTTAATAGCTTTGTTTAAATCTCTGGGGTCTAGACATATTCTGAGTTGTCCATTTTTCTTTTCAACAATTACTAAGGAGCTTACCCATTCAGTAGGCTCATCAACTTTCTGTATCACACCCAAGGCTTCCATGCGATTTAACTCTTGTTTCAGTTTTTCTCTCAGCGCAAACAGCACTTTTCTACAGGGGTGTATCACTGAAGAAACTTGCGTGTCTATATTTATTTTATGCTCTCCAGGCAAACAACCTAGACCTTCAAACAAGTCTCTGTATTCTGTAAACATCGATTTGCAGTCATCTTCTACTTGTGATGTCACCAAAAAAACTTTCTTAAGCAAGCTTAGTTTCTCACAGGAACTTAATCCAAGAATCGGTTGCACATTTTTATCCACAATCAGTAGAGTTGTTTTAAACTGTTGTCCCTTATATTTCAGTGTCACTAAGCATGTACCTTTCACAGGAATTTCCTCCCCAGTGTACCCTGTAACTTTCACTTTGGCTAGGTGAATTTTAGGTTTTACTCTAAAAGTCTTAGTGTCTTGAAATGATATTAAATTCACCTGCGCACCAGTATCAAGCTTAAAGCGAATGACAATCTCGTTCACAGTTAAAGGGACAATCCATTCTTTCTTATCTGCACTGCAAAGTTCAATGCAATCCACAAAGAATTCATCTGTTTGTTTAACAGCATGCACTTTGGTTGTTTTACTTTTAATTTTACAGCATTTGGCAAAGTGATTAAGTCTACCACATTTCATGCAGGTTTTACCATAAGCAGGGCACATTTTAGGATTGTGAGCATTTCCACATCTACTACACATTTCCTTATTAGACTGTGGCTTAGACTGCTTCATTCTTGAGAATGGAGGTTTGCATGGCTCTGTTTTCTGCACTACATGCACATCAGCTTCCTTGTGTAACTTTTTGGCTTGAAATCTAATTATTTCTGCCGATCTACACATAGTCACTGCCTTTTCTAGTGTTAGGTCTTGCTCTCTCAGCAGTCTCTCTCTGAGTCCATTATCAGGTATTCACAGACAATACGATCTCTAATCAGTGAATCCTTTAAATCACCAAACTCACAGGTTTTACTGAGTGATTGCAGCTCTGTAACATACTGATTAAATCCATCTACAGACTTCTGATCACATGTGAAAAACTTATATCTTTCATATGTCACATTTTTCCTTGGCACAAAGTAATCTTCAAACTTTTGCATTATAGAAGATAGCACCATATTCTGCCCCTCATCAAACTGAAAACTATTATAAATGTCCTCCACATCCTCTCCTATCACATGGAGGAAAATGGATGCCTTCGTTTTGTCAGCCTCTGAATCAGCTCCACATGCAGCAAGATATATATTAAACCTTTGCTTAAATCTTTTCCAGTTTTCAGACAAGTTACCAGACATCGGTTGGAGGAGCTAGTTTATCCATGGTTACTCACTGTTTGAAAAGAGGAGCACACGGCAAGCTTTGCAGACACTATCACAGCCTTACAGACTTCTGCAAGATTCTTTCACACTCTGAGAGCACTAGCAGTCCAAGTTAAACTTCTTCTGACACCATGTTTTGTTCATAAGTTTGTAAATCCAGTCATCAGGACACAGAGACATGTGAGTTCACTGCTGTGCTGTTTATTCCATCCAACTCCAGGCACACTGCACACTGGACCACCCACTTCCCAGCATCCCCCTGGTCCCAGGGACCATCACTAAAGATTCAGGCTTACACCTATTAGTAAGGGAGTGTCTACAAATATTAATACACTAACATCACACTGATCAAATAATATATAAAGAACTATGAATGTCTTGTGTGCAAACGTTTCAATAGGAAACCGACAGCATTTCACCGGTTTTGTGAACTCTCAACAATAAACTTTTTATTGGGGGCGGGGGAGGGGGGAGTTTTTTTGTAGAATGTCTTGGAAAGTTCTGGTTAGTTATTATTATGGCTTTTGATTTGCTTAAAAATGTTATATGTAAATGCTTTATCTAAAGAATGCAGTATGCAGTGACAGCCTGCTTGTGACAATGATGATAAAAAAAAAATTGTTCAGATGACAGTAGTCCCTCACAAGCAGCTGAAAGGATTATTACCAAGTAAGCACCAGAACACACAAATACACACACATTATATTTTCTTTAGAACCAACTCTCATGTAATGGTAATTTATTTTCAGTTTCTGAAGGGAAGTGTAAAGTATACATACTGTACATTTCATCTACACAGAGATGTGAGACTTATAGGAGTATACTGGAATATATTTTGCGGTTTGTAGCAAATATTTTATGAATGCATTAAAAGAAAGACCACAATCAATAAATCATGTTGTAGTGTCAGGAAGACGATGGATTAGTGACACGTTATCATCCAGTAAATTCCTTGGAATACTTGTCATGCCATGGCTGCAAAAGTATAAAGAACATCCCATTCTAAATTGTACAGTCCATTAGCCAAACCATGCATAATAGCTAGACTCCCTTTACTACTACTGTTTCTGTCAGCCAATGATGAGACTGACTTTCTGATTAGCATCTACTACCACAGGAGTGGGCCAGTGACATGTCAGACAGCAGAGATGATGGATGGGGACAGGAAGCAATGCACAGCAGCAAATCAGCTTCCACCCTGGGCTGGGTCCTATGGGGACACCGACAAAGTGGAGGAACGAGACATTAAGGTATTCACTAGGGACAAGTGAGAAACTCACTTTCTATTATCATGCCTCAAGGAAACAGAAATGGACCACAACCTCCAGTGTGTGCCCACCCTTAAATAATTTGTGATGTTATGAAGTCATAAGTATACATGAAGGAGTAGGTAACACTGTCAAAAACAATTCAGCTGTGAATAAAAATGAGTGGAGACAATAAGCTTTCCACCGTGCGGGATTCCGACGCCGGTAGGTGACCGGCAATAACTGCATCCCAATACATGGAGGTATCATTTGTCACGTGGCAATAGGTCACTGGCATTTTACGGAACATGCAGAAAAGTGCTTTAAAACCCTGGGGGTAATTCAGATCTGATCGCAGCAGCAAATTTGTTAGCAGTTGGGCAAAACCATGTGCACTGCAGGTGGGGCAGATATAACATGTGCAGAGATAGTTAGATTTAGGTGAGTTATTTTGTTTCTGTGCAGGGTAAATACTGGATGCTTTATTCTTACACTGCAATTTAGATTTCAGATTGAACACACACCACCCAAATCTAACTCTCTCTGCACGTTACATATGACCCCCCTACAGTGCACACGGTTTTGCCCACCTGCTAACAAATTTGCTGCTGCGATCAGATCTCAATTAGAACCCCTATGTAATATGCAGGTATCTGCAAGAATATCTCTTGATCCTAAAGGAAAGACAATGATAGGGAAAATTGTCAAAATTACAAATAAACAGTATAACAAAATGCATCAGCAAAATAACATGCATTTCTGCAGCCTATACTGAGTCGGCAACATTTGCAAGTCTGAAGCTGCCAGATCCTCCCCTTCACAGTCCAGGGTCAGGAAGACAACTGGAGGCATAGTTTCATATTGAGTACTCTAAATGATAAAAAAAAAAAAAACTAAGTACACAATTGGAAGAATTCAACTGCCGGTGAATCCCTTTGCCCGGCCGAATCAGCGCAACAATAGCCACACTGTACGGATATAGGGTAGTGTGCACTTTTGTGCAAATCTGGCATTTGGCAGGCCAGGTGAAGGGTGCAAGATGCAGTGCCATTGCTGACGTTTAAATGTAGCGCCCATTTGCACCCTTCGTCGGCAACTGAATTCCCCTCTATGCGTATGCAAAGAGTCCTCTTCCCAAACAGACTAGGTGGCACTGCACGGTAAAGTGACTTTGAAATACTACTGCAGTCATTTTAGTGATCCTGCATTTGCAACAAAGCAAACATCCAGTGCACAACACAGGCGCACAGTATAAATATCCAGTGCTCAGCACCAGGGCTGGTGACGGGGGGTGGGGGGGGGGGGTGGAGTTCAGAGGGGACACCTGTACCAGGCCCCAAGGATACGCTACTTAGTGCCTGGCAGGGGTGTGAGCAATCATGTTCAAATAGGGCAGCGAGCTAAAGGGAGCGTGGGCGCAGCCTTAGAGTGACAGGAGCCTCTCACACACACTAACTCTTCAGAGTCCAGCTCTTTTGCAAGCAGTTACGGGACATGACAGCAGCTCCACTGGCCAAGACCCCCTCGCATGCCTCTTCTGGTGAAGTGTGAGGGCCACATGGTACCTGCTGTGCGATGTTCGGGTCTGGGGAGTGCAGCACAGGTGAGTCTCTCCCCGGGGTGGCAGTGGATTCACTGGGGAGAGACAGACTGTGGGGTGTGTGGAAGGAAGGAGAGAGGGAGACACAGACTGTAGTGTCACTGTACCGGGCCCCAAGATTTCTGTTGCCGGCACTGCTCAGCATAGAGGACAGAGTACAAACTTCCAGTGCTCAGTACGGAGGGCAGAGTACAAACCTCCAGTGCACATCACAGCAGTCATGATATAAATAATAAAATATGACTGCTGAATAAACCCCTGGTGTATAGCCCAGAGGGCATAGTATAAATTTCCACTGCACAACACAGAACGCACAGTGTAAAAATCCAGTGCTGACAACAATGAGCAGGGTATACATTCTGAATGGTTTATAACTTCAGCAAAGAGACTTGTTCATCAGGAACTTAGGGGGAGATTTACTAAGCAGTGATAAAAGTGGAGAAGTGAGCCAGTGGAGAAGTTGCCCATGGCAACCAATCAGCATTGACTTAACATTTATAATTTGCATACTATAATAGTATACAGAGCAGCTGATTGGCTGCCATGGGCAACTTCTCCACTGGCTCATTTCTCCACTTTTATCACTGCTTAGTACATCTCCCCCTTACACTGTATGGAGAGGAGGAAAACTCACATAATCTAAAGCAACTTGCTATCTGCCTTCCCAAGCGAGTGACAGACAGGCAGGCAGACAGACAGATAGATAATCCATTTCATTGAAGTTTGTATAGACCCTCTTTTATTACGCATAGACTGGTGATAGTTTCTCTTAACATTATCAGTGACCACTGTAAAAGTATAAATACATTGAGGGGGACAAAGGATATACATCCCACAATACAGCACTAGCTATAGTCACATTGGAACAGTATTTCCATAATCCATATTGATTTGAAACAAATGCTAATTCCAAACATGCAATGCATCCCTGCTGTCATTTCTATTATCCGCAAAAAAAAAAAAAACAATGGTAGCTGCTCAATCATTCCTGGAGATAATTATATATCAAGTGCTAGAAAATGGGAGGAGTCACAAACAACAGACGTAACATTCAATGCCTTCTCACACAAGGCAAGGCTCATACATTGCACGTGTGAGAAGGCATTGAATGGGAGCAGCATTTAGAAGGCATGCTTTTTCCTTGTAGTGCTAATGGAAGATCCTGGGGGTGGCTCCCAGGTAAGCTTGCCCTCTGTCTGGATGCGTTTTAGTGTGAGCCTTTATCATGAGGCCTTACTGTACACAAATCACATGGCCCTATGTGGGCACTGCCATTGTGTAGTGTTAGGACTGCTGATATCGGGGAAGCCTTGACGCAGCTCAGCAGCTAAACATGTCTTTACAAACGCATGCGACCAATTCTCTGAAATTCTATTATCAGATAGGTTCAGGTATGATTACAGATAATTTTTAGTGTGCTGCGGGGGGGATACCAGGGGGGAAAAAGCACCCCCCACCCCCCCTCTGTCTGCTATTTCTATTATCTGTCAGTTCTTACCACAAATCAGATGTAGGCCTGCTATATCAGCACTGCCCTGTATATATTACAATTCAGACTATTCACTCATTATTTGGGCTCAATCAAATTACCTGCAAACGGGACAAGTTGACGTTGCAGCAGCGTGTAAATGCCGGCAACGGCACAGCAATTCACCCCCCTTGCGGCCCAATCTGACCCCGGACTCATGGATTATGTACGCAGCCCTATTGGGCTGCAAACAAAAATCTTCGAGTACGGTGGTACCCTAAGTGCAGCACAGAGCCACATTTACTCATGCTGCGACTTCATCGTGGGTAATTGTAATCTACCAAATCGGACAACACAATAAAATAATGTCTTACATCTACCTTATCACAAGACAGACCCTTCATTGCATTCATTCATTTACAAACAGTATTTTCAATGCAAGATTCATTATGAAACAATTCTGACTTCTTTACAATACTTTCCCCATTCTATGAAACTGTTATTTTTTATATTTACAATATATTACAACCATAACTGTTTTCAGTAAAATCATTATTAAAGACAACAATGACAAAAAGGGGGAGAGGGACTAATGAAGAAGAGATGTTGTGTCAGGGCTTTCATCTTATAACCTCAGCACAAAAGAGATACCTCTCAGTTATAAACAATGTTTAGAATCTATAAAAACTGATCCAACCAGATCTCCTTGGGCAAGAAATATCTGTTAAACAGTTACTGTCCGTTATGCCGATCTTACCATGATGGATTATTCCATTCTCCAGTAAGGCTTGGCCGAGATTTACCCCTTCCTCTGGTTTGCTGATCTCCCCATTCTCCATAAGCCAGGACACAAATTCGCTAGAACAAGACAAAACTTGTTATATAACTTTCGTATTACATTCACTGAGATATCCACTCTAGTGTCCACCACTTATTGCTCTGCTGTTTATTAAGGCTTTAATGATGTCACAGATGACATTCTAAACACATTATTATTGCTGTTGAATATGACATATGCCATTAAAGGTCCATACACACTGGGCGTTTTTCCCAGCGTGTATGAACAGCAATGATGGCTGACATCGCTGGGCTGAAAACCGCTCAGTGTGTTTTCCCCCCTGCCAGCGATGTCAGCGAGGGTGACGGCTTTCCATAGCAGCACGCTATGGAAAGCCGCTCACCCCGCCATACATCTACTGGTAATACCAGCAGATGAACGGCGGCCGCCGACGATGCAGAGGGGGCGCGCACCAGCGCTCATCGCCGGGGAATACACACTGGGCGGTTTTGAGCTGAAAGCAGCTCAACACACCAAAAGTGAGCTGCTTTCAGCTCAAAATCGCCCAGTGTGTATGGGCCTTAATACATCGAATGGCTATTATGGGTTGTTGTAGACTGTCGCAGAGTTTAGATACATTTTCAGAAGATAAACAAAAAAAGTTTCTAATTCTCTTCTGGTTACTGCAAAATGGAAAAAGCCCAAACAAATAAATGTAAGATGCTTTTCTATATACTGTACCGTACAAGATAAAATACCATTGAACTTCGCAGTTTCAGTGAGCAGGGCACAGTTTGCATAAAGTGTTTCCTTCTTACATGATACCTTTGAGAATTAGGACTTTATAACTTACAAGTTGCGTACTTAAAACCGCTACAACAGTGGTTCCCACACTGGGTGCTGTGCGGCACTTAGAGAGGTGCCGCAAGCTGGTGGTCCAGGACCAAATCCAATTATTTATGGTCAAGGTGACAGGCAAAACCAGTGCTGGTGACTGGCAATCATAAAATATGTGGACAAATAGAAGTGCAACCCTTTGCAGATCTCTTAAAGAATCTCTTTACTTGGGGTAGCCAGAACCTGATTGTTGGCGGGGACTTTAATCTAGTGGTCGACCCATCCATGGACAGATCTCGGGTAAGTGCCACCACTGCTACGACTCTTGCACAACTCCTATGCTCTTTCTACTCCCAGTTGGATCTTTTGGATCCCTGGCGGGTATTTCATCCTACTCAGAAAGACTACTCCTTCTACTCCCATCCTCATTCTTCTCACTCTCGAATTGACTATATCTTCACTGTCGCCCATCTCCTTCCCAAGGTTACCCACACTTCCATTGACAACATTATCATATCCGACCATGCCCCTATATCTCTCCATATTCAATTAGCCATGCCCCCTCGTAGCTCACCTCGTTGGCGTTTCCCTACCTATTTACGCCATTCTACTGATTTCCTCCTTCACATGAAACAATCCTGGCTCAACTACACCCTAGATAACAGCGATCAGAGCTTGGACTCACTGGTTTTTTGGGGCGCGGCTAAGGCCGTCCTCCGAGGACATGTTATGTCATACACTTACTCTAGATGGAAGAAGTTTTCGTCTCAATTACAGTCCTTGAGTACAACGCTTACCTCTGCATATAGGCTGTATGTTCAACATGACACCCACGCCCATAAAGAGGCTTATCTCTCTGCTAAACTCATTTATGACACATTCCTCACAGAACGGGCTCAACTGTCCTATGACTATCAACGTAACAGGTTTCATAGATGGGGCAATAAACCAGGCAAATTGTCAGCCAATCTGATCAAAGGTCCTAAATCCCGCACATGGGTAAATGCAATCAATAGCTCGGGTTCATTGAGCACTGACCCCGAAATTATCTGCACTGAATTTAGAGACTTTTATCGATCTCTGTACACCAAGGGCCCTGACGACTCGATAGCCAACCACTCTTTTCTGGAGGAGGCTGCTCTCCCTGTTTTGACTCAGGAGGAGAGGGATTCACTAGAAAGCCCGATTATGGCTGAGGAGGTTGTTGATGTTATTAAGACCCTACCAAATAATAAAAGTCCGGGTCCTGATGGCTTTGGTGCAGAGTTTTATAAAATGCTCCGAGATGAGCTGGCTCCCACCCTCACGTCTCTCTACAATCATATCCTTACCTCCAAACAAACTCCAATTAGATTTAATGAGGCCACGATCATAGTCTTAGCAAAACCGGGAAAGTACCCTTCCTTTCCAGGCTCCTACAGGCCGATTTCCCTTCTCAACCAGGACTTTAAAATCCTTACGAAATTAATAGGCAATAGATTGCAACTCTGTCTCTCTCGCAGGGCTGTCTTTTCGTATGGGCTCAATGGGCTCTTGCCCAAGGGCCCCAAGAGTATAAGGGCCCTAGGCTGATAGCTGAGGGTCCCCTCTTTCCAGGGGTACCAGATTTTTGAAAATCGGCCCTGGGGAACCGGAGATATCCAACGTGAAAGCAGTGGTCCCCATCTGAGCCTGTTAATTGCTCTTCCCAGCCAGATATCTCAGGTTCTGTCTGACTTAGAGTTTTTGTGAGGGTATTATCCAAAAGCTGGGACTCTCCCCTTTCAGTGGACACTGACAGCTTGTCTCTACTATGCCCAGAACCAGAGATATCAGCCTTCCAGCAGCTGGTCCCTGCTCCAGCTCCACACGCCTAATATGAAGTTTTATATTTTCATCTGTGAATTGCTCTGGCACCTGAACTCTGATCCCCAAGTCCCCAGTACCTCCTGACAGGTGTCCCCAGTACCTCCTGAAAGGTGTCCCCAGCACCTCCTGAAAGGTGTCCCCAGCACCTCCTGAAAGGTGTCCCCAGCACCTCCTGAAAGGTGGGACTCTTTAGTGTTTTTAGCCCATTCAAAGCTAAGAAATATATTTTCAGGAACTGGAGATATCTGCAGTCAAGTAAGCTGCTCTCCCACCGGAAAATTATGAATATTAAGCCCATCCCACTGTCCACCCTCCCCTACGTATTAAACACCCCCTACCACCCTTCATTCAGCCCAATGCCCCCTTCTACAGTTTAGCCTCATCTGTGCAGTAAAGGAGTAATTAGCAGAAATGACTGCTCCAGGTCCTACATGCTCAGCGGAAGATAAAACACCCCCTACCACCCGCAGGACATCAAAGCTGCCGCTGAGGGCACCCCCCACGCCTACCGCTGGAGGATAGGTAGGGGGCCCAGTGCATTGCTGTGCCCAGGGGCCTACACTGCTGTTAAGACGGCCCTGCTCTCTCGTATTATATTGCCTGCGCAGCTGGGCTACATTAAGCATAGACAATCCGTACAGGGTATCAGGACCGCTTTAGCGGCCATTTCGTACTCACAATTTCACGGATAATATCCTCATAAACCTCGATGCGGAAAAGGCTTTCGATAAGATTGCCTGGCCCCACCTCGCTAGAGTTTTGTCACATCAGCAATTTGGTGATAAATTTTGTGGCCTTGTCGACTCCCTTTACGACAGCCCTACTGCGCAGGTGATAGTCAACAACATTTCCTCACCTTCCTTTATCCTCGAAAGAGGGACCAGACAGGGATGCCCACTCTCTCCTCTCCTTTTTAACCTGGCTCTTGAGCCCTTCATACGTTATATTCTCAACCTCTCTGATTTCCGAGGTATTAGGATTGGTAACAGAGAGATCAAACTGATGGCGTTCGCAGATGATATTCTTCTCTTTACTTCCAATCCGAGACAGTCAGTCATGGCATTGCAGAACGCTATTACCCGCTTTTCCTCCTTTGCAGGATTCTCGATTAATTTTGACAAATCAGAGGCTTTAACTATTTTTCCCCAGATTACTGCGGGTTGGGACACTCTCTTTCCGTTTCGCTGGGCCTCCACCCATATCACATATCTCGGAGTCCTTCTTTCCTCTGACCCTGCTCGTCTTTACACTGACAACGTTCACCCTATTCTCACTAAAATCCAAACGGAATTGGCGCTGTGGCAAAAACTACCCCTCAATCTTATGGGCCACTATAATCTGGTGAAAATGGCTAGTTTTCCCAAATTGCTCTATGTCCTTCAGATGGTACCTGTCATGTTTTCTATGTCTGACCTCTGTCTCCTTAATTCATCTATTTCTAAATTTATCTGGGACAATAAAAGACCCATAATAAGCTTCTTTAAATTATCTCAGACGGTGCAGAATGGGGGGCTGGATCTGCCGGATATAGAGCAATACAATAGAGCTTGCCTTCTTCGTTTTGCTATTGACTGGCTCAACGGTACATCGGTCTTTACCGACTCGCTGATTGACTCCCAACTCTGTGCTCCTCTGTCTCTTAGCTCGGTTCTACATGCATCTAAATCTGAGTTGTCGTCTCTTTCTCTGGACAATATACTCTTAACCTCTACTGCTATGGCATGGAGATTGTCTAGGAAATCTCTGAAGTTACAGTACACTCACTCCTTATTTCTTCCCTTAGTTGGGAACCCACATTTTCAACGGGGTCAGGCCTCTTCTCCCTTCACTGCTTGGCACGCTGCAGGGATTACACGGCTCGGCGACCTTCTCGACTCTAGGAAAAAACTACTCACTTTTGCTGATGCACTAACCAAATATGACATTAAACCGTAGTCACAGCTTCTACTTTTTTCAGGCCTCACATTATGTACATTCAGTCCTTTCCCATCTTTGTGCTTCGGACCTTGTTAACAGCCTGGATATGCTTCTGCGTTCCGGGACATGCTCCATCTCATCTATATACAACCGCATTCGTGTGGAGCATGTCCCCACTACTGACTTGTCCCAAGTGCTAACATGGTCCTCTCAAATTCCCTCCATGTCCCCAGAGGCTGTGATGTACAGTTTTACAACTTCCCTCAAACTCATCCCGGCCAGCTTATATCAAGAAATGTCCTATAAAATATTACATAGAGCCTATATCTCTCCAAAGAGGAGTCATTTGATGGGTATATCTGAATCGGCGAAGTGCTTGAAATGCTCTGCACCAGTAGCTGACCTTCTGCATTGCTTTTGGCACTGCCCCCTCATCCAAAGGTTTTGGGCTGAGCTACAAACATATGGTGCTTCAGAGTTGGATCTACACTTCCAATGCACTGCCTCTTGGGCTCTCTTTGGTCATATCCTGGCTCAACCCGCACTTCCCTCTCAGGATACGAAATTGATAGTGATTCTTTCAGCGGTAGGCAGGAAAGCTATACTCCAGCAATGGATCTCCGGTACACCCCCCACCCCCCCTTCCACATTGCCACTAGCTACCTCCAGACTGGTCTATCTATTCACGATGGACTGGCTGGAAACGACTCTAAATAAAGAAATACTAACTCCCACATTGTTCCACTGTTGGAGACGATTCATTAATCGTCTGCCCACTCTGACTAAATTGGCTATTAAGCAGAGCTTTCAATGTACCACATGTTACGGCAACCAACTCCTGTCTGATGACCCTCCCATCTCTCTCCCATAAATTAATAATCTTTCTTCACTGCTACACTACCCGCGGAAGTCTCTCTTAGTCTTTCTTGCCTCCCCCCTCTGCACCTTTACCTTTACTATGCATCTCCGATGTCTACATGCTTTCCTTTGCTCTGTTGATGTCTCCATGGATGGGTCGGCGGTCCCCTTGCTCTGGCAGGTATTGTTTTTTATATGTTTTTCTCTTTTTTTTTTTTTTTTTTCGTTCTCCACCGGGGAGAACGTCTCAACATGTTGTATTGTTTATACTGTTTGTATTTTTGTTTCTGCATCTGATTGATGAACGATATCTCTGTGGAATGGCTTTTCCATAATTATTGTAATTGTTTTGTCTACTGTTCTGATACTGTATACTAGAAAATGGAAAAAGAAATTAGGTTTTCTCCCAGGACCTGGTACCCACGGGACTAAAAGATCTTTGTCGCCATTTATCTCTGTATTGGGTTGGGTCCTATGTTTACTCCTGATATTGCTTGTTATATTCTTTCTTTTCTAAGACCTCAATAAAATATATATTGGAAAAAAAAAAAAGAAGTGCAACCCTGCCCACTACCACATAACTGAACTGAACAGATAAGCACAATTTACTAAATGTAATAATTTTTGCTGAATTTCAATAATAAACTAGTCTAGGGGTGCCGTGAAAAAAGGCTGATGCTCTAGGGTGCCGTGATTCAAGACAGTTTGGAAACCACTGCACTACAAGGTAAAACATAACTAAAATCTCTCCACAGACACTCCCTAACAGGATTGGAAAGGTGAGTGACCATACCATCTGCAGCACATGTGGGGCTCAGGGGACAGCTCAGTGGTGGAGCTGGAATTTCTCTTGCAGGAGTTTGTAAAGAGAAGATAATTTTGAGATGGACAAAGATTTCCCCAGTCGCTTCTATTTAAGAGCAGCCTGCTCCAAAAAAAAAACAATCATCCTTACCTATCAGTTACTCAGTGAGGAAATGTTTGATTTAGGCATACTATACTGATGTCATATAAAATTGTAATTAAACTGGACCAGAGTAACAATATATGTTCCATACAAAGCTAATGTGAGCTGGTAGAATAAGGTAAATTGAGTACTTCTTCCTTTGATTTAAAAATTCTCTGTTATGAATTATTTCATGTAAATAAAGACTCTACAAAGTAAAAATATAAAAAAAAATTCCCATGACCAGATAATCCCAGGTAGTCATAAGGTTTTTTCTTCAGCAAAAGGTCATAAGAACTACAGGACCAGCTTTTCTTTAGAGCCAAAGCATACGCACAGTGCACAGCAAGGCACATTCTAAACCGGAAACCAGAGGCTATGGAAAACAGCAATCCAACTAAATGCAAATCATTATTTTGCTACAAAACTGGGGAATGAAATTATCTAAACAGCCAAAACAAAACAGAGGCCAGCTGCATTCACTGCTCCACTATGTAATTACAAAGTGCTAGGATTAGCACTGCTTCACTAACTAAAAAGCTCAAATGTACAAACTGATGGAATAAGGGGTTCTTTAAAGATCATGGGTCTAATTCAAGTTTGGATTAAATTGCATAACCCAGAGGATCTCAAATGCAGTCCTCAAGGCACCCAATGGTCCAGATATTTAAGTATATCCATGGCTCAGCACAGATGGTTAAATCAAATTGACTGAGGTACTGATTATGTAACCTGTGGCCAAGCATGGTTATACTTAAAACCTGGACCACTAGGGTGCCTTGAGGACTGTGTTTGAGAACCTCTGGCATAGCTGCAAGGCTGTGCAATTACGTTTCATTAAAATTTTAATGCAGCAGGAGGCATGTATAGGAGATAGACACCTCCTGTTTGCATTTACAAGGATCTGAGTGCTGCATACCTTGGATCATCATGGCGACCGTTCACAGGCAGTGGTCAACCTGCGTAAGGTGATGCATACTCAGGCTGGGTGTAGAATCCGGACACCGGGGTCCAGGAAGTCTGCATCTGACCATGCAAACCGTGGACCCATCACAACTTCAAAATGGGGGCAACGCACCCCTGTTTTGTAAAAACGGTACCGGGTTACGCCCACGCTACACCCCCAATGCTGACAGGGGTACGCCAGCAATATCGCAAGACCCATTCTGCTAACAGTATCTGAGGATATATAGTATAACGATAGGGCAGGAGCTAGTTTAATTGAGACGCAAAATTCATACCATTTCAACAAGTCAAACTTAATTTTGTCCAGCTCATATTTAAAGAGTATGATCTCCAGCTTGTAGCTACAAAAAAATAAAAAAAAGTTTGGTCTCCAGCTCTTATTTAAAATGTTCAGCTTCTAGCTCATATTTTAAAGAGCTTGACTTCCAGCTCATATTCAAAAAAATAATTCAGCCTCCATATCATATTAAAAATTAAAAAAAACAACAACTTGGTCCCCAGCTCATTTTTAAAAATACAGTCAACCTACAAGTTCGCTCCAGCTATATCTGAAAAGACAGTTCATGTGCATAATTAGCCAGCTTTACAACATAAAAAAAAACAGAAAATGGCAAAATAAAAACCATACTTGTGCCACGTTCAATGTCAGGACATCACTGGTTAATACTAAAACCAGCGGCGATATGACGAAATGTCTACAGAGACAATTGTACTCTTCCTCCTCTTTCATTCAATGTACATCATCAAAAGCTCCTTAAAATCTAAAAGGCATGATTTATAATTAGCCATGACCAAATAGTTTAGCTCCTCTTTTCTCCAAGTAAAATACATTAAACAGAAAGCTACTTCCTGTGCAACTCCCTTGAACGTATTAAATTAACTCTCCCTTTCAAGATTCTCTATTGCAAGTATTGTCAAAATGCTATGAAAAACAGACCACCAGCTAAATGTGCTTATAACTCAACAACAAATTTCTTATAGTGTTTCAAGGAGATGTTTTTGGGACAGGCTCTACCAGCTAGAACCACAGGACCAAGAAGCTGGACTGACATTGGTCGACACTTGATGTACACTAAATATTTAGCCTTGAAAGCTCTAACAAGGTTCCTGTACAAATATACTGACATGAACTGAGAAACAAAGATGTTTAGGAAATAAGGCTCAGGCACATGCATATTTAGCCAATTCCTGGACATACTTGGAGTTCTGCTACTAAATATATAAATCTGTTTTTGTAAAGGGTTAGCAGGAGAAAGGAAACACTCTGGCTCTGTCGAATGGCCATAAATCTGCAGAATATGTCTATATGCATCTGTCAGGGATAGACGAAACAAAGTAATATTCAGCAGAGCTCTGGAAAAGTTAGTAACTAAAAATGCAGACTGTATCAAAATGCATTTTTCCACTAGAAGATGGGACAAAGTAATGTTCTGCAGGTCTCTACAAAGGTAAATGACGTATTAATCCAAAGAACATATCAAAATATACCTGTAAAGTGGTAAATAGGATAGAAAAATGTTCTGCAAATCTAGTCTAGACAGATTAATAATCTCAAAGATTGAAAATTATTTGCTCAAAATCCAAACAGGACGCAGATAAAGAATCTAAGATTCTTCTAATCTAGACAGAAAAATAGTTTGTTTATTTGTCCATGTTTTCATTTCTGGAAGAAGAAAAATGAATCTGTGGGCATCATTTGGGCAAAATTACAACATACATGTGAAAAAATGTCAATTGGTCTTTTTATAACAGAGGAATGATCATGGCTATCAGGCTGACATTTTTATTGACACTTTTCGATGTAATAAAAAAAAGATAACTATGCAATTTAAGGACAAAAAAATATCACCAGCTGAAATATTCAGTAATACCCTTTTCAGACATGCATCAAAATCCCGAGTTGATGCACGTGAAAATGTATCAACCCGGGATTTCGGTCTGTCTGAATGTAAATGACCAGGGGCTCAGGGCGTGCTAGACCTGGCAATTTCCCAGGTCTGATGTCTGAAAGGGGCATAAGACTCAAGTTATCAAGCAAGTTCTTGTTGATGAGCTCATACATGAGCAGTTATATCTTTAAGTCACACCATAGTGGAATTAGAAAAAAAAAGAAACATATTGAAAATAGTTAAAATTTGCTTAACATTAAACGTATAAAAAAAAAAAAAAAACATTTCATTAAAAAAAGATTTAGTGACAGACTAGTAAGATTCATAAGTTTTTATGATTTGAATCTATCACAGTAATAGTTGTGACATAAATCCACAAAACCTGGTAAATAAAGGCTCATACACACTTGCCGATAAAATGAGCAACGTCGCTCATTTTCCCCCTCCCTGAGCGACGTCGCTCATTTTATCGGCAAGTGTATATGCCGCCAGCGATGACCGATGCGCGGCCCTGCAGGTCGCCAACGATCGTCGCCGTCGGTAGGGCATGCATGCAGGATCTGGACTGTCGTCCACGATCTGCATGCAGGGCTGGCGGAGGCGTAACATCACTGAGCGATATGAGCGGTCATATCGCTCATTGTGTACAGTCGGCCGCCGACCGACCGGCTGGCCCGGGAGGGGAAAACATTAGACGTCGCTCTGTGAGTAATGTGTACGGACCTTAAGTTTCGTACTGCCGGCAGTGTATAATTGCCCATTTCTGACTACAGTGAGTCTATTCACTCTTTGTTAAATGTGCCCTTTGAGAATGAACACTGTATATGACTGCGTTAGCTTTGCCATACACACCATTAGGACCGCCATCGGGGAGGGGGGGCTGCTGGGACTCCAGTCCCGGGCCCAGACAAACAGGAGGCCGCAAAATTAGGTCGACTATATACTGTAATTTTTTTTTTTTTTTCATTTATAATACTTACTATATGCTAGTTACTATTCATTGAATACTGTATGTCAACTACTAGGTGAAAAAACATATAACTTACAATCATAATGGGTAAAAAGCACAATAAATTGCCCTGGCTGCCTATTCAGTCAGTCCTGGGACAAACAATTTCTGATGGCAGCCTTGCACACCAAACAACATTATAAAATACAACCAAAATAACTGTAGTTAGAATAATAAATGAATAGCTAGCGTACTAAAAAGTCCACTAGGTAATAGTGTTGGAATCTACAAGTAACATCAACAGGTAAAGGTAAATGTCAGCTCCTACTTATACATAAATATGCTTAGAAATGAGGTTCCTTGCACCTGATGATTCTCGTAGATTACTTTTTACTAAATAAGCATTAAAATATTATGCAATAGTAAGCAGAATAAGATAATCAGAAAATAATTGTTGCACTGTACTTAGTTCAATTTCCAAACCTTACCATCACTAGAAATGTAAGCAGGAATTATAGGAGTATTAATTTTAGGTGCAGCTAACCTGTGTTCTGTTACTATTGATGCAATGTGATGAAATGGGAAAGGAGAGGGGGGGGCAATAGTAATCTTAAAAATCTTAAAATAGAAACAACTTGTGATAAAACTGATCTTTATACTAATTACAGATCTTTTGATGCAATGGCTGCAATTATAGCCTATGCATATGTACAGTAGGTGTTCTGTACACAAAGCTTTTCTTACGAAAGTCACAATTATCTTCCTGAGATCTGAGCAGAGGAGGATACGGTCTGACAGGATAACTGAATGCTAATTTCACAAAAATCTCCTTGTTACCATTTCCTTATTTTTAAAGCTCATTCTCTCTCCCCACAACTGAGCAACGGTCACTCTCTAGGGCTTATAGAACCAGAGTTGGAAGGAATACAGCACCATGTAACTATAATGATAAGATCATCTGTGCCATTCACACAATCAACATCAAGAGCGCTGTATTATTTCCAAATTCTGTTATTGTCAAGTCCCAGAGAGTAACCATTATCCACAGAGGCAGGGGAGAGTTCCTCTTTAGTCTGGACACAGGAGATCCACAGTAAATTTATGAGAGATAAGGGGTTCATCTCTAGCGGGTCTAGATTGAACCAATAATATCTTTAGCATCAGACACAAAATTTGTAATATTACAAATCTCCAGGTGTATAAGACTCCGTCAACACTTAAAATAGAGAAGTAGTGAGTGACAAATCATTAGACACACATCCAGAATCCAGCCCACTACATAAAGAATACCATCATCACAAGATGGTTCATGTCACGTAAAACCCCTGGCTCAGCTCTCAACACAGAAACTTCTAAGGTAATCTACAAAGTTATTATGATTCTATTTTTAGAAGAACATTCGTGCATGGTGAGAATTTGGGAAAGGTCTGGCAGAGCTGATAAGTGAGAACTTTTACTCTCAGTGTGAAAAGCCTCCAGAGACACAGATTTCCTCCCCAAAGCGGCCTTCAAAGCAGTGAATGGGGTGCTCTGTCAGTGCCTGGCCTGATTACGTATGCGAGCTGCGACTGCTCTGAAACCATGCAGAGCTTTTCAGGTCACTGTCATGAATGGTTCTTTTCAGCTGTGCAACTTACTTTCCATGGAAGCATTTGGGAATTGTGCTGAACTTTCTCCTTCGGTCTTTGATCAGACTCGATTTCTTGCTGACTATGTGGTAGAGTTTTTCCCCTTTCTCTGCGATCATCACATAGGCATCTCTCTCCATCCCCAGCTTCAAACCTGCAGTGGCAGACAACGTAATGTTAGATTAAAAAAGCATGTTACGTACAACTTAGATTGCTAGCTCTTATGGCAAGAGTTGCCTTTGAATGTATTAAAGGAATAACACATTCAATGTAAAACAATGGTTTATTTTGTTCTAAATGTATTTGCACCAATTCTGAGGAAGCCACATGACCAAGATGAGTCATAGAATGTACAGTACTAGAATACTGCTCTATTCACGTAAGTATGGCAGATCACATGAATGACTTTCTTGGACATGTAGTTAATACAATGCACAATGTATAAATAGAATCAGCAGCAAAACTGAGATATAGGTAACAATGTACAAACTGAGCATCTTTACCATAAACAAAAAAACACTATGCTGCTACACCCCTATTAGATTGAAATGTCACCATTATCAACTTTCATAATTACAACTTAAAATTGGCAACAAGTTTTGAGTCACAAAAATATACCATCAGGACAGAAATCACCCCCAAGTTTTGCTCCCTAGACAAATAGAGAGACAAATAGAGAGCTGATCAGATGTGAAAGAAACTCGGACTTGGCTCATTACATCTAATGTGAAGCATACTGCACTATCAAGTCACACTTGGAACAATGCTTAAAAAACAAATACAGAAGAGTAAATGATGTACACTCACATGTAGGAAATAATTAGAGAAATGCAGGGAAATGAGAGTGTAACATAATGTTGGCTATGGTTCGTAAGTGGAAGGTTAAACTTATTTCTACAGAGATGTATCCAAAGAGGCGGGTGTGCACCCTGAATTACACCAGTTGATTAAGCTCATCAGCCTGAGTGAAGAAAGAAAGAAACAGTGTGGGTCCATACTCTACAGTATACACACAACATGCTCAACAGAAACAGTTTGTGTTCATGGACCACTAGTATGCCCTCACCGATTACAGACTTAGAGAACATAGATTGTGGTCTTTAGTTCTTCACAGGTCATTAACCTGGTATTGATCAAGTGGGTAACAAGGAACAAGCACTAGATGTCACCAGAGTAAGCCAATCCTTTCATTTAATTTCTGCAAAGCAGTTTATTTCTGACGTTCTATAATGAGGCTAGGGATGGGACACACTCTGCCCTTCAGAATCTGGAGGAAGCTCTTTACACCCAGCTAATAAACCAGAACTTGGCTAATCAGTTAAATAAATGAGAGCTCATCTCTAGTGACACTTATGCTCAACAACAGTCAACACTTATATCAACACTTCTGTGATGTTGAGAATAATAATTTTCAGATTTTAGGTGCGAAAAATATATACCATTAATGTTATCTTCTAGATGTATGATTCCATCAATAGTCTGGAACTTAGTACATGAGAATGAAGCCTTTAATTGTAAGTTTTGTCTACAGTATATACTGTATATACTGCAGGGTGGACAGGACATACAGGTATCCTGTCTGTATGTAGTCAAAATACAGGTGTTTCCCACCTGTAGTGTGATATCACGCAGAATAACTCACATTCCTAATGTCGCCACTTACAGTGATAACTAATGTGACTGTATAAGGAGCTTTATAGAGAGCATGGAGCCTTGGAAACTACAGTAGGTAACATGCAAATAATCCGGAATAAACATTATAGTATATATTAATTGCCATTTATTGCAATAACATGATTTGTGTGTTTGCATCATTTGTGGATTGCTTACCAGTTGTGGCATCTATTATATAACAATGTTTATGCTAGCACTAGGTCTGGCAGTCCCTGTACATAGAGTTATAAAATTCAGTTTTCTCAGAGGTTAAAAGAATGTCATGTAGCAGCGCCTGAGTGATCAGAAAGCCAAAGGAAACTGAGCGATCAGCAGGAACCATACTGTCACATTTCAAAACATTTGCAGACTAGAAACTGAGAAGAACGCTGTAGCACATTGCTCCCATGCACATATGAAGATACTTACATTGTAATAAGTCAGCTGCTTTCCTCATGGGCTTCGCTCCTTTTGTTCTTCAAACAACATTCCCAGCCCAGTGCACTAACCCATTTCTTTACAGAACATCTGGACTTGTTTCCAGTCAACAGCCCTCTAGATTGTGTATGTGTGTATATAGACATAACCTAAACAGTTGTAAGTCCCTTATATATTTATTAGTGTACCAACATATTACGTTGCACTTTAGACTTATACAATTTTGCACTAAGGGGTCTATGTAGTTTGCCTTGGAGAAAGAGTCAGTGGACAGAGATGAAGTACCAGCCAATCACCTCGTTGTGTTTGTGCAGAAATTAGCCAGTGGAGAAGTTGCCCATGGCAACCAAGCAGCATAGAGGTAAGATTTATCAAGTGCATTCTATAAAATTATAAGTAGCAGCTGATTGGTTGCCATAAGACTCTTCTCCACTAGCTCTCCTCTCCACTCTTATCACTGCTTCATATATCTCCCCCAGAGACCGCTAAGTCTCTCTTCCATCTTGTTCTCCCCCAGCACACCCAACTCACTCCCTTTTCTCCATACACTGGATACTGTACCATGAAGTATTGCATAAATATCATCCACTACAGAACAATGTATGCTCCTGCTAACATCAGCAAGTTGCCATGCCCCTGCTATCTGGCCTACCCAGTCTGTTTTATTATTTTAATGCTTGGCACTACGAAATGTATTATTATTATTATTTTGGGGGGGGGGGGGCGGGGGGGGGAATCAATTGTTTAGTGCGCATGCAAGTAATGGCGACCCAACAGGCGATATTCAATTGTTCTGCAGATGAGCACAAATGCTGCGGGTTTAGACGCGTAAAATGGCTGCAAAGTGCTGGGTACGCTGAGAATGGGCGCGCAAAAGCCCAACCTCAGGAGCAGAAATGGACACCTGCTAAATTTGCACTTATCAGCACAAACAACTGAATAGCTCCCTTCACTTTAGACGGGAGCTGCGGGCACCAAAAACAATTGAAATCCTCCCTTTATATTTTTCATGGACCACGCTGTGTACACTTTGTGGCACCTTATAAATAAAAGCGTAAGAATCTAACTATCCCAATTTTTCTTTCAATTCAGAGGATCATAAACGGGGTATATAGCGGGTATGCAGTCAAGTTGCCGGCAGTTGGGATCCCGGCGGTCAGGATACCGATGCCAGGATCCTGACTGCTGACAATTATGACAGACGGAATCCCAGCTACCAGGAGCTGTTCCACGACACCCATAGAGTGGGTATAGAACCTGTGGCGAGTGCAGTGTGCCACTGTGCCCGCAAGGGGACTCTTTGCACTCGCACTGCTGCTGGTAAAATGACAATTGGGATGCCGTTGTCTGTATACTGACGGCCAGCATCCCGATCATCAGTAAATCCTGATTCAATATAGAGAAACAAATATAAAGACACACAGAAACACACACTTGCCTACTTTATTGTCTCCTCTCTAGGAGAAGCCCTGGAGAGGAGATGCAGCAAGCCACTTCAGGAGGCGGAGTCGGACGGTCACGTCAGTAGAATCCCCCCCTCCCCCACCAAGATGGGAAAATGTTTGCGATTTGTGACTGATGCAATACACGTTTTTTAGCCCACCTCCTTCACACTGTCACTGTGATTGCAGTAATTCTATCCCCATCCTGCCCACTTCACTAGGAAGCGGACGTGATGCGGGAAAGCGACCTAACCTTCTGTGGCTGTGGGGGATTACTGCAAAATCGGGAGTCTCCTGCAGCTTTTGGGACGGTAGGCAAGTATGATACACATGACTGATAACTCTGTAATAACAAGTACCTAACCTTTACCCCGCAGCTTGGTGTCATTGTGGTGCCCTTTATTACCTATCACCATTTATGCTGGAACCAGCTCCCAATCTAATTAAACCTTTTCCCTTTACAAGACATGTAATTGACATCCACTAACAAGTCTAGGCCTCAATGTAATCACTGAAACTAGAGACAAAGGGACAATATATGAAGAGCACATTAATAGAATATTTGCTTCTAACTGGGTCAGCTGCATTTACAAGAAAGCTATCTGAAACAGAAATCTCACATAGTCAGGACGAGGTAACGACACCTTATTTTATCGGTCTGTCAATGAGTTTTCAATATTTGTGAGACGCTGACAGTAACAGACAACACCAGGAACAGTACTGCGATATTAAAGCACGTCTATGTTTAAATAAATGCTGGTACTCCCAATAGGTCTGATTTGGAGCAAGTCTGCGGGCGGAGGACCCTATTAAGTAAAGATTGCAAACTCTGCTTTTTAGCAGAAATTGCAATCCTTTTTGTTCGCATGATGGGGGCCGCACATCACAGGGCAAGGCCGCCCGGCATGCTATCAGCTGCAGAGAATGCGAGTGCATGTGCATGCATCATCATCGTATTTTTTGTGGTTGGATCGCGAGTTGCAATCCAACCTGAATAGGGTCCGGATATTGCAGTTCCCAGAAATTTGCATGCATCTCTGTTGTAGCTAAATGGGCATAACTAGATCCAACAGAGGGTTTGCACATAAGATAGGTTTAGTGAGGGCATGTAGATGTAATTGCCAGCTATGCTGAATTGCGCACATGCAGAGGTACATCTGTTTTGTGACCTCTTTTCCACTTATAATAGGCCTCTGAAAGTTCATCTAAACCTAAAATAAAAGGACAGCGAACATGACATGGCGTCTTGTAACATACGTCAATATTTGCATGCCTTGAAAGAACTTGACCTTTTTGATATTCAGGGGCAGATGTACTAAGTCTTAGAGAGAGTTAAGTAGAGAGAGATAAACTCAAGGTGGGTACACACTGATAGATATATCTGCAGATCAATTGATCTGCAGATATATCTATGGACGGATCGGGCAGTGTGTTCAGCATACACACTGCACGATCCGTCGGGGACTGACGTAATGAACTGGGCGGGCGTGTACACACGCACGCCCAGTTCAGCTGTCAATCACCACCGGACGCCGCAGCATGTGTACGGGCGGTCGGCCGACCGCCCCGTACACACACAGCGACGCGCCAATATATCAGTAGATATATTGGCCGTCGGCTGTGCTGCGCGGCTGACGCGATACGTCTGTGAACGACGGAGTTCACAGACGTATTGGCCGTACACACTGGCCGACGGTCCCGCGATATATCGGCCGTTCAAGAGAACGGACGATATATCGACCAGTGTGTACGGGCCTTAACAATCAGCTCCTGTAATTTTTCAAACACAGCCTGCAACATGGCAGTTAGGAGCCGATTGGTTATTACTTTCTCTCTCTCCAAGGCTTGGTACATCTGCCCCTTTATATGCTATGTAACGGAGTGAAAGCTATTGTTCTCCAATTTCAGCTATACTGCATAACAATACCTCAGACAAGGGAGTGTCCTCATTTCATTAGGCAAACAAAATTGTAGATGTAGAATTTTTTGAAAAATAAAGTTTTAGCATAATGCCCGTTTATTAAGGTTTTATATTTTGCCCCCCTCCTAACATCACACAGTGGTGCACTCACTTGTTCTTCATGTCTTCATGCACTCTCTAACACTATCATCTGAATGGTATGTCTAACCACTTCATTATAGGCTTTACATCACATCAGGTCACGTGATCACCCGCAGCGCCTGCTCTTGAACAAAACATCAGACCATAATGGAATTCAAAAAATCCCTCAATCTACGTGATCCTTATCTGGAAAAAAAAAAATGTTGACTCCTGTCAAACACTTCACAAAGTGTGACATATATTAGTCTCAAGACTTCAGATAAATGAATTTACAGTATAAGCTATATTTTCCCATCATTGTTCTCATAGTGGAAACAAGAATGTAATGAAAATATTAGCTAGCATATGTAAATAATATTTTGGCAAAGGACATTTCTGGCAGGAATTGCAAATGTCTGTCTCTGATCCATGTTCTCTTCATCTGTGACCTGTTATAAACAATTACTTAATAGACAGCGGCGCAAGGTAAATATGAGCTCAGTGAGATTCCATCCTTTAACTGAACTAATAATGAAGGCTTGGATGATGTCATTCATTTATCCAATCAACATGTAAGCCTGTACAGTGTGCAAAGTTGAGGGAGATGCTGTTGCAAGAATTACTGGGGGGAAGGGGGGGCTTGTTTGTTTTTTAATCATTAGCACAATTAGAATTCATATTATATTATATTACATTAATACAAGTGGGGCTCTGCAGGAGGGCGAAGCCTACTCATACTTACCACCTATCCAGTTGACTTTAGTACAAAATGAATAACATTGTGGGCAAGTAAAAATACAACAATTGCCGACGCTCCAACGGGTAGGATGGAGATTGCTGGTGATCTCCAATTTTTAAAAGTTGCCATTGATGCTCAATAAGATTAGGATTTGAGCTTTGACTAGGCCACTTCAGGACATTAACTCGTGATGTTATGCTACTCCAGTATTGCTTTTGCTGTATGGGTCAATGTTAGGCTGAAAGGTAATATTCCTAGTCTAAGCGCTCTTCTAGACTATCTCAGGTTTTCCTCCAGAATTCACTGTACTTTAGACCGTTCATTTTACCCTCTATTTTTGTGAGCTTTCCATTCCCTACTGCAGAGAATATCCCAATAACATGATGCTGCCACCAACATGCGCCACTGTAGGAATGCGTTTTCACTGTGATACGCAGCAGTGCAGTTCACGCCAAGCATAGCACTTGGAACTGTAGCTGAAGAGTTCAAATTTGGTCTCGTCAGACCATAGAACCTTCCTCCACATGGTCATGTCTACCACATGTGTTAGGCTAGGTACACACTTGGCGCTATGCACCCGATATATTGTTTGACCCGGCAGATCATCCAGTGTGTATTCACTATATCATTAACGATGCGCACTCCCATGGGTCGGTAATGATGTACAATATCTTTCGTTCTCACCATGAAATCTAAAGATATTGTACAAGACGGCATGCACTTGGATGTGGGAGCATGCCATCACTGAAGAGAAGCAAACGATATCGTTCAGTGTGTATGAACGATACTGTTTGCGTGGGGGGGAACTTGCATGATGTTACATCTGATGTGCTATCAGTAAGTGTGTTCCCAGCCACAGGGCAAACTATAGATGGGCCTTGATGAAAGATTGCATCACCAATTACTTTCTTCTTAACCACCCTCTCATACAACCTACAATATATTTATGAAAAGTGTGCTATTATTGTCCCATGCACAGTAATTCCCATCTAGTAACAGAAGACTGTAACTACTTTAGAGTAGCCATTGGCCTCTCTTACTACAGCGTTTCTCACCCAACCAATTTTGGAGGACAGTATGTTTATGGCACATTCATAGTAGTTCCATATTTTCTCTTGTGAAGAAAGTTTATTACTTCAGGGGAAATCTAACATGGTTATATATCAAGGGTGTGAATTCCAATGAAATCACTTATTTTTAGGCTTTTGTGTGTAGGGATAATTAGTTTTGAGAAATGGTCAGATTACTTTTTTTGGAGGCGGGGCAGGGAAGATCATTATACTCTGTGTTTATTAGTGGGAATACATTTAAATTGAATAAATCATGGATCCAAGTTGTTGCACAGCAAAATGCAAAACAAAAACAAGGTAAATCACTATCTTTTATAGCCACTCGTAAAAAGGTCTTCAGTGATATACACAAATCAAAATTATGTACCATAAATCCATTGTGTTTGAGAAAAACATTCAAGGACCAGAGTGGCATCAACTGAAGTGGACTTATTATATAACACACAGTTCACACCTACAACATTTTCAAACAGCGTGGGGCACAAAATAAAAAACAAAGTACTCTAAAGGGGCAGACTGGATGGGCCAAGTGGTTCTTATCTGCCGTCAAATTGTATGGGCGGTATTCAAATGATATATCACACCCAATCTCCTTTCTAAAGTGATCCCGGTTATCGCGCATATTGTGCCCATAGTAATTGGGTTCAGCTGCGTAAAGGGTTGGGCTCCCTCGCTACTCAGGGGGTAGTGAGCTGAAATGATAATACCACGCTTGTCAGCAGAAACAGAATGGTTGTGGATGGGGGTGAAAAGAACTGAATACCGCTCTATGTTTCTTCATAAAACAAAAAAAGCAATAAATGGTGTAGGGAGCTGTGAAATGCAAAACAACCAATGCTTTATTAACTATAATCTAACAATTTATAGTACTGCATCATAATATTAGCTGAACTTATTTATGTCCCATCGCAGGGAACCAGGTGATGGCGGTCAACCAGGCAGTGAAAACATACAATTCTTCATTTTATTCTAGGTCTGCAGACTGTGACTTTGCTCACAAGATTTTAAAACACACACTGACAAGAGGAACATCCCTAACCTCAAGGGCTGACTTCAATAGTTCATAACGCAATTCTGGAAACTAGACCTTTACATGGCTTACATAGCAATTACTCACTTTTATTAATGAGTTTGAAAATAAGTATTTTTCGGACCATAAGACGCACCTGACCATAAGACGCACCTCGTTTTTAGAGTAGGAAAACTGGAAAAAAAATATTCTAAACCAAATAGTGTAATAAAATATTTAATATTTAATAAACTATAACAGAATAGCCCTGCCTCCCTAGTTTTCACCGACCTCTAAGAGATATTTCCAGTTCTGTGTGATTTATCAGACTCCTACAAGGATTCTGTACAGTGCAGCCTTCTGTCAGAGCCAGCATACACAGACACACACATCAGAGCCAGCATACACATAGACACACACACACACACACACATATAGACAGTACCAGTGGTTCCCAGTTTCCAGGCTCTCAGCTAACGCTGCCCGCAGTGCACTCCTGAGGAAGTGGGGGGAACCGGGGGAGTCACATGATGCCTGCTCTGCTGCTGGGCTCTGAGATGCGGGCGCTCTGCTGATGACGGTGCAGCAGCAGTATCCAGGACCCAGCGCTACCCGCTACCTGCAACCTCCATCTGTGCTGACTCTTATTCGCTCCATAAGACGCACATACTTTTTCCCCCACATTTTTTGGGAGAAAAAGTGTGTCTTATGGTCCGAAAAATACGGTAAATTGAGTGATTTGGGATCTCATCTGTAAGCTGGGTGGCTGAGTAAGCACAATATGAACATGGTGTTTGTGAATACACTTATCTCATAACTGGGAATATAATTACTATACCCACTGCTCAATCTTAAAACTCTCCCCACACAATTTATTGCAATGTACAACTCCACCCTGGTCATCAGTCTATTATTTGAAGCTTTCACAACTCCACCCTGGTCTTCAGTCTATTATTTGAAGCTTTCTATGTGTTCCCTGCATCATTGGCTATTGAACTGATGTCTCTGAAAGACACAACTGCAGGAAAATCTTAATGAAGAGGAAACATACAAAGGGCAGGCACTGATTACTGGCAAATAGAATTATTGGACAATTACATTAGCTCACTACAAGCAAAGGGTCAGCTTTTAGTGAGTCCTATAGACAAAGAGGAAATAATGTATGCTACCGAATTTAGGATAATTCAGTTCCTCCTCCGAGTTTATAATTAACTCGACGTCTCCACTTTACACAACTCACAAAGTGCTAATTACATGCAGATTTCCATTTCAACTCATAGAATCCACTGTCCACAATAATCTGCATTGTTCGGACATTGCAGGAACTGTTTTATGTGACAATACCCTCTGCACCTGCTTGTCGCAGGGTCTTACTGTACTTTAGAAAGAATAAGAAAGTAAACAAGAGTTCTAAAGATTGTAGCAGATCATATAATTAGTGATTATATAATAAAAGTTGTTTTGTTTGTACATCACTGTGCCAAAAGAAGCAAAATAAAGTATACTAGTACAACATTAAATGGGTCACTAGCTACTGCAGTTTTTGGAATTGCAGTTTTTTTCCTCTGTCTTCCCCACTTTACCATCTCTGCCCCACCCCATCTGTTTCTCTCATCTTTGCCCATGTCTGTCTCTCGCAACTCTGTCCCTCCCTTCCATCTGCCCCCCTCCCGCCACTTTCATCTCTATCCACCTCCACCCCCACCCCCCTCGTATCCCTCGCTCTCTGATATCTTTCCTATTCCCAGCAGCAAAGGGTGAGAGGGGGATTACTGGTGGACTACCTTGTGCTGAGACAACTCAGGGAACAGTCCTGTGCATCCAAACAGCCCAGGGGGGAAAAGTGAGGATGTGTCCGTCTGTCAGACAGCCAGTGAGAGCTGTTAGGGGTGGAGAAAGACGGGTCCTCCCTCCAACTTCATACTGCTCCTGTGCTAGACTGACACAGTACTCAATTATGTAAGTATATTCACTAAAACTTTGTAGTATTACACACAGAGAGGAAAACAAAAATAAACCCTGGCTATATCACATTTCATGCTATAGGCATCTTGACGTGGTTGGCTGTATATAGCTAAGCACCCTCTGTATGCACAAATGCCCCCTGTATAGCAAATGAGAGGAGGGTTTTTTTCCACTTTTACTTATAGCTAGGAACTGGATTATGCTGTTTATGTGCAGTCACACACCACAAATCACAGGACAACTCAATCTGTCCAAACTGGTTATTCAATAAGGGCACAGTACAGAACTTCCTAAACGTAAACAAACTGGCTCCTGGCTGTAGGAAATATAGGGAACTCAAGGGGAGGATTCCTCATCGAGTGACCCCTGATCTAAACTAAACTGAGATGTAGCTTTGTCCAAATGTAATAACACAGCTACTACAGGTCAGACACCACTGTCTGGTGCATTTATATATCAGAGCTGATAAACAAAGTCATCTTATACCACAACTGCTGGTATTATATCCTTGAGACAAGGTCAGCGCAGCTTGAGGAGCAATTCTGAGACAATTTAAAGTGTAATGTGGCAGAAAGAAGTATATCTCAGTAATACTTCTAATGCCCAGGGTAGAGGTCCACTTAATAAGCGTTTTGACTATTTTAATTAGTCTAGAGGTCCACTTAATAAGCGTTTTGACTATTTTAATTAGTCAATACAATCTTAGACTGCTTATTTCCATCTCATAATAAATTAATAATAATTTTTTCTGATTAATAAAGGCAGTGTTTCCTGCATGCTCCATATAAAATGAAACGAGTCAGGCAGCAGGGCAGCAACTAATTACTTACACAGGGTTTAATTTTCCAGCGAGCAACAGTAGAAAGTCGAAGCACATCAGACGTTGTACCAGCAGATTACAATTTGTTCCCTTTCTTATGTATCACAACATTAATTATGCATCCCCACTTCAATCAATAAACATTAGGAATTGCAGCCAGTGTAATGAAAGGTTCTGCAGATCCTGAGGTCCAGTGCAAATTACTGATGCTGCAAAAATAATTCCACCTTAAACTTCTGTGGTAAACTTCAACCGGTTATTCCATAGCAAAATCACATTGCAGGCACTCAGCTTAGACACTTTTATACCCCTTTAATACCCCTTTTACACTCGCAGAAAAATCCCGGGATATTGCACGTGAACGCGCATCATCCCGGGATTCTTCTCAGTGTAAATGGGTACAGGGACAATTTCCCGGGACGAGCATCCCGGGATTTCATCCCAGGTCAAAAGCAGGGTTGGTCCCGGGACCGTCCCGGGAAGCTGGGTAGTGTGAAAGGGTCCGTCCCGGGATTCACTATCCCGGGACTGTTAAAAGGACTCGGATTGGAGCTTTCTTGGGCTCAGAAAAGCTGATGTCATCTTTTCTGAGCCCAAGGCCATTTCTAATGACATACTAATGCATTTGCAGGGATATCCCGGGATCAGTGTAAATGGGGCTGTCCCGGGTCGATCCCAGGTCTTAGTCCAGTGTGAAAGGGGTCAGTCCCGGGAAGGCATCCTGGGACGCATCCCGGGAAGCAACCCGGGAGTGACCCGGGAGTGCGAGTGTAAAAGTGGTATTACACTCGCAGGAAAATCCCGGGATATTGCACGTGAACGCGCATCATCCCGGGATTCTTCTCAGTGTAAATGGGTACATGGACAATTTCCCGGGACGAGCATCCCGGGATTTCATCCCAGGTCAAAAGCAGGGTTGAACCCGGGACCGTCCCGGGAAGCTGTGTAGTGTAAAAGGGTCCGTCCCGGGATTCACTATCCCGGGACTGTTAAAAGGACTTGGATTGGAGCTTTCTTGGGCTCAGAAAAGCTGATGTCATCTTTTCTGAGCCCAAGGCCATTTCTAATGACATACTAATGCATTTGCAGGGATATCCCGGGATCAGTGTAAATGGGGCTGTCCCGGGTCGATCCCAGGTCTTAATGCAGTGTGAAAGGGGTCAGTCCCGGGAATGCATCCCGGGATGCATCCCGGGAAGCATCCCGGGAGTGCGAGTGTAAAAGTGGTATAAGGGGTCTATACATCATCCCTTTATTTCTACAGAAGTAGAAGATTACAATTTTCACCTACTTTAGTAGAAATGAAGTTTCAGGGCCATTCATTATGAAGGTAACGAGGCGTTATCACAGACGCCTGCTCACCTTGTAGTCCAGATTTGGCCTGTTGTCCCCATACACTAGCATGGGGAACCAAAATGCATCAAGAACCAAAAATTTTACATTTTCGGAGTTTAACTGCAGAAACTTTCATCATCTTCAGATGACGTTTGTTCCTGCATCCCAACTATTTCTTATAGGGAAAAAGGGCCAGGGATGCAAAAGGGATCCCTCTGCTCTTGTTTGTCTGCTTTTGCCGGAAGTTGCGAATGCGTAAACACAAGTTTATGCAGTCATGGTAGCACTAAGTTTCATTGCTACTAAAATAGCAATGAAAGGAATCGTGAGGACAGTTGATCTTCGGATCAGCTATCTCCGCAACTGAGCAATGTTGAATTGCTCCAGTGTTTTGTATCCACCGCTGCTACTTGCAGCGAGCTGCATATTTAATTATCAGGGGCCACACCGCCCCTAATAATTCACATGATGGATAGGCCCCAAAGTCTTTCAATAAATGTATAGTTATTCTTCAAGACCTAAAAGATAACATGACCTGAATTATGCATGCATATGTCAAATAGTGCATGTCTCTTCAATGATTTGTTGATGATCTGTCTAATATAACAAACTTACTTTCTCGCTGTTCCCGTTCTTTCAAGACGGCGTCCATCCACTTCTGTTTGTCTTCTGCAGTCTTAGCCATACAGACAAACCACTTGTTTTTCGCTGTGTTATGAATCTTCCATCCATTAGTGACAGTGTACCCATTGCTATGATAGTCAGCTACAAAGAAAAGAGGCAATGCTAGGAGTCAGTGTTCACGATTTAAAGAATCCCGCCAACATATACAACGAAGTGCACAAGTGTACGATATAATGCGTTTCCTACCTTTTCCCCACCTGGAGAGTTGCTCAGGACACATTACCAATTAATTCAATGTCAAGAAGTAAATGTAAAGGCTGAACAATTGCAATAAGGAAATTAGGCAATTACCATTCAGGCCTACTCTCTGCCACACAATGAGCAATGTATAATGTATAATGTCTATATGAATACAGCATGTATAAAGCGCACAGAGCATGTAAGGTTTATAATAAATGACTTATTACTTGTACTAGTACGTATTTAGTTTTCAGTTGTCACATTTTGCCTGGTACCCAAAAATAGGCAATTTTTTTTCAAAATTCAAGAAAAGGTTTGGATGAAAAAATCAAACAATCAAAGCAGAATATACACAATACAGCCTTATTCTGGACCAGCATAACAGAACAGGGATGAACAGCTAGTATTGTCTTTCTGTCGGCCTGATGCCTTCACAACTCTATGGTGTCGCAAGTGAGCAATTATCAGCAGACTGTACATGCGTTGTGGCCACAGTGCACACGCACCTAGCTACCTTTGCAATGCCACTCGCAGCGGGGAATCAAACGCAAAGTTATTGACAAGAAGATGCAGTTTACGGTTTTCATGGCGTGTCTCTGCGATCTCATATGCATAAAATATGGCGCCAGCGTCACAGCTCTCAGGGAGTCTATATTCGGAGTACACAGTTGCTGATGAGCATGTTGTGATGGCTTCAATGGGCATCTCTGTTCACTTGCGTTGCCTCGCAGTTCTGTCACTGAAAAAGATCGCTGCTGTGTTGACATTGTGACTACATCTGAATCAGGCCCTGTGTAATGTTTAAATGCCTGATCCTGACAATTGTTCTCCTGAACAACCTCTTGCAACTACAAGACAATGCATGGTTCATGCTTATCTATTGTAATCATTTTCAGTGTAGCGCTCTCCCTTCATTAACAAAGAAAGAGTAAAATGTTGCTCTGACGTAAAACCACCAGGAATCTATTGTCACCTCTCTGGCAATCCTAGAGTATGTTGGTGAATTATGGGAAAATAGGCAGTGCCGACTTCTAGCAGAAAAGAAGAGGCATTTGGAGGACTTAACGGAGTACGCTACCCCATCAGGGATAGATGTTTTATTTACTTCCACACCTCCCAATAAAACATGACAAGAAAACATCTCCATTTACAGAGAGGCTCGGGCAGGTGGATCCACACAAGGACAGATGGCAAGATAATTACACAATGTGATCTCTTTACCTGTCAGATGTTTGATGATTTAAGGGTTGATGTAAAAAGCAGTACTTCGGTTGCATGAGATTTAATGGGTGATTGCAGCAAACACTTTCAGGTCAGTTGCTGTGTAGACCATTAGGTGGCTATATGGTTTCACGCAGCATTTTTGAAATATGTGTTCTGGAATATTACCTATCTTACCACTGTCTCTGTAGATTGGTGCTAATTAAAGGAGTAACCAAAATACACTGTTACTCAGTTACTGACATTTAGTTTGAACTCTGACCTCCCCCTCCCACGAGCGTCAGATAGAGGTATTTCAAATTACATATTTTATACTAAAAAGAAAGAAGCAGTGAATTTCCCTACCTGTCCCATCTTCCACATTCTCTACCTCCATGACTTCTGTATTGATCCGCCCTCGGAAAATGTACAAAGAGCCATTAATAGATTTGGTCCTTTTCGTGGACTTCTTCCCAGCGACCCTGGAAAGATAATTAGGGCAAGAGTTACATCCTTTAGCAGCTCA